>NC_053391.1:422951320-423551320 GCF_905171765.1 Bufo bufo | reverse complement strand
AGTTTTTCACAATCTGCTCAGTTACTGGGATTTTCACTCACAACCATTTCTAGGGTTTACAAAGAATGGTGTGAAAAGGGAAAAACATCCAGTATGCGGCAGTCCTGTGGGCAAAAATGCCTTGTGGATGCTAGAGGTCAGAGGAGAATGGGCCGACTGATTCAAGCTGATAGAAGAGCAACGTTGACTGAAATAACCACTCGTTACAACTGAGGTATGCAGCAAAGCATTTGTGAAGCCACAACACGCACAACCTTGAGGCGGATGGGCTACAACAGCAGAAGACCCCACCGGGTACCACTCATCTCCACTACAAATAGGAAAAAGAGGCTACAATTTGCACAAGCTCACCAAAATTGGACTGTTGAAGACTGGAAAAATGTTGCCTGGTCTGATGAGTCTCAATTTCTGTCAAGACATTCAAATGAGTCCGAATTTGGCGTAAACAGAATGAGAACATGTATCCATCCTCTGATGGCTACTTCCAGCAGGATAATGCACCATGTCACAAAGCTCGAATCATTTCAAATTGGTTTCTTGAACATGACAATGAGTTCACTGTACTAAAATGGCCCCCACAGTCACCAGATCTCAACCCAATAGAGCATCTTTGGGATGTGGTGGAACGGGAGCTTCGTGCCCTGGATGTGCATCCCTCAAATCTCCATCAACTGCAAGATGCTATCCTATCAATATGGGACAACATTTCTAAAGAATGCTATCAGCACCTTGTTGAATCAATGCCACATAGCATTAAGGCAATTCTGAAGGCAAAAGGGGGTCCAACACCGTATTAGTATGGTGTTCCTAATAATTCTTTAGGTGAGTATATATACGGTATATATATATATATATATATATATATATATAAAATAAATACAAATAACATGGATTTCTGTTCATGTTATCTTTCCCTCTGTCTCCATCAATCAGACTGCATGCTTGCGTTCTAATAGTCACATTTGGAGGAAAGGGGGTATTTTTTTTTTCTCAAAAAAGAAAGCACTTGCTCATCTAACCTTAGGCCATTTATTGATGCCAAGATCAAGATTTTTACCAGCGTTAAGATCACAGCACCAAATAAACACACAAACATCAATAAAGTACTGTATACATTTCACATTTCCCTATCCTGTCCGTACCTGATCATTAGAGTAAAAAATACATACTGATTCTGTAGTGATACCCATTAAACGGTTCAGTAATAGTGATGATAATTAGCATTAGAAAGGAATATCTAATATATTTCCGACAGAAGGAAAACATTTTCATCAGTCAGACAAGACATTTTCACTCACTGACTTGCCATAAATGATTGATTTCAAGTACTGTAATTTTCAGACGGGTGTAATACATGTTTGTTTGTTTTTTTATGCCCATATTCTGAATGCAAAACCTAGACCTCCCGCGCTTCACCAGAACCAGAAATAAGGCACTTTAAAGAGGCACTCCCGCAAAATATTTTATACACTGACCTGCTAGAAAGGTACATGATGTAATCTGTAGTGAAGGTAATCTTCTTGTGAGTTATCCCCTCCCTTCTGTTACCCGGCTGTGTCGTGTGACCAGCAATCAGACCTGCCAAATAACACAGCATATTATGTGTGGAGAGGAAGTCAGTTTCTCTATCTATTCCTATGGGAGCCTCAATGTCAGTCTCCTAGGAATGAATAGAGAAGTAACTGACTTCCTGTCCCGAGTCAGTTGGGGATCAGAGTAATGGTCACATGACACAGCAAAAAATTTGAAGGGATGGAATAGCTCACAAATACAGTCACTAATGAGAATATTACATTCACTACAGATTACATCATGTACCTTTCTAGCAGGTCAGAGAATGCTAATTTTTGTGGCAGTTCTTCTTTAACTAATTTTCTGATGAACTGCAGGAGGCTCATAGTATATGAGTAATATAGCCCTCATATTACACCCGTCTGCAAGCAGGCTTAGTAAATGCATTATATTAGGCTTAAAAATTTATCATTTTTAATTAGGATTTTTGGTCTTTCCAGTTCTGGTGATTTTATAAAAATAAATGCATGTAACTTTAGGCCTAAGTCGTATGTTTAAACTCTGCACATGTTGAAATTTTGATTTTATTTTTAGGAGGTGTGATCTGTATAACTTTCAGCATGAGTCACAGTTTTATCCACTGATATCAACTTTTGCAAAAAGTGACACAAAGTTGCCAGGAGTCTTCTTTCAGAAAATGTATAGTGGGGGGGGGGGGGGGGGAGTATGATTTTTTTTTATTTTGTAATTTAGTTTTTATTTGTCAAAACTGTGAGAATTGTCCTGGCAAAATGTTCAATGTTCAAACAACCTTGGCAGTGAATGAGTTAAATTACCAAATCCAGGTTTGAGGACAGGACCTGCTTCAGGGTCCTATAAAGTAAATACAGACTACAGTAAACATAAAATGGGGCAACCATTGCCTAGTGTCCAAAGAAGCAGTTTACCATGGTACTGGTAAAGAGCAGGGCAGTGCATGTAGCACTGGTACAACACATAACAGAGCATGAAGTACAGGCAGATGGCAATACAGTACAAGTTGTACAGGTAGGGGAATGGGGTAGTAGATGTAGTGTAGAACAGTGCATTTAGCTCTGTACTATTCTACAGAGAGGAGATATTAGACAACAAATCAGTGCATGGCCCTCATTAATACATTGTAGACTTGTGGGATCTATATTTTCAGGTAGTTTGGAAGTGAAATAAAGGTGGTACAATCAATCTCAAGCGCCACAGATATGCACTGATGGAATTGTGCTTTCACGTTATGATGGCCCGGAAAGACTATTGTAATATCAAAAGGGACCACTACACCATGTTACAAAAAATAAATAGCAATGTAATGTTAGATACATTTAGTTTTTCTACCTGCAATAGAAATCATTTGTGTCATGGACTGGTGTCTTCTTGCTCAATGTTATTCTCATGAACAACTTGTCAACACTGTTAATATATTTTGGTGTCTCCCGTGAAGAGGTAGTGATATCATATGCACTTGTAGCCCAATTCAGAAAGTCAATTAATTTAGCAATCCACATGGCAAAAAGCCACCGTTTTAGTTCTGAAGGGATGCCAAAAGTGTGTGCTCGGCAGGGAATCTGCCAAACTAGCAATTTTAAAATGTTTTGAATTATAGAAAGTGGGAGGAGATGTAAGTAGTGTATGACAAAGGTTTGTTGAGGACAGGGGACAGTGCCAAGGTATACAAATTCTTAGTCATTTTCCACTTGGAGAATGTTACTGCCTGAATAGAATAGATGATTTCTATCAAGCTGGTTCATCGTACAGAATTGTTTGAACAAAGGTAATGAATGACATTAATAAATATAAGTAAAAATACCAGAATTCGGTAATTCAATAATTAAACTGTGCATATCAATCCAATATTTGGATGACCAGAAATAATAATAGACCCTGTGCTCTAGGCTGTAATTCAATCTACCATGTACTTCAATTTTATACCTATTTAAAGTTTATTTTTTTCATTTTTGGGCTTCTGTTCCTAACAGTGACAGATATTTAACCCCTTCCCAAAGTTGGGTCTTTAAATATGGCACAGTGTGTAACATAGTCATGGAGTTTCTGCTGTTCTAAACAGTAGACACCTGGGGTTAATGTCTGCGATTGACAATAACGCCGATCACTGACCTTTAACCCCTCAAATTCCAACAATCAGGAAACCTGTTCACTGCGATAGCCTGGGTCTCTCTGAAGAAACCCATGCTATTTCAGTTGTAGTTTCCATGGAGTCCTGCCAACTGAGAGAACATAGAAAATCTGCAATGAATTGCAATATAAGGGAGAAGCCAGCTAATAATTGCTTCTTGTAGTCACCTACAGTAACATAAAACGTTAACAAAAGTAAAAAAGAAAAGTTTAAAAAAATCTAAAAATCTAAATTCAAATCATCATCTTTGCCCATAATTAAAAAAAATATATTAAAAAAAGAATATCATAGGTATCACTGCATCCCAAAATGCCCAAACTATTAAAGTATAAACGCATTATTTTCATTGCTTTACTTCTCAAAAAAATGGATCAAAAAGTCATACACACTCCAAAATGCTATCAATAAAAACTACTAATCACTTGCAAAAAGTAAGCCCCCATACAGCTCTGTAAACATAGCTATAAAAAGTTATGGTGGTGATAAAAAATAATTTTTCCGAAGTTTTTTTTTCAGTATTGAAACGCAAGAAATACTATACAAATGTGGCATTGTTGTAATTGTATTGATCCAGAGAATAAAGCTAAGTTGTCAGTTTTACTGCATGGCATTTTACTAAACTAGAGGTGTGCTTTCATTGAAGATAGTTTGTAATCTGGAAAAGTAGATCATAAGAGGCAATGTAACGAGTGTTTACAGGTAGACATTTTTTTGCAGCTTAAAGCAATGTTAGTATCAAGTGTCTGTGGTCGTTACCTACTACAGTAGATCAGTATGAGAGCCAACATTACTGCCTACTGGACGGCAAATAAAGGTGTTTTTTTATTAATTATTTTACCAGCTTAGTAAATGTTAAACTGAAAAAGAAGAATTCTGTGTTGTTTGCAGGCCACTGGACTCCCAAGTGGCTTATATACTAAAAATGTCAGATTATTATACATGAAAGCTGAAATCATGCTCATCATAACTTCTCTATTTAATACATACCTAGGGCTTCAGTAAACGATTATTTTAGCAAAAAAAAAAAGAAAAAATGGAAAGAAAAAGAAGAATTCTGTATCTAGAATTAGTATGGCACATGATATGCTACATACGCTTAGATTTTTGAATATTAGCATGCCTTTCCCATTCCAAGATGATCTTGTGCATGGAAAGATTTTATTCAGTTAGATTTATATTACCGTACTTCCAAAGCTCACATGGCAGCAATAACATTACCTAATTATTTTCTTTTAAAATACAAACCGGATTCCAAAAAAGTTGGGACACTAAACAAATTGTGAATAGAAACTGAATGCAATGATGTGGAGATGGCAAATGTCAATATTTTATTTGTAATAGAACGTAGATGACAGATCAAACGTTTAATCCGAATAAATGTATCATTTTAAAGGAAAAATACGTTGATTCAAAATTTCACGGTGTCAACAAATCCCCAAAAAGTTGGGACAAGTAGCAATAAGAGGCTGGAAAAAGTAAATTTGAGCATAACGAAGAGCTGGAAGACCAATTAACACTAATTAGGTCAATTGGCAACATGATTGGGTATAAAAAGAGCTTCTCAGAGTGGCAGTGTCTCTCAGAAGCCAAGATGGGTAGAGGATCACCAATTCCCATAATGTTGCGCAGAAAGATAGTGGAGCAAAATCAGAAAGGTGTTACCCAGCGAAAAATTGCAAAGACTTTGCATCTATCATCATCAACTGTGCATAACATCATCCGAAGATTCAGAGAATCTGGAACAATCTCTGTGCGTAAGGGTCAAGGCCGTAAAACCATACTGGATGCCCGTGATCTCCGGGCCCTTAAACGACACTGCACCACAAACAGGAATGCTACTGTAAAGGAAATCACAGAATGGGCTCAGGAATACTTCCAGAAACCATTGTCAGTGAACACAATCCACCGTTGGCAGCTGAAACTCTACAGTGCAAAGAAGAAGCCATTTCTAAGCAAGATCCACAAGCTCAGGTGTTTTCACTGGGCCAGGGATCATTTAAAATGGAGTGTGGCAAAATGGAAGTCACGATTCGAAGTTTTTTTAGGAAATCTGGGACGCCATGTCATCCGGACCAAAGAGGACAAGGACAACCCAAGTTGTTATCAACGCTCAGTTCAGAAGCCTGCATCTCTGATGGTATGGGGTTGCATGAGTGCGTGTGGCATGGGCAGCTTGCATGTCTGGAAAGGCACCATCAATGCAGAAAAATATATTCAGGTTCTAGAACAACATATGCTCCCATCCAGACGTCATCTCTTTCAGGGAAGACCCTGCATTTTTCAACAAGATAATGCCAGACCACATTCTGCATCAATCACAACATCATGGCTGCGTAGGAGAAGGATCCGGGTACTGAAATGGCCAGTCTGCAGTCCAGATCTTTCACCTATAGAGAACATTTGGCGCATCATAAAGAGGAAGGTGCAACAAAGAAGGCCCAAGACGATTGAACAGTTAGAGGCCTGTATTAGACAAGAATGGGAGAGCATTCCTATTTCTAAACTTGAGAAACTGGTCTCCTCGGTCCCCAGACGTCTGTTGAGTGTTGTAAGAAGAAGGGGAGATGCCACACAGTGGTGAAAATGGCCTTGTCCCAACTTTTTGGGGATTTGTTGACACCATGAAATTCTGATTCAACATATTTTTCCCTTAAAATGGTACATTTTCTCAGTTTAAACTTTTGTTCCGTGATTTATGTTCTATTCTGAATAAAATATTAGAAGTTGGCACCTCCACATCATTGCATTCAGTTTTTATTCACGATTTGTATAGTGTCCCAACTTTTTTGGAATCTGATTTGTATATTTTTATTGAAAAGATATAAACAATGAGTTTACTTTGGATTATACAGTTGAATGTACAGAAGAAAAAAACTAAAGATTATTCATAATCCCTGATGTTAAAGACATAATATCTTGAGATATGCTGTAATAACCACACTGGCCGGGTAAAATAAATACAGAGATTTCCATGTATTATTCAGGGGCAGTGTAGTGTGGCAGAAAAGCACTCTAACAATACATGTAGTAACAATATAAACCAGTAAATATTAACTTGTAGGGGTGAGGGAAGGGGTGAGAAGGGGATGGAGACACAACCAAATTTTGCAGCTGAAGCATACAGTTGAAGGATAGAAAGGATGGAAGGTACAAGGTTTGGAATAGAGCATACTATCCTTCAAAAGCCTGAAATGTAAGGAAGGGCTCTTATGATGGTTAGCTTGATGCATCACTGGAGCCTAACTGAGCTACCTCTCCCTGTGCAAACTCTCTAAAAATGGACCAAGGTTCTGTCTATGTTGTGTATCTTAGTTGGTGTCACATACCATCTGGCTATTATTTTGAAACGGTTTTCTTGCATGTTAACATATCTGGATGTAATTTTAGGGGATTTAAAAGGTAGTTTGAGTTGGTTTAGTATAAAGGATGCCTGAAGGTCTTTTTCCCAAACAGCAATGGTAAGGAGTATGTTATATACAGTAGAATGAAGTTTTTTAGGCGGTCTATTTCACTGAATAATAGTCTCCAACCATGCAGTGCAAAATATGAAATTTGAGAGGTTGTGTCACTTCAGCAAGTGACATTTATCATGTAGACAAAGTATACAAGGCACTTACTAATGTATTGTGATTGTCCATATTGCCTCCTTTGCTGTCTGGATTCATTTTTCCATCCCATTATACACTGCTCATTTCCATGGTTATGACCACCCTGCAATCCATCAGTGGTGGCCATGCTTGGACACTAACGGAAAAAGCAAAAGTGCTTTTTCCTATAGTGTGCAAGCATGACCACCGCTGCTGATTGCAGGCTAGTCATAACCATGGAAATGAGCATGTATAATGTGATAGAAAAATGAATCCAGCAAAGAAAAAAAGGCAATATGGACAATCACAATACATTAGTAAGTCACTTGCATTAACTTTCTCTACATGATAAATGCTATTTTCTTAAGTGACACAACACCTTTAAATGTAGGAGTGTTTAAAAACACCTTTCCTTCCTCTGTAGTTGGAAGCAGACCTTTTGAGATGACTAGAAAATTACCTATTCCTAACTTAATTAAGAGGTATTGAAAAAGTGTAATATATGGTTTTATACAATATAGTAAATAGACTGTATATGCATATATTGTATGAAATAATAATTAGACATTATGTATGCAAAAGTATTAGGCTCCATTCAGACGTCCGTAGAATGTGTCCGCACCCGTTCCGCAATTATCCGGAACAGGTGCGGACCCATTCATTCTCTATAGGGCAGTGTGCTGTCCGCATCCACATTTCCGGAGCGCGGCTCCAAACTTTCGGTCTGCGGCTCCGGAAAAAAATAGAACATGTCCTATTCTTGTCCGCAATAGCGGACAAGAATAGACAGTTCTATGGGGGTGCTGGCCGGGTGTATTGCGGATCCGCAATACACTACAGACGTGTGAATGGCCCCCTAATATCACTATATGACCAGAAAACGAGGAAGCAATAGAGATGAAAAGAGAACCAAACATTATAACTGCATTTTAGGGTAGTGTTTGCTGACCATAGCTCCACGAATTAGGGCATTTTGTAACACTCAAGTGCTATTGAGTCTGTAAATTACAGTAAATAAGAAACAATCCCATTTTTTTTTTTTTTTTTTTATGTGTGTAGAAATGTTAAATAAAATAAATGCTTTCCAGTAACTGGTAAAAATAGTTCCAATAAATTATCAATGTTACTCTATAAAACATCATTTTGTTGATTTTTGATGCAGGATTACATCCTTCCTGCATGATTCATGAGCCAGTTTTAGTGTGATGTATGGCTTTACAGTTTAAATGTGGATAAGGGTGGGTTCACATCACATTTTTGCCATTTGTTTAACGTATACATTGGGAAAAAAGGATACAAAAGTGTAGCACACTACAATTTTGTATTTTGCAGAGACCAGTAAAAAAAAGTATACATTAACGTATACTTTTTTTTTACAGTGGAACTCTATGGTGAACGGATGCACCGTGTGGCATTAGTGAAGCAAACGTTAACATATATGTTTATTGTATACGCTAAACAGATGGCAAAAACGTGATGTGAACCCACCCTATTAGTCATCATTGAATATTTCCAGCATCCTTTGAAGGGTAATCCTGATTTGATTATGATACTCTATGATGTTCCTGGATTATTTAAGGACACAAGTTACATTTTCAAAATGCAAGTTCGTTAAAAATAAAATTTTCTTCAGGAGAAATTTAAAAACCAATACATAAACACAAAGGCTTGGTTCATATCTTGTTAAGGGCTATGAACACCTTCAGGGATTTTTACTCATTTTTGGCAAAAATAACTTTTTAAATTGGTCTTTAATAACATTTTCAACAGTTTTTGTCCTACAGGGTGAAGTTTCATGCTATCTGCAGAGTGTCTTGCTTTCAGTTTCACAGTGAGACGTCATGTTGCTGTTCATGTTGTACACCCCTTATCTCCTTACTCCTGACAGCTCACAAACATTCATTATAGCTAAATTATTATTAAACCAATAAGAATATTGGGCTATATATCCAGCCATCATAAAAGCAACATGACACCTCAGTGTGAAACTGAAAGTAAGATACTCTGCAGAAAATTTTCTATGACAAATTAAAAAAGATTTTTTTGCCTAAAATGAGTAAGATGCAACCATAACAAACTCCCCTAAAGGTGTTCTTACCCTTTAAGGATCGTTTTAAACATTATGACAAATGTATGAATTTATCTGCAAGTGAGTGCCTTTTAAAATCATTCATCTACTGAAAACTTGAAAAAATATGTATACTGCTCAGGATACATTTTGTTTTGTATATAGTTGTACTAAAATCATAAACTATTTTCTCCAATACAGTTAAGACACAGGTATCCCAACATATTTCAACCATCAGTGTTGCTAACTGTCCTGAAATTCCTGAAAAGTCCGTAAAAATGGGCACTTTTTTGTGGTGTCCCTGAAAAATATAAAAATCCTTTTTTCAGGCTGGCAGTACCTGAGCAGGTCATTGTGATTGTAATTGTCATCATTTTACAGCTCACAGTAAATGTTGATGATGACGCCACATCTGTATATTCACCTATAGACATGTATTACTTAAAATCTTTATCATTTATTGGGGTTTTCCAATATGTCCGTAAAAATGTTGTCTGTGGTTTTGGATTAATTATCCAGAAAAAAATTAAGGTTGGCAGCACTGTCAGTCATACGTATGACAAAAGAAGACTCTTTTGTTTGATTAATGAGCATGTTCAGTGCATGTAGGGGTGTATTTCCTGGGTTAACAGAAAAGTCACTCTCCATAAGGAGATATTCTATTCCCCAAATCATGGGTGAACATAGGAGCATAGAGCACAATCAGTCTTTGAACAAGACTAAGATGTACACATTGTATGAATCTTGTAAACCAATGATATCTAAATAAATATCTATATTCTTTCTTGACATTTATTTTACACTATGCTAAATGACTGCTTCCTAGTTCAGCTCTATTAGTGCCAAGCAATCATCTGTGAATACAGCTTGCACCTACTTAGTAAGTTTAGGCTGCTGCTCCATCCCTACTGCAGCCAGAGGTGCACCACCAATGAGGCCAGGTGAGGCGATCGCCTCAGTCAGCACCAGGTAGGGGTAAGAGGGGGGCAGTGGAAGGGCTATGTGCAATGAGCACTTTTATTGTGGCAAAGGGTTTAGGTTAAGAAATTGGCATGGGGGGGCACCGTTTCAGTTTCATATTTGATACGGTTGAAAAGAGACATAAGTCCATCAAGTTCAACCAAGGGATAGGTAGGGACGTGAATCCCAGAAGGAAGTGAGACAGATTTCTACACAAGTTTTTGCCTCAGGCAGCAGATAGGCTATGTGCACCCCTGACTGCAGCTCTGCCTCTTTAGATTAGCTGCTGTGTGTAAACATAAGCCAATCGCAATTATCATGATCTCCACTGCAGAAAGGGCAGAATTATTCAAATATTACCTGCCCACATAGCAGCAAGATGCTACCATATGATTGAATATGGGGGTCCCTGCAGCAGCTTTGAGAAGGTAGATCCTGGGGAGAAGAGGACACTGGCTAGCTTTCCTCTATACCTAGAAGTCATCTCAGCTCTGGTCATGTCTATAATAATAAACTGGGGAGTTTCTTTAATCTAACAAGTTAGGCTACTTTCACACTAGTGTTCGGGGCTTCGCTTGTGAGCTCCGTTTGAAGGCTCTCACAAGCGGCCCCGAACGCATCCGTCCAGCCCTAATGCATTCTGAGTGGACGCGGATCCGCTCAGAATGCATCAGTCTGGCAGCGTTCAGCTTCCGCTCCGCTCAGCAAGCGGACACCTGAACGCTGCTTGCAGCGTTCGGGTGTCCGCCTGGCCGTGCGGGGGCAAGCGGATCCGTCCAGACTTACAATGTAAGTCAATGGTGACGAATCCGTTTGAAGATGACACAATATGGCTCAATCTTCAAACGGATCCGTCCCCCATTGACTTTCAATGTAAAGTCTGGACGGATCCGTCTGAACTACTTTCACACTTAGAATTTTTTCTAAGCTATAATGCAGACGGATCCGTTCTGAACGGATCCAAACGTCTGCATTGTAGGAGCGGATCCATCTGTGCAGACAGCAGACGGATCCGCTATGAACGCTAGTGTGAAAGTAGCCTTATTTATATGAACATGGTCTGATTGAGGTGCTGTACATTGATATGTAGTGCAGTAAGTCTACTGTGTTATGTGCCACTTGTGCAGGGGGTGGGAGACTAGGGGCCCACCTTGCTCAGGGGCCCAGTTGGGGATTCACCTGTACCCCTGTGGGCCAGTCCGAGCCTGATTACATAGCAAGAATAGGTAATTGCTGTATACAGTATATACTGAAACAAATGAGGCTTAGCAAAGCAGAGATACAGCTCTGCCTGGTATTGTATTCATTCAGAAAGACTTCAGTGACATCACAAATCTCAAATATAGGCAATGGATCACACAAGAAACTGTGGTTTTCATCGGATTACCTATACATCACTTCATTATATTTTTAGTGTTGAAAACATTTTTTCACTTTTTTATACTGAAAAATAGTTTGCATATACAGAATTTAAATGAAAAACAGCCATACAGGAAAAAAGTGATTTGCTGAACTTAATAGAAATAATCAAATTTCCTAAAGCAGCCAAATGATTTTCAGTTTCTTTAACGGCATAATATTTGCAAGATGTTGCGAATCAGTATGCTTTTCATATGTTACTTGATCAAATGCTGTGTTCTGTCAAGTTAATGAATAGAATAATGTTTTGTTGCACACAGTAATTATTGATAGGTAGAAGCCCTCAAGCAGAGAACCTCCCAGGTTTGTTGGGCTTAACCCACTGCATCAAGTATTTTATACTCAATTCCTACCTATCTATAACGTGTCCCACCAACCAAAGCTATGGTACGTTTACCAACTAAATATAGGCAATGTGCACAATAGCATCACCCCTTTTCTAATTTCCAACAATGCTATCGTTGCTATTTTCTGGAAAAAAAATTATGAAAAATGCCATGTTTCTTTTTCTTCTAGCTCTATCGTCCAAGTACATTTTTCTTTAAAGCTTTAAAACAGACATGATGACAGTAGAGGGAAACCAGTAGTACTATATATTTGTGTCAGTATTAATATCACACATTTTAATCAACAAATAGCTCAGTAACTTATAGTTTTATTATGTCCCAATGTTCACTGCCTGATTTTATTGACAATCCAGTGTGTGAAACCACAGCAGAAAAGTGTACATGGCACCTTTATGTGTTGTGACACAGTGAGAGGTTTGGTCTGGGAAAACAGGTATTTTCCTCCCAGCATGTGCTGCTGGGCTGATTTCCAGCCAGGTGAGGTCAAATACTGGACCGGATTTTAAGTGCCGGTCCGGGTTTTGGCAGCACCTGGCTGTCCTTAAATAGGCAGCTGGGCTCAGCAGAGATGTCTCTGTTTTTGGGATCTGAGGCTTTGTGCCGTGCTGGAGGGCTGAGAGCCGCACGCTGGGGAACAGGCCCCCTAAAGCCCGCTGTGGACTATTGGAGGCAGAATTGCTAGCAAGGTGACATGTTATATAAACTTTCCATTGAGTGTGAATTAACACCAAGACTGCAAAGTTACTTGATGTTTTGTGCAATTGCTCAAGTGTGAATAAACACTGATGTTTTGAGTTAAGACCTTGTATTTTGCCTCTGTTCTGCGCCCGCTTGTCCTGACTACCAGAGCGAGTCCCCACAGTGTATATTGCCACCTATTTACTGACTGATTAGAGATTAGCTAAGTTTTGAAAAATTCAATTCGGCAACTTCGCCAAATTTAGCCAAGAATTTCGATTTTTTACGAATTAACTTAGCACAAATCGCTATAAATCAGGTATACCCAGGCCACTCTGCCTTTCATTTAATTATGAAGACCACACTGTATAGCCCCTTCTTCATTGTTAATGGCCATGCGGCACCTTTAAACAGGGGCTGTTGCTGGTATGGGGTTTGACTGGTTAGGTGGGGGCACAATATGCATATTAAACTGTTCTTGCCTGCAGTCTCCTGCAGGTTATTTGACAGTAAACACTGAATATTAATCAGCTCTGGCATACCCACTTCTTCAACCCCAGAACTCTCCTGCCCTGCAGGTGGGAGCCTTTCTTCTGCCATCTGCTTTTCCTTCTTTTTCACATCATCTAATATCGATGAGAATATGTCATCAGGAACATCCACCTCCTCCTCTATTTGCATATTGCTGACTTTTCTAGGACATAGAGACTTTGAAGGATGATTTGGAAGAAGTTAAGCCAGGAAAAGATGAGGATGGTCATCATTAAGACCTGATCCCCCTAAGGGGTGCAGACTGGATGGTATTTGTTGGCACTCTGGCAGTAAAATAATAAAGACTTCCATCTTATTGGTATTGAATTACATTTATGGCTGATGTAGGAATAAGTAAATGAAGGAAAAAATAAATAAAACTGACGCAGCATAAGCCTCCCTGCATTTTCCTTGCACTCTCCCTCTCCAATATTTTTTGATTAATCATTTCATGCAACACTCTCCCTAGCGCATGAATGCTTGCCACGTCTCTCCCTATGCTCAGCTCAGAGGACAATGGTGGAGACTGTGCGGGATGAGGGTTTTAAAGGGCTATGAAATCACAGGAGATGGCTATCTGCAGATTGGCTGGCTGCACAGCATTTTGGGTGATTTCATGTTCCCGGGCTTCTTACTTTCACTTTGTAAAACGTGCAGCCGCCATTTTAAGAAAAACTGATTTGTTGCAATTTGTTGCAAATTGAAGTGTTCCTAAACTTTGGACTGAATTCTGCTTCAAATGCTTCTCTTTACTCAACACTATCACTGATATTATATTTTATGATCTCTAATAAATTGCTACAATAAAGGGATGCTACACTCACATATGTGTATGGTGTGTTGATTCCTGTGACATATACCACTTATGCATCAATTATGCCTTCAATCCTCAAGGAAATCTGATTGTTT
This sequence comes from Bufo bufo, assembly GCF_905171765.1. Lineage (NCBI taxonomy): Eukaryota > Metazoa > Chordata > Amphibia > Anura > Bufonidae > Bufo > Bufo bufo. The sequence continues at coordinate 423,537,142 of NC_053391.1, read as the reverse complement.
ACAGAGGATAGCAGAATTTATTTTGTCCGAGACTGCTTTGATATATGTCACCTGGTGTGCATCAGTTATGTATTCCATCCTCTATTATAGATAATATAAGACATAAGGGAACGATTGACAATTTTAATTGATGAATAGTGCAGCATGCTCAGCTATGTTCAACAATGCCATGCTCATATTTCCTGTGAGGACCTCTTTCTAAATCAGCATGGATAGGTGCTTACAAAATATATCTCTTTCCGATAATGAACCTGGCAGAATCAGACATAGCCCATTAACTTTGATGGGCACCATGTAATCTTCATAGCAGTCTTCAGCTTGACTTGGGAGAATCAACAAATGGCTGAACAGACCCTTTATAAGCCAAATACATTTACTGCATTAAGATCTGTCACATACAGAATATTCTTCTGTACAGAAGTAGCAGAGCTCAGTGGAACACTTTGCAACACAGTTGCACATATACAGTATAGTTCTTCCCCTTGAAACATTTCAAAAGCATGAAATGCAAGAACACTGTGTCAATGCTAGATATTCCTAATTACACAGTGATCCCTGAGTTTTCCAACTGGCAATCAAATTGTGTTAACTACTCAGCTAACAGTCCCCAAATATTTCTGAATTACACTTTGCCTTTATTCTGTTCTTCTAGAAGATGATCTGTGTTGTCCTCACAGGATTAAAACTGGCTCCATAGCTTTAATTGTCTCCACTAGTCGTAAACCTCACCGCCACTGTTCTCCCACAGTTGGTGCTGTTTGCTTTGCCACCCAATACTAGTGAATTATCAGAGGGGCAGTCTGTACCACCCAATATTAATGGCTGAGGTGACTTCCCAAAGACATTGGGTGGTGAAGACTGGCCACATGACAATTGACTAGTATTGAGTGTCAAAACTAACAGCACAATTTTCAGGTTAACAGGGTGCTAAAAGGAAAAAAAAAGCAACAGAAACAGTGAAGAGCTGGTGTAAATATATGCAACCAGTTTCAGTGATGTTAGGAAATAACAGGTCTCTCTTTAACCAGTTGAAGACCAGGCAGTCCACCCCCCCCCCCCCCCCCACCAACACATATTTTCATTTTGTTCCGTATATGTGACTTCGAAAGCCACACAGCCTCCATAAACAAAAATAAAATTGTTATGATGTGAAGCAAAAATTCTGAACTGCTAATTAAGTGTGAACAGAAATAAGCTCTAGATGAAAATCAGGTGCTTCCCTGTAGGAGTTCGTCTAAAAAGTCACAATCGAAATAAGATGATTTCTTCCTGACAACTTGTTTCTATCTAAGGAAAGGTACCATATCAATTTATGAGTAACATTTTTTTTTTACAAAAAAATATACTTTTCTCTAATATGTCAAAGACTGAGAGAACATTGTCTGCTCTGTAATATGCAGAGATCTCATTGTGCAGGAGAAAGAACTGAGCTGTTCCCTTCAACTATTGTCAGTGGTGTATTATCTGTCCCTAGGGATGTTACTATAATTGAGTCGATTTTAAACTAATTAAATGTATCTCAAATTTCTAAAAAATTTGAATTCCAGCAAAATCCAAATCTTTTGCATTTCAATTCAGACAAATCTCTTAGAATGATTGTCACCATTTTTCAGGTCAAAATAGAGAGAAGAAGACATCTGCCACCAAAAAAAGATTATTTTGGTCCATGTTTGAGTAAATAAAATCCATCGGTGTAGTGTGTTATTAAACAGGCTGATTCTTACCACCGACTATCATCGGTTTACCCATAGCCACATGTGTCACTGTCACTTTGACATTACTTATGCTGTCTTGGCATTAAAAAGCTTGAAAGGGGTTGGATACAGTCCTAGGAGAGCTCAGATTGTTATACACAACCTTCCAGGGCAATTTAACTACTTTTGATTTGGGTCGAATAATTTATTCGTACGTGAATCGAATCTGCAGGCCGATTCATTAGAATCAGACCTAAAGTGAATTTTAAGAAATGGGCTCAACCTCTCTTTTATTTCCTGATATTATAATCTTTTATGTGATGAGAATAAGATGGATGCTGAGAAGTGATCTCTGTAAAAAAAAAAATAAAGTGTCAGTCTGTTGCGAGTGATCATATTTTTTTAACATAGATAGTGGCATGAAAAATAATAGATAGATGCTCTGAATATATTGAATAACTTTACAATGTGTCTTTATACGGGTTAGTTCTGTTTTTAAGTTTTTAAGTAAAGGTAACATTTCCTTTACCATTCCTTTCTTCTGTCACCTGGAAATTTAGAAGAACTGTATGTGGTTTACTAACTGTGTTTCCAAGTGATTTGCATTGATTACAAAGATGCAACCTTAGACTTTTTCCAGTGGAATCAATGTTTTTTGTGAGTTTACGTCTAGTTATTGTAGCCACTGCACTACTATTGTTCACTGTGTGCCAGCCATTGCCTCTGTGGTTATAGGCATTCCCTTCATCTTCTAACAATGATTAAGTACTTAATTAAATTACATAAACACAAATCATTTCATCTATTTTCCTTTTACATGGAAAATAGAAATGCAGAAAGGAAACTGAACTCCGGTTAAGGGCTTGTGTTAACAGGAAAAGGAAGCTGCACCTAGCAATGATCATATCCATAATTATACAAAAATAGTTTAGTAAATGTAGCCATTTGCAGCGTTCTTTAATAATTAGAAAGCAACTCTTTGATTTAAAAATGTATGCATGAGTGGAAACATAGAAACATTACTTCAAACTCCATCCTACTACAATATTTGAAGCATATACATAACAGGGTGGCAGGCGTAGCTGTTTCTGTGGTCCTAAGGGCGACCATCTCTCCACAGGGGTAGGATGTAGTTAATGATGCAGTTGATGATAGAAACGGATATGGAAAATTTAATTGAATTGCTTTGCTATGTAGCCCTATGGTTACCTGTTGTTCCTCTTCTATGTGTGTGATTTGTCTACTGTATCATCACTTTTTGTATTATCCCTGTATTGTGACACTTGGCTTTGTTAGTTTTTTTCCCTGACCTGTGATGTTATAGTGTACATGGTGACATGACTGTGTGCTCAACTCCTGTTTTGTAACTTCACTGAGAAGAGTATCCTTGTACTGTGGGTGTGACATAGTACAGGGTGAACAGAGTACTATGTATACTTTACGTGTTCTGGACTCCTTGCTAAAGATGGTCCTGATAAAATGTGCACAATTCCAAGTTTTACTGTAGCCCCCATTGTTATTTGTTGGCAGGGCTGACCTTAGGTTACAAAGCACCCTGTGCAAAAAGTATTTTATTCTCCTGGAAGAAGTCCCTTGTCCTGCTGGCATTGTGTTGTCCTGTTCAAAAACCCAGTCATTACCACACAGACGAGGGCCCTCAGTCATGAGGAATGCTCTCTGCAACATCTGGACATAGCCAGCGGCCGTTTGACGCCCCTGCACTTCCTGAAACTCCATTGTTCCACTGAAGGAAAAAGCACCCCAGACCATTATGGCACCCCCTCCACTGTGGCGCGTAGAAAACATCTCAGGTGGGATCTGCTTGCCATGCCAGTAACGTTGGAAACCATCAGGACCATCAAGGTAAAAAAAATTCTCATCAGAGAATAAAACTTTCTTCCACCTTTGAAAGTCCCATGTTTGGTGCACTCTTGCAAAGTCCAAACGAGCAGTTCTGTGGCGTTCAAGGAGACGAGGTCTTTGAAGTCGTTTTTTGTTTTTGAAGCCCTTCAGTCTCAGATGCCGTCTGATGATTATGCGGCTGCAGTCAGCACCAGTAAGGGCCTTAATTTGGGTCGAGGATCGACCAGTGTCTTGGCGGACAGCCAATTGGATCCTCCGGCTCAGTGCTGATGAAATTTTTTTGGGTCTTCCACTTGACTTTTTTGTTCCATAACCCTCAGGATCATTTAAGAAATTCCAAATGACTGTCTTACTGCGTCCCACCTCAGCAGCGATGGCGCGCTGTGAGAGACCCTGCTTATGCAGTTCAACAACCCGACCACGTTCAAAAAGGGAGAGTTTTTTTGCCTTTGCCATCACAACGTGTGACTAGCTGACAGAAAATGACAATGAATCCACATCTTTGCACAGATTTGGCCTTTTAAAGGCATGTGGTCCTAAACTTTTGATCAGCTGAAAAACAGCCTGTTTCAGTTTAATCGTTATTTTCATGAAATTGAATGCTCAAAAAATGTTTTGTCTCACTCAAATTTTTCTTGTTGCATGTTGAAGCTCTACTTGGAACCTTGTTAAGATCCAGCCATGCTAAATATGATTTTTTGCCATTTTTCAAGTGGTCTTAAACTTTCGATCAGGACTATATTAGTTTCATCTTTTAAGTTGCATTACTGAAATAAATGAACTTTGCACAATATTCAAATTTTTCGAGTTTTACCTGTATATATAATTAAATTACTTTGAACTGTAGACAGGCACACTTCATTTAGAGGTACTCAGAGAAAGCTTATCCACGTTATTCAAATATTTCATTTATTAATTAATCTTACATGTAAAACGAAAAAATAAATAAATAAATATATATATATATATATATATATATATATCCAGAAAATAGCAGGGCAGCACTCCTAGCTTCAAGTAGTTCAGGTGCCAGCGTTTTCCCCTTGGTCCTGGGGTCCAAACACAATCCAAATAAATGTAACGCAGCACTCTTTGGATAAAAAGTGAAAAAAATGCGATATTTATTCAACACATGTTGATACAGGCAACGTTTCAGCTCTATCACAGAGCCATTATCAAGCCAAGTGAAACACACAATAAAGTGACTGTGCATATATAGAAACATTTCAGGAAGTAATCTGTGCTAATTTCCTGATTAATTACATACTGGTGCATATAAAAACTCCATAAAAAACAATTCATTCTCTTGTGACAATTTATAGTGTAGCAGCCATCTCATACCCTCAGGTATAGTGCATCACTTTTCCGTGATTCTCTTCAATTTCATAGTGCTTCATATAATATATACTCGTGTTTCCCCCAAATTGTGATAGTGGTTAAAACATACATGGCTTGCTCAAACACAGTTCACACCTGTAAGACAACCGCAACACAGGAATCCATAAATTACATACATTTCAGTTACCTTATGCTCTCCGCTATATCAAAGATGGAGCATTCCCCCATCCAGGCGTGTCTCCCCGCTCACTGCTCCTGCGCCACCATCGCACCGCAGTGCATCATCACCTGGCGCTCAGTCACTATATTGTGTGTTTCACTTGGCTTGATAATGGCTCTGTGAGAGAGCTGAAACGTTGCCTTTATCAACATGTGTTGAATAAATATCGTATTTTTTTTACTTTTTATCCAACTAGTGCTGCATTACATTTATTTGGAATATATATATATATATATATATATATATATATATATAGCTCTATATATTGAAGGTGCAAATTTTTATCCTTTATTTAGTATCCTCACTTGTGCTTCTGTTAGTCTAGTGGAACTTAAATTTACAATTATATCCTCTTTTGTCTGTATATATATATATATATATATATATATATAATACCACAAATGTTGCAGCAGCACAGTCAGAAGTTGTGCACTGGGTGCAAAAAATCCTCACAGAGGCAGGCTTTTCCTCCAAGATATATATTCAACGAATGAAGAGGCAGCACTTCCAGTTTTTGGTGATAGGGTGACGACCCCAAACTTTATTCCCAGCAACGTTTCAGCCTTCTCAATGAGGCCTTTGTCATGCTGACAAAGGCCTCATTGAGAAGGCTGAAACGTTGCTGGGAATAAAGTTTGGGGTCGTCACCCTATCACCAAAAACTGCAAGTGCTGCCTCTTCATTCGTTGAATATATATATATATATATATATATATATATATATATATATATATTATCGTTTTACATGTAAAATTTATTAATAAATGAAATATTTGAATAACGGGGATAAGCTTTCTCTGGGTACCTCTAAATGAAATGTGCCTGTCTACAGTTCAAAGTAAGTATAAAGGTGTGCCGGAAGTTATTGTACAAAAGAGAATTCTACCATGTGTCATCACATTATAGACAGTACAAGTGACTACAGCACTGATCAGATGTAGGAAGTGGCAGAATAAACATTTACATTTAGTGACTTACAGGTGACATATGCTCCAAAATGATTCCCTTTACTTTTATTCCCACCCTGTTCAGACCATCATGATGAGTTGACTTTTCCCAGTGATGACTTGTCTCTGCAGAGTTTGCCGCACAGATATCTGAAAGGGTTATTTTGGAATGTAAAAGTTATCCTCTATCCGCAGAATAGGGGACAACTATCAGATCGGGACCCCCAATGATCATAAGAACGGGAGCCCCATACCCCCTGCTGCTCCCCTGAAATGACCGGAGCGGCCACTCACACATGTGTGTGCGGCCACTCCATTCATTTCTATGGGAGTTCTGGAGATAGACGAGTAAAGCGCTCAGCTATCACCAACTCCCATAGAAATTTATGAAGCGGCCGTGCGCATGTGTGGCTAACCACTCTGGTCATTTCAGGGGAGCAGCAAGGGAGCTGCAGGGGGTATGGGGAACTGTTCTCATGATCAGTGGGGGTCCCAGCAGTAGGACCTCCACCAATCTGATATATCCTGTGGATGGGGATAACTTTTACCTACTGGAATCCTTAAGCTCCTCACTTCACCAACACATCTGCATTCTATATACTAACACAAATTTCTGTTAGTGCCACACATTTAGCCCTGAATATGATAGCAGCATACACAGTACCCATGTATACAATCATGTTACATACTATTCCCCCTAAAATAAAGCAGTTCACAAATGAGCCCCTAATAGTAGAGTGCCCTATAGATATTGCCACACTCTCTTTCCCCCCCCATATATAGTGTCGCATGCTCTGTGTCCCCTTAAATAGTGCCACACACTTTGTGTCCCCTGTATATATTGCCTCATGTTCCGTGCCAGGTTCTGTGCCTCTGCATATAGTGCCAGGTTCTGTGCCCTTTATATAGTGCCACTTGTACTGTGCCCTCTTTATATAGTACTAGATACTGTGTCCCTGTTATATAGTGCCACAATCTGTGCCCGTCTATATAGCACCTTTTGCTCTTTGCCCCCATAATGCCTCTTGCTGTAGACTGTGCTCCCTATAGTGCCTCATACTCTGTGCACCATATAGTGCCTCTTGCTCTGTGCCCCCCAATAGGGAATTTGCTCTGTGCCCCCTATAGTGCCTTTTGCTTTGTGCCCATGTATAGCCCATATATACACATTCACCGGTGTCACAATGTCATTAAGTGATGTGGAACATCGCAAGTGGCGTCATGACATCATCACGCCACCGGCATCATAACAAAGCACCGAATGGTGGGCCATTGAACCAATAGTTGCCTTGTCCCGCTGGTGCTGATGCAGATGCTCAATCATATCCACATCGTGTGGATGTGATTATACTCAAGGCAATATAACGCTGCCACACACCATCAGAAAGTTATCTTTACTTGGCAGTTTACTTTACTTTGCATATTACTATTCTCATATACTATGGATGAGCCATGATTGGGGTTCGGTAGTCACATGCAATAACTAAGTATCTCAAAACTTACATATGTATGCCTTAAAATGTAAGTGTAAGTGTAAAAATGTGTACAGAAAGTTATGTTAGCAACTTTTGTAATATACTTTATCAGAAAAAAAAATTGTAATCCAGGGGCGTACATAGAAATCACTGGGCCCCATAGCAAGAATCTGAATTAGGCCCCCTAACCCCCACCCCTGGCCCATCCCACCTCCTGTCCTGGCTCCTCCCCGACACACCCCCATTTGTGTTTGCGTTTGCGGGGAGGTTTTTTCAAATTCCATTTGGAATTTTTTTGCCCGCTTCCCACTACATTGTATGCCATATTAAAGTACGACTTCTACCGCAAAAAATAAGCCCTCATACACCTATATGAACAGAAAAATAAAAACATTAAGGCTCAAGGAAGATAGGGAATAAAAAAGAAAATGCAAAAATGAAAAAACCTCCGGTATCCTAAGGGTTAAAGGGGTTATCTAACCCCTATTATGCCCCCCAAAATGCCCAGGCACCGCATACAGATAATACTTATGCCCGAGATGCTAGGGAGGCTCGTTCCCATCGTGGCCTGCTATTGACTGCCCCTCATGTTGCTGGATGTTTTCATCTGCGTGACAGGAGGCAGGCAGTGGTGCTGTGCGGGCATCAGGAGCAATACGGGTGCCAGGGAATGAGATAAGTAAGGTGCCTGGGCATTTTAGGGGGCATTATAGCAACCAATCATATTCCCCCCCCCCCTTGCCCCCCAAAAAAAGGTGACTGATATGCTGGGGGGGGGGATATGATTGGTGGCTATGTGCACACTCAGCATCAGCAGCATGGAGTTAAAGGCCCGGGGGGGGGGGGGAGTAGAAGGAAAGCACACTCTCCTCCTGAGTCCTCTATGAGCCTACAGGGTCCCCAAAACCCCACTGCTTGCTGCTGCTCTCCCCCTATCAAGAATATCCAACCATATATGAACTTTTTATTTGCTGACTGCTGTCCTCTTACTGTGGCACACTGAGAAAACAGTGTGTTTATTCTGTGTTCACTGTCCGGATCGGTCAGTATGGGCCGGGGGAGGGGGGGGGCTGCACTCACTGTCTGATGGCTTGAGGCAGACGTGAGCGCAGAGGATGCTACTCCGGGTGCGCGCCTCTGTGTGTGCCTGCCAGCGATACACTGACCAATCAGCAGCAGGATCTTTGCGCTGCTAAATGCTGATTGGCCAATGTGAAATGACGCAGAGCCTGGCTGGGAGGAAGCCTGGATCATGGAGGTCAGACAGGGAGCGGGGGCGGGGCCATAGTGCCCCTTTACAGTAATAATGCCCACTTCATTGTAGTAATGCCCTCTGGCTCTGTGCCACCTCCATAGTAATAAAGTCCTCTGTGCCCCCTCCATCGTAATAAAGTCCTCTGTGCCTCCTCCATAGTAAGAAAATCCTCTGTGCCAACTCCATACTGATAAAGTCCTCTGTGCCCCCTCCATAGTAATAAAGACCTCTGTGCCCCTCCATAGTAATAAAGACCTCTGTGCCCCCTCCATACTGATAGTCATCTGTGCCCCCTCCATACTGATAAACTCCTCTGTGCCCACTCCATAGTAGTAAAGACCTCTGTGCCCCTCCATAGTAATAAAGACCTCTGTGCCCCTCTATAGTAATAAAGACCTCTGTGCCCCCTCCATACTGATAAAGTCATCTGTGCCCCCTCCATACTGATAAAGTCATCTGTGCCCCCTCCATACTGATAAAGTCATCTGTGCCCCCTCCATACTGATAAACTCCTCTGTGCCCACTCCATAGTAGTAAAGACCTCTGTGCCCCTTCATAGTAATAAAGACCTCTGTGCCCCCTCCATACTGATGAAGTCATCTGTGTCCCCTCCATACTGATGAAGTCATCTTTGCCCCCTCCATACTGATGAAGTCATCTGTGCCCCTTCTGTATTAAAAAAAAAAAAAACACACTAACTCACCTTGTCCCGTTCCTGTAGCTCACAGTCCTTTCTTCCCTGCAGACATAGATCGCTCTGCAGAACTGTGTGGGGGTGGAGCTTATGCAGATTTGCCGGCTGCAGGCTCCGCCCACACATGCTGGCAGTGCGATCCGTGCCTGCAGGTTGAATGGTGGAGCGGGGAGAAGTCTTCCTGCTTCACCATTTAGAGCGCCACAGGCTTGAAGGAGGGGAGGAGCGCGGGGAGCTGAGCGGTGAGTGACGGGACATCCGCTCCCTGCGCCCTCCCCCCCTTAGTACGCCACTGTGTAGCTCGGTCTCGGTTCCCTGCCTTTTGGTGTGTAGTGCGCCGTGTGTTGATTGGCCGGTGCGCTGCGCATGCGCACTTCAATAATCGGCACACATGCACAGACACCAGCCCTGAGCACTCACACAGAGTTTTTATTAGTATAGATGGAGCCTGGCGGTGCTCCGGAACAGTTTAGCTCCAATGTGAGACTAGCCTTAGTAAATCTGTGTAATAAACCTGTAAATAGAAATGCCTGAAGCGGGTCATGCTGTGCCTTTGCTGCCCTCTGTCACATTCCATTCTTTAATTAGAAATTTGATGGAATTGAAGTAAGAAGTCAAATGATGGCATTTGCTTTTGGCTCGTTATGTAATAAGAGTCAGTTTAATCTTTGTACTATCTCACTTTAGGACACCACAATATAATATATTGTATTCCTTATCATGATGTGTTTTTCTGGGCTAAAGAGCATTGTCTCTGAAATACAAAATACATGAATATGTAAAATGCTGAATAGTTTTAGAATACCTTTGGAAACATGAAACGTGCAGTTTAGGCACAAAGATTTCCATGGGCTTTATTTTTGATAGTTTGAATACTGCCACATGCTTGAGGCTTTACACTAGTAGGATTGGCATTTGTCAGCTTTTTTTCTTTTTTGTCGATTAATTGTGCTGCCCTCCACTTGAAAGCTAAGTGCCCAAACTAGAGAATGAGAAAATAGTCACATGCTTTGTATAATGGTATTTTAGGTCAAAACAAGCAACACATTTCAGATATTTTATATGCTTATTGGAGAGTTTTAGGACCTGGGAAGGACTTTCATTATTGTACCTTTTTACAACATATTTGTTGTACTTATTATCACTATGGCTTTTGTATGTCAAAAGGCACCTTATTTCATAAATGTTATTTTAACCGCATATCACGGAGGGCAGTAGGACATCTGCTTTCTAACTTGGGTGTGGCTTATAAAGCCGTCATACTACAGTGCTCAGCAAACGCAAGATGTTTATTCATCATTAAGATGTATATCATTTCCATTCTTGGCTGCCCTACTATAGAACCTTTCCAAGCCCTAATACATGGTTTGCATATCTTATTCTGGAACACTGGGGGTTCTGGATGAACAGTTGACCACAGATCAAAAAGAAACAGATTGTGTGACTTTGCTCATTTTTATGAGTTTGTGGAATTTGCATTGAAAAGATGAAAAGCAAAAACATTCTGTGTTAAAATATAAATAGGCTTTCCACAGAGATACCATTTTAAAAAACTGATCAGAAATGGTTACAAATATAAAAGAAGCATTCACCTCCTCCACTGATCCCCAGTTACTGCTGTTCCAAAGCCACCCTGGTCCTCAATGCCCTCCACTTCCTTTTCACGACTGACAATCCAGAAATGCCAGGAACAGCCTACTCAGCTAATCACAGTCTTATGCGAGTCACCGCTAAGACAATTGAATGGCTGAACGGGCCTTTCCTTGCTTTTCCCAGGTGTTCAACCAGGATAGGAAATGAACAGCAGTGGGACCAAACAGCTGTGGAACAGCATGGAATTGGTAGAGGTGGGTAATGCTTCTTTTTTGTATGTAATCACTTCTGAAAAACTCAGCCTTTTTGGAACATTCCAAACAGGCTGAGTTTTGCGGAGATTATGGGAACATCTAACTTCCAATCTTCTGTGTCTGAATGTAACCATTTCTGACCAGCTTTCTTTTTACTGTATCTATGTGGAAAACCCCTTCAAAATTTGGCTTTGTCAATGGAGTTGATGTTCCATGGACACTGAGTACTGGGGAATGCCCACATGTTTATTCACTGCTATTGGGCAGCAAAATGAATGGCACCAATAGCAGTAGAATGAGAAATACTACACAAAAAATAAAAAGAGCACCTCTGGGCATGAAAGATGTGGCTGTAAAGGTATGTACTAAGCGTATAAAGAGGAATATAGCGTGCTCATAAAAACAATACCTTTATTATAAATTAATGGGCAAATGGAGCAGAAAGCTGCTCAAATGGTGACCATGACCTAACAGAAGATTGGTTAAGTCTTTTTAACTCCTACTGTGATTATGATACCACAAAAATAAAAAATAAAATACTTAAGAGGAATAAACCTATAGTCATATAGGTGATTAGGTGTTTATATCCACGGACAGGTAATAGGGGGTATTTAGAGGGAGGGGAGTAACTCTCCCTGGATGTCCCTAAAAACCTAGGCCCTAAGCCCAGGGATATCCCCAGATGGTAGAGATACCCTGTCCCCGTACCTATGGCTATAGTCAACCTAAAGTAACCCTACCTAGATGGTAAATACTTAAGATAGATACATGTAAAACCCAACGCGTTTCACCTGCGCCTGGCAGATCATCAGGGGGTGATAGACAGACCCTAATTTGTAGGGCAAACAAAGGATACACACAGATAAATAAAGAAATGATACTTAGCTCCTGTATATAGTCAGTGGGGAGTATATGATGATACTGAGTCCTGTCAGTTGATAGATAGCCTGTAAAAAAGGAAAGGGGACCGATATAAGGACTACCAATACAATGTCCACAGGTTTCTGTTTCATATACTTACTGATCAGGATGGACCCACTGTCTAACTTAACGGATGTTAGGGGGGAGCTGATGTGGCCGGTCTGTAAAAGCCAGTGCTCAGTATTTAAGCACTGGTGTTGTCTAGCACTTCCGGACGCCGGTATTGTGCATTTCCGGTTAGTGAGACGCATGGCAAAGTTGCGACGCGTCACTTCCGGTACATGGAACGCATGATGAAACGCATAATACCGGAAGTGTTTGCGCAACCTCCGGTCTCTGGATCGCAAATTGGAACGCATGGGGCTAGGAATAGATCGCACATGCGTCCTTTACAGTTCATGAGGCGCTTGTAGAAGCGCACCTGATGGAGAATCCAGAGATGTATATAATTTTAATAATTTATAGAAGTAACATTAATATACTGATAAGTATATAAACAAGTAGAGAGATGCATAATGAGACTCCATTAATATATTTTGTTACGACTATATAGACCGGCCCTCTTTTTGATAGTCACAGGAGGGAGACATGTATAGACCGCAAAATACTTGTCCTATCTCTATTATTGTCTGATGACAACTTCCTTTAACAGATTGAAATGTGGTGCACTTGTTCTTTAACCAAATTCACGTACACCAACAAACATTGTGTTTATACCATGCTATTGCTGTAAGTTTCATTTGATAGCATTTGGGATGCATCCAGCACAGCCACATAATAAACCTTGCATTATATGAATGCAAATTTGTCTAATGAAAAACATCAAAATTTCTCTCATGCCTCAAGTTCATTTGTTTTTGTCAGTTTGTCTAGTATTTGTCTAATCATCCATCTGGTCTTGTTCCTTAACCCCTTAGTGACCAGCCTGTGTTGGGCCTCACTGACCAAGCGTTTTTCTTCATTTTTTCATCATCGTGTTCCAAGAGCTATAACTTTTTTATTTTTCCATCTATATAGCTTTTATGAGGGCTTGTTTTTTGTGGGACAAGTTTTAGTTTTTAATGGCGCCATTTTGGGGTACACGTAACATTAACTTTTATTAACTCTTTCTGGGAGGGAGATGGGAAAAACAGCAATACTGCGTTTTTACGTTATAAATTTTACGGCGTTCATTTTTCGGTAAAAATAACATAATATCTTTATTCTCTGGTTCAGTACAATTACAGTGATATGAAATACATATAGTTTTTTTTTACATTTTACAACTTTTTTACAATTTAAAGAAAAAAATGTTTTTGCATTGTCACTTCCCAAGACCCATAACTTTTTTCTTTTTCTTTATATGGAGTTGTGTGAGTGCTTTATTTTTGGGGGATGCCTTGTATTTTTTATTGGTATCATCTTGGAGTAAATGGCGTTTTTTGATAGCTTTTTATTACGTTTTTTCGGTGGCAACTTAGAATAAATTAGTCTTTTCTTTTTTCTTAATTATTTTTTTTTTTACGGCATTCACCATAGGGGATAATTTACATGATCTTTATGTACTCCAGGTTGTTATGGACGCGGCAATACCAAACATATGGGGAAGATTTTTATTTTTATTTTTATCGAAAAGCGTATTTTCAATGAAAAAAAAGTGTTTTTTATGGGATTTTTTTGGAATAAATGAGTTTTTTTTAACTTTTTTTACCACTTAATAGTCCCACAAGGGAACTATAAGAGACAGCTTTTTGATTTCTTTTAAAATGCAATGCACTATCCCTATAGGCGCAGCCTGCTGGAAATTACTCAAGGCTAGTCTGGGGCCTACATCAGACCCCAGGTAGCCTTCACACACATCGGCACCCCGCGATCGCATTTGCGGGGTGCCAATGGGAGACAGAGGGAGTCCGCTCCCTCTGTCAGCATTTTACATGCGGCGGGCGCCATTGCCCGCAGCATGTAAAGTCTTAAACAGCCCTGATCGGGACTCCTGCCGGTCCAGGCTGTTAGAGCTGGGCCGCGGCAGGGCAAGCTTCAGGTTCATGTGGGCCCCCTTGTGGCACTTTTTACATTTACATGTCTCCCTGTGGCTCTCACACTGTATAATGACCCCCAGTGCCCCCCAGGAAGCAAAATGACCCCCAGCTGCCCCCACACAGTATAATGCCCCCCAGTGCCCCCCACACAGTATAATAAGCCCCCAGTGGCCCCACACACAGTATAATGATCCTCCAGTGGCCATCAGTTCAGTATTATGACCTCCCAGTCGCTCTCCATTCAATATAATGACCCCCAGTGGCCCCCCCCCACAGTATAATGACCTCCTTGGGCCCCATCACATAGTATAATGACCCCCCAGTGGCCCCCTCAATGGGAGTCATACTGTATGGAGGGGGCACTGAGGGTCATTATACTGTATGGGGGTCACAGGAAGTCATTATACTAAATGGGGGCTCTGGGAGTAATTATACTGTATGGGGGTTATTTGGAATCATTATACTGAATAGGGGGCACTGGGGGTCAGTATACTGTATGGGGGGCACTGGGGGTCAGTATACTGTGTAAGGGGCCCTCACACAGTATAATGACCCCCCCCCCAGTAGCCCCTTTCCACAGTATTATAACCAGCGCAGCAGTGTTACACACATCATGACATCACCGCTGGGCTGGGCTTGGAGGAGAGAAGGAGCGCAGGGAGATGAGCTGCGGTTAGTGAATGAAAGGACTGCCGGCTCCTCTGCGCTTCAGCAATGAGTGCTTCCATCTGTATTGATAGAAGCGCTCATAGCAGCCGGCCCAGCACCCCCCTGAGAGCTGGACTCCCCCACCTGCACAGTTGGGCCCCCCAGGAGCAGTGGGCCCCGTAACTTGCCCAAGTATGCTGGGTGCTGACGCCGGTCCTGGCCCCAGGGCCCCATTAATGCCCCTTCCAATAACAGAAATGTCAGACTGGCCATGACCAGGATCTACACCCACAGCTGCATTCTCAAATGTGGTGTTTCTGATTAAATAAATAACTTTAAAGCCGTTCTGTACCTCTAGCCTTCTGCTTGTTATAAATTTTCTGCTGGACTTCTAAGGTCCATTGGTGTGCATGTTTCCGCTTTTAAGTGTACTGTGGGGATTTGCTCTGGTAGACAGTCTTGTGAACGCAGTACAGAGGCAATGACAACGTCTTTAACTTAAACAGTGCAGTGTTTTTTTCACACATAAGTAAAGTGACAACAAAAAGGCAGTTTCAAGGAAAAACAGTCACCTTGTGTCTGATGTTTGTTCACACCAGGCTGCAGCACACAAGTCCTTGGGTGAAGCAGAAGTCCACATGCTTTTTAGCCAAACCATGTAGCAGGCCTTAGTCCCGGAACAAACTCTCAGGCTCCAACACCCAGACTGACAAAGCTCCAGTATCAGATGCAGGATAATCCGCCCAGCTGAGACTGCTGGCTGGGTTTTTATCCCAAACCAAAACCCGGCCTGGAACGTGGGGAACAGCCACCCACCCTGCACTTTGGCTGCTCCCAGTAAGAGCCGGCCCAGATCGGCTTTACAGCCACACTAAATATTTAATAGTGTCAGTCAGCACTAGCTGCCGCTGACACTTAAAATTACGGGCTCTTACCTCACCGAGGCCAGGAACCTCGAGTGCCGCTAACACTTAAAATTACCGGCTCTTACCTCACCGAGGCCAGGAACCTCGGTGACACATATCTTCTGTCATTGACGGCCCCTTGCGCTTTCCTACAGTACTTATTGTTTTATGGGGAACTTGCAGAATTAACTATTGTGTGTACGTGAGAAATTACACTACGTCTGGCCATCATATGACTTGTATCCTGCAGTTTTTCCCCTTCTATATCTGATAGTTAATTTATACTGAGCTGAGCACCAGTGCAAGGTTCATTTATTTCAGTAATGCAACTTAAAAGGCGAAACTAACATATGAGATAGACTCATTACATGCAAAGCGAGATATTTCAAGCCTTTATTTTAATTTGGATGATTATGGCTTACAGCCTCTGAAACCCCAAAGTCTCAATTTTGAGGTACCCTTTGCTCAGGGGGTATGGATTAATTAGCTGACTAGAGTGTGACACTTTGAGCCGAGAATATTGAGCTTTTTCACAAAATTCTAATTTTAAGATGCATTATTCCTTTTAATTTGCATTACTGAAATAAATGGACTTTTGCACGATATTCTAATTTTTCGAGTTTCACCTGTAGTTCTATAAAGTTGCTCTATTATTTTCTGTAAAGTATTCTGCCTATTAGTTATTTTTACATTGTCTGGAACTGGTATAGTTAATGGTAAGTGCTGGAATGTGTTATAGCTAGTGTTGGGGGAGCATGCTCGGCCGAACACCATTTTGACTCGATCATCGCGATGCTCGGCAAATTGCTGTGTTCAGCCGAACACTGCGTGTGCTCGAGCGTGATGCTCGAGCGTAATGATCGAGTCTCCTCCCCGCACGTTTGTTGGCTGCTACACAGCCAATAAACGTTCTGGGAAGTACTGGCACTCACTGTAATGCCGTAGCCATGTTGGTTACTGGCATTACAGTGATTGGCTGGCCGGAACGCGTTATTGCGTGCTATATAGCACCCGATGACATGTGGTTCGGCTCAGTCTTGGAGAGCTGCAGCAGAAGGGACAGATAGTGTAGGGACAGGAATTGTTTTTTATTTTAGGCAGGGTTTAGTGTTGGCTGCAATATTTATTATTAGTGCAACCTGCACTAAATTGCGTGCAATTATTTGGCCGCTGCTGACGGTGACACAACCTCTGCTACATCTGTTGTGGCACATTTGCGCATCCTAAATATCTGTGACATTCAGTGTAATTTTTTCTTAGCCGCTGGTGACAGCGACATTACCTGCACTACATCTCCTGTATAATGTTTGCGCATCCTAAATATCTGTGACATTCAGTGTAATTTTTTCTTAGCCGCTGGTGACAGTGACATTACCTGCGCTACATCTCCTGTATAACGTTTTGCGCTTTCTAAATATGTGTGACATTCAGTGTAATTTATTTGCGCATACAATTACAAAACCTGCGCTACTGTATGTGTGACATACTTGCAACCATATATACCATTTAATATGCTCAAGGCGAGCAGTAAGGGACGGGGAAGTGGCCGTGCTGCTGATGGTGCACGCTGCCAGAGCACAAGAAACACACTTATCCACAATACCTAGCTTCATGTCCCAGTTTGCAGGGCGGCGCGGGACACCACTCCCGAAGTTACACCAGTGCGACCAGGTGGTCAGTTGGATTGCAGCAGATAATGCTTCCAGTCGGTTAAGCACCAACCTGTCTTCCACAAAGTCCAGTCTCAGTAGACAAGAGTCTGGTCAACAGAATCCTCACCCTGATCCTCCTTCCTCCCACCATGGAGAGTCTTGGCAAACAAGTGATCCCACACTTGGATATTCCGAGGAGCTGTTTTCATCGCCATTCCTCTTTTTTACTCAGAGTAATTTTTTATTGAGAGTACAGCATCGGAATCATAAACATATCAGTATACATCGGCATGTACATGTTTACATAATACAATATATTGCAATTTTGATTTCCTGCTACACACTCAAACATTTTTTTTCTTTTATTTGTCATGTTTGGAGATCATACTTTACACTGGATCTAATATTAATACACCAACAACCCTAAACTCCCTCCTGCCCCCCCCCCCTCTATAATTAAACGGTGAGACAACCATCCCTGTAAATTGAATCCGAGCATTCCTGCTATATGTAGAACCCATCCAATATCTCCACTGTTGCTTCAAGGCCCTCTTTTG
The DNA here is from genome assembly GCF_905171765.1 of Bufo bufo. Taxonomy (NCBI): domain Eukaryota; kingdom Metazoa; phylum Chordata; class Amphibia; order Anura; family Bufonidae; genus Bufo; species Bufo bufo. Next base: position 423,519,108 of record NC_053391.1, on the reverse strand, counting down.
CAGACTTCATCGCCATTCCTTGATTTGGGCCTCTCGCCAAGCCCGCTTGAAGAGTTACATGAGGAGATCTTGTGCACTGATTTCCAAACTCTTGAGCATCTAAAGTCAGAAGAAAATGATGGTGGAGAACGGCAATTAGTGTTTCACGAGGTGGATGATGATGATGAGACACAGTTGCCAATAAGTCAACAGCAATTAGTGTCTCAAGAGATTGATGATGAGGATGAGACACAGTTGTCAATAAGAGAGGTTCTTGTTAGGTCAACAAGTCAGGAGGATGACCAGAGTGAGCAAGTGGAAGAGGAGGTGGTGGACGATGAAATCACTGACCCAACCTGGGAAGGTGGCAAGCCGAGCAAAGGACAGCAGTACAGAGGGGGAGGGATCCACAGCACCGCAACAGGCTGGTAGAGGCAGTGGGGTGGCAAAAGTGAGAAGGCGGGCCACACCAAACAGGCCCACAACTGTTCCCCAGAGCACCCCCTTGCGGCAAACTTCCCTGCCAAGGGGTAGGTGTTCCGCCGTCTGGTGCTTTTTTGAGGAAAGTGCGGACGATAAAAGAATTGTCATTTGCAACCTGTGCCGTACCAAAATGAGCAGGGGCGTGAACACTAGCAACCTCACCACCAACAGCATGATCCGCCACATGGAATCAAACCACTCTAATAGGTGGGGCGAACGCCTGGGTCCACAATCAGTGTCTGCGGGTCACACCACTGTCTCCTCTTCCCCTGTGTTATGTGCTGGCCAATCCCCTGTCCAAGACGCAGACCCGGATGCCTCCCGCTCTGCACCTGGACCTTCACAAGCACCATCAGCTAGCACATCCACTTCTGTGTCCCAGCATAGTGTACAGATGTCCATACCACAGGCCTTTGAACAAAAGCGCAAATACTCAGCCACCCACCCACAGGCCATAGCACTAAATGCGCACCTTTCCAAATTGCTGGCCCTGGAAATATTGCCATTTAGGCTTGGGGACATTGAGGCTTTCCGCAGCCTGATGGTGGCGGCCGTCCCTTGTTACTCAGTCATTAGCCGACACAATTTTTACCGGTGTGCTGTCCTCGCTTTACACCAGCATGTGTCCCGTAACATCACCTGTGCCCTGACCAACGCAGTTATTTGGAGGGTCCACTTAACGACTGACACATGGACAAGTGCTTTTGGCCACGGATGCTATATTTCCCTGACTGAACACTGGATGAACGTTGTGGAGGCCGTGAGCGAGCCGTACCCTGGGATGGCACAGGTGCTACCGACGCCAAGGATTACGGGCCCTACTTCCATCAGGATTTCCGCCACCACCTACATTAGTGGCTGCAACCCCCCTTCTCCTCCTCCACTTCCACCTCTGAATTCTCATCCAGTCAGCCTTTAGTCAGTAGCTGGAAGCAGTGTAGCACTGCAGTGGGCAACAGGCCGAGCTGAAACTAATTTGCTTAGGTAACAAACAGCACACCACCGCAGAACTGTGGCAGGGTATAAGGGACCAGAATGAACTGTGGCTCTCGTCACTCAACCTTCAACCAGGCATGGTTGTGTCTGATAATGGCTTTGGAGCTCGGCAAGCTCACACACATACCATGCCTAGCCCACATGTTCAACTTAGTGTTTCAGCGATTTCTCAAAACCTACCCTAATTTGCCTGAGCTACTGGTGAAGGTGTTTCACTTGTGTGCCCATTTGCAAAAGTCATCTACAGCTGCTGCCTGTCTGGCAACGCTGCAGCAGCGCTTGCAATTGCCAGCTCACCGACTGTTGTGCGACATGAGCACGCGCTAGAACTCCACGTTCCACATGTTGGCCAGGATTTGTGAGCAGCAGAGGGCAGTAGTGGAATACCAGCTGCAATATGGTCGTCTCCTGTCCAGTCAGCTTCCGCTCTTCACAAGCGACGAGTGGGCATGGATGTCCGACCTCTGTGAGGTTTTACGCAACATTGAGGAATCAACATAGATGGTGAATGGCGATGCTGCTATTATCAGTGTAACCATCCCACTTCTGTGTCTACTGAAACACTCGCTGCTCACAATGAAGGCGGACTCTTTGCATGTGGAAGAGGTCCAAATGGGGGAAGACAGTACACAGGGTGATAGCCAGACCACCCTCAGTTCGTCTTCTCAGCGAGAATTGGATGATGATGAGGAGAAGGAGCAGGACACGGTTGCGTCCACTACAGAGCATAGTACCCATAGCAGGTTTAATACATTTGTTCAGCGTGGATGGGCCGAAAAGGAGGAAGAGGATGAGGAGATTGAGAGTCATCCTCCTGATGAGGACAGCGAAGTCTTGTCTGTTGGGACTCTGGCATACATGGCTGACTTTATGTTATTCTGACTTTCCCGTGACCCTTGCATTGTAAGCATTTTTGCCAACACCGATTACTGGTTGTTCACCCTTCTTGACCCCCCTCATCTCTCATTCCTGTGGTTGAGAGGACTAGCTAAATGGTGCAATACGAGAAGGTCCTTGTGGAAAATTTGCTCCAAAAATTTACAGCTGACAACGCTGGCGGCAGAGTACGTAGTTCCTTGGACAACCGAGGAGGGGAGACGAGGGCAACACACAGCAGTTCCAACAGAGGCAGGGCAACACCCTCCAAGGCCTAGGTCAGTTTTATGACACCCCGCCAGCACCATCACCCTGATGCGCAGCCTAGTGTCACAAGGAGGGAAACATTTTGGAAGATGGCAAAGGAGTATGTAGAAGACCGTTTCAGCGTCCTCAGTGATCCCTGTGTGCCTTACAACTATTGGGTGTCCAAGCTGGCACGAACTGGCGCTCTACGCCTTGGAGGTGCTGGCCTTACCTGCCGCGAGTGTTTTGTCAGAGCGTGTATTTAGTGCTGCTGGGGACATAATAACTGATAAGCGCATCCACCTGTCAACTGAAAATGCTGACTGGTTGACTCTTATCAAAATGAACAAGGCCTGGATTGCCCCTGACTTCTCTACTCCACAAGAGGAAAGTGGCTGAACATAAAGGCACTTTAAATGTGGCTTTATGGCGTATTGAATACACTGTATTCCCATGCACCCCTTCCACCACAAAAAAGGGTATATGGTTCAATCTTCATTTTCTCGTCCTCCTCCTCCTCCATCATATCAACATGCTTATTAGGCTGCCCTCGCTCCTAATATTTTAGAGGGTCAGCTCAGCAGCAGACCCCCACCCCTAATGTTTTAGAGGGTCACCAGCAGGCCCTCGTCCATAATGTTTTAGATGGTCAGATCAGCAGCAGGCACTCCCCCCTAATGTTTTATAGGGATAGCTCAGCAGCAGACCCTCACCTCTAATGTTTTAGATGGTCAGATCAGCAGCAGGCCCTCTCCCCTAATGTTTTAGAGGGTCAGCTCAGCAGCAGACCCTCACCCCTAATGTTTTAGAGGGTCAGATCAGCAGCAGGCCCTCGCCCCTAATGTTTTAGAGGGTCACCAGCAGGCCCTTGCTCCTAATGTTTTTGAGGGTCACCAGCAGGCCATCAATCATCATTTTTCAAGGGTGTGTATGATGCCCTCCTTTATGTGTAATAAAGGCTGTATTGGAGTGCCGGTTCCTTGTAATTTTTGGTAGCCCTTTCACTTAGTGCTTATCCTTTATGAGTGTAGGAGTCCCACTACCTGAACAATTGTACCACAATGTTAATGAGGCCCTCCTTTATGTGATTTACAGGTTTTATCGGAGTGACTCTTCCTTGTAATTTTTAGCAGCCCTTGCACTTTATATACAAGTAAATATACAGGAAAGAATGTTTCCTAAAACTTTTTTCCTCTAAAATCGATTTTATCTTCGGTTCTGTGCGTATTATTGTCAGTCTGTAAAAGTGGCGTACTACTCGGACAACATCGTTCCCAGCAGCGACCTGGGAGTCCAAGATGCAACCAGACATCTTCCCCATGCTGTTGCCGAACCATTTCAGTGGTGTTTCCATCAATTTCTGACCTTTTCCTGTGAACCAGACACCCTTCCCTCTTCAGAGCAGGGGGTGCCTGGTTTAATGCTCTGGTTCTCCCATTGACTTCCATTGTGCTCTGGTGCTCTGTAGAGCACCCGAGCATTCCAAAGTGTTCTACTCGAGCACCCGACCACTTTGGTGCTCGATCAACACTAGTTATAGCTTTTGATCCTAGACACATTTATCATTGTATTGTACCGCTCAGAAACATTTTATCATTTCTGGTGTTAAAAAAGTAATATTTGGCAATGATAATATTTGACTAAAAAGAACCATGTGCTATTCAGCATGTGCAGAATAATACTAAAATCTCAGATTACAGAGTATTTATGTTCTGTGTAGTACCAAGGCAACTGTTAGAGGGGTTTTCCAGGAATTAAGTATTGATGAGCTATATTCAGGATAGATCATCGATATGTGACAATTGGGGCCTGATGAGCATTGCGGCCTCTTCATACTATACTAAGCACAGTGCCATACATTGTATAGCGGCTGTCCTTAGAATTTCAATTAAATCCCTTTTAATTGAATGGGATGAGCTTTTTTAAGAGGTTTACCGAATCCCAACACCCCCTTCCCCCTAGTTTCAGAATAAAACCAGACAATCCTCCAGGTCAAGTTGCAAAGAAGAACGGGTAAGTACTTACCTGCCAGCAGTGGCGTAGCTATAGGGGTCGCAATTGCGACCGGGCCCCTAAGTCAGGTGGGCCCACGGGGCCCCCCAGGAGAGACGGAGTAAGGCCTATGTGATTTACAATACCGGCTGTGGGCGGCTAAGTAAGTTCACATAGGGTGGGGGCGGAAGCAGAGCGTGTGTACGTGCAGGCGCAGCCAGGAGAGGGAGTGGTCCTGCTCCAGTCTGGCAGAGTTGTATGGGCCGCTGGACGTGGAGGAGGTGAAGCTGCGTGCCGCACGCTGGAGTGAGTGAGTTGAGGTGGCGCCGGCATGATCTCCACAGTGTTCAAGGTGCCCTGCTGCACCCTTTCCCTCTTTGCTGGTGGGTACCAGGCTAGCCTCTGTACTGCTGTGCATACTGCAGGGCTAGCTGTGGGTGGGCACAGGCCAGGTGATCGGTGCCCACCTCAAGGGGTAGGAGCTGGTGCCTGGCAGTTGATCCGGATCTTGCAGCAGGCTGGCGCCTATGCCAGTCCTCAGTGCCCAGGCTTCAGAGCTGAGGACCCCCCCCCCCTCAGTATGGCAGGGCAGGGGTGACCTGGATCTGGCAGCAGGCTGGTGGCTGTGTTTATTGGCATAGTAGGGCACTGGTATGGCAGGCATTGCCCAGCTGCTGAGCTGATCGTTTGGCACACTCTGCTGTAAAGGGCCAGCACCATCTCCTGGGACAGAGGGTCTTATGCTCATGCTCTTATGATGGACAGAAAAGGGTTAATAACATACTAGTTCTGTCCTCTTGTCTGCAGCGCTGACATTTCTGTTCCTGCTTGTGCCAGTGCTGATGGGCATAAGCTGGGTTTATCTTGGCTGCAGAGCTGACATGTTTACAGCTGTACTGATGGGATATAGTGCATAGGTTTATGCCCTCCCTTAGCTGCAGAGCTGACTATCCCTCTCCATGCCTGTACCTATATTGATGGGAATGATAGTATATAGCCCTCCCTTGGCTACGGAGCTGACACTCTCCCTCTCTGTGCTTGTGCCTGTATTGATTGGAATGATAGTATATAGTCCTCCCTTGGCTGCGGAGCTGACACCCTTCCTCTTTGTGCTTGTGTCTATATTAATGGGTATGATATACAGTACAGACCAAAAGTTTGGACACACCTTCTCATTCAAAGAGTTTTCTTTATTTTCATGACTATGAAAATTGTAGATTCACACTGAAGGCATCAAAACTATGAATTAACACATGTGGAATTATATACATAACAAACAAGTGTGAAACAACTGAAAATATGTCATATTCTAGGTTCTTCAAAGTAGCCACCTTTTACTTTGATTACTGATTTGCACACTCTTGGCATTCTCTTGATGAGCTTCAAGAGGTAGACCCCTGAAATGGTTTTCACTTCACAGGTGTGCCCTGTCAGGTTTAATAAGTGGGAATTCTTGCCTTATAAATGGGGTTGGGACCATCAGTGGCGTTGAGGAGAAGTCAGGTGGATACACAGCTGATAGTCCTACTGAATAGACTGTGAGAATTTGTATTATGGCTAGAAAAAAGCAGCTAAGTAAAGAAAAACGAGTGGCCATCATTACTTTAAGAAATGAAGGTCAGTCAGTCAGCCGAAAAATTGGGAAAACTTTGAAAGTAAGGGCTATTTGACCATGAAGGAGAGTGATGGGGTGCTGCGCCAGATAACCTGGCCTCCACAGTCACCGGACCTGAACCCAATCGAGATGGTTTGGGGTGAGCTGGACCGCAGAGTGAAGGCAAAAGGGCCAACAAGTGCTAAGCATCTCTGGGAACTCCTTCAAGACTGTTGGAAGACCATTTCAGGGGACTACCTCTTGAAGCTCATCAAGAGAATGCCAAGAGTGTGCAAAGCAGTAATCAAAGCAAAAGGTGGCTACTTTGAAGAACCTAGAATATGACATATTTTCAGTTGTTTCACACTTGTTTGTTATGTATATAATTCCACATGTGTTAATTCATAGTTTTGATGCCTTCATAGTCATGAAAATAAAGAAAACTCTTTGAATGAGAAGGTGTGTCCAAACTTTTGGTCTGTACTGTATATAGCCCTCCCTTGGCTGCAGAGCTGACTCTCCCTCTTCATGCCTGTGTCTATATTGATGGGTATGATAGTATATAGATGGCATCCTTCTTCTTCTTATTATTATTATTATTATTATGCACTTATTGGATTAAAATGTATTTTCCCAGTGAGATTTTAGTTCTGCCATTGGGCATGGTGGGCGTGCAGGGGTCTGGTGGTGTTAGGAAACGGTATTGAGGGTAGGGGGCCCAAACTGAACTCTTGCTCCAGGGCCCATGAGCCTATAGCTACGCCCCTGCCTGCCAGATCCAGAAATACCTCTCCAGTCCTTCCAGCCGGGCTTTTTTTCCCCAGCTGCAGTGGTGATGTCGCAGCCTATCATTGACCTCTTTTAGTGCATCACTGAGGCCAGTGATTGTCTGCAGCAGTCATTTGCTCTCTGCATGACATCATGACTGCAGCCAGGTAAATAGAGCTTGGCCAGTAGAACTGGAGGGGGTCACAATATCTGGCAGGTAAGTACTTACCCTTCTTCATTGTATCTTGATCCAGAAGGTTGTCTTGTTTCATCCTGAAACTGGACAACCCTTTTAAAGGCCATGTTACTGATGGATGTGACATCACATGTTTAGAGGCCTCTTTACACAGCTAGTCAGTCGGGTACAAGTAGAAGACCACCAAAAATCACATATTAATAGTGGGCATAGAAATTTAATTTCAGAAAAACCTCTTTCATCTGTAAAGCTGTAATTTTCAATGGTCAGTATTATCATGAAGCCCAATATCTAATGTCAATAATGAATTCAAAATAATTTGTTGTCTATAAGCTACATGAGACAAATGTAATATGAGATGAACACATTCTTTTTAGTATTCCTCTATTCCCCTTGTCTGCAGCCATGTAGTGATGTAATCTGGGAATTGCATCTGGTGATTATAAAAAAATATATATTAATCATCAGCCATCTTTCTGGCTGCCATTTGCAATCTCCTGGCATTGTCAAAAGCTGTACACCGCTTTAAAGCTAATATTAGTTTGTTTGTAACATAACCCTTGTTTCATTATTTAGTAATTCAAACCCCCATTCTGGTCATGTTTTATAGCAGATTTCCATATGAGTTTCTACAGCATTGCACCTAAAAGAAAACTACATGATATGAACTACTGTATATACATAGTAACATAGTTTGTAAGGCTGAAAAAAAAGACATCTGTCCATCCAGTTCAGCTTGTTATCCTGCAAGTTGATCCAGAGGAAGGCAAAAAAACGAAATCCTGTGAGGTAGAAGCCAGTTTTTCTCAATTTGGGGGGAAAAAATATTTCCCGACTCCAATCAGAATAACTCCCTGGATCAATTACCCTTTTCCAGAAATCTAATAACTATAACCTGTAATATACGCCAGAAATACATCCAGGCCCCTCTTGAACTCTTTTATTGTACTCACCATCACCACCTCCTCAGGCAGAGAGTTCCATAGTCTCACTGCTCTTACCGTAAAGAATCCTTTTCTATGTTTGTGTACAAACCTTCTTTCCTCCAGACGCAGAGGATGTCCCCTTGTCACAGTCACAGTCCTGGGGATAAATAGATGATGGGAGAGATCTCTGTACTGACCCCTGATATATTTATACATAGTTATTAGATCTCCCCTCAGTCATCTTTTTTCAAAAAAGTGAATAACCCTAATGTTGATAATCTTTCAGGGTACTGTAGTTGCCCGATCCCAGTTATTACTTTAGTTGCCCTCCTCTGGACCCTCTCCAGCTCTGCTATGTCTGCCTTGTTCACAGGAGCCCAGAACTGTACACAGTACTCCATGTGTGGTCTGACTATTTATTTGTAAAGTGGCAGGACTATGTTCTCATCACGGGCATCTATGCCCCCTTTCATGCGAACCATTATCTTATTGGCCTTGGCAGCAGCTGCCTGACACTGGTTTCTGCAGCTTAGTCTGCTGTCACTAACATTCCTAGGTCCTTTTCCATGTCAGTGTTACCAAGTGTTTTACCATTTAGTATGTATGGGTGACTTGCATTATTCCTTTCCATGTGCATAACCTTACATTTGTCAGTGTTAAACCTCATCTGCCACTTCTCTGCCCAAGCCTCCATTCTATCCAGATCCCTCTGTAGTAGTATACTGTCCTCTTCAGTGTTAATTACTTTACACAGTTTAGTGTCATCTGCAAAAATGTATATTTTACTGTGCAAGCCTTCTACAACATCATTAAGATCATATTGAGAATATATAAGAATATATGAGAGAATAGGGCCCAATACTGTGGTACTCCACTAGTGACAGTGACCTAATCTGAGTGTGTACCGTTAATAACCACCCTCTGTTTTCTATCATTGAGCCAGTTACTTACCCACATACAGACGTTTTCTCCCAGTCCGACCATTCTCATTTTATATACTAACCTTTTATGTGGCACAATATCAAATGCTTTGGAGAAATCAAGGCATATGACATCCATTGACTCCGGTCAAGTCTTACCTCCTCATAGAAACTGATTAAATTAGTTTGACAGGACTGATCCCTCATGACGCCATGCTGATACAGCATTATTCGCTTATTTTCTTTGAGATATAATAGCAGCTTTTAGAAAGGCGTCAGTTTACCCACAACAGATGTTAAACTTACTAAAATATAGTTGCCAAGCTCTGTTTTTGACCCCTTTTTGAATATTGGACCCACATTTGCTATGGCCAATCCTGTGGAACACTCCCTGTCATCATAGAGTCCTTAAAATATCAGAAATAGGAGTCTGTCTATGACATTACTTCTCTTTGGATCAGGGGATGCATCTTTTCCTACTGATTTGTCTATTTTAATCGTTTTAAGATGCCGCTGCACTTCTTCCTGGGTCAGACAGGGTATTTTTAAAGGGAAATATACTTTTACAATCTGCATTTCATCTGTTTTCCTCAGTGAGTACAATGGAGAAAAAAATATTTAGTAGCTTTGCTTTTTCCTCATCACTGTCTGCAACTCCCCCCTCATCACTCTGTAAAGGACCGACACTAGAGAATTTCACAAAAGAAGTTCGCTTTGTGACCAATTATATCATCACAAAGTGCATTTCTTTGTAAGTAGCAGGCGCAATGACGGGGAACAGCGATTGCGCAGCCTTCAGTCATTGAACCCCTCAGATGCCATGATCATCGCTGATCGCAGCAACTGAAAAATTAGGGCTTACAGGGGTTAAAAAAAGACATATTATTCACCTCATTCGTTTGAGTACAAAGAGGACGCCGTGTCCATTTTGATTGAAGATACCGCGCAAAATCTCGCGTGGTGCGTCATGACCTCATCACGCTGGCTGGCGTGGTGATGTCATATGTCACTGCACACGAGATTTTATGCAGGATCATCAATCAAGATGGCTGCTGTGCCCTCATCACACTCAAATTGATAAGTATGTTTGTTTGTTTTTACACCATTTCACAGAAAATTGATTCGTTACCATGAAACACGAGGTGATTCGTCTTTGTGGTGAAATGAATTTTCCCTGAAATTCGGTTTGAAGTCCACTTTGGATACTTCCACTAGCTGACACCTTCAGGTTCATACTTTTTACCATTTATATAATTGAAGAATAATTTAGGGTTAGTGTTCTGCTTCGCGTTATTGAACTGTTGTATAACACTAGTCAGACAGCTTAACAATAATTCAGAAGTCAAGAAACGTGAGACATCAGATCTGTATGTATTCTTTTTTCTGAATAACTTTGTAAAACTACAATATAAACATAAACAAAACATATGTGTCAATACATTAAACATTATACAGCAGCCTCACTCCATCAGTGAGAGTACTCACAGACAATTCCATCATTAGTCCAGGAATAGATCAAGAGCTCCTCTGCATGCAGCCTGCTACATCCAGGAGCAGTGATGAAATGGAGGAAATACAGTTCCAGGTTAAAGGTTACCGCCTCTGACTCAGAGAACAATACACTTCCTGTAAAGTTCTGGCGAAGTAGAAACTAACTTTGACCACTAGATGGCAGCAACGTCAAACATAACATTTCAGTATAATCTTTACAGCACATTACATCCATTTATTATGCACAAAATGAGCAGAACACTCCCTGTCTGGCATAATTATTATGTCACTACCTAAATAACTACTGCTATGCAGGAAAAACATATAAACAGGAAATGGAATCCTAGCTAATCGGAAACTAAAACTATAATGTCAGTTATAGGTCTAAGATAGATTTTGGAAGTCCCATTCTTTGCCATCTTGACCTCCACCTTCCTAACCTTGCCATCCTTGCTTGGTAGAGCATTGACAATAAGTCCTACAGGCCACTCGTTCCTGCTCTCTTGGCTGTCTTTCAACAGAACAACATCACCCACTTTTACATTTGGGCGATCCTCAGTCCATTTCCTACGGCGTTGCAGATTGGACAGATACTCCCTCTTCTATCTTTTCCAAAAGGTGTCTGCCAAACATTGTACTTGCTTCCATTGTTTCGCATGAACTTGTGTTGTACTTATGGTTCCGGATGGAGCAGACAAAGAGTTCACCTTTTGAGTCAACAACATTGCTGGGGTAAGAACCATAGGTGTATCTGGGTCTGAGGACACAGGAACTATAGGCCTGGCATTCATAATAGCTGTAACCTCTGCCATAAAGGTGCTTAAAGTCTCATGGGTCAAGTGAGCGGTTTTAGTTTGTAGCAACATAGCGTCCAAGATTCGCCTGGCAATACCTATAAGTCTCTCCCAGACACCACCCATGTGTGAAGAGTGTGGAGGATTAAAGACCCATGTACATCCTCTGTCTTGGAGAAAGTCTTGCAATTGTGATTCGCTGGCACAAATGTTAAGTTCCTTGCAGGCTCCTACAAAGTTTGTTCCTCTGTCAGAACAGAGCAGTTTTACTGGGCCACGAATTGAGAAGAATCTCCTTAAGGCATTAATAAAGCTTGATGTTGACATGGTTTCAAGTAGCTCTATGTGAACAGCTCGGGTGGACAAACAAGTGAAAAGGACTGCCCATCGTTTACTGTCCGCGCTGCCTCCTCTAGTGCGGCGGGTTAAAACAGACCACGGACCAAATACATCTAAGCCCACATTGGTGAAAGGTGGTTGAGCAATTACTCTGTCCTCTGGTAGCTCTGCCATCTTTTGACTTTGTAACCTTCCTTGCAGCTTGCGACAGATGACACATTTGTGTATGACAGCTGATACCAAGCGTTTGCCACCAAGAATCCAGAAACCTGCGGATCTAATTGCACCCTCTGTGATGTGTCGCCCTTGGTGAACTACTTGTTCATGATAGTATCTAACAAGCAGTGTCGCAATGTGGTGATCATAAGGTATAATGACAGGCTGTTTCTCTTCCTCTGTAAGTTCTGCAAGAGACAAACGTCCACCTACTCTCAACAACCCATTTTTGTCTAAAAAGGGGCTAAGCTTCCTAAGACGGCTTAGTTTTAGGAATGTCTTTTGTTTTTTGATGCAGTCAATTTCCTTCTGGAAATGTTTGTTTTGAACAGAAGAGATTATGACAGACTTTGCCTAAGTAAGTTCTTCTAGATTGACCTGTTCATGGAAACTTTCCCACCTTCTGACCTGATTGCTGCTGGTTCCCCTCTGGAAGGTTCTAGCGACATGGATGAGTCTGGCTAGGGTCTTAACTAATATCTTCCAGCAAGAAAATCTATCAAAGCAATGTGAGTGAAGTGTGGCTTTAGAAGCTCTGGTGCTGAAGCTTGTAATTTCAAATCTGATTTCAGGGTCAGCTTCAGGCTCTATGAGTGGAAAAACATTAGCAGTGTCTATCTGCTCACAGTGTGGTTGGTACAGAAAGGATGGGCCTGAGAACCATATAGAGTTCTGAAGGCATGCTGCTTGAGTAGGCCTAGTAGCATAATCTGCAGGGTTTTGCTCTGTAGATACATAGAACCACTGATCTGGGTGTGTAGACTGCCTGATTCTATTCACTCTGTTGGAGACATACAGATAGAACCTCCTAGTGGTGTTGCAAATGTACCCTAGGACAGTCTTGCCATAAGTGAAGAATTTCACAGCATCAAAATCAGTGTCTAGTTGATCTGTGATTAGCTCAGACATTTCGACTGCAAGTACGGCAGCACACAACTCTAAACGAGGAATAGTGTGGGCTGGTTTAGGGATTAATTTGGACTTTCCCATGACAAATCCAACATGACACACATTTTCTGCATCAATTACTTTCAAGTAAGCTACTGCACCTATAGCTGTGGTGGATGCGTCTGAGAAGATGCATAGTTCTTTCCTGCAAGCTGATGATAGAGATATGGGCACATAGCATCTGTCTATCCTTAGGTGCTCTAACGCTTGCAAGGATTCTGTCCATTGAACCCACTCACTTAGTCTCTCTTGTGGAAGCAATGCATCCCATTCACTTTTCCCAGATGACAGTTCACGAACTAAGGCCTTACCTCTTATTGTCACAGGTGATACAAACCCTAGGGGATCATAGAGGGTATTTACGGTGGATAGAATGCCTCTACGTGTAAAAGGCTTTTCCTCTGAGGAAACTCTGAAAGCAAAACTATCATTTTCTAGATCCCAACTTAGGCCTAGGCTTTTCTGCAAGGGAAGGGTGTCTGTTCCTAGGCAAAGATCTTTAAGGTCCTTAGCTCTGTCTGCTACAGGGAAGGCTTCCATTACTTTTTGGCTGTTGGAAGCGATTTTATGAAGACGCAGGTTGGATTCTGCCAGCATTTCTTTTGCTTTACTAAGGATGGATATTGCATCTTCAGGTGTGCTAGTAGAAGCGAGTCCATCATCTACATAGAAATGTCTCAATACAAAGTGTTTGGCTTCTTGTCCAAAGCACTCTGCATTTTTCTGGGCAGCTTTTTGCATGCAGTATATAGCGACGGCAGGAGAGGGGCTATTGCCAAATACGTGCACTTTCATTCTGTACTCGACAATTTCTTTGTCTATGTCATTGTATTTGTACCAGAGAAAACGTAGAAAGTCTCTGTGGTCTTCTCTGACAAGAAAGCAATAAAACATTTGTTGCACATCTGCTGTGAAAGCAACGGGCTCTTTTCTGAAGCGCATGAGGACACCTAGCAAAGTGTTGTTTAGGTCAGGGCCACTCAACAGTACGTCATTTAAAGACACTCCTTTATACTCTGCGCTGGAATCAAAAACTATTCTGATTTGGTTAGGTTTGTGCGGATGGTAAACACCAAACATGGGTAGATACCAGTGTTCCCTGTCTGTCTCAAGTGGTCCTGCAACTTCAGCGTGATCATTGTCTAGCATCCCTTTAATGAATTCAGTGAAATCTCTTTTCACTTCTGTCTTTCTCTGCAGTGTTTTGCTGAGTGAATGCAAACGCTTCATGGCTTGCTCCCTGTTACTAGGCAGAACACGTCTGGGTGTGCGAAAGGGGAGAGGAGCCACCCAACTGTGATTGTCATCTTGGTAAGCCTCTTTATCCATAATCTGCAAGAAGATCTGGTCTTCTATAGAGAGGGCCTGTTTATCATCATCTTTAGTTTTCTGAAATACTGTAATCCCTAGATTGTCCGTCTCAATGTTGTAATTGACTTCTTCTTTACCATATAGTGTAGAAGAGTCACAGTGTTGTGATGACCTGCCAAAGCTTTCCTTGACAATGAAGTTGTTGTGACAGGGACTGAGAAGGGATGCGCGTCCATTTGTTAACACAGACGTCTTCAAAGTGCTAATGTTGTCAGGCTGGTGCACTGTCCCCAGGCAAACTTCTCCTACAATGACCCACCCCAGGTCCAGTCTCTGTGCATAGGGGGCATTATAAGGTCCATTGATTTGCTGGCGTACCTTGTGTACCTGAAGGATATCTCTTCCAAGAAGTAGAAGGATAGAAACATCTGGCTCAACGACTGGGATAAGGTGAGCAATTGAGCGGAGGTGAGGGTGGTGATGAGCCACTTCTGGAGATGGAATCTCAGTTTTGTCATCAGGTATCATGCCACACTCTATTAGGGTAGGAAGTGGGAACTGCACTTTCTTATTGAAGGATTCAATGGTAAAGTCAGTAGCTCTTCTCCCTGTGGTTTCAATTGTCCCTGCACATGTCCTTAGAGTGTATGGAACTGCACTTGCCTTAATGTTAAAGATATCAAAGAAATCTGACTTTGCAAGGGATCTGTTGCTCTGTTCATCTAGCACTGCATACATTTTCACTGCCCTTTCTCTCTTGCCAGTGGGATACACAGTCACTAAACAGATTTTAAAGCATGATCGTGCACTCTTGCCTTGTCCACATACTTCTGTGCAATTAGACATTACAGAGGAGAGTGGGGTCTCTTGTGGCTCCCTGCCCTGATCTTTCCTGGGTTCTACAGTCTCTAGTGGGGCAGGAGCAGGGCCAGGGTGTAAAGCTGCAATATGTCTCTCACTGCCACATTCTGTACATTCTACTGGTATTTTGCAGTCTTTGGCAATGTGATAAGTAGATCCGCAGCACTTGAAACAGATGCCGTTTTGTTTAAGGAAGAACATCCGCTCTGCAATGGGTTTGCTTCTAAAGCCTTTGCATTTCTTTAGTGGATGTGGTTTTTTGTGTATTGGACAATGTCTATCAGGGTTTTCTATGGTGTGTACCTTGTGGGTGCTTTGGTAGTCTGTGACTTCTGAAGGTACAGCTGTTTTGTGTGTGGATACATAGGTCCTACCGTGAGGTCTGTGAGGTCTCTCAGGTCTGTGTGATTGATTGCCGCTGGTGGTGAAGGCGAAACTGGGATCACTTCGGATTTTCGCTTGTTGTCGGACAAACCTAGAAAACACAGAGAAAGGGGGAAAAGCGACTCCATAGTCTTCTTTGAATTTACCTCCTACAGACATCCACTTGTCTTGCAGATTTGAGGGTAGTTTCTCTACTATGGGATTAGTGCCTCTAGCTGTATCTAGATACGAAAGTCCTTGCAAGTAGCCATCCTCTTTGGCATATTCTATCTCTAGTAGAAGATCACTTAGTTCTTGTAGCCGCACGTTGTCTCTGTAGCCCACCTTGGGAAAGACTTCAAGTTTTTTCAACAGTGCTCCTTCTATTACCTCTAGGGATCCATACGTTTCTTCTAGTCTTTTCCAGGTCATGTTGAGTCCTGCTCCAGGGTTAAACAGGTTTGCTCTTCTCATCCTCTTAGCATGCTCTGCTGACTCAGTACTAAGCCATTTTATCATTAAATTAAGCATTTCTGCTGGTGATAAGTTCAGACCTTCAGTGGCATTCAGAAAGGAAGATTTCCATGCCCAATAGTTTTCAGGACAGTCATCAAATTGGATAAAGCCTGAGCTAACCATTTCTTTGCGGATGAGATATTTGGTGACATCCACTGCACATTGTTGTTCGCGTATGTAATCTATAGGTTGAGGTGATGGGAACACTTGTTTTTTGTTCTTAGGGGTTTCTGGTGCTTCCTTCTTGGTTTGCTGGCAGCCGCTGACCTCATGTGGTTGATTGGGCCTGCTCAGGGGGTATGTTGATCTCGGCCTGAATTCCTTTGCTTCAGGTTTAAGAGATTGTTCCTTTGTATGCGCATCAGTAAGGTTGTGGACGTACTCACTTGTTCGATCTGCAGAGAATAGAGGTTTTTCTGGAACCTCTGAGTCTTTATATGATTTTTCACTTCCTGACCGACTTGTTCCCATGTAGGCAGCGGCCTCTGCTTCAGCAGCTGCAACTGCAGTCTGTCGCTGCAGGATGAGCAATTTTGATTCTAAAACCGCTTCTTCTTGTGCTATGGCAGCTTTCTTTGCTGCTAACTCCTGTATCATCATGGCTTCTTTTTCTGCGTAATGTAGCTGGACGCGGGCAGCTTCTGCCTTGGCACGAGCTCTAACTGCTGAGGAACTTGCTGAGGACATCTTGCTAGCCCGTGAAGTTCTAGAGACATGCGACTTTGCATCGTCTTGCTGGGCACTGGGAATGTTCTCCCTGCCTTGCTGTGTCGGCGGTAGCGTGGCATCAGCCTGGTACTTTGTTCCTGATCTTAGACTCATGCTGCAGTAATGGCGTCTCAGTTTATTCCAGACCGCCACGTGGATTGTCTTTTTACTGGCTATTCCAGACCGCCAAGTGGATTGTCTTTTTACTGTTCTGCTTCGCGTTATTGAACTGTTGTATAACACTAGTCAGACAGCTTAACAATAATTCAGAAGTCAAGAAACGTGAGACATCAGATCTGTATGTATTCTCTTTTCTGAATAACTTTGTAAAACTACAATATAAACATAAACAAAACATATGTGTCAATACATTACATATAATACAGCAGCCTCACTCCATCAGTGAGAGTACTCACAGACAATTCCATCATTAGTCCAGGAATAGATCAAGAGCTCCTCTGCATGCAGCCTGCTACATCCAGGAGCAGTGATGAAATGGAGGAAATACAGTTCCAGGTTAAAGGTTACCGCCTCTGACTCAGAGAACAATACACTTCCTGTAAAGTTCTGGCGAAGTAGAAACTAACTCTAACCACTAGATGGCAGCAACGTCAAACATAACATTTCAGTATAATCTTTACAGCACATTACATCCATTTATTATGCACAAAATGAGCAGAACAGTTAGTTTTACTCCCTTTGGCAATTAATTTCTTGGTCTCTAGTTTGGCTGCTTTTATTTCTTTTACATATTCTATTTATTTCCTTATTTCCTTATAGTTTTTCAATGCTTCCTCGCTACCCTCCTGTTTTAGTGATTTAAATGCTTTCTTTTTGTCATTTATTGCTTTCTTTACATTTCTATTTATCCACATTGGTTTTCTTGTTCCTAAGGGCTCATGCACACGACCGTTTTTTTTTGTGGTCCACAAAACGGATTTCCATTGTTCCGTGATCCGTGACCGTTTTTTCTTCCGTGGGTCTTCCTTGATTTTTGGAGGATCCACGGACATGAAAAGTGAAAAAAAATAATAAGTCAAGTTTCCATTGAAAATGATAGGAAAAACGGACACGGATCACGGATCACGGACACGGATGACTATCTTGTGTGCATCCGTGATTTTTCACGGACCCATTTACTTAAATGGGTCCGTGAACCGTTGTCCGTGAAAAAAATAGGACAGGTCATATTTTTTTCACGGACTGGAAAAACGGATCACGGACACGGAAGCCAAACGGTGCATTTTCCGATTTTTCCACGGACGCATTGAAAGTCAATAGGTCCGCGAAAAAAAACGGAACAACGGCCGCGGATGCACACAATGGTCGTGTGCATGAGGCCTTGCCCTTTTATTCCCATAAGGTATATGGCTCTCACAATTTGAGTTTAGGATGGTTTTAAAAATATCTCGTTTTGTGGCTGCATTTTTATTTTTGACTATATTGTCCCAGTAAATGAGGCCAATAGGCCAATGAGGCCTCTTAGCTGGTTAAATTTAGCTTTTTTGAAGTTTGGTATTTTTGTTCCTCCCTATAGAAACACTCTTTTGAATGACAATTGGAGGCTTATTATTTTATGGTCAGTATTTCCCAGGTGTTCCCTAACCAGCACATCTGTTGTTCTGTCAGGCAGGGGCGTACCTAGAGCATTTGGCACCCGGGGCGAACCACCCCCCAAGAAAGTTAAGAAAACATGCACAAACTTTTTTCAATGTTTTCAATAATATTTATAAATAAAAATAAAACCCATTAATATAATAAACCTCTGCACACCCCCTTAACGAAATAAACCCATTAACCACCCCTTAATAGACCCCTTAACCCTTCCTTAATAAAATAAAAACCTGCACCCCCTTAAAAAAATCACTTTCCATCTGCACCAAAAAGAAAAAAAATCCAAATCCCCATCAATAAAATGAACAAATCCTGCACCCCCCTTAATTACACCCTCTCTTCTCTCCTTAATTACACCCCCTCCCTCCCCACCTTAATTACACCCCTCCCTTAATAACACCCCCCTTAATTACACCCCCTCCCTCCCCACCTTAATTACACCCCCCCTTAATTACACACACCCCCCTTAATTACACCCCCTCTCTTCTCCCCTTAATTACACCTCCTCCCTTAATTACACCCCCCTTAATTACACCCCCTCCCTCCCCACCTTAATTACACACCCCCTCCCTTAATTACACCCCACCCCCCTTAATTACACCCCCTCTCTTCTCCCCTTAATTACACCCCCTCCCTTAATTACACGTCACCTCCTCCCTTAATTACACCCCCTCCCTCCCCACCTTAATTACACCCCCTCCCTTAATTACACCCCCCTTAATTACACACTCCCCCCCTTAATTACACCCCCTCCCTCCCCACCTTAATTACAAACCCCTCCCTTAATTACACACACACATCCCTTAATTACACCCCCCCCTTAATTACAAACCCCCACTTAATTACACACACACACCCCTTAATTACACAATTATTTACTCACATTTTGATGATGCCTCAGGCTCCGTCCGACCGCTGGTAATGGATTCTTCCGCTTCCGTCAGCGTCGTGACGTCATGTTGCGCGCCGCCGCAATAATTCTTCCACAGAAGCCGGCGCCTGGCGGAGTCGCGTCGCGGTGCAGCAGTGGATGGAGGGGTGACTCCGTCATGGCACCCCCCTTGTGAGGGCCCCCCGGGGCGGGCCGCCCCCCGCCCCCCCCCCCCGCCCCCCCCCTTGGTACGCCACTGCTGTCAGGTCTATTGGTTAATACTAGTCCAGTATGGCCATCCCTCTAGTCGGGTCCTGAACCAGTTGGGAAAGGTAATTATCTTTGTTTATTGCCAAGAACCTGTTTCCTTTATGAGATATACAGGTTTCAGTTTCCGAGTCTATATCTGGGTAGTTAAAGTCCCCCATAATAACAACCTCATGATTTGCTCTCGGTTAGTAGTAGATTTTCTGTGTACTCTGGTATATTCGGTGACTTATAATAAACTCCTGTTAGTATTTTATTATTGATTCACGTGCAACATAAGAAAATAATCCAGCGGCATTCACCAATCTACGTTTTCATTTACTTTATTCACCATGGGTCAGGAGCAGACACGATACAGTGCAACCAAACAAACAGTAAGCGGCGACAGCCGTTTTGCACACAAAGCGATTCCTCTGGCCACAGCTCTGTAAATGAAAACGTTGATTGGTGAGTGCCGCTGGATTATTTTCTTATGTTGCACGTGAATTATTAATGCCTGACACCAGCTGAGCACCGCCTGACCAGGGGATACGCTAAACATTGTCCGTAGCTGTACTTGCAGGAGGAAGCAGGGTCATGTGCAGTACCATCGAATCTGTTGTCTAACTCCATTGAGTTTTTTTATATTGTTTTTGGTTCCATGTATTTCTACACACAGTGACTCCACATGTTCATTTCCTTCACTTATATCTTACTGGAGTGTGGCCTTGTGAACCGAGAGCAAGGCAGGTGGTTTGGGCTCCGCAACCAGAAAAGAACACACAAGCGGTGGTCAAGTTCAAGAAAAAAGCATTTACTACAGGTTAATAAAGGCAAATTAAAGGTAAAAGAACAGAAAGAAGGACAAGCAAACAGTATAGTATGCACAATTCAAGGCAAATTCTGCAATAGTTTCCACTTTTACTATGTCTGCCTTCGCAGCACGGACACTGAATGAACAATATTCCTAAAACTATCCCTAACTGACCCTAACTTCACAGTTGGGTGTGCACCCCCCTTTTCCCAGTGGTCCAGGCGGACCGCTTACAGTCCGTAGAAGCGCGCGTTGGGGCCCAATGTTGTTCCTTTCTTTGATAGCAAAGCTTCCTCTCCTCACGGTTATCACAATATCCGAAGCAATGAAATCCTTAGCAGGCAGGGAAATCAAATGGATGCAGGGGAATCCAACAGCAGATATCACTCAGCACACTGACAGTCCTGCAGAATCCATACACTGAGGTGTGATGTAAGCCAGGGATTTGCAGTTACTGTCCGGTACTCAACAGCACTGCAAGTATCTAACTTTGGGGGCAATATACACAGCCACAATGTCAGTTTCACTGATTAGCCACTGGGCACAGTCCTTTCAGCATGGCTCCACTAAGCGTACTGTCTCTTTATACTCCGTCCGCCTCTTGACTGAAATACATACAGCTTAGCTGCACAGGAAAGTCCTCTGATATCTCCACACTCTCAATACAGCACAGACACCTGTCTGTTCTCTTGCCAAGATGGCTGCTGCTCCCTGTCTCGTCACTTCCTGTTTCTCTTCTCAAACTCTGTCTTCAAACAGGCAGGCTGACATCATAGGGGAGTGTCACTCCAGCATCATATTACATTTACAATGGCTGCTGTCTTAAAGGACCAGGAAGATATATACATTAAACTTTAACACAGTTTAAGCAGACTAATAAAACTTGGGACATCATTGGGCTGTTTCTTACATATCCCCCCCCACACACACACTTTAAGATAGGCAGTCCCTGCCAACAACTGAATATCCAGAGGGTTGTACTTTTATGCACAGAGGGGTAGTGTACCGTCGTATGGCAGGCCAAACAAACTCATCTTGCGCCTACCGAACCGGGGGAGTGCCAGCATTTGGCCTAGTGGTATGTCTGAGGACCGCTGGTATTCTCTGGGGTGCTGCAGCCATGGGCTGAGAAGGACCAGCGGACTCCGCACCAGAGGGTGCAGAGGCTGGAGGCACAATAGTCACAGGTGGAACATCCTTTAGGAGCAGGGATCGGCCAACAAGCATCCTCATCGTCATAGGCCCATTGACACCACCAGTCTCTGACTGTGGGAGCTCGTTGACATTGGCAGTTCCATCATGATTTGTTTCTTCAGAATGATATAGGTGCAACATATTTCGGTGAAGTACACAATCAGCTCCTTCTTTCTGGACTTGGTACACTGGCCCATTCGCATACTTGCGGCCAACAACATGATACGTCACAGCCTCCCATCTGCTTTCCAATTTCCCTTGGGGCTTCTTGACATGCACTAGCACCAGGTCGCCTGGCTGCAATGGTGCTTCTTGCACAGGGGTCTTATCAGAATGAGAATTTTCTTGCAGACGCTGCCGCACCAATCGATAGATTGTCTTAAGTCTCTGCCGGTGTGCCTGCACCCAGGAGTTTGGATCCCTGGAACCCATCCACATCATTCACCTGTAATTCTCCTATACTTCACCCAGACCGCCCAAAGAGGAGATTATAAGGAGAATACCCCATTGTAGAATGGACCTGATTGTTATAGGCCAACACCATCTCAGACAAGAACTGAGGCCACTGTAACTTCTTTTATTCCTCCAGAGTCCGCACCATCTGTAGCAGAGTTCTGTTAAATCTTTCATAGGCCCCATTTCCTTGAGGATGGTATAGAGTTGTGTGCGACTTCTTTATCCCGTAGATACGTTTAACTTCTTTCATTACATGTCTCTCAAAGCAGGCGCCCTAGTGGGAGTGGATGCGTTGGGGACACCCATACACTCAAATGAAATCTTGGCACAGAGCCCGAGCCGCTGACTCAGCTGTCTCTCCTTGGTGACGGTCACTACCGCAAATTTGGTGAAGTGGTCCACCATTACGAGGCAATACTGGTGCCCGCTGTTGGATTGGCGCACCATTAGATAGTCTATCATGACGATTTCCAAAGGTTCTTGGGTCACTATAGTTTGCAGGAGAGCTCTCTGTTCTATTGCCTTATGGATCTCACAAGTTTGACAGCTGCAGCATACTTCTTCAACCATTTGACGGAGACCAGGGCAGTAAATCAGCCGCTGTAACCAACAAGAGGTCTTCTCGTGACCAAAATGTCCACTCTTATTATGAGCCTCCACCACCAACGAGTGAGCCAATTCACTAGGCACCACAATTTGGTATTGAATGTCGATTTCAGAAGGTAGATAGACATTTTGGCATAGCACTAAAAAAAAATTATCTTCAACGTCTCCCACTGACTCAGAACTGATAATATCTCACGTATCAGTCACTCTCTTTCCTCTCTACAGGGCTTTTTGCCTTCCCCAACACACTTGATCATCTGCGCCAGCCCCTCATGGGCCTGCTGTACCTGTGCCCATTCCTGTCGAGAGGGACCAAAGAAAGGAGCCATTTCAGTCCCTTCCATCTCAGACTCATTAGCGGCAGCCAAGGCCTGTGAAAATCTGCTGAAGTCAGGCACTTCCACATGCTCTAACTCATGATCCACGGCTCCAGTAGGGAATCTGGGCAGTTACCCTAGAAAGTCCGTCGGCATTCTGGTTCTCTGTCTTGGACTGATTCTTAATGCGATAATTAAACTTAGACATTCGGGCTATCCACCTCTGCTCTAAAGCCCCAAGCTTGGTATTTTCCAGGTGAGCTAGTGGGTTGTTGTCAGTCAGTACTAAAACTTCAGCCCCTGTCAAATATTCAGAGACTTTCTCGGTCATGGCCTATACCAGTGCCAACAGCTCCCACTTAAATGAACTATAATTCTCGAGATTTCTTTCAGAATCCCGCAAAGACCAGCTGGCGTACACTATGACCCGCTCCTGGCCATCCTGAAACTGGCAAAGCACCGCTCCGAGACCATACAGGCTTGTATCCGTATATAGCTGGAATGGCAAGTGGTAATCAGCATATGCCAAAACTGGGACTGTTGTTAGAGCATCCTTCAATGCCTGGAAAACTTGTTCCTGTTCAGGTCCCCATTTCACGGACCGGTTCTTCAGACCACCGGATGTGCCTCGTAGGAGAGCATTAAGTGGTGCTGCTACCCTGGCAAAATTCTTAATAAACCGTCAATAGTAACCGGCTACTCCAAGGAATGCCCTCACTTCTCGCAGGGTAGTCTGTGTCGGCCAATCTTGAACAGCTGCTATTTTGTCCCTCGATGGTCTCACCCCTTCTCCTGATACACGATGACCCAAGTAATCAATTTCAGATTGGAACAACCAACATTTACTGGGTTTCAATTTGAGCCTATGTTCCCACAATCGTCGAAATACTTGCCCTAACTGGTGGAGATGGTCTTCAAAGGTCGCAGAATACACTATAATGTCGTCCAAGTAGATGAGAGTGAACTCAAAGTTGAAGCCACCGAGACATTTCTCCATCAATCGCTGAAACGTTTCAGGTGCATTTGTCAACCCGAAGGACATTCGGTTAAATTCGTATAGCCCCATGGGCCAGATGAATGCTGTCTTCTCCTTGTCTTTCTTGGCCATCGGCACCTGCCAATACCCACTAGCCATATCTAGTGAGGAGAAGTACCGGGCTCTCCCTAGCGCCGAGAGGGACTCCTCAATCTGGGGTAAGGGGTAGGAATATCGTATGGTGCAGGCATTTAACTTCCGATAGTGTACGCAAAACTGGATAGACCCATCTTTTTTTCTTACTAACACCACCGGAGCTGCCCAGGGACTTTGACTTTCTCGGATGATCCCACCCTGCAGCATCTTAGTCAACAGTTCTTTCCCTTCCTGATACAACTGTGGAGGAATTTGTTGGTAGCGCTCTCTAATTGGAGGGGTATCTCCTGTGGGAATCTCATGGTAGATCCCTGTAGTACATTCAAAATCTTTAGCATAACGCGCAAAGGTGGCTCGGTTCTCCCACAACAGCTCATCTACCTTCTGGACCTGTTCCCGAGAACACAAACAAGTCTCCATCTTCATCTGTTCTCAAATTGCATGGCCATTCCATTCAGAGGTAGGGTTTTTATCTTCTTCCATAGACACGGTTACGGTCCACTCATCCCTTTCATTCAGCTTCAGCTGCATTGGAGTTACTTTCCTTACTTCCTCCGGAGTCACATAGATGTTAGCCAGCAGCCTTCCTGGGGTCAGGTCTACACTCTGGTCCTGGGTGTTTACACATCGGAGTGGTACTCTTCCATTGCGAACTACTGCCAAGGAACGGGCTACTAGCGGATCAACACCCCCTTCGGGTGCCTGCAGCGGTTCTACCAACACAGATATGCCTTGTAGTTTCCGACAGGTGCCTACAGGCATGGACACTATCATCTCCTGACTTGGTGGCAATTTAACTTTTATATGCAAAGGGGCCGATATTCGAGCCAGTGGACACTGTGCATCCGAACTTCTCTTTAAGCCGCATGTCCGGATCAGCCACTGGAACGCTGTTTGAGTAGGCCAATGGGTGGTGGTTTCTTTCCAGTAACCGTGATCTTTCTTTTCAAAGAGAATCTGATCCATTTCTTTTAACACATTCATCCCCAAAATGACAGGGGCCTTTCCTTTATGTGACTCCTGTACCACCACAATGCCTTTCTTAGCTATATCTTGACCACATAACCGGACATTCATCCAGGCCACTCCCACCACCAGAATTGGTAACTGGTTAGCTGCGATCACTTGTATGAATGAATCATATTTCACATATGGGAATCATATTTCACATGTTGCCAGAAGTACCGTTCATAACAGTCTCTACTCATGGTCGTTATTTGGGAACCCGTGTCAATCCTCCCGGTAACCAGAATACCTTCCAATTCCATCTGTATGATGGGACTTGCAGCGATTAGGTCCTCATCAGGGCATTCTCCCCACATAGTCTCCTTCTCAGTCTCCCCTACTAAACGCCTTACAGCAGCAGAGGACTTCAGTTTAACGGCAATCTCTCATAAGCCCGTTGCTGCTATGGACATCTAGCAGCAACGTGGCCCATCCGTCCACACTCCCAGCAGCGTATCTCCCGTTGCTCTGGCCATGGGTTTGGGCCCCTTCGGTAAGCCCCTTCGGTTTCTCCTGAGGGCTGTACTAAATTATTTGGACCCCTTCGGTAGGTCCTGTCCTCATCCCTCCAGCTGGGTTGTGGGCGATTTTGACCTTCTTGGTGTGGACGGCACTGTCCCTTCGTCTCTAGCTTTCTGGAAGTCCAATTCTCATAGAATTTTCATCACAACGGGTTTGCAGGCGTTCCATTTGCTCTTGCAATTTCTGCATTACTGTGAGAATTTCTTTAACCATCCCTTTTTCTACTGTTTCTGGGCCAGAGCTAGCCCCCTGCAACAAAGTGACTCTAACTGCGGTCTGGGGCTTCGGGACCATACTATTGGCACGTGAGATGGCCTCTACCTGTACGTCAGGAAATTTAGCATCAGTCTCTCGTCGTATAAAGTCCTGCATAGTAACAGTCAAACTGCTGTCACGGATCCCCAGGACAAACTGGTCACTGAGAGTCCAATCAGGGTTACAGAAGGCCAGCGAGCCCCTCTTTCCTTCCCTTGAATATCTCGGAGCAGTTCTTGTAGGGATTTTGCATATTGGGGGAGACTTTCATTCTCCTGATGTACCCTCTGGAAAAACCGAGCCTGCAGGGATCCCAGCAATGCGGTTTCTCCATATGTGATTTCTAGAATCTGGACCACTTGCTCAAATGTCTGTCTTTGTTTGAATGGCCGCAATATCACCGTGGTCTTAGCATCCCCTTGTAACGTCAATATGGCTAGCTCTACTAGTACTTCTGGTGGGGTCTGGTACATTCACTGTACCATTCGTATCTGTTCCACCCACACACTCACAGACATATTATTGCGATCAAATTAAGCTAACTGACTCATTATAGCCCCTGCTGGCATTCTTCCTCCGGCACCATCCCCCCTAACGGGTGTGTCGCCGTCAATTCTGGTAAGCAGATCCTGCCAACCTATGCCAATTTGTCAACCGAGAGCAAGGCAGGTGGTTTGGGATCCGCAACAAGAAAAGAACGCACACGCAGTGGTCAAAGTCAAGAAAAATGCATTTACTACAGGTTAATAAAGGCAAGTTAAAGGTAAAAGAACAGGAAGAAGGACAAGCAAAATACATAGTATAGTATGAACAATTCAAGGCAAATTCTGCAATAGTTTCCACTTTTAATACGTCCGCCTCCACAGTACGGACACTGAATAACCAATATTCCCAAAACTATCCCTAACTGACCCTAACTTTACAGTTAGGTGCGCACCCCCCTTTTCCCCGTGGTCCAGGTTGACCGCTTACAGTCCGTAGAAGCTCGCAGTGGGGCCCATTGTCATTCCTTTCTTTAATAGCGAAGCGTCCTCTCCTCACGGTTATCACGATATCCGAAGCAATGAAATCCTCCTTAGCAGGCAGGGAAACCAAATGGATGCAGTGGAATCCAACAGCAGATATCACTCAGCACACTGACAGTCCTGCAGAATCCATACACTGAGGTGTGATGTAAGCCAGGGATTTGCAGTTACTGTCCGGTACTCAACAGCACTGCAAGTCTCTAACTTTGCTGGCAATATGCACAGCCACAATGTCAGTTTCACTGATTAGCCACTGGGCACAGTCCTTTCAGCATGGCTCCACTAAGCGTACTGTCTCTTTATACTCCGTCCGCCTCTTGACTGAAATACATACAGCTTGGCTGCACAGGAAAGTCCTCTGATATCTCCATACACTCTCAATACAGGATGCTGCTCCCTGTCTCGTCACTTCCTGCTTCCCTTCTCACACTCTGCAAACAGGCAGGCTGACATATTTGGGGGCGTGTCACTCCAGCATCGTATTATAATTACAATGGCTGCTGTCTTAACCCCTTCAGGACCCTGACATTTTTAACCTTAAGGACCAGGTCATTTTTTGCAAATCTGACATGTGTCACTTTATGTGGTGACAACTTTAAAACGCTTTTACTTATCCAGGCCATTCTGAGGCCATTCTCGTCACATATTGTACTTCATGACAGTGGTAAAATTGAGTAAAAAAAAAAATAATATTATTTATTTAAAAAAAATCCAAATTTAAAAATTGTTTGGAAAAACTAGCAAATTTCCAAATTTCTATTTCTCTACTTTTATAATAGATAGTAATAACTCAAAAAATAGTTAATACTTTACAATCCCCATATGTCTACTTCATGTTTGGATCATTTTGTGAATGCCATTTTATTTTTTGGGGACGTTAGAAGGCTTAGAAGTTTAGAAGCAAATCTCGAAATTTGCAGAAAATAGAAACCACCCAAAAATGACCCCATTTTAGAAAAAACTACACCCTCAAGGTATTCAAAACTGATTTTACTAACTTTGTTAACTTTAGGTGTACCATTAATAATTAATGGGAAATAGAGATAAAATTTAAAAATTTCACCTTTTTGGCAGATTTTTCCATTTGAATCAATTTTTTCAAGTTACAAAGCAAGGGTTAACAGCCAAACAAAACTCAATATTTATGGTACTGATTAGTAGTTTACAGAAACACCCAATATGTGGTCATAAACTGAAGTACGGGAACACGGTATTGCACAGAAGGAAGGAACGCCATATGTTTTTTGGAAAGCAGATTTCACTGGGATAATTTTAAACTGCCATGTCACATTTGAAAAACCCCTGATGCACCCCTAGAGTGGAAGCTCCCAAAAAGTGACCCCATTTTAGAAACTACACCCTTCAAGGTATAAAAAACAGATTTACAAACTTTATTAACCCTTTAGGTGTTCTACAAGAATTAATAGAAATAGAGATGAAATTTCAGAATTTCACTTTTTTTGCAGATTTTTCATTTTAATCAATTTTTTCCAGTTACAAAGCAAGGCTTAACAGCCCAAAAAAACTCAATATCTATAGCCCTGATTCTGTAGTTTACAGAAACACCCCATATGTGGTCATAAACTGCTGTACGGGCACACAGTATTGTGCAGAAGGAAAGGAATGCCATATGTTTTTTGGAAAGCAGATTTCACTGGGATAATTTTATGCTGCCATGTCACATTTGAAGACCCCCTGATGCACCCCTAGAGTAGAAACTCCAAAACATGGTATTGCGCAGAAGGAAAGGAATGCCATACGGTTTGTGGAAGGCAGATTTTGCTGGACTGGTTTTTGGACACCATGTCCCATTTGAAGCCCCCCCTGATGCACCCTAGAGTAGAACTCCAAAAAAGTTACCCCATTTTGGAAACTGCAGGATAAGGTGGCAGTTTTGTTCGTACTTTATTAGGGTACATATGATTTTTGGTTGCTATATATTACACTTTTTGTGAGGCAAGGTAACAAGAAATAGCGGTTTTGACACCGTTTTAATGTTTTGTTATTTACAACATTCATCTGACAGGTTAGATCAAATGGTATTTTTATATAGCAGGTTGTTACGGACACGACAATACCAAATATAACTGTTTGTTTCAGTTTTACATAACAAAGCATTTTTAATTAAAAAAAGATTTTTTAGTGTCTCCACATTCTGAAAGCCGTAGTTTTATTTATTTTTGGGGCGACTGTCTTGTGTAGGGGCTCATTTGTTTGGGGGATGAGATGACGGTTTGATTGGTACTATTATAGGGTGCATATGACTTTTTGATCACTTGCTATTACACTTTTTGTGATGTAAGGTGACTTTTTTACACCGTTTTTAGGTCATGAGCTATTTTTATAGAGCAGGTTATTACGTACGTGGTGATATATAATATGTCTACTTTTTTTTATTTATGTAAGTTTTACACATTGATTAAATTTTTTAAACAAAAAAAATCATGTTTTAGTGTCTCCATAGTCTGAGAGCCATATTTTTTTTCAGTTTTTGGGCGATTGTCTTAGGTAGGGTATGATTTTTGTGGGATGAGATGATGGTTTGATTGGCACTATTTTGGGGTGCGTATGACTTTTTGATCACTTGCTATTACACTTTTTGTCATGTAAGGTGACAAAAAATGCCTTTTTTTACACCGTTTTTATTTTTTACGGTAATCACCTGAGGGGTTATTTCATGTGATATTTTTATAGAGCAGGTTATTACGGACACAGCGATACCTAATATGTAAACTTTTTTTTATTTATGTAAGTTTTACACAATAATATAAAAAAAAATCATGTTTTAGTCTCTTCATATTCTGAGAGCCATAGTTTTTTCATTTTTTGGGCGATTATCTTAGATAGGGTACCATTTTTGCGGGATGAGATTACAGTTTGATTGGCACTATTTTGGGGTGCCTATGACTTTTTGATCGCTTGCCATTACACTTTTTGTGATGTAAGGTGACAAAAAATTGCTTTTTTTACACAGTTTTGTATTTTTTTTTTACAGTCTTCACCTCAGGGATTAGGTCATGGGATATTTATATAGAGCAGGTTCCTACAGACGCGGCAATACCTAATATGTATACTTTTTTTATTTACTTAAGTTTTACACAGTAGCAGCATTTTTTAAACCAGAAAAAACAATGTTTTAGTGTCTCCATATTCTGAGCCATAGTTTTTTTTTTTTTTTTTGGGCGATTGTCTTAGGTAGAGGCTAGTTTTTTGTGGCATGAGCTGACGGTTATATTGGTAATATTTTGGCGGAGCATACGCCTTTTTGATCGCTTGGTGTTGTACTTTTAGTTATGTAAGGTGACAAAAAAATGGTCTATTTAGCACAGTTTTTATTTTTATTTTTTGACAAAGTTCATCTGAGGGGTTATGTCATGTGATATGTTTATAGAGCAAGTTGATATGGATTTGGCGATACCTAATATGTCTACTTTTCTCTTTTTCCCTATGTTTTACAAAACATTTTTACTTTATTTGGGGAAAATGAAGTTTTTTTTTGAAACTTTAATTTTTTTGGGGGGACAACTTTTTTTTCACTTTATTATTTGTCCCACTTTGGGACTTCAACTTTTGGGGGTCTGATCCCCTTTACAATGCATTCCAATACTTGTATATTGGAATGCATTGGCTGTAGTGTAATACAGTGTGTAATACAGAGCTTCCTGCCTGTGAGATCCAGGGGGCTGGATCTCACAGGCTCCCCCGCAGGCATCGCACTGCCTTCCATGCCATCGGGTCCCCGTCACAGCAGCACGGGGACCCGATGGCAGCTCCGATTCTCGTGAGGATATTGCACATCAAGGGTTAATGCGCCGGCATCAGTGATTTCACTATCAGTGACTGCCTGACCCCTGCCGCGGATCGGGTGGGCGCAGCTCCTGTGCTCGCCCGATCACAGCGCTGTACATGTACTGCGCTGGTCCTTAAGTCACGGACATCTGCGCCGTACATGTATGGCACGGGTCCTCTACGGGTTGAAGGACCAGAAACACAGGAACACATATACATTCAACTTTAACACAGTTTAAACAGACTAATGAAACTTGGGACATCATTGGGATGTTTCTTACAGGCTTTAGACAGGACTTTACATAAAGGGAGACCCCTCCCCCTCTCCAGTTTTGACAATCCTTTTAATTCAGTCTGTAACCCTGTACGTTAACTGCCCAGTCATAGCTATCATCCAGCCCTGTCTCAGTTATTTACACTGTCATAATATCATGTAGTATAAATGAAACCTTTGTACTTTGCAAGATACTACATCCAATTGGCTCATTTATACCTGTGTAATGTCTTGACCCTCAGTCATCTATCAGGAGTTGAGTGGACTGTAATTCCTAGGGGTACTCCAGGGTAAAAGACTTCTGTCTCTATGTTGTGTTCAATAGAGGGGTATTGCCAACAACAGTGGTCCCACATCACATTCAAGGACTAGGTAGCCTCAGGGGTTATACGCCTTTTTCTTTGTACTAGTGAGTGCCTTACCTCACTATTGCTTTTTGACAATTTTGTTCTGCTATCATTTATGACTTG
This sequence comes from Bufo bufo, assembly GCF_905171765.1. NCBI lineage: Eukaryota > Metazoa > Chordata > Amphibia > Anura > Bufonidae > Bufo > Bufo bufo. The sequence goes on along the minus strand of NC_053391.1, from coordinate 423,487,995 downwards.
TTTATTTTTTCATTGGCCACCAACAAGGTACTCTCTGACGGAAGACTATTATAATACTTATTTACTAATGCCATAGTCTGTTTCTGCTGTTGGACCACTGTCCTGGTGTCTATTTTATCTTCCACATGATAAATAGCCTCTAATACCTTTCTTAATATTGGGTCCAATCGTGGGCCGATGTATTCTGGTGGTGATTTGAGGTCCGATCATCTCACCACCTGCGAGTATATAGGAGCAAGGGGTATCGTGGATTGCTTCTAATGCCGTTGTCGTTCCGGTCGGCTAACGCGATCTCGCGAGACTAAGTGCGAGATCGCGCATCCCCAAAAGTGCTATGCTTGTTCAGGCACTTCCTTGCGCTCCATACCTCGTTCTTGTCCTGTAATGAGCGCATGCGCCGCGCTGACGTGCGAGCGGGTGGGTGCGCTCATTGGCCACTGATATCGTGGGTGGCAGCAGCGGGAATTAGGTAACTATTTAAATGAGGTGGGAGCACTAGTTTAGTTGGCGTCCCATGTGCAGGCATATTCATCTTTATTCTGCACCACCTTTTACCTCTTAACTTTGAGGTTGCCCCTGGAGGGTTCCACCATCTTGGCATACCTCTTGACCAGCTTTCTTATCACGTCAACTTGCGGTTTGGGATTAATCATTCATTAATCATAGGGATTGAACAGGGACCCTACATAGCTGTGTATTACTGCCATCTTTTTTGTCTATTTGGACATCATCCTTGGATGGGTATATCACGAATACAGCTTGTGGTGAAGGATCTGGTGACCATCCCTTGGTACCGGTAGGACCTGCTGGTTACTAGTGCCGCCGTGCACTTTACTTTTTGTATGTTTTTCATTTGGGATACTAATTATTGTACCAATTGGGGGTCCACTACCCTCTATCCCAATGTTTGTCTTTGCACACTATATTTAGGACCTTTTTATATTTTATCTGCATTATTAATAAATGTTATGTTTTAGGATTACGCTTTTCTGAATAATGTTTTGACTTTAGGTAATCTAGAGCGCAGACATGCATCAGTTCTGACCTCTCACTTAGTAATTAATTGTTATTTGCTCAATTTTTGGTATGGCAGGATTTCTGGATGGTGGCATTAATACAGAAACGTGGCTGGAGGAGGCTAAAGAGGTCTTCTCTGACAGATCTTACTTACAGAAAAAGTTTATACCCTCCTTCAAGGTTGCCTTTAAGGAGCTTAATCGACTCTATAAGGAACATCTGTCGAGCTGGTGGGAGGTACAGAGCCTTGATAATTATATTAAACAAGGCATTGTGCCTCGGGGGCTCCGTATCTCTGTTACCCCCGTTTACAAACAACGAAGCCCAGGGTTTAATACCCGTTGGGAACAACTTGCTACGAAAGCTCGCTCCAATTGATGACATTATTATTGGAGGAGGAATGAATTAACTTAACTACCTTAACTGAGAAATTAAAAACTCAAGTTGAGGTTACTAAAACTTTTTCTAGTGATCCTGATTTTGTCAACAAGGAAAAACAACTCCAGATTACTGTTGAGAAATATAAGTATTACTTACGTGAACGAAAGCACAGACAGTTTAATAGAGACTTAGCCGAATTTAAAGAAAATAAGGCCTACTTGGTTCTAAGAGAAGTGCCACCCATTAAAGAAGTGACTTCTGAGATCTCTACCACTGAAACCAATTTATCGGACAGTGACAGAGAATCTGGTGGCAACTCAAGCAGAAACAAGCAAAAGAATTATAACAGAAGAGGGAGGGGTAGGGGAAGAGGCACAACCGGTGTTAACAGAGTTTTTTTTTTAGATCAAGGTGTAAACTATCACCTGAGGAATCGCCCCAACAGTCGGGATCAATTGGCCCCGAGGTAATCAATCTCTCCAACCGCACCCTCTCCAACAGCAAAATGGCGGTCTTATCCAAGGGACTTTCTTTTGTCCCAACTCGTCAGTATGATATGTTCACATGGGTAAAGGATCTGCATTTATTTATTCGTAAACTCCGGGGGCATAAACAATTTAAGATGATAGATAAGAAGAAATGTCAGAACGTAGGCATACCTACAGACCTTCTTTCAGATGTAGAACTATTGCATAGCCTCTCAGCAGATGCGCACACTTTGCAAGGACTGGGTCCATTCACACCCCTGCGTAATAAGAGTAATAAAATGCCGCCAGCAGGAGATGTATCATGTCTGGACGTTTTCTTGCAACTTGTCACTGCTGATATGATGGAAATGTAACAAACTCTGAAATTCAATAACTGTTCATCTGATGAACACCGTGCAATTAAGGCCCTGAGAGATGATAAGGGCATAGTAATAAAGCCATCCGACAAGGGTGGAAACAGGGTGATCATGAATCGACAAGGCTATCAGTCTATGTGTGAACAGATTTTGAAAGATAGGAACAGTTATCAGATGTTGACCTCTAATACCACAGCACCTTATCTAGTTGAGCTTAGGGATATTTTGTCTGGAGGCAGAGCTAAAAATCTTATTTCTCAAGAGGAATTTGATTTCTTGTACCCCAAGCATCCAGTAACGGCCACGTTTTATAGTCTCCCCAAGGTCCACAAAGGCCTTAGACCACTTAAAGGGAGACCAATCGTGGCTGGTATTGGGAGTATAGGACAGAACTTAGGGGTCTACATTGACCAGATATTGATGCCATTTGTTACCGCACTCCCGTCCTTTACCCGTGACACCATGGACCTTCTAAAGCGGGTAGATGGAATATGTATTGATGACAACTCTCTCCTAGCAAGTGTGGATGTAGAGGCTCTTTATTACTCCATACCACTCGAGGCAGGACTGAAGGCAGTGGGGTATTACCTGAGCATGCGTGGGCAGCAGTTCATGGCGCATAATGAATTTGTTCTCCAATTGCTCAGGTTTTTGCTCACCAGCTCAGGGGTACGGCCATGGGTTGTTCCTGTGCGCCGTCTTATGCAAACCTGCTCCTGGGCTGGTGGGAGGCTACCACTGTCTTTGGCGAGGGTGATTCGATGACCGGGCCCATAACATTATGGGCCCGGTACATCGATGATATTCTCATAATTTGGAATGCCAGTGAATCGGCCTTTAAACTTTTTGTGGAATCTCTCAATAATAATACTATCGGCCTCCGCTTCACCTATGAGGTTGATGATAAATCACTTCCCTTCTGGATGTACGTATATCCAAGAAGGGCGGGGGGGAGCTTTCCACAAATATTTTTCGGAAAGCAACAGCTACTAATTCGGTCCTTCACTGGCAAAGCAGTCATCCATTGCCATTGAAGAGAGGAATCCCCTATGGGCAGTACCTACGCTTGCGAAGGAACTGCTCAGTGGGGCAAGAATTTAAACATCAGGCTGCGGATCTCCGACAGAGATTTCGGGCTAGGGGCTACCCAGATCAAGTTTTGAAAAAGGCTTTCCAGAAGGCAGCCAATACTCCTAGAGATACACTTTTGATACCCCAAAAAATGCAGGAAGGAGATAGGAAGATACGATTCATCACCATATTTGATGGCTCTACTAAGGAATCTCGAGAGATCCTTGGGAGACACTGGCCTATCCTCCTGATGGACCCAGATGTTCGTGATGTTCTACACGAGTACCCACAGGTGACATTTAGGAGGGGCCAGAGCCTCAAGGATTTACTAGTACACAGTCACTTCTCTCCACTTGTCACACCAAACACTTGGTTGAGTCGTCGCCCTATGGGTTGTTTCAAATACAGCGGCTGTGTGGCCTGTGACAGTATCACTACAGGCAAGACTTTTGTTAGCAGTAATCTTAAACGCAGCTTCAGTATTAGAGACTTTATTTCGTGTAGGACTGTAGGTGTCATATACAAAATCACGTGTATCTGTCAAAAGGAGTATATAGGAAAAACGAAACGGGAGCTTCGCAGGCGTGTAGGAGAACATCTTCTGGACATAGAGAAGCGACGAGACACTGCTGTGGCTCGTTATGTATGTGAATTTCATCAAGGAGACTCTAGGGTCATTAAAGTCATGGGCATTGAAGCCGTTAGCCCCCCTAAACGTGGGGGAGACTGGGACAAGATCTTACTACAGCACGAGGCGCGCTGGATCTTTCTCCTACGGACAGTTACACCGACAGGTCTCAATGAACAACTGAACTATAGTTGTTTCCTGTGAACCAACAGTTGCCCCTAGTTACCATCATCATGACTGTAACCTGCCTGATTAGCTATGATCAGCCTCTCAATGCCAATGTCTTTATAACCTGCTATATATATCCTCAGGGGTTATACCCCTTTTTCTTTGTACTAGTGAGTGCCTTACCTCACTATTGCTTTTTGACAATTTTGTTCTGCTATCATTTATGACTTGTTTATTTTTTCATTGGCCACCAACAATGTACTCTCTGACGGAAGACTATTATAATACTTATTTACTAATGCCATAGTCTGTTTCTGCTGTTGGACCACTGTCCAGGTGTCTATTTTATCTTTCACATGATAAATAGCCTCTAATACCTTTCTTTATATAGGGTCCGATCGTGGGCCGATGTACTCTGGTGGTGATTTGAGGTCCGATCATCTCAACACCTGCGAGTATATAGGAGCAAGGGGTATCGTGGATTGCTTCTAATGCCGTTGTTGTTCCGGCCGGCTAACGCGATCTCGCGAGACTGAGTGCGAGATCGCGCATGCGCAAGAGTGCTATGCTTGTTCAGGCACTTCCTTGCGCTCCATACCTCGTTCTTGTCCTGTAATGAGCGCATTCACCGCGCTGACGTGCGGGCGCGCTCATTGGCCACTGATATCGTGGGTGGCAGCAGCGGGAATTAGGTAACTATTTAAATGAGGTGGGAGATCTAGTTTAGTTGGCGTCCCATGTGCAGGCATATTCATCTTTATTCTGCACCACCTTTTACCTCTTAACTTTGAGGTTGCCCCTGGAGGGTTCCACCATCTTGGCATACCTCTTGACCAGCTGACTTATCACGTCAACTTGCGGTTTGGGATTATTTATTCATCTAAGGATTGATCCCTAATACTTTTTCCATCTCCCCTGATGAACTGCTTTTTGTCCTGGCAGTGAAACATGCGTGTAGGGAGTGTTTCATGTATCTTTAGGGACATATAGATTTTTAGACAAAGGGACAGGTTCCGGACAGGGTCGTCCTTGTTAGGACGAGTGCCCTGTGGTCAGGCTGCTACTCATTATTTAGTATCAGGGTTGAATGGCTAGACAGCCATAGGGATTGAACAGGGACCCTACATAGCTGTGTATTACTGCCATCTTTTTTGTCTATTTGGACATCATCCTTGGATGGGTATATCACGAATACAGCTTGTGGTGAAGGATCTGGTGATCGTCCCTTGGTACCAGTAGGACCTGCTGGTTACTAGTGCCGCCGTGCACTTTACTTTTTGTATGTTTTTCATTTGGGATACAAATTATTGTACCAATTGGGGGTCCACTACCCTCTATCCCAATGTTTGTCTTTGCACACTATATTTAGGATCTTTTTATATTTTATCTGCATTATTAATAAATGTTATGTTTTAGGATTACCCTTTCCTGAATAATGTTTTGACTTTAGGTAATCTAGAGCGGAGACATGCATCAGTTCTGACCTCTCACTTAGTAATTAATTGTTATTTGACTAGGTAGAAAAACCTTAGTTTCAGCAATAGAGGTTTCCTATCTTCTGAAAATCCAGTTTATTTGAGCCAGCAAGGTGCCCAGAGGGGCGTCACTCTTGCAGGAAGGAGCCCAGGCACACCCTCATGCTGGGAGCAGAGAAAAAGGGGGGGGGGGGGCAGAGTTATCGCTTGAATGTGATGTAGGAGGGGTGGGTGAACACATTGTGGCAGGAGGCGCGCCTGGGCTCCTTCCCTCTGGGCACCTTACTGGCTCATTTGCATACCAAATAAACAAAGGCACATCTGAAAATAAGGTACTAAGTGCTATTAGGCTATGGCTTTACTTTAATAGCGATTATCCTGGTAACAGATTTCCTTTAAAATAGTAAGGAAATGTATTATTGGAATTATTACAATTATACCATTCACAGAAGAATTCTGTATGTTTGATTTTAATAGATTTTTATGGCTTAGAGAAAACTTGTTTCAGAAAAGCAATATGTCATTTATCATCCATGAGCTTTATTATATATATTATGGTTTTCTAGAATGATGGGTCTACCCTTTCCTTACCAAGTCCACATATTATTATTATAAATTATATAAGAAAAAATTGGTGATTTTGTTGAAAAGCAACCAGTATTTCAATAACAATTTTCTTTCTTTAAATGTAGCTCCCTATATTTTATATTATAATGTAATTTGTATACTAGTTCCCAAATACGTTTTCACTTTGTCCCTTCAACCAAACTTATAGGATGATAAGACAGAAAATTTACTTTCACAGTTGGCAAACAAGTTGCTTTTGGGGTTATCCTATAGTACACTTTATGAAGTGGGGTCCATTTACATGGGCAGATATCTGCTATAATGATCACCAATCAATGATATAAAGCAAATCAATTGACACTCATTTCAAAACCTTGTACGTGGGCATATAATTGCCTAATCAAACACCCTCATAAATAATTCTTCATACTTACAATTGTTGATTCGATCAGTCATTTATATTATTGTTGGCAGCATATCCCCTGTTTATAAGTAGTAATGTAGAGATGACAAATGAGCAAATATTTCAGTTTCTAATCAGCCTCTAAGCATTTTTATGCAGATCAGGATGCTTGCAAAAAGAACAGTCTACAAGGAACATTTTGTCCCATAACAATTTTATATCTTTGAAACAGATCTGTTTAGCCACTAAAACAGATGAGAAAATAATCTATAACAGGGATGCTCAACCTGCGGCCCTCCAGCTGTTGCAAAACTACAACTCCTAGCGTGCCCTAATAGCTGTCGGCTGTCCAGGCATGCTGAGAGTTGTAGTTTTGCAACAACTGGAGGGCCGCAGGTTGAGCATCACTGATCTATAACATGTCCATAAAGTGTATTTCCCGGATCTGACACAAAGTGGCTTTTTAACATCAATGTCTTTTTTACTTATTTTTACTGAATGACTGTGAAATCTCAAATTGGGATTTTCATATAACTATCAAAATAATAATAAATATATTTTAACAACATCTATTTAAAAGATGACCTGCAGGTTTACTAACGTGTGTTTTAGTAAGTACTAAAAAGTTCCCCTGTTATTCTTCACTGGACATATACAGTCCTGATCAAAAGTTTAAGACCACTTGAAAAATGGCAAAAAAATCATATTTAGCATGGCTGCATCTTAATAAGGTTCCAAGTAGAGCTTCAACATGCAACAAGAAGAAATGGGAATGAGACAAAAAAAAATTTGAGCATTCAATTTAATGAAAATAATGAATAAACTGAAACAGGCTGTTTTTCAGCGCGGATCAAAATTTTAGGACCACATGGCTTTAAAAGGCCAAATCTGTGCAAAGATGTGGATTCATTGTCATTTTCGGTCAGGTAGTCACACGTTGTGATGGCAAAGGCAAAAAAACTCTCCCTTTTTGAACATGGTCGGGTTGTTGAACTGCATAAGCAGGGTCTCTCACAGCGCGCCATCGCTGCTGAGGTGGGACACAGTAAGACAGTCATTTGGAATTTCTTAAATGATCCTGAAGGGTTATGGAACAAAAAAGTCAAGTGGAAGACCGAAAAAATTTCATCAGCACTGAGACGGAGGATCCAATTAGCTGTCCGTCAAGACACTGGACAGGTCATCAGTAGAAAAATCTCAAAAGGGTCTATGGAAGGAAATAAGTTAAGTACCTGGTGTCACACAGATAGATAGGCACATGCACACATAGACACAGACAGACAGACAAATACACACACACAGACACCTATTTACTTACATGCTGCTGAAGGTTCTCCTTTTCCTCTGGATTCCTTTGGAGGCTTAAAGGCTATGTACACCTTTGTGGGCAATTTTATTTATTATTGCATTGAACTCATTTAGAGCTAAAAATATATTTTTTAATTGGTCTTTATTAAAATATGGCATGTTTTTTTCTGTACAGAACTAAGATGCTGTGTCACATGCCGGAGGCCAAAAAGCAGACCTCCGGGACATCTTGCTTCAGTAAACAGGCAGATACAGACCAGGGAACAATAGAGTACTTTATTACAATGCAATAAATGAACATGACAGTAGAGACATGCAGGTCAGGCAATAGTGGTAGCACTACCACAGAACCAAGTGCACCTGCAGACCACATGCAAAACCCAGCAGGCAGAAAGCCAGTGAGCCCCGTTCTTTACAGAGCCCCTGGTGGTGGGGATGAACTGGGCCGAGGGCTCACTTATCACACCTCCAGGAAGGTCCCGGTACACTTGGCTGCTACCTGCAGAGAACCAAGCTGGTGAAAGCACCAGTGGAAACAGACAACAGGACTAGTACCCAACCAAACACAGGACATGGATCAGACGAGAAGACAAACGGGAACCAGCACAGAAGCAGATGCCTGGACCCCATGCGGAATGGAAGCATGGCGTTCACAGGCATAGCTGCACAAAAGCTAGAGATCCTCCCTACAGAGAGACCAGGGACCCTTTCATGAAGACAGGACAGACACAGGAACAGAAGCAGTAGGGCACTGCAGGACGGACATGAAACAGGTAAGGTCGGAAGCAGTTTAGCACTGCCAAGCTATCAGACGCAGTAAGAGCACTTCTAGGCTACACAAGGAACAGAGTGGATCCAGACAGAGAACAGGTACAGAAGAACAGGCAAGGCATGGACAAGGATACATAACATCACATTACATTATACAGTACAGGTACAGAAGATCAGACAAGGACATAACATCACATTAACAGGCGAAACCACAAACAAGGGCAGATGGGAAAAAAAAACTTGGTCAGCAGCAAGGGGCTACACCCATTAAGGCAAACGACAGAAGATAGACTGAACTCCTGGGTGAGCAGCAAGGTGATACACCCAGCAAGACAAGAGACAGACTGACCTCCTGGGTGAGCAGCAAGATGCTACACCCAGCAAGACAGGAGATAGACTGACCACAAGCCCCACAGCTGACAGATAGATATAGCTGCCTAACGAGGGCACCTGATAAGACAGGCACCGATTAGGGGAAGTTAACCCCATCAGAACAGGAGTACCAGAACCACAAACACAGGCCGCAGTTCACACACACCACCGTAGCCAGTACGCAGTCCCAAGCAACCAGCATATACAGCAGTCAGCCTGCAGCCAGTACGCGAGGGAGCCTGCAGCCAGCTTACATGGCACCAGAGACAGGAACTGCACAGAGATGCAGACACAGGGAGTACACACATTCACAGGCAGCAGTTCACACAAGACACCGCAGCCAGCACGCAGCCCCAAATAACTAGCATACACAGGAGTCAGCCTGCAGCCAGTACGCAAGAGATCATGCAGCCAGCCTACACGGCCAAAACTGTCACAGTGAACCGCACTGTGACATGCTGTAGTAGCACCCTTTGGATTTTCTGTCTTTTCCGTCAGACCAGGAACTGACGGACTCCTTATCTCTGCTCTCTGACATTATAAACTCTCATTATAGCTCAGTTCTTATCTTACTGACAAGAATGTGGCTTAAATAAGTGTTTATGACAGCTCAGTAGTTTAGAGATAAGGTTTATTAGATGATCATCCCAAAGTGAAAGTTAAAGTAGCAGTCACACAGCTAGAAAAACAGTTAAACTCTTGTGACAGAATCGCTCAATATTTTTAATAAAAGCCAATTGAAAAAATGATTTTGCAATCATAAAAAAAATTGCCTCTGAAGGTGTACATAGCCTTTAACCACCTCCGGACCGCTGTACGCACAGACGCGTCCTGGAGGTGGTTGATTCATTCCTCCTGGACGCGCCGGCGCGTCCTCTCGCGAGACGCGAGATTTCCTGTGAACGCGCGCACACAGGCGCGCGCGCTCACAGGAACGGAAGGTAAGAGAGTTGATCTCCAGCCTGCCAGCGGCGATCGTTCGCTGGCAGGCTGGAGATGTGTTTTTTTTAACCCCTAACAGGTATATTAGACGCTGTTTTGATAACAGCGTCTAATAAACCTGCTACCTGGTCCTCTGGTGGTCCACCTTTGTTTGGATCGACCACCAGAGGACACAGGTAGCTCAGTAAAGTAGCACCAAGCACCACTACACTACACTACACCCCCCCCCCGTCACTTATTAACCCCTTATTAGCCCCTGATCACCCCTGATCACCCCATATAGACTCCCTGATCACCCCCCTGTCATTGATTACCCCCCTGTCATTGATCACCCCCCTGTCATTGATCACCCCCCTGTAAAGCTCCATTCAGTCGTCCGCATGATTTTTATGGATCCACTGATAGATGGATCGGATCCGCAAAACGCATCCGGACGTCTGAATGAAGCCTTACAGGGGCGTGATCAATGACTGTGGTGATCACCCCATATAGACTCCCTGATCACCCCCCTGTCATTGATTACCCCCCTGTCATTGATCACCCCCCTGTAAAGCTCCATTCAGACGTCCGCATGATTTTTACGGATCCACTGATAGATGGATCGGATCCGCAAAACGCATCCGGATGTCTGAATGAAGCCTTACAGGGGCATGATCAATGACTGTGGAGATCACCCCATATAGACTCCCTGATCACCCCCCTGTAAAGCTCCATTCAGATGTCCGCATGATTTTTACGGATGCACTGATAGATGGATCGGATCCGCAAAACGCATCCGTACATCTGAATGAAGCCTTACAGGGGCATGATCAATGACTGTGGTGATCACCCCATATAGACTCCCTGATCACCCCCCTGTCATTGATTACACCCCTGTCATTGATCAACCCCCTGTAAAGCTCCATTCAGATGTCCGCATGATTTTTACGGATGCACTGATAGATGGATCGGATCCGCAAAACGCATCCGGACGTCTGAATGAAGCCTTACAGGGGCATGATCAATGACTGTGGTTATCACCCCATATAGACTCCCTGATCACCCCCCTGTCATTGATTACACCCCTGTCATTGATCAACCCCCTGTAAAGCTCCATTCAGATGTCCGCATGATTTTTACGGATGCACTGATAGATGGATCGGATCCGCAAAACGCATACGGACGTCTGAATGAAGCCTTACAGGGGCATGATCAATGACTGTGGTTATCACCCCATATAGACTCCCTGATCACCCCCCTGTCATTGATTACACCCCTGTCATTGATCAACCCCCTGTAAAGCTCCATTCAGATGTCCGCATGATTTTTACGGATGCACTGATAGATGGATCGGATCCGCAAAACGCATCCGGACGTCTGAATGAAGCCTTACAGGGCGTGATCAATGACTGTGGTGATCACCCCATATAGACTCCCTGATCACCCCCCTGTCATTGATTACCCCCCTGTAAAGCTCCATTCAGACGTCCGCATGATTTTTACGGATGCACTGATAGATGGATCGGATCCGCAAAACGCATCCGGACGTCTGAATGAAGCCTTACACGGGCGTGATCAATGACTGTGGTTATCACCCCATATAGACTCCCTGATCACCCCCCTGTCATTGATTACACCCCTGTCATTGATCAACCCCCTGTAAAGCTCCATTCAGATGTCCGCATGATTTTTACGGATACACTGATAGATGGATCGGATCCGCAAAACGCATCCGGACGTCTGAATGAAGCCTTACAGGGGCGTGATCAATGACTGTGGTGATCACCCCATATAGACTCCCTGATCACCCCCCTGTCATTGATTACCCCCCTGTAAAGCTCCATTCAGATGTCCGCATGATTTTTACGGATGCACTGATAGATGGATCGGATCCGCAAAACGCATCCGGACGTCTGAATGAAGCCTTACAGGGGCATGATCAATGACTGTGGTTATCACCCCATATAGACTCCGTGATCACCCCCCTGTCATTGATCACCCCCCTGTCATTGATCACCCCCCTGTCATTGATCACCCCCCTGTCATTGATCACCCCTCTGTAAGGCTCCATTCAGACATTTTTTTGGCCCAAGTTAGCGGAATTATTATTTTTTTTTCTTACAAAGTCTCATATTCCACTAACTTGTGTCAAAAAATAAAATCTCACATGAACTCACCATACCCCTCACGGAATCCAAATGCGTAAAATTTTTTAGACATTTATATTCCAGACTTCTTCTCACGCTTTAGGGCCCCTAGAATGCCAGGGCAGTATAAATACCCCACATGTGACCCCATTTCGCAAAGAAGACACCCCCAGGTATTCCGTGAGGGGCATATTGAGTCCATGAAAGATTGAAATTTTTGTCCCAAGTTAGCGGAACGGGAGACTTTGTGAGAAAAAAATTAAAAATATCAATTTCCGCTAACTTGTGCCAAAAAAAAAAAAATTCTATGAACTCGCCATGCCCCTCATTGAATACCTTGGGGTGTCTTCTTTCCAAAATGGTGTCACATGTGGGGTATTTATACTGCCCTGGCATTCTAGGGGCCCCAAAGCGTGAGAAGAAGTCTGGTATCCAAATGTCTAAAAATGCCCTCCTAAAAGGAATTTGGGCACCTTTGCGCATCTAGGCTGCAAAAAAGTGTCACACATCTGGTATCGCCGTACTCAGGAGAAGTTGGGGAATGTGTTTTGGGGTGTCATTTTACATATACCCATGCTGGGTGAGAGAAATATCTTGGTCAAATGCCAACTTTGTATAAAAAAATGGGAAAAGTTGTCTTTTGTCAAGATATTTCTCTCACCCAGCAAGGGTATATGTAAAATGACACCCCAAAACACATTCCCCAACTTCTCCTGAATACGGCGATACCACATGTGTGACACTTTTTTGCAGCCTAGGTGGGCAAAGGGGCCCATATTCCAAAGAGCACCTTTAGGATTTCACAGGTCATTTACCTACTTACCACACATTAGGGCCCCTGGAAAATGCCAGGGCAGTATAACTACCCCACAAGTGACCCCATTTTGGAAAGAAGACACCCCAAGGTATTCCGTGAGGGGCATGGCGAGTTCCTAGAATTTTTTATTTTTTGTCACAAGTTAGTGGAAAATGCTGCTTTTTTTTTTTTTCATACAAAGTCTCATATTCCACTAACTTGTGACAAAAAATAAAAACTTCCATAAACTCACTATGCCCATCAGCGAATACCTTGGGGTCTCTTCTTTCCAAAATGGGGTCACTTGTGGGGTAGTTATACTGCCCTGGCATTCTAGGGGCCCAAATGTGTGGTAAGGAGTTTGAAATCAAATTCTGTAAAAAATGACCTGTGAAATCCCAAAGGTGCTCTTTGGAATATGGGCCCCTTTGCCCACCTAGGCTGCAAAAAAGTGTCACACATCTGGTATCTCCGTACTCAGGAGAAGTTGGGGAATGTGTTTTGGGGTGTCATTTTACATATACCCATGCTGGGTGAGAGAAATATCTTGGCAAAAGACAACTTTTCCAATTTTTTTATACAAAGTTGGCATTTGACCAAGATATTTATCTCACCCAGCATGGGTATATGTAAAAAGACACCCCAAAACACATTCCTCAACTTCTCCTGAGTACGGAGATACCAGATGTGTGACACTTTTTTGCAGCCTAGGTGGGCAAAGGGGCCCATATTCCAAAGAGCACCTTTCGGATTTCACAGGTCATTTTTTAGAGAATTTGATTTCAAACTCCTTACCACACATTTGGGCCCCTAGAATGCCAGGGCAGTATAACTACCCCACAAGTGACCCCATTTTGGAAAGAAGAGACCCCAAGGTATTCGCTGATGGGCATAGTGAGTTCATGGAAGTTTTATTTTTTGTCACAAGTTAGTGGAATATGAGACTTTGTATGAAAAAAAAAAAAAAAAAATCATCATTTTCCACTAACTTGTGACAAAAAATAAAAAATTCTAGGAACTTGCCATGCCCCTCACGGAATACCTTGGGGTGTCTTCTTTCCAAAATGGGGTCACTTGTGGGGTAGTTATACTGCCCTGGCATTCTAGGGGCCCAAATGTGTGGTAAGGAGTTTGAAATCAAATTCTGTAAAAAATGACCTGTGAAATCCGAAAGGTGCTCTTTGGAATATGGGCCCCTTTGCCCACCTAGGCTGCAAAAAAGTGTCACACATCTGGTATCTCCGTACTCAGGAGAAGTTGGGGAATGTGTTTTGGGGTGTCATTTTACATATACCCATGCTGGGTGAGAGAAATATCTTGGCAAAAGACAACTTTTCCCATTTTTTTATACAAAGTTGGCATTTGACCAAGATATTTCTCTCACCCAGCATGGGTATATATAAAATGACACCCCAAAACACATTCCCCACCTTCTCCTGAGTACGGAGATACCAGATGTGTGACACTTTTTTGCAGCCTAGGTGGGCAAAGGGGCCCATATTCCAAAGAGCACCTTTCGGATTTCACAGGTCATTTTTTACAGAATTTGATTTCAAACTCCTTACCACACATTTGGGCCCCTAGAATGCCAGGGCAGTATAACCACCCCACAAGTTACCCCATTTTGGAAAGAAGAGACCCCAAGGTATTTCGTGATGGGCATAGTGAGTTCATAGAAGTTTTTATTTTTTGTCACAAGTTAGTGGAATATGAGACTTTGTAAGAAAAGAAAAAAAAAAGAAAAAAATCATCATTTTCCACTAACTTGTGACAAAAAATAAAAAGTTCTATGAACTCACTATGCCCATCAGCGAATACCTTAGGGTGTGTACTTTCCGAAATGGGGTCATTTGTGGGGTGTTTGTACTGTCAGGCCATTGTAGAACCTCAGGAAACATGACAGGTGCTCAGAAAGTCAGATCTGCTTCAAAAAGCGGAAATTCACATTTTTGTACCATAGTTTGTAAACGCTATAACTTTTACCCAAAGCATTTTTTTTTTTTACCCAAACATTTTTTTTTTATCAAAGACATGTAGAACAATAAATTTAGAGCAAAATTTATATATGGATCTCGTTTTTTTGGCAAAATTTTACAACTGAAAGTGAAAAATGTCATTTTTTTGCAAAAAAATCGTTAAATTTCGATTAATAACAAAAAAAGTAAAAATGTCAGCAGCAATGAAATACCACCAAATGAAAGCTCTATTAGTGAGAAGAAAAGGAGGTAAAATTCATTTGGGTGGTAAGTTGAATGACCGAGCAATAAACGGTGAAAGTAGTGTAGGTCAGAAGTGTAAAAAGTGGCCTGGTCTTTCAGGGTGTTTAAGCACTGGGGGCTGAGGTGGTTAAGGACATGCGCACATCATCAATCCCAAAGGTTTTTACCTTCACATCACATTATCCCAAATGTCCTTACCCTCATCAACGCAAACCTATGCCTAGGGATCATTGCACAGGGCTATGCACCAGTGCAGGGATGAAGGCTAAATTGCCTGCCCCTTCAGTCCTAGAACAGTGTTGCCTGAGGCTACAGCCTCACTTTGCCTCACAAACAGTGTGCCCCAGGACACCTAAATGTGATTCCAACCTTATTACTGCAGGGGAAACCTTTAAAAAAGTTTTTACTCCTGGGAAACTCGTAATACCATTCCATCCTCAAAAAACTTGGTAGATGGCTGGGTAAAGAAGTTACGGTAAGTGCTATAATTTGATCAGACGTGTTTACTGCTTTGCAAATCATCCTTGAACAGACTAAAATAAATTTGCCTTCCCTGTTGTAAAAATGTCAGGTCTTGTTTTTGCTGCGTTCTGGAGAACAGAACCTTTGAATAGACAGCAAGGAATCTCAGTATTGTTGGAAACTCTGCTTGATAAATGCTGCTACAATGTTTAGGCTAAGGCTACACCTAGATTTTTGTAGTACTACAAGATTGATTTTAACTATTAAGTGACAGCTGCAGTTCCATGCATCTTTGGGCAACAGATGTAGCTGGAAAAATCCTGCTACAAAAATTCTGTGGGTAAGCTTAGCTTTACAAAACAGGTGTATCCATATAGCAACACAGCTGTTGGACAATTGCCACATTAAATGACAGTACAGTAGTAGGAGAGCTTTCAAGGTCTCCTCTATATGATGTCTAATGGCCCATCCACAGAGATATTTTTGCAGGCTGAATTTGGCATGGATTTCACATGAAAAATCCACTGGGCACTGTTGAGAAACCACCTCTCAGGCTTTAGTTTATGGTCACAACCCCACCAAGAAATGACATGTCCATTCTTGCCACCCTCTCAGCAATGAAACATGGCCGCATGATTGGTAGCGTGGCCTCCCATTTAAAACAATGGGAGCCAGCATCCACGCGGGTGCCCAGCATCTCCTTGTGCCTAATCTGCACCAAAATCAGCCTACAAAAGACTCCATGGAGATGGAGAGTTTCAGCTGTTTCTCACTGGAACAGAGCGGTGATCAGCCATGCACCCTGCCTTTCCATTCAAAGTCTATGGAACTGACAGGAACATCAGATCAAGATAAATATGTTGAAATTGTGTTCTATATGTACTGTCAGTACTCACAGGTCAGTGTGTAGCATTAGCCTGGCAAATGTGTAAGTGCTCGGAACTATCTGACCTACCACTTCCGACCAAATTATAAGAAACACAATGTTTTAATGGAATATTCAAATCAAAGATGATGTGATCAAGAAAGAAACATGAGCGTCACATATTAAAACTGAACTATACTCCTGGAAAGAGATCCCCATATTAGAAACAATAGGCTGTTATCTTTGGCCTTAAGGAGGGTAATTTCCAGTTATCAGTTTGGGTTCCTTCAGCTGAGTAAACACTACATGGGAGAATGTTGGCAAATGTTTAATACACTCATTTACTTGAAATACATCTTCTTAGAGTAGTAATGAATATGATGCACAAAGACATTAATGTTTTTGACTGTAAACTGAAATAAAGGATCTCTGAAGGATTTTATTTTGGATTATATGTTAGCTCTGTCAGTAGAGCCGAGTATTGTGATCAGATGAAGCAGTGTCATGTTTCATTAGAGGAAATCTGTCAAATTTATATGAATACAGTTATCCCATAATCATACAATCTGAGCGTAGAAAACTAGGTGTGCCAAAAAGTAGATGTTAGATAACTTTACAGTTTACAATTGTAAATCTACTGCTCGCCACTAGTAGTGGAAAGATCTGCCAGACTTTTTATCAGATACTGTAGATTTCTGGACTTTAACATACAAGATGATCTAAACACATGCAACCTGAGTTGTGGTGGAGCAGGTTATACTTTCGATATTACAATGTGTAGGAAACGTGACATGAAATGTAATGACTTGAGTGATTATTAATTTCATCCTTGTGCAATAAATTACATTATTACTAGAGATGAGCAAATTTTTCCAAAATTCGATTCGCCGGTTCACCAAATTTTTCAGGAAAAATTTGATTTGATCCAAATATATTCACGGAGAATTACGTTAAAAATGGCTATTTCCTGGCTGCTGAGAGCCTTTATAGTGGTGTAGAACACTGTGCCTTGCAGTAACACGCATAGGGAGTCTGCTTTGGTAGTGAAATAATACTGTGAGTCTGTATGACATGTAAATGACAGGCGTCGCTCATAGAATGACTGCACACTTTACTTATTTGGGAAGTCATGGGGGCAAAAACTGACCAATTAACTCAAGTATGAACTCAGCCTTTTAGGTCTATGCTAGCGCCAAGAAGAAACACACTCTTTTTACACCATCGCCAGCTGATTCCACATCGATGTCAACAGAACCTGTTCTATTAAACGCATATACAAGTAGAGACGGTGATAGTAGTAATTTTTTGCTGACGTCACTGATTAATTAGCCCTTCCTCTGATCCATCAGAACCATAACCCACAAAAAACGGATCCTGTCTGTGGAGCATATGCCTTCACTCAGTCAGTCCATCAGTATTGCTAATTCCAAAAAAAAACAGGAGTGGATCTAAAACAGAGATGACACGTGAATGGAATATTTGCATGTCTTCTGTGTTTTGTATCCACTCCTGCTTTTGGCTACCAAATCATAAGCCAATTGTGATGGGACCATAAAGTTCTTACAGCTGCTACACAGACAGGACCCTGTCACATCAGTGACAGGTTTTAGAAGGTCTGAAAGATTATCTGCACATTAGTGATCTGACAGCCTCTTTTGGTTTTGGTTTCACTTTGTCTGTGTGTTGCTTGTATGTCCACACCTCCTGTTCAGGTGTGAATCATGTGACCTTTACCTCCCCCTATTTAGTCTGACTTTACCCATCACTCCTTGCTCTGGATAGCTTCCTTTGGTTTTTGGAGGAGCTGGAGTGTGGTTCTAGTTGAAGTCCTGTCCATCCATCATCCATCAGCCTCAGAAGTTAAGTGTTCCGCTTGTTGTATTTTGTATTCCCCCCCACCTTTGTTGTTTGCTAGGCCTCAGCGAGATGCTGGTTCCTTCACCAGGGAAGGAGCGGGTTGTCTCTGCCCTGTCATTACCATTAGGGCATCCGAGGGCCACCAGGGTTTTCTAGGTTCCTGTGTTTGGGCATCTCTACCATCGGGAGGTGCCCATACGGATAGGAGTTAGGGCCAGGAGCAGGTTTTTGTAGGTAGTGACCCTTTTCCATACCTGGCGGTGAGGCCTAGTGTCTTTTCCCTTCCTTCGTGTTTCTTTTGGTGTTCTCCCCTACTACATCCGTGACATTATCCAGAGCCCATACCGCCATTTTTTGTTCTGATCTGTGCAGCTATGGATGCTATGACTGCACTGGTCGAACAGCTGCAGAATCTGACTTTGGAGGTTGCAGACCTCCGTGTGATGGTTTTGCAGATTCAGAGTCCACAGGCTGCTGGTTCCGGTGGTGGGTTCCAGGCCTGCCCTGAACCGAAGGTAGCTCTCACGGACAGGGTTTCCGGGGGTAGTGACAATTTCATCCGGTTCGGGGAGTCATGTAAATTATACTTTAGGCTGCGTCCATACTCTTCTGGTGATGAGTGTCAACGTGTGGGTATGATTATTTCATTGCTTAAAGAGGACGCCCAATCTTGGGCTTTTTCTCTGCCGACCGGATCACCGTCCCTCCGGTCGGTAGATGAATTCTTTAGAACCTTGGGTCTTATCTATGATGACCAGGATCGGATCTCTCAGGCCGAGACCAAGTTACAGGATTTGAGGCAGGGAGAACGTTCTGCGGAGACCTATTGCTCTGAATTTAGGAGATTGGCTACGGATACAGAGTGGAACGATTCTGCTCTCCGTAGCCAATTCTGCCGGGGTCTCTCTGAGAGACTGCAGGACGCTTTGGCTTTTCATGAAAATCCTGAGTCATTGGAAGCAGCTATGTCCCTTGCTGTTGGTCTTGATAGACGCCTGAGGGAGAGATCTAGGGGTCCTCACCTTCAGGATGTATTGTCCAATAAGGGTACTGCTTCCTTTGACACTTATGGTGGAGAGACAGGGGTGGTTGTGCCTTGTGATGAGCCTACGCAGTTAGGAGGAGATACTCCTGGAACTACTGACAAAAGCTTGGGTCATGTGAAAGGAGTATGCTTTTGTTGTGGCAAAAAGGGACATTTTGTGAATATTTGTCCGTACTTGCAGCATCAAGGTGTAAACAAAAAGAAAAAAAAGTTTAATCCCCAAATTACTATTGGTAGTGTGGGTGGAGAGCAAGAAAACCTACTTTTGTCTTTTACTGGTAGTACCCGTTTTCTCCTGTCTGCCGAGGTGGCGCTAGAGTCCAAAACTGTGAAAATTGAAGCATTTATCGACAGTGGGGCAGGAGTTAACTTGATTGATGGACAGTTTGTACGCATTCATGGTTTGACTACTAATGCATTAGAGAATAGTATTTCTGTCTTTGCAATTGACTCAGCACCTCTCACCCAAAAATGCCTGTCGCAGGTAGTTAATGACATTCATTTTAGAGTGGATGATTTGCATCAGGAATCTATCTCCTGTTACGTGTTGGAGGGTCTGCCTGCTCCGTTGGTGTTGGAAAGCGAGACAGATTCTCGATTGGAGTGATTTTTGCATGGACAACTGTCTTAATGCATCGTTCTCTATGGTTACCACAAAAACTGTACCCTCGTTCATTTCTGAATTTTCGGATGTGTTTTCTGAGAGTGGTAATCAGGAGTTGCCGGGAGTATGACTGTCCCGTCAATCTTATTCCCGGAACTAAATTGCTCAAATCTCGGTTGTATAATCTTTCGGAACCCGAAAGAAAGGCTATGCGAGAGTATATCACCGAGAGTTTGGCAAAGGGACATATTAGACCATCCAAGTCCCCAGTGGCTGCTGGATTTTTCTTTGTAAAAAAAAAAAAAAGGATGGTACCCTGAGACCATGTCTGGACTTCCGTGAGCTCAATCGTATTACCGTCCGTGATCCTTACCCCTTTCCTTTGATTCCGGATTTGTTTAGTCAGATTGTCGGTGCCAAGGTGTTCTCTTAAATTGGATCTGAGGGGGGCATATAATCTGGTAAGGATCAAGGAGGGGGATAAGTGGAAGACCGCATTAAATACCCCTGAGGGTCATTTTGAAAACCTGGTCATGCCCTTTGGGTTAACCAATGCTCCTGCGGTTTTTCAACACTTTGTCAATGACATCTTTCATCATCTGGTGGGGAGGTTTGTTGTTGTATACCTTGATGACATACTAATTTGTTTGCCTAATATGGAGACTCATCAGGATCATGTGAGACAGGTGTTACAGATCCTAAGAGAGAATAAGTTGTATGCTAAGATGGAAAAGTGTGTATTTGCTGTACAGGAAGTTCAATTTCTGGGTTACCTGCTCTCATCCTCAGGTTTTCGTATGGATCCCGAGAAGGTCCGTGCCGTGTTGGACTGGGATCAACCCGAAAATCTGAACGCGCTTATGCGGTTTTTGGGGTTTACCAACTACTACCGTAAATTAATTTTTAACTATTCATCGGTGGTTAAACCTTTAACAGACATGACTAGGAAGGGTGCTGATATTTCTATCTGGTCTAATGCGGCATTACAGGCCTTTTCTGATGTGAAAGAATGTTTTGCTTCGGCTCCTATTCTGGTGCAA
This sequence comes from Bufo bufo, assembly GCF_905171765.1. Lineage (NCBI taxonomy): Eukaryota > Metazoa > Chordata > Amphibia > Anura > Bufonidae > Bufo > Bufo bufo. The sequence continues at coordinate 423,467,034 of NC_053391.1, read as the reverse complement.
CCGGACGTGTCTCAGCCATGTATTGCTGAGGTTGACGCGTCTGAGGTATGGGTAGGAGCAATATTGTCGCAGGGTCCTTCACCCAGTAAATGGCGCCCATGTGCATTTTTCTCTAAAAAACTCTCGACTGCTGAAAAGAATTATGATGTGGGGAATAGGGAATTGCTGGCCATTAAGTTGGCGTTCGAGGAATGGCGGCATTGGTTGGAAAGAGCAATTCATCCTATTACAGTAATTACGGATCACAAGAATCTGGCCTACTTGGAGTCGGCTAAGCGACTGAACCCAAGGCAGGCCAGATGGTCATTGTTTTTCACCAGATTTAACTTCATCGTCACTTACCGCCCTGGGGTTAAGAACGTCAAGGCGGATGCTTTGTCACGTAGCATTCCTGGGGGGGGGGTGAGTCTAATGACCCTAGTCCCATTTTATCTGAAGGGGTGGTTATATCCGCTCTTTATCCTGATCTCGAGGCCAGGGTGTTGGAGGCACAGGAGGATGCTCCGGACTCTTGTCCTCAGGGGAAGTTGTTTGTTCCCTCCGAATTACGTCACAAGGTGTTCGAGGAACATCACTGTACGGTGCTTTCTGGGCACCCTGGGAGTAGATCGACTGTCGATCTCATCTCTCGCAGATTCTGGTGACCGGGGTTGCGTAAGTGTATTGAGGACTATGTGTCAGCCTGTGGTACTTGTGCACGTGCTAAGGTGACACATACTCGGCCCCCCGGATCTCTGCTTCCATTGCCCATCCAGTCCAGACTTGGACCCATTTGTCCATGGATTTTATCACGGATTTACCGAATTCTTCGGGAAAGACCGTGATTCTGGTGGTTGTCGATCGTTTTAGTAAAATGGCACATTTTATTGCATTACCTAGTCTACCCAATGCTAAAACTCTTGCGCAGGCGTTTATCGACAACATCGTGAAACTACATGGCATTCCCTCTGATGTAGTGTCCGATAGAGGGACTCAGTTTGTTTCCAGATTCTGGAGAGCATGCTGTACTCGTCTGGGTGTATAATTGTCCTTCTCTTCGGCTTTTCATCCTCAGTCGAACGGACAGACTAATCAGAATCTGGAGACTTACTTGAGATGTTTTGTTTCAGAAAATCAGGAAGAGTGGTCTTCATTTTTGTCGTTAGCTGAGTTTGCTATAAATAACCGTAGACAGGAATCCACTGATAAGTCGCCGTTTTTTGGGGCATATGGGTTCCATCCACAGTTTGGTACATTTTCTCGTGCTCATAATTCTGGCATTCCTGAGGAGGAACGATTTTCCTCTTCTTTGTCTTCTATTTGGCGGAAAATCCAAAATAACCTGGAAAAGATGGGCAACAGGTATAAGCGTACGACTGACAGGAAACGTATGAGTGGTCCGGACCTGAGATTGGGTGATTCTGTGTGGCTGTCTACAAGAAACATTAAACTTAAGGTACCTTCTTGGAAGTTGGGACCAAGATATATTGGTCCATATAAGATCACTGCCATTGTTAACCCTGTAGCCTTCCGTCTTGAACTTCCTCAAGCATTGAAAATCCATAACGTTTTTCATAATTCGTTGTTAAAGAAATGTGTTGAACCTGTTGAGCCGTCCTCCTTGCCTACCGCTCCTGTCATGGTGGACGGCAATTTAGAATTTCAGATCAGCAGGATTGTGGACTCACGAGTTCTCCGGGAATCCCTCCAGTATCTCGTTCATTGGAGAGGGTACGGACCAGAGGAGAGGATGTGTATTCCAGTGACCGATGTTAATGCTAGTCGTCTGGTGAGAGCATTCCACAGAGCTCATCCTGATAAGGTCGGTCCTGGGTGCCCGGAGGTCACCCATAGAAGGGGGGGTACTCAGCCTCAGAAGTTAAGTGTTCCGCTTGTTGTATTTTGTATCCCCCCCCACCTTTGTTGTTTGCTAGGCCTCAGAAAGACGCTGGTTCCTTCACCAGGGAAGGAGCGGGTTGTCTCTACCCTGTCATTACCATTAGGGCATCCGAGGGCCACCAGGGTTTTCTAGGTTCCTGTGTATGGGCATCTCTATCATCGGGAGGTGCCCATACGGATAGGAGTTAGGTCCAGGAGCAGGGTTTTATAGGTGGTGACCCTTTTCCTTCCCTAGCGGTGAGGCCTAGTGTCTTTTCCCTTCCTTCTTGTTGTCTTTTGGTGTTCTCCCCTACTACATCCGTGACAGACCCATTGTGCGTCTCATTTTTCCTTCCTTCTGACAGATCAAAAGAAAGGTCAAATAAATAATGATATCAACCATATCAAAAATTATTGGACCAGTCATGAGATGTCCACAGAGTGGACCTATGACATAGTGGTGAGGTGGAAGCAGCATGAGGAGACCACAGAATGGCACAATGACAGGGTCTGGAGTTGGCAGCAGTATGAGGAGGCCATACTGCAACACCTGTGACGACCACGTGTAATTGAATTTCCTCATGCCAGCCCACACATATCCGCCACCACCCAGAACAAAGAATGGTCCATGTCTTATGTATATACAGCGGCATAAAAGGCCTTTTCTGTCAGGTAAATGCCTAATTTTTGGGGCCTCTTCTCCAGTGGCCTACAGTAAATTTTTTATCCAGTAACCGCCTAATGTACCTCCAGACACATAATCACTAGTTCTTTTCTGTCAGGTGAATGCCTAAATTTTGGGGCCTGTACTGGCATACAGTAAAATTGTTATCCACTGACCGTCTAATATACCTCCAGCCACATGATCACTTGTTCTTTTCTGTCAGGTGAATGCATAATTTTTGGGGCCTGTACTCCACTGGCCTACAGTAAAATTGTTATTCAGTGAACGCCTAATGTACCTCCAGCCACATAATCACTTGTTCTTTTCTGTCAGGTGAATGCCTAATTTTTGGGGCCTGTATTGGCTTACAGTAAAATTGTTATACACTGACCGTCTAATATACCTCCAGCCACATAATCACTTGTTCTTTTCTGTCAGGTGAATGCATAATTTTTGGGGCCTGTACTCCACTGGCATACAGTAAAATTGTTATTCAGTGAACGCCTAATGTACCTCCAGCCACATAATCACTTGTTCTTTTCTGTCAGGTGAATGCCTAATTTTTGGGGCCTGTATTGGCTTACAGTAAAATTGTTATACACTGACCGTCTAATATACCTCCAGCCACATAATCACTTGTTCTTTTCTGTCAGGTGAATGCATCATTTTTGGGGCCTGTACTCCACTGGCATACAGTAAAATTGTTATTTAGTGAACGACTAATGTACCTCCAGCCACATAATCACTTGTTCTTTTCTGTCAGGTGAATGCCTAATGTTTGCAGCCTGTACTCCACTGGCCTGCAGTAAAATTGTTATCCACTGACCGCCTAATATACCTCCAGGCACATAATCACTTGCTCTTTTCGGTCCAGTGAATGCATAATTTTTGGTGCCTGTACTCCACTGGCCTACAGTAAAATTGTTATCCACTGACCGTCTAATATACCTCCAGCCACATAATCACTTTTCTGTCAGGTGAATGCCTAATTTGTGGGGCCCGTACTCCCGTGGCCTAAAATATAAAAATTCTAGGCTCCATCAGGGCACATTTTTGAAAGTTTCCCTTTAACCCCTTTGGGACACAGCATTATTTCACCTTAAGGACCAGGCCATTTTTTGCAAATCTGACCAGTGTCAATTTAAGTGGTGATAACTTTAAAACGCTTTGACTTATCCAGGCCATTCTGAGATTGTTTTTTTATCACATATTGTACTTCATGACACTGGTAAAATGAAGTAAAAAAAATTCATTTTTATTTATAAAAAGATACCAAATTTACCAAAATTTGTTAAAAGTTGCAAATTTCCAAGTTTCAATTTCTCTACTTCTATAATACATAGTAATACCTCCAAAAATAGTTATTACTTTACATTCCTCATATGTCTACTTCATGTTTGGATCATTTTGGGGATGATATTTTATTTTTTGGGGATGTTAAAAGGTTTAGAAGTTTAGAAGCAAATCTTGAAATGTTTCATAAATTTTCAAAAACCCAATTTGTAGGGACCAGTTCAGGTATTCAAAACTGATTTTACAAACGTCGTTAACCCTTTAGGTGTTCCACAAGAGTTAATGGCAAATGGTGATAAAATTTCGTTTTTTTTGGTAGATTTTCCATTTTAATAATTTTGTTCCAGTTACAAAGCAAGGGTTAACAGCCAAACCAAACTCAATATTTATGGCCCTGATTCTGTAGTTTACAGAAACACCCCAAATGTGGTCGTAAACTACTGTACGGGCATACGGCAGGGCGCAGAAGGGAAAGAATGCCATACGGTTTTTGTTACACCATGTCCCATTTGAAGCCCCCCTGATGCAACCCTACAGTAGAAACTCCATAAAAGTGACCCCATCTAAGAAACGACACCCCCTCAAGGTATTCAAAACCGATTTTTACAAACGCCGTTAACCCTTTAGGTGTTCCACAAGAGTTATTGGCGAGTGGAGATGAAATTTCAGAATTAAAATTTTTGGGCAAATTTTCAATTTTAATCCATTTTTCCCAGTAACAAAGCAAGGGTTAACAGCCAAACAAAACTCAATAATTATGGCCCTGATTCTGTAGTTTACAGAAACACCCCATATGTGGTCGTAAACTGCTGTACGGGCACACGGCAGGGCGCAGAAGGAAAGGAATGCCATACGGTTTTTGGAAGGCAGATTTTGCTGGACTGTTTTTTTTTACACCATGTCCCATTTAAAGCCCCCCTGATGCACCTCTAGAGTAGAAACTCCAAAAAAGTGACCCCATTTTAGAAACTACGGGATAGGGTGGCAGTATTGTTGGTACTAGTTTAGGGTACATATGATTTTTGGTTGCTTTATATTACACTTTTTGTGAGGCAAGGTAACAAGAAATAGCTGTTTTGGCACCGTTTTTATTTTTTGTTATTTACAACATTCACCTGACAGATTAGATCATGTGATATTTTTATAGACCAGGTTGTCACGGATGCGGTGATACCTAATATGTATACTTTTTTTTTATTTATGTAAGTTTTACACAATAATTTCTTTTTTGAAACAAAAAAAATCATGTTTTAGTGTTTCCATAGTCTGAGAGCCATAATGTTTTCAGTTTTTGGGCGATTACCTTGGGTAGGGTATGATTTTTGCGGGATGAGATGACGGTTTTATTGGCACTATTTTTGGGTGCGTTTGACTTTTTGATCGCTTGCTATTACACTTTTTATGATGTAAGGTGACAAAAAATTTTTTTTTAGCACAGTTTTTATTTTAAATTTTTTACGATGTTCATATGAGGGGTTAGGTCATGTGATATTTTTATAGAGCCGGTCGATACGGATGCAGCGATACCTAATATGTATACTTTTTTTTATTTATGTAAGTTTTACACAATAATATCATTTTTGAAACAAATCATGTTTTAGTGTCTCCATAGTTTTTTCAGTTTTTGGGCTATTTTCTTAGGTAGGGTCTCATTTTTTGCGGGATGAGATGACGGTTTTATTGGCACTATTTTGGGGTGCATATGACTTTTTGATCGCTTGCTATTACACTTTTTGTGATGTAAGGTGACAAAAAATGGTTTATTTAGCACAGTTTTTATTTTTTATTTTTTACGGTGTTCATCTGAGGGGTTAGGTCATGTGATATTTCTATAGAGCCGGTCGATACGGACGCGGCGATACCTAATATGTATCCTTTTTTTATTTATGTAAGTTTTACACAATAATATGACATTTTTCATCACCTGGTGGGAAGATTTGTTGTTGTGTATTTGGATGACATACTAATTTATTCTCCAGATGTGGAGACTCATCAGGATCACACTAGACAGGTGTTACAGATCCTAAGAGATAATAAATTGTATGCAAAATTGGAGATGTGTGTTTTTGCTGTACAGGGGGTACAGTTCTTGGGCTACCTGTTGTCATCCTCAGGTTTTCTAATGGATTCAGAGAAAGTCCGTGCTGTATTGCACTGCAACTGACCCAAAAATCTGAAGGCTCTTATGCGGTTTTTGGGGTTCACCAACTATTACCGAAAATGTATTAAGAACTATTCGACAGTGGTAAGACCCTTAACTGACACGACTAAGAAAGGGACGGATGTCTCAGTGTGGTCCGATTCGGCATTGCGAGCCTTTTCTGCGGTTAAGGAGTGTTTCGCTTCTGCCCCTATATTGGTGCAGCTGGATGTGTCACAGCATTTCATTGTGGAGGTTGACCGGTCCGAGGTGGGGGTAGGAGCAGTCTTATCACAGGGCCCGTCACCAGGTAAATGGCACCCATGTGCATTTTTCTCTAAAAAACTCTCTGCCACAGAGATAAATTACTACTATGTGGGTAACAGAGAGTTGCTGGCTGGTTGGTTGGAAGGAGCGATTCATCCGATCACGGTGTTCACAGATCACAAAAACCTGGCTTACCTGGAGTCGGTTAAACGACTGAACCCGAGACAAGCCAGATTGTCTTTGTTTTTCACCAGATTCAATTTCATTGTCAGTTATCTTCCTGTGGTTAAGAACATCAAGGCAAATGCCTTGTCACGTAGTTTTCCTGGAGGTGGTGATTTTGAAAATCCAAGTCCGATACTGTCGGAGGGGGTGGCGATATCCGCTCTATACCCCGACCTAGAGGTGAAGGTGTTAGAGGCTCAGGGAGACGCACCAGATTCTTGTCCCTCTGAGAAAATGTTTGTTCCATCTGAATTGCGTCACAAGGTGTTTGAGAAACATCACTATACGGTTCTTACGAGACACCCTGTGAGCAGAGCCACTGCTGACCTCATTTCTCATAGATTTTGGTGGCTGGGGTTGCGTAAGTGTGTATGTGTCAGCCTGTAGCACTTGTTCACGAGCTAAAGTGACACATACTCGGCCTTCCGGATCTCTATTTCTGTTGCCCACCCCGTCCAGACCATGGACTCATTTATCCATGGATTTTATCACTGATCTACCTAATTCTTCAGGAAAGAGTTATTCTGGTGGTAGTTGATCTCTTTAGTAAAATGGCGGACTTTATAGCATTGCTGGACCTACCTAATGCTAAAACTCTTGCACAAGTGTTTGTTGATAACATTGTGAAACTACATGGCATTCCCTCTGACGTGGTCTTGGATCGTGGGACTCAGTTTGTTTCCAAATTCTGGAAGGCGTTCTGTACTAGACTGGGGGTACAACTGTTCTTTCCTTTGGCTTTTCATCCTCAGTCGAACGGACAGACAGAACGCACTAATCAGAGTCTGGAGACTTACTTGAGATGTTTTGTCTGTGAGAACCAGGAGGAGTGGTCTTCATTTTTGTCTTTAGCAGAGTTTGCCATAAACAATCGTAGACTGGAGTCCACTGATAAGTTGCCGTTTTTTGGGGCATATGGGTTTCACCCACAGTTTGGCACATTTTCTGGTTTTGATACTTCTGGTATTCCTGAGGAGGAATGTTTTTCGTCATCATTGTCATCTATTTGGCGGAAAATAACTTGAGGAATATGGGCAACAAGTATAAATGTATGGCTGACAGGAAACGTATGAATGTTCCGGACCAAAGAGTGGGTGATTCTGTGTGGCTGTCCACAAGAAACATTAAGTTGAAGGTACCTTCTTGGAAGTTGGGTCCAAGGTTTATTGGTCCATATAAGATCACTGCCATTATTAATCCGGTAGCCTTTCGTTTTGAACTTCCTCAGGCTTTGAAAATTCATGATGTGTTTCATAAATATTTATTGAAGAGATTTGTTGAACCTTTGGAATCGTCTTCCTTGCCACCCGCTTCTATCATGGTGGACTGTAGTTTGGAATTTCAGATCGCCAAGATAGTTGACTCTTGAGTTCTCCATAGATCTCATGAGTATCTTGTTCACTGGGAGGGTTATGGACCAGAGGAGAGGATGTGGGTATCCGCTTCCGACACGAATGCCAGTCGTTTGGTGAAAGCTTTTCACCGGTCTTACCCAGATAAGGTTGGTCCTGGGTGCCCGGAGGTCACCCGTAAAAGGGGGGGTACTGTCACGGATGTTCCTGTGACAGGTACCAGGAGATCAGTGAGACTTTCAAAATGTGGTTTGATCTGACAGGTTTCTTGTGGATCAATTCTTGTCTGTGTTGTTTCTGGCAATGGCCACACCCCTTTGCCTCAGGTGTTGCTTATGTGGTCATTTTATCTTCCCAATTTTTTGTGGCTTCTCCCACCATGCTGTGCGGTTTATAACTTCAGCCTTGTTTTGGATTCCTGGTCTTTAGATCTTGGCAGAGTTGCTGTACTTCCTTAGCCATTTTAAGTTAAGTGTCTTCTTCCCCTCTTTTGTTTATTGTTTGGGTTTTCTTGTGTTGCTCTTTTCCCTTTAATTTGTGCTTATGCTTGAGGGAAACTCCTGTTCGTCCTATCGTTTGGAGGAACAGGTTGCCTCTTGTCCTGACATTAGTACCAGGGTACCACAGGGTGAGTTAGGGTTTTAGGTTCCTGTGTATGAACTCACCCACCCACCTCTGGGGTCAGTTCATACTTGCAGTCAGTCAGGACTTTGATTAGGGTTTCTCTAGGAGGTGACCTGCTCCTTTCCCTAGTTTCCAGGCCTTTCCCCCTCACCCCTTTCCCTCCTACGTTCAGTGTGGGTTTCCCTCCCACACCGAAGCATGACACATATCCCCATAACCATGACATATGTACCAGCACCAAACACAGTCAAAATCATATCCCCATAATCATACTAACAGTTATAATAATCATCATCTTTATTTGTATAGCATGGGATGAGTACCTCCACCAAACACTGTGAAGATCACATCTACATAAACATACGATGAGTATCTCAACCAAACACTGTCAAAAGCACATCTCCATAAGCCTAAGATGAGTATCTCCATCAAACAGTGTTAAAATCATATCCCCATAAAATGCAATAAATATTTAAATAAGGAAACAAAAGAAAGTGAAGACTTTTGAAGCAGCATTAACTTAAAAAATATAAAACTAAAATGTGTCTGGATGTGAAGGGGAAATATGGCTCTGGCTAAAACTGGGTAAAAGAAAATGTTAAAATAGTTACAAATATATATTTCACCTCTAGAGTGAGCAGATGTTGGATGTCCAGTGTTTCGGTGTACAAATTTTGCATGTGCTTTTTAAGGCTACGTTCACATGTCAGGCATGCCTGATCTGGCAGCCTGATCCTGCTGGCCAGACAAAAACCATTGTGTGCAACAGTTTTTGTCTGGCTGAAACCTGGCATTTATCCTGGGATGCCGCTGGATCACTGCTGGACCCCGTTATAGTCATTGGCGATCTGGCAGTGTACTGTAAAATCCGGCAATGCCAGATGCGGGAATTCCAGCAGGTTGCTCTCTACCAGAACAGCCTGCCAGATCCGCTGCTGCAGATGTGAACATACCCTAAGTGTAGCACACTCTGTGGGACAATTTCTTTAGGTGAAATTTGTTCATCGGTATATCACATATCTGTGTGTAATATATACCTACTTGTGTGAGTTCTTATTTTTAGGTAAACGTAATACCGGTAAAAATAATATATAGTAATAGTATACTGCACTATATTATTTTGTTGTAAAACAGGGTAGAATAGGGAAAGCTTGCGTATTAAAAGTCAATAATAAATATATTTCTTATAAATTGTTAAGCCAAATAGTCATCTAACCCAACGCCCTAATAGTCAATCCATCAGCACCTCCCCTGGACTACCTCTGTCCAGAAACAGGCTAGACACCTTTTAAAGAATAATATGTATGAATTTATTAGGTAAAATGAAAATATTGTAGACTAAATGTCATGTTTTATAAATGTCTTATATAGACACCCAACAAGTTATGGACGGACACAATCCCATTCATTTAAAGGCTCAAACCCACCAAAATATTCTTTTCACAGGTGAATGGAATAATGCAAGTTTTGTTTAACTCTATGTACAATTTATAGTAAGGTTTGGGACTGTGCCTGCCTTGTCTTTCCATGTTGTTTTTCATATTGACAGTTCCATGCTATAATTATTAGAAGGGTTCAAGCAAACTTGATTATGCTGTCCAGTGAGGATATGTCATAAAAGACCAACAGTTTATACTGATGTTTTATCATTTAAATAAAGCATATGCTATGAGCTAAATATATGTAATACTTTCCGTTAAAGGGGTTGTTCACCCTTGGGACCTTTTCTGCAGACCCCCCCCCAGTGTGGCCAGACCCACGGTGAGAATCATACCTACCTGATTCCCGCTGGTTCCTGCTCCAAACTTTCCCCCTTGGGCATTCCAGGTCTAGGGTCTTCCTGCAACAGCATCCGGTTTGACATGGGTCACGTGGCCACTGCAGCCAATGACTAGATAACTCTACCATAATGCATCGGTGACACATCATTGCAGCAGCCAGTCATTGTCAAATAGTATATGGAGTCCCTACAAGTTGATATTAGTAACTCAAAGGCAACCTGTGTGCCTAAGATAAAAATATACAGTTAGGTACAGAAATATTTGGACGGTGACACAATCTTCATGATTTGGGCTCTGCATGCCACCACATTGGATTTGAAATTAAACAATTGAGATGCAACTGCAGTGTAGACCTTCATGTTTAATTCAAGGGGTTAAACAAAAATATCCTGTGAAACATTTAGGAATTGCAACAATTTTTTTTACAAAGCCTCCTCGTTTAAAGGGCTCAAAAATTATTGGACGAATTAACATTACTATAAATAAAATGTTTGTTTTTAATACTTTGTAGAGAATCCTTTGCGGGTAATTACTGCCTGAAATCTGGAGCCCATGGACAACACCAAACGCTGGCTTTCCTCTTTTGTGATGCTTGTTTGTGGGTCTTTCTGCCTTAAGCTTTGTCTTAAACAAATGAAATGCATGCTGGATCAGATTGAGATCTGGTGATTCACCTGGCCATTGCGGACTATTCCACTTCTTTGCCTTTAAAAGTTCCTGGATTGCTTACATAGTATGTTTTGGGTCATTGTCCATCTGTACTGTGAGGTGCCGTCCAATCAACCTTTCTGCATTTAATTGAATATATCCCTGTATGTATCAGGCTGCTTTTGTCTTCAGTCACATCATCAATAAACAGTAGTGACCCAGTGCCATTGGAAGCTAGGCATGCCCATGCCATCACATTGCCTCCACCATGTTTTACAGGGGATGTGCCTCCACCATGTTTTACAGAGAATGTGGTGTGCTTTGGATCATGAGCCGTTCCAAGCCTTCTCCATACTTTTTTATTCCCATTATTCTGGTACATATGGGGTGTTTCTGTAAACGGCAGAGTCAGGGCAATAAAGATACAGTCTTGTTGGGCTGTTAACCCTTGCTTTGTTAGTGGAAAAAATGGGTTAAAATGAAAAATTAGGCAGAAAAATGAAATTCTCAAATTTCATCCCCATTTGCCAATAACTCTTGTGCAACACCTAAAGGGTTAACGAAGTTTGTAAAATCAGTTTTGAATACCTTGAGGGGTGTAGTTTATAGAATGGGGTCATTTTTGGGCGGTTTCTATTATGTAAGCCTCGCAAAGTGACTTCAGACCTGAACTGGTCCCTAAAAATTGGGTTTTTGTAAATTTCTGAAAAATTTCAAGATTTGCTTCTAAACTTCTAAGCCTTGTAACATCCCCAAAAAATAAAATATCATTCCCAAAATGCTACAAACATGAAGTAGACATATGGGGAATGTAAAGTCATCACAATTTTTGGGGGTATTACTATGTATTACAGAAGTAGAAAAACTGAAACTTTGAAATTTGCAAATTTTTCAAAGTTTTTGGTAAATATGGTATTTTTTAATGCAAAAAAAATTTACTTTTTTGACCCAATTTTAGCAGTGTCATGAAGTACAATATGTGACGAAAAAACTATCTCAGAACGGCCTGGATAAGTCAAAGCGTTTTAAAGTTATCACCACTTAAAGTGACACTGGTCAGATTTGCAAAAAATGGCCAAGTCCTTAAGGTGAAATAGGGCTGAGTCCTTAAGGGGTTAATGCTGTGCGCTTCATGCCGCCGCCGCTATACAGTAATACACTCATATAGATCATACTAGTGTATTACTGTACAGCGGCATCGGCACGGAGCGCACAGCATCATAGCAACCGATGATGCCATGCACTCACCAGGACGGCAGGATGGGTTTTCACGGACCGTGGTCCATGAAAATTCACGTATGTATGAATGCGGCCTAATTGATGATGGATTAACGAGGGAAGAGCCCATGCAGTCCATTAACTAGCTTTTGTGAAAATTGTCTAATTACCTTTGGTCCCTTGAAAAAGAGACAGCTACATATTAAAGGGCTGTAATTCCTAAACCCTTCCTCCAATTAGGATGTGAATACCCTCAGATTAACCTGAGAGTCTGCACTTTAAGCCCATATTGTACCTTGAATATGTTTTGGTAAACAGCTAAAATGCCAAAAATTGTCACTGTCCAAATATTTCTGGACTTAAGTGTATCTGTGTGCTTCTGTATAAAACACATGAAGGTACAGTATAGAGTTTGGGCCAGTATAATTCTTTTCATACCATATAACAAAACCATTCTACATAGATCCATAGTAAGGCCATGTGCAAGACAGTGCGGCATATTTATGAAACCAAATGCAAAATTCACTTATTCTGTTATTTTTCACACTTCCAACAAGACTAGGGAGAAACATAGGCACCGATTTATCAAAGTGGTTTTGTCTTTATTTTGGAGTTAATTGTGACTTTTCTTCTGTTTTATTTTTTGCATCTGCTAGGCCAATTTTATAAATTCAGCTGTTTTGTTGTCATTGCTATGGAATATGCTGGTTTGGGTCATATTTATTATTGGAACAACTATAAAAGTCCCAAAAAATTAGTTTCGACTACACTCTACTCCCATCCTTTCATAGCTGTGGCCAGTGAAAATAAGTCAAAATGTGATAGTTGTGCTGTGTGCCAGTTTTATAAATTTGGCACATGGTCCATTACCGTTAGGCCTCATGCACATGACCGTTGTTGTGTTCCGTTCCGCAAAATGGGGTTCCGTTGTTCCGTGATCTGTTTCCGTTTTTGTTTCCATGTGTCTTCCTTTATTTTTGGAGGATCACCAGACATGAAGGAAAGTAAAAAAATGTCTAAGTCAAGTTTGCCATGCAAATGATAGGAAAAAAACGCGGACGCGCGGACTCGGATGACAATCTTGTGTGCCTCCGCGTTTTTTCACGGTCCCATTGACCTGAATGGGTCTGCGAACCGTTTTCCGTGAAAAAAATAGGACACGTTATATTTTTTTGAAGGACTGGAACCACGGATCACGGACGCGGATGACAAACAGTGCATTAGCCGAGTTTTCAACGGACCCATTGAAAGTCAATGGGTCCGCAGAAAATCACGAAAAACGGAACAACGGACACGGAATAAAACAACGGTCGTGTGCATGAGGCCTTACACAAAGAGAAATGTGAAGACAAAATTCAATATGTTTCCTGTTGATAAATCAGGGCCATAGTCTTTGATGTCTGGGGGATATGTTCACACACAGCATTTCAGGTGTGTTTTTATAGAATTTTTGGCTTTTACAAGAAGCATAAAAAATGCTGTGAAAATTAAAAAAAAAATCATGTGGAAAAATGCACAATGCAAACTAGTTTACTGCACGACAAAATTCTATAGAAAAGATTCAGCCATCATGTACCCAAAATTTGAAAAAAATAATCTTTATTGGTGATTACATGATTACAAATTTTTAAAAACAGGGATGAGTAGCACAAAAGGTGTCATCGCTGGCAAATATGACACTAGTATGGGAAAATATAGCACGTGGCAATGATAGATGTACAACAAGGGCAATTTTGTAACACAGTCAAGTAAGGAAATATACAGTTACCAAGCAAATGCAACTGGAGTATTGTCCAAAGACCACATAAAGAAAAAATATATATCTCATCATGACATCCGTTGATAATAAGGCATAGTCATCTTACCGATTGGTGTGCATATAGCCAGTGATGATGCCGCTTCAAAATTACTTGCGCGTTGTCTCCTGTGTAGAGGCAGTGCAGTGTCATTACAATTGTTGGTCCCATTAAATAGAAGCTGGTGATCTCGCCGGTACCAGAGATTGTATTTTTATAATACTTTATTGAGGTTTAAAATGAAACTACGCACTTATTAGATTATTATATTGAAAATAAAATATTGTGCTTTACAAAAACAGCACCAAATTGTCATCAATCCCACATGTTACCTGAAATGAAATTTTTGTCATTGTGTGAAAGCTGTACGATAGAACTATTTTTACAGAACATTATCATATTTAATATATTGGTTTTTTTTCTGCAGTAAAGAAGCTAAACATGAAGGCCCATATTAACATCACTGGTGACACACTGGTAATGAAATTTCATCGACCAAATGAAAACATCAAGCTAGAAGGTTTTATTCTAGGATATGGTAGCAATTACTTCACAAACCAATACATCCAGTGGCCAGATAATGGGAAGTCATACATCACAGATGTTGGTAAGTTTTTTCATTTATCGTAAATATTTTCAAATTTATGTTTAAGAAAAAATATTGGGGGTCATTTATTATACTGAAATACACTTATATTAGGCGGATTTCACCGCAATCTGCGACTTTTCCCCGCTCACACCAGGTCTAAAACTGTGGGCGTGGGTGGGGAAGGGGACGGGCCAGCAAGCCCGTCTCATTCATCATTTTGTATGCTTGGTATAGGTGTAGAAAATGGTCTAAATGTAAGCCAGCTAGAAAGCTGTCTTAGATTTAGAAGCAGCGCTGTACATGCCGAAGTTATCGCTCCTGTTTCGCCGCTGCTCTCCCTGTCCGGGGAGTCCTGCAGTCCCTGCTCTGCTGGTCTTCTCCAGCCTGCATTGCACAGTCACCTGTCTGTGTACAGAGTCTGGTCATAGTGCGCTCTGTACGCAGTCAATACACAGCAACGTGGCCCAGAGGAGACCAGTGAGGAGGGAAGAGTACAGCACTCAGCTCACAGCGCTTCCCGTGCCTCCTGCAGACTAGTGAGCACTACTATAATGGAAGCACTCACTAGTATGAATGGGCCCCCTCCCACGCTGGGCCCCTGTACAGCTGAAATGGCTACACAGGTGGTATGTTCACTTCTGTGTGGGATGGATCTGTACAGCCATGGGAGGGGTTAGAGTTAGATCTGTGATTAGGGGAAGGGAGAGACCACTGCTCCAGCTCACCAGTGTGGTCAGGTGATGATCTTACCCACCTTAGGGGAAGTTCAGGAGGAGGTTATATATAGATCCATGCTCCCACAAAAGCAGAAAGTTCTGGGTACACTCAACAATTAGGACAGAGCAGCAGAAACACAGAAAAGTAAAATTTGGCCGAGCTTGTTAGAAACTGAGCTGGTGCAGCAATGGCCAGTGCAGAGTTGGCTGCCTACTGTAGCTGTATTCCCCCTTTACTATCCCAGCTCTTACAGTACTATATGTGTTCCAGGGAGAGTGATTGCAATTTAGTAAAAGGCAAATAAACTACAACAGTATTTACTTTCAAAAAATATATAAAATATATATTATACACAATAACTAAACAGCGAAATGAATAGATACTTTATTTACCATTTACCTCTAGGACACTGAGACAAATTTAGCATGTTTTAAAGGGTAACTGTCAGGTTTTCCTAAAAAAAATTTTTTGGAGCATATGTTACTGCTGCAGCAGCATTATGTATAGAGCAATCTTTAGTTTCTTCACATACCACTGTTTTCCTTGAGTTTTTCCCTTAGTCACGGCTGTTTAAACATTTACAATATGAGGACCTTCTCAAGATGGCTCCTCTGCCAGTTCTCTGAGGCCAAAACTGCTTTCCCTCACTTCCCATGCACACTTGCTGTAGCCTTGTACTTGTTCTGCTACTTACGGGCTGCACGAGCATGAGTTCAGTCACTTTGGTGCACAATCCCGTCCTGCAGCGCCTGATCCCACGAGTCCCGCCGCTGTAGGTCACAGGTCTTCAGGATCACGCGGCGCAGGACGGGATTGCACACCGAAGTGACTGAACTCATGCCCATGCAGCCAGCGAATCAGCGGAACAAGTACAAGGGGGATGAGTGGATGATCTGTGGGGTTGCCCAGGCGGCTAGGCCCTTCACAGTAGTTATTAACCCCTTTCAGCAGTCCCCCATTCACTGAAGGGGGGACTGCTGAAAGGGGTTAATAACTACTGTGAAGGCGGGACTGCTGAAAAGGGTTAAAGTACAAGGGGGTGGGGGGATGATCTGCGGGGTTGCCCAGATGGCTAGTCACTTCACAGTAGTTATTAACCCCTTTCAGCAGTCCCCCATTCACTGAAGGGGGGAATGCTGAAAGGGGTTAATAACTACTGTGAAGGCGGGACTGCTGAAAGGGGTTAAAGTACAAGGGGGTTGGGGGGATGATCTGTGGGGTTGCCCAGATGGCTAGGCTCTTCATAGTAGTTATTAACCCCTTTCAGCAGTCCCCCATTCACTGAAGGTCACGGGTCTTGTGGGATCACGCGCCGCAGGACGGGATTGCACACCGAAGTGACTGAACTCATGCCCATGCAGCCAGTGGATCAGCGGAACAAGTACAAGGGGGATGAGGGGATGATCTGTGGGGTTGCCCAGGCGGCTAGGCCCTTCACAGTAGTTATTAACCCCTTTCAGCAGTCCCCCATTCACTGAAGGGGGGACTGCTGAAAGGGGTTAATAACTACTGTGAAGGCGGGACTTCTGAAAAGAGTTAGAGTACAAGGGGGGTGGGGGGATGATCTGTGGGGTTGCCCAGATGGCTAGTCACTTCACAGTAATTATTAACCCCTTTCATCAGTCCCCCATTCACTGAAGGGTAGAGTTGAGCGAACACCTGGATGTTCGGGTTCGAGAAGTTCGGCCGAACTTCCCGGAAATGTTCGGGTTCGGGATCCGAACTCGACCCGAACCCCATTGAAGTCAATGGGGACCCGAACTTTTCGGCACCAAAAAGGCTGTAAAATAGCCCAGGAAAGGGCTAGAGGGCTGCAAAAGGCAGCAAAATGTAGGTAAATCCCCTGCAAACAAATGTGGATAGGGAAATTAATTAAAATAAAAATAAAATAAATTAAAATTAACCAATATCAATTGGAGAGAGGTCTCATGGCAGAGAATCAGGCTTCATGTCATAGCAGAGAATCATGCTTCACGTCACCCACCACTGGAACAGGCCATTGTCAGATATTTAGGCCCCGGCATCCAGACAGAGGAGAGAGGTCCCATAGCAGAGAATCAGGCTTCATGTCATAGCAGAGAATCAGGCTTCATGTCACCCAACACTGGAACAGGCCACTGTCAGATATTTTTAGGCCCCGGCACCCAGACAGAGGAGAGGTTCATTCAACTTTGGGTTGCCCCGCAATATAATGGTAAAATGAAAATAAAAAAAGGATTGAATGAGGAAGTGCCCTGGAGTACAATAATATATGGTTAAGGGGAGGTAGTTATAAATGTCTAATCTGCACAAGGGATGGACAGGTCCTGTGGGATCCATGCCTGGTTCATTTTTATGAACGTCAGCTTGTCCACATTGGCTGTAGACAGGCGGCTGCGTTTGTCTGTAATGACGCCCCCTGCCGTGCCGAATACACGTTCAGACAAAACGCTGGCCGCCGGGCAGGCCAGCACCTCCAAGGCATAAAAGGCTAGCTCTGGCCACGTGGACAATTTGGAGACCCAGAAGTTGAATGGGGCCGAACCATCAGTCAGTACGTGGAGGGGTGTGCACACGTACTGTTCCACCATGTTAGTTAAATGTTGCCTCCTGCTAACACGTTCCGTATCAGGTGGTGGTGCAGTTAGCTGTGGCGTGTTGACAAAACTTTTCCACATCTCTGCCATGCTAACCCTGCCCTCAGAGGAGCTGGCCGTGACACAGCTGCATTGGCGACCTCTTGCTCCTCCTCTGCCTTCGCCTTGGGCTTCCACTTGTTCCCCTGTGACATTTGGGAATGCTCTCAGTAGCGCGTCTACCAACGTGCACTTGTACTCGCGCATCTTCCTATCACGCTCCAGTGCAGGAAGTAAGGTGGGCACATTGTCTTTGTACCGGGGATCCAGCAGGGTGGCAACCCAGTAGTCCGCACACGTTAAAATGTGGGCAACTCTGCTGTCGTTGCGCAGGCACTGCAGCATGTAGTCGCTCATGTGTGCCAGGCTGCCCAGAGGTAAGGACAAGCTGTCCTCTGTGGGAGGCGTATCGTCATCGTCCTGCGTTTCCCCCCAGCCACGCACCAGTGATGGGCCCGAGCTGCGTTGGGTGCCACCCCGCCGTGAACATGCTTCATCCTCATCCTCCTCCACCTCCTCCTCATCCTCGTCCTCCTCGTCCTCCAGTAGTGGGCCCTGTCTGGCCACATTTGTACCTGGCCTCTGCTGTTGCAAAAAACCTCCCTCTGAGTCACTTCGAAGAGACTGGCCTGAAAGTGCTAAAAATGACCCCTCTTCCTAGTCCTCCTCCTCCTCCTGGGCCACCTCCTCTTCCATCATCGTCCTAAGTGTTTTCTCAAGGAGACATAGAAGTGGTATTGTAACGCTGATAACGGCGTCATCGCCACTGGCCATGTTGGTGGAGTACTCGAAACAGCGCAACAGGGCACACAGGTCTCGCATGGATGCCCAGTCATTGGTGGTGAAGTGGTGCTGTTCCGCAGTGCGACTGACCCGTGCGTGCTGCAGCTGAAACTCCACTATGGCCTGCTGCTGCTCGCACAGTCTGTCCAGCATATGCAAGGTGGAGTTCCACCTGGTGGGTACGTCGCATATGAGGCGGTGAGCGGGAAGGCCGAAGTTACGCTGTAGCGCAGACAGGCGAGCAGCGGCAGGATGTGAAAGCCGGAAGCGCGCACAGACGGCCCGCACTTTATGCAGCAGCTCTGACATGTCTGGGTAGTTGTGAATGAACTTCTGCACCACCAAATTCAGCACATGCGCCAGGCAAGGGTTGTGCGTCAAACCGGCTAGTCCCAGAGCTGCAACGAGATTTCGCCCATTATCACACTCCACCAGGCCGGGCTTGAGGCTCACCGGCAGCAACCACTCGTCGGTCTGTTGTTCTATACCCCGCCACAACTCCTGTGCGGTGTGGGGCCTGTCCCCCAAACATATGAGTTTCAGAATGGCCTGCTGATGTTTACCCCGGGCTGTGCTGAAGTTGGTGGTGAAGGTGTGTGGCTGACTGGATGAGCAGGTGGAAGAAGAGGAGGAGGAAGCCGAGTAGGAGGAGGAGGCAACAGGAGGCAAAGAATGTTGCCCTGCGATCCTTGGCGGCGGAAGGACGTGCGCCAAACAGCTCTTCGCCTGGGGCCCAGCCGCCACTACATTTACCCAGTGTGCAGTTAGGGAGATATAGCGTCCCTGGCCGTGCTTACTGGTCCACATATCTGTGGTTAGGTGGATCTTGCCACAGATGGCGTTGCGCAGTGCACACTTGATTTTATCGGATACTTGGTTGTGCAGGGAAGGCACGGCTCTCTTGGAGAAGTAGTGGCGGCTGGGAACAACATACTGTGGGACAGCAAGCGACATGAGCTGTTTGAAGCTGTCTGTGTCCACCAGCCTGAATGACAGCATTTCATAGGCCAGTAGTTTAGAAATGCTGGCATTCAGGGCCAGGGATCGAGGGTGGCTAGGTGGGAATTTACGCTTTCTCTCAAATGTTTGTGAGATGGAGAGATGAACACTGCCGTGTGACATGGTTGAGATGCTTGGTGACGGAGGTGGTGGTGTTGTTGGTACATCCTCTGTTTGCTGGGCGGCAGGTGCCAACGTTCCTCCAGAGGCGGAGGAAGACACCGAGGCGGCGGCAGAAGAGGTAGCAGGGGGAGCCTGAGTGAGTTCCTTGTTTTTAAGTTGTTTACTCCACTGCAGTTCATGCTTTGCATGCAGGTGCCTGGTCATACAGGTTGTGCTAAAGTTCAGAACGTTAATGCCTCGCTTCAGGCTCTGATGGCACAGCGTGCAAACCACTCGGGTCTTGTCGTCAGCACATTGTTTGAAGAACTGCCACGCCAGGGAACTCCTTGAAGCTGCCTTTGGGGTGCTCGGTCCCAGATGGCGGTGGCCAGTAGCAGACGGACTCTCTTGGCAGCGGGTGTTCTGCTTTTGCCCACTGCTCCCTCTTTTGCTACGCTGTTGGCTCGGTCTCACCACTGCCTCTTCCTCCGAAGTGGCACGACCTTCATTCCATGTGGGGTCTAGGATCTCATCGTCCCCTGCATCGTCTTCCACCCAGTCTTCCTCCCTGACCTCCTGTTCAGTCTGCACACTGCAGAAAGACCCAGCAGTTGGCACCTGTGTTTCGTCATCATCAGAGACGTGCTGAGGTGGTATTCCCATGTCCTCATCAGGAAACATAAGTGGTTGTGCGTTAGTGCATTCTATCTCTTCCACCCCTGGGGAAGGGCTAGGTGGATGCCCTTGGGAAACCCTGCCAGCAGAGTCTTCAAACAGCATAAGAGACTGCTGCATAACTTGAGGCTCAGACAGTTTCCCTGATATGCATGGGGGTGATGTGACAGACTGATGGGCTTGGTTTTCAGGCACCATCTGTGCGCTTTCTGCAGAAGACTGGATGGGAGATAATGTGAACGTGCTGGATCCACTGTCGGCCACCCAATTGACTAATGCCTGTACCTGCTCAGGCCTTACCATCCTTAGAACGGCATTGGGCCCCACCAAATATCGCTGTAAATTCTGGTGGCTACTGGGACCTGAGGTAGTTGGTTCACTAGGACGTGTGGCTGTGGCAGAACGGCCATGTCCTCTCCCAGCACCAGAGGGTTCACTAACACCACCACGACCATGTCCGCGTCCCTTACTAGATGTTTTCCTCATTGTTACCGTTCACCATAATAAGAAAAAAATTATTTGGCCCAATGTATTGAATTTAAATTCAGGCCTTTTTTTTACAGGCACCTAACACTATCTGGCTATCTATTTAGGTACCGTATTACACTAATACAGGCACAGCAGTAACGACAGATTTAGCTGAATATAAATTGTAGGCCTAGTATTTAGGCGCTGGATGACAGGTATCCCTTTTACGGACAGAATTAGACTTGGAAATGCACGGTAGCGTGTGAAGTTATTGAGGATGACCCTATCCGCACCTTCAATCTAATATACCCTTTTATGGATAGATTTAACCTTGGCCTGATAGAGCAGAAACCACTAATTTAGGGAATTGCTAAGTTGGGAATTGTATTCAACCCAGAACAAAAACTGTGCTTCGGCAGACAGCAGACAGTATTACAATTGGCTAGCCACAGCTGAAACACCAGATTTAGGGTACTGCTATTTTGGCAATTGTATTTTACCCCTCAATAAAATAGCAAGCACAGCCAAGCCCCTGATGTAGGATATAGCAAAAAAAAACAACACACTATTGATGGTTAAAAATGGACTTGGTGGCAGCTTGTGCTGGCGCACCACAAGACACTAAATGGCTGCCGATCACCCCAGAAAAAAGTGACTGAAAAATGCTCTGGGCAGCCTTAAAACAGTAAGCAATTGAATAGCAGAGGTTGTATGATACACAGCTGTATATCGATCACTTCAGTAAATAAATCCCTGCCTAATCTCGCCCTAACAGCAGCAGCTGCATCCTCTCCCTACACTGATCAGAGCAGAGTGACGTGCGGCGCTACGTGACTCCAGCTTAAATAGAGGCTGGGTCACATGCTGCACTGGCCAATCACAGCCATGCCAATAGTAGGCATGGCTGTGATGGCCTCTTGGGGCAAGTAGTATGACGCTTGTTGATTGGCTGCTTTGCAGCCTTTCAAAAAGTGCCAAGAAAGCGCCGAACACCGAACCCGGACTTTTACGAAAATGTTCGGGTCCGTGTCATGGACACCCCAAAATTTGGTACGAACCCGAACTATACAGTTTGGGTTCGCTCATCCCTACTGAAGGGGTTAATAACTACTGTGAAGGCGGGACTGCTGAAAGGGGTTAAAGTACAAGGGGGGTGGGGGGAAGATCTGTGGGGTTGCCCAGACGGCTAGGCCCTTCACAGTAGTTATTAACCCATTTCAGCAGTCCCCCATTCACTGAAGGGGGGACTGATGAAAGGGGTTATTAACTACTGTGAAGGGGGACTGCTGAAAGGGTTAAAGTACAAGGGGGTGGGGGGATGATCTGTGGGGTTGCCCAGAAGGCTAGGCCCTTCAGAGTAGTTATTAACCCCTTTTTAGCAGTCCCCCATTCACTAAAGGGAGGACTGCTGAAAAGGATTAATACACTGCGTGCAGAATTATTAGGCAAATGAGTATTTTGACCACATCATCCTCTTTATGCATGTTGTCTTACTCCAAGCTGTATAGGCTCGAAAGCCTACTACCAATTAAGCATATTAGGTGATGTGCAACTCTGTAATGAGAAGGGGTGTGGTCTAATGACATCAACACCCTATATTAGGTGTGCATAATTATTAGGCAACTTCCTTTCCTTTGGCAAAATGGGTCAAAAGAAGGACTTGACAGGCTCAGAAAAGTCAAAAATAGTGAGATATCTTGCAGAGGGATGCAGCACTCTTAACCCCTTAAGGACATAGGACGTACCGGTACGCCCTATTTCCCGAGTCCTTAAGGACACAGGACGTACCGGTACGTCCTGACTTAAAATCTGTATTCCGGCGCCCGAGGGGTTAAACGGAACGGGATTTCGGCTGAAATCCTTCAGCCGGCATCCTGTGACAACGCCAGGGGGGGTCATGTGACCCCCCCGTGTCGGCGATCGCAGCAAACCGCAGGTCAATTCAGACCTGCGGTTTGCTGCGCTTTTTGCAGTTTCTGATCCCCGCGGTCCCTGACCGCGGCGATCAGAAACTTTAGAGTGGCTAAAATCTATATTTTTCACCCCCCCCTGCACCCCTGCATGATTTGATGCCGGCGGGTGGTGCGGGGGGGGTGTCGCATGCGGTGGGGGCGTTGCGGGAGGCGGGCGGTGCGGCAGGCGGGATCGCGATCCCCCGCCCGCCTCCCCATGAATGATCGTTGGCTTCTAGTGGGTATACCAGGGTGCCAGCACATTGCTGGTACCCTGGTATAAACGGCTGACATCTGTGCAGATGTCAGACGTTTAACCCTTTCCATACCGCGGTCCGTACGGACCGCTGTATGGAAAAAGTTAACTGTCATCGGTCAGGGAGCTCCCTCCCTCTCCATCGGGGGGCTGCTGTGCCTTTGCAGCCCCCCGATGGAGAGGGAGAGAGCCCCCAGAGAGCCCCCCTCAGCCCTGTGCTTACCCTTCCCCGTCTGCGAAGTTCTGAGCAGACGGGGAGGGTTCCCATGGCAACAGGACGCCTGCTCAGGCGTCCTGCTGTCCATGGTGCTGAACAGATCTATGCTGAAAGCATAGATCTGTTCAGTGTAAGTAAAATACAGTACAGAACAATATATATTGTACTGTACTGTATTATACAGACATCAGACCCACTGGATCTTCAAGAACCAAGCGGGTCTGGGTCAAAAAAATGTAAAAAAAAGTGAAAAAAGTTAAGATAAAAAAAAATAACATTTATCACTGAATAAAAATTAAAAAAATAAAATAAACTACACATATTAGGTATCGCCGCGTCCGTAACGACCTGATCTATAAAATGGTCATGTTACTTTCCCCGCACGGTGAACGCCATAAAAATAAAAAAATAAAAACTATGAGAAAATTGAAATTTTGCCCACCTTACTTCCCAAAAAAGGTAATAAAAGTGATCAAAAAAGTCGCATGTACGCCAAAATAGTACCAATCAAACCGTCATCTCATCCCGCAAAAAATGAGACCCTACTCAAGATAATCGCCCAAAAGCTGAAAAAACTATGGCTCTTAGACTATGGAAACACTAAAACATGATTTTTTTTTGTTTCAAAAATGAAATCATTGTGTAAAACTTACATAAATAAAAAAAAAGTATACATATTAGGTATCGCCGCGTCCGTATCGACCGGCTCTATAAAAATATCACATGACCTAACCCCTCAGATGACCACCGTAAAAAAATAAAAATAAAAACAGTGTAAAAAAAAGCCATTTTTTGCCATCTTACGTCACAAAAAGTGTAATACCAAGCGATCAAAAAGTCATATGCACCCCAAAATAGTGCCAATCAAACCGTCATCTCATCCCGCAAAAAATGAGACCCTACTCAAGATAATCGCCCAAAAACTGAAAAAACTATGGCTCTTAGATAATGGAAACACTAAAACATTTTTTTGGTTTTAAAAATGAAGTTATTGTATAAAACTTACATAAATAAAAAAAATGTATACATATTAGGTACCGCCGCATCCGTGACAACCTGCTCTATAAAATTACCACATGATCTAACCTGTCAGATGAATGTTGTAAATAACAAAAAAAAAAAACGTGCCAAAAAAGCTATTTCTTGTTACCTTGCTGCACAAAAAGTGTAATATAGAGCAACCAAAAATCATATGTACCCTAAACTAGTACCAACAAAACTGCCACCCTATCCCGTAGTTTCTAAAATGGAGTCACTTTTTTGGAGTTTCCACTCTAGGGGTGCATCAGGGGGCTTCAAATGGGACATGGTGTCAAAAAAACAGTCCAGCAAAACCTGCCTTCCAAAAACCGTATGGCATTCCTTTCCTTCTGCGCCCTGCCGTGTGCCCGTACAGCGGTTTACGAACACATATGGGGTGTTTCTGTAAACTACAGAATCAGGGCCATAAATAATGAGTTTTGTTTGGCTGTTAACCCTTGCTTTGTAACTGGAAAAAAAATATTAAAATGGAAAATCTGCCAAAAATTTGAAATTTTAAAATTGTGTCTCTATTTTCCATTAAATCTTGTGCAACACCTAAAGGGTTAACAACGTTTGTAAAATCAGTTTTGAATACCTTGAAGGGTGTAGTTTCTTAGATGGGGTCATTTTTATGGAGTTTCTACTCTAGGGGTGCATCAGGGGGGCTTCAAATGGGACATGGTGTCAAAAAAACAGTCCAGCAAAATCAGCCTTCCAAAAACCAAACGGCGCACCTTTCACTCTGCGCCCCGCTGTGTGGCCGTACAGTAGTTTACGGCCACATATGGGGTGTTTATGTAAACAGCAGAGTCAGGGCAATAAAGATACAGTCTTGTTTGGCTGTTAACCCTTGCTTTGTTAGTGGAAAAAATGGGTTAAAATTGAAAATTAGGCAAAAAAATGAAATTCTCAAATTTCATCCCCATTTGCCAATAACTCTTGTGCAACACCTAAAGGGTTAACGACGTATGTAAAATCAGTTTTGAATACCTTGAGGGGTGTAGTTTCTTAGATGGGGTCACTTTTAGGGAGTTTCTCCTCTAGGGGTGCATCAGGGGGCTTCAAATGGGACATGGTGTCAAAAAACCAGTCCATAAAAATCAGCCCTCCAAAAACAAAACGGCGCACCTTTCACTCTACGCCCTACTGTGTGCCCGTACAGTAGTTTACGGCCACATATGGGGTGTTTCTGTAAACGGCAGAGTCAGGGCAATAACGATACAGTCTTGTTTGGCTGTTAACCCTTGCTTTGTTAGTGGAAAAAATGTGTTAAAATGAAAAATTTGACAAAAAAATTAAATTCTCAAATTTCCTCCCCATTTGCCAATAACTCTTGTGCAACACCTAAAGGGTTAATAATGTATGCAAAATCAGTTTTGAATACCTTGAGGGGTGTAGTTTCTTAGATGGGGTCATTTTTGGGTGGTTTCTATTATGTAAGCCTCGCAAATCGACTTCAGACCTGAACTGGTCCCTAAAAATTGAGTTTTTGTAAATTTCTGAAAAATTTCAAGATTTGCTTCTAAACTTCTAAGCCTTATAACATCCCCAAAAAATAAAATATCATTCCCAAAACAATTCAAACATGAAGTAGACATATGGGGAATGTAAAGTCATCACAATTTTTTGGGGTATTACTATGTATTACAGAAGTAGAGAAACTGAAACTTTGAAATTTGCAAATTTTTCCAAATTTTTGGTAAATTAGGTATTTTTTTGTGCAAAAAAAAATAATTTTTTTGACTTCATTTTACCAGTGTCATGAAGTACAATATGTGACGAAAAAACAATCTCAGAACGGCCTGGATAAGTCAAAGCGTTTTAAAGTTATTAGCACTTAAAGTGACACTGGTCAGATTTCCAAAAAATGGCCTGGTCCTTAAGGTGAAAATGAGCCCGGTCCTTAAGGGGTTAAAATTGCAAAGCTTCTGAAGCGTGATCATCGAACAATCAAGCGTTTCATTCAAAATAGTCAACAGGGTCGCAAGAAGCGTGTGGAAAAACCAAGGCGCAAAATAACTGCCCATGAACTGAGAAAAGTCAAGCGTGCAGCTGCCAAGATGCCACTTGCCACCAGTTTGGCCATATTTCAGAGCTGCAACATCAAGGTGTGCAATACTCAGAGACATGGTCAAGGTAAGAAAGGCTGAAAGACAACCACCACTGAACAAGACACACAAGCTGAAACGTCAAGACTGATTTTTCTAAGGTTTTATGGACTGATGAAATGAGAGTGAGTCTTGATGGGCCAGATGGATGGGCCCGTGGCTGGATTGATAAAGGGCAGAGAGCTCCAGTCCGACTCAGACGCCAGCAAGGTGGAGGTGGAGTACTGGTTTGGGCTGGTATCATCAAAGATGAGCTTGTGGGGCCTTTTCGGGTTGAGGATGGAGTCAAGCTCAACTCCCAGTCCTACTGCCAGTTTCTGGAAGACACCTTCTTCAAGCAGTGGTACAGGAAGAAGTCTGCATCCTTCAAGAAAAACATGATTTTCATGCAGGACAATGCTCCATCACACGCGTCCAAGTACTCCACAGCGTGGCTGGCAAGAAAGGGTATAAAAGAAGAAAATCTAACGACATGGCCTCCTTGTTCACCTGATCTGAACCCCATTGAGAACCTGTGGTCCATCATCAAATGTGAGATTTACAAGGAGGGAAAACAGTACACCTCTCTGAACAGTGTCTGGGAGGCTGTGGTTGCTGCTGCACGCAATGTTGATGGTGAACAGATCAAAACACTGACAGAATCCATGGATGGCAGGCTTTTGAGTGTCCTTGCAAAGAAAGGTGGCTATATTGGTCACTGATTTGTTTTTGTTTTATTTTTGAATGTCAGAAATGTATATTTGTGAATGTTGAGATGTTATATTGGTTTCAGTGGTAAAAATAAATAATTGAAATGGGTATATATTTGTTTTTTGTTAAGTTGCCTAATAATTATGCACAGTAATAGTCACCTGCACACAAAGATATCCCCCTAAAATAGCTAAAACTAGAAACAAACTAAAAACTACTTCCAAAAATATTCAGCTTTGATATTAATGAGTTTTTTGGGTTCATTGAGAACATGGTTGTTGTTCAATAATAAAATTAATCCTCAAAAATACAACTTGCCTAATAATTCTGCACTCCCTGTAAATACTGTGAAGGGGGACTACTGAAAGGGGTCAATAACTACTGTGAAGCCCCCCCCGGTGATGGGTGTGTGACTTCATGGGGTGGGGGCGTGGCTTCACAGGGCGTGATACAGTGGGCTTGTGCCCCGGATGTTTTCAGACCCTAGCAACGCCCCTGGATTTCTGAGAGACACGCCTCCTCACTCTGAAGCCTAAAGTAGGCATGTAGTGTGAAGGAACGCCCCTCTGTCTTCCTAGCCACAGACAGACAAGCCATAGCAACGGTCTCTTAAGGGAGCAGTGAAAGGGACAGGGAACATTAATGAAAGCTGTTATTATTAGGTAATTGCAGATCTTCTGACAATCATTGACAGACTAACTCAGGTATACATGCCTAGCTCTAATAAACTAGCAAATAAAAAAATATATGACAGCTATACTTTAAGTATAAAAGAATAGGGTCAGTGTATTACACTAGCCACAGGTGAGTTCTATTTGTAGGGTGTTATAAATAATAAAGACTATATTAAAGATGAAACAATGTGTATTGAGATATATGAAGTTATTAAATCATGATGTCAGAATCTGCAACTTA
Source organism: Bufo bufo (assembly GCF_905171765.1). Lineage (NCBI taxonomy): Eukaryota > Metazoa > Chordata > Amphibia > Anura > Bufonidae > Bufo > Bufo bufo. The sequence goes on along the minus strand of NC_053391.1, from coordinate 423,439,060 downwards.
GCTTTGGTTGTGGTCACCTAATGTACGTTGTCACTAAAGATTAATCAGCAGAGATCTCTAAGGCAAGTACTGTATGTTTTATGAGAGAAATATATCTTTCTCATGTACAATTTATGTAGGAAAATCTAAGCAGCAAAGGTATAAAATAAACATAAAGGAGGAAATTGTTCAGTTTAAAAAAGCTGTATTCCATCATTTTTACATAATTCAATTTCCACTCATATTTTCTCCTGACTGATCTAATGAAGCATTATTATGTCATGGGATTTTCACATCCACCTTGGTAGCAGTAAATCTTTTTCCCTGTTGTAAATGTTGCCAAAGCCATGACAGCCTCTACAGAGCTATGGCTTTAGCTAGTTTAGTTTTTAGAAAAATATTTATGAATTCACATTCCTTAACCCCTTCAGGACACAGCCATTTTTCACCTTAAGGATCAGGCCATTTTTTGCAAATCTGACCAGTGTCATTTTATGTGATAATAACTTTAAAACGCTTTTACTTATCCAGGCCATTCTGAAATATTTTTTTTTTCGTCACATATTGTACTTCATGACAATAAATTGAGTCAAAATATTTCTTTTTTTTTATAAAAAAAAATTATTTACACAAAATTTAGAAAAATTTGCAATTTTCTAAATTTCAATTTCTCTGCTTTTAAAACAGATAGTGATACCTCCTAAAGTAGTTATTACTTTACATTTTTCATATGTCTACTTCATGTTTGGATAATTGTGTAAATTTTCATTTTTTGGGACGTTGGAAGGCTTAGAAGTTTAGAAGCAAATCTTGAAATTTTTCAGAAAATTTCCAAAACCCACTTTTTCAGGACCAGTTCAGGTCTGAAGTCACTTTGTGAGGCTTACATAATATAAACCACCCATAAATGACCCCATTTTAGAAACTACACCCCTCAAGGTATTCAAAACTGATTTTACAAACTTTGTTAACCCTTTAGGTGTTTCACAAGAATTAAAGGAAAATGTAGATGACATTTCAGATTTTAACTTTTTTGACATATTTTCCATTTTAAATAATTTTTTCCAGTAACAAAGCAAGGGTTAACAGCCAAAATTTGTTTATATTTATTACCCTGATTCTGTAGTTTACAGAAACACCCCACATGTGGTCGTAAACGGCAGGGCGCAGAAGGAGAGGAATGCCATATGGGTTTTGGAAGGCAAATTTCACTGGGATAATTTTAAGTTGCCATGTCACATTTGAAGACCCCCTGATGCACCCCTAGAGTAGAAACTCCCAAATAATGACTCCATTTTGGATACTATGGGATAAGGTGGCAGTTTTGTTGGTACTATATTAGGGTACATACGAATTTTGATTGCTCTATATTACACTTTTTGTGATGCAAGGTAACAAAAAATTGCTGTTTTGGCACTGTTTTTATTTTTTGTTATTAAAAAGGTTCATCTGACAGGTCAGATCATGTGGTATTTTTATAGAGCATGTTGTTACGGACACGACAATACCAAATATAACTACTTTTTTGTTGTTGTTTGTTTCAGTTTTACATAATAAAACATGTCTCCATATTCTGAAAGCCATCTTTTTTTTATTTTTTGGGCGACTGGCTTTTTGATCGCTTGGTATTACACTTTTTGTGATGTAAGGTGACAAAAAATGGCTTTCTGGACACCCTTTTTTTTTTTTTTTTTTACAGTGTTCACCTGAGCGGTTAGGTCATGTGATTTTTTTTATACAGCAGGTTCTTAAGAACGTGGCAATACATTCTTATGTTGTACCTGATGAAGAAGCCAGTTTGACTTAAAACACATCATAAGTAAGCACAAACTGACCCTGTTTCTTAAGATAGGACACATGCACTTCTGAATGTTTGTGGATCCAGCATGTTAGGCTACTTTCACTCTAGCGTTTTTGCTGGATCCGGCAGGGCTCAGCAAAAACGCTTCCGTTACTGATAATACTCATCTGCATCCGTTAGGAACAGATCCGGTTGTATTATCTTTAACATACCCAAGACGGATCCGTCATGAACTCCATTAAAAGTCAATGGGGGACGGATCAGTTTTCTATTGTGTCAGATTGTGTCCGAGAAAACGGATCCGTCCCCATTGACTTGCATTGTGGGTCATGATCCGTATCCCAGGACGGAAAGCAAACCGCAACATGCTGCGGTTTGCTCTCCTGTATGAGAACGGAATGGAATGCATTTTGGAGCATTCTGTGCTGTTCAGTTACGTTTTGTCCCCATTGACAATTTGAGACCCTATGACGTATTTCAATACCGGAAAATAGAAATGCTATTGTGAAAGTAGCCTTATCCGCCAGCAAGAAATATTTGTATCGGCAGCTATTCAGAATGAAACTATAGTTTTATTTTTTTTAATATTGTTTAAGAAACAACTGAACACTTTTAATGTAGCTACTGAACAAATAATAATACTTTTTTAAAAGATCTACTTGCTAGGTCTTGATTTTCCGTCCTTTGCTACAGCAGGCTAAGACTAGGATCCATTCCATGTCCATAAATAAACGTCTTTGCAACATAAAAATTGCAACTGCTGAAGGCATGACCTGCCCAAGGATTTTATTTTTGTTCTGACCTTTCCCTGGTCAGCCTTAGGTCTTTGATGTTTGTACATAAACCTGGGTAATTAATCTTTGCATACTGATAAAGAAGATGATTGAGATTAAGTAGCTTAAGGTCACAAAACTAGTATAAAGTATGTCGCTATCACAATTGTGCCTCCAGGTATATCATATTATCACATGTCCATTGTTCTAAACCTGCTGAATACTTAACAATCAGTGACTGACCTACTGACCTTTACACGGCATCCTAAAGGTAACATAGTAATGTACTGTAGTCTGTAAATCTGAAAAAAGACCTATGTCCATCCACTTCAGCTTATTAAGTTGTTCCAAAGGAAGGCTAAAAGACCCTTGCAGTAGAAGCCAATAGCCTTATTTTAGGGAAGAAATGATATCCATACTCTAAATTCTGATGTAGTAAGAGGGCTATTAGCAGAGCTGAATGATGCAAGCACAGGTCAGGAGCTTACATAAGACATCGCTCTCCTGCTTGTGCCCGTGTATGACCATGTATGCCAGGCTTTAGCACTGGTACGGGCAGTAGATGCGATACTCCGGCCTATACAGGGCTCAGTGCGGCCACAGGGGAATACATACTCCTATAAATAGCACTTTTTGAGTGCCTATTTCGCATAGAACAGTAAAAAAAATGTTGCATGGAAGATTTTAAAAATTTCAATGTATTATAATAATTATTTTTAGAACACTAAGACTAGGATTTAAGTTTAGGTACACTTTGATAAGCTCTTTTTATAATGTCTCTATTTTTATCACTTACCCACATACAGACATTTTCCCCCAGTCCAAGCATTCTTATTTTATGTACTAAACTTTTATGCAGCACAGTATCACATGCTTTGAAAAAAATCAAGATATATGACATCCACTGACTCATCCCCGGTCCAGTCTGCTCATAGAAGCTGATCACATTAGTTTGAAAGGACCGATCCCTCATACACCCATGCTAATACAACGGTATACACTCATTTTCATTGAGATACCCCAGGACACCATCACTTATAAAACCTTCACACCAGTTACCCCCAATAGAGGTTAAACTGAGACCTGCAGTTTCCAAGTTCACCTTTTGACCCCTTTTTTAAAAATTATTAGCACCACATTTGCTATGTACCTGTTTCCTCTGAAACCGACTCCGTCAAGTTACAATGCAGGTAATCTGGCCTTTATAAAAATATCGCACCCACCGGTTGTTTTAGCATGTTCATCTTCATTAGGCTATATGCACACGACCGTGCCGTTTTTTGAGGTCCGCAAACCGCAGATTCGCAAAAAAAGGAAGCCGCCCGTGTGCCTTCCGCAATTTGCGGAACGGAACTGGCGGCCCATTGTACAAATGCCTATTCTTGTCCACAAAACGGACAAGAATAGGACATGTTATATTTTTTTGCGGGGCCACGGAATGGAGCAACGGATGCGGACAGCACACGGAGTGCTGTCCGCATCTTTTGCAGCCCCATTGAAGTGAATGGGTCCACACCCGAGCCGCAAAAACTGTGGCTCGGATGCGGACCAGAACTACGGTCGTGTGCAGTGAAACAAGGACATAAACTAATATTTGTAGTTGCACAAATCCAGCACTTGTATTAACTGCCAACACCTGGGGAAAAAAAACTTAATAGCATAAGGCCATGGATCCATAACGCTGGAAAAGAATGCCAGTTATTTTTATTCAGAATCTGCTACTTTGCACAGTGATTTATGGATTTTTAAGATGGGAACTCCAGCTGGCGTGCTTCCTATAGTCACCTGTAAGCTATAAAATGGCTTGATGATGAACTTAGCAAATAGTTAAGTTGTGGTGTATAATATGTATGGAATATAATGGATAAAAAATAAAAATATTGTCTAAATAGAGTTTAATTAAAATCAATATTTTACCTATAGCAGAACACCCAAGATTGTAAAATGATAGACTGCACTAGTTTCCTGTACAAAACACTGCTGCCCAGTACAGCTCTGCTGTAGTTGCGTAGTTCATGGTCATTTTTAGAAATTCAAGGACATTGTTCAAAATGACTGAATACACTTAAATGGATTGTCTGGCCCACAGATATTGAGGATCTATCTTTAAGATAGATAATCAATATCAGATCATCCAGGGTCTGACTTCTAATACACCCACAAATCAACTGTTTGAAGCGGCTGCAGTGCTTATGCGAGTGCTGCGTACTCTTCAATGTTTAACAGAGTGCCGCCTTAGCTGTCAGTCAGACCTTTAAACCCTCAGATGCCATGGCCAGTTGTGACCCTGGCATCTGAGGTGGCTTTTCCTGCGAGCGCTGCACTTCAGTCGCCTGAAAGGCTTCCGTGCGCTGGTGTCAGGGAAGCCATTTGCTGGGGGTGATAGGCTGGAGCTTGTACAAAGCTACAGGTCAATTTCATTGTAGGCCTGCAAGTGACGGTGCTGCATTAGAATATATAAATCACAGTAGTATATGAGAGAAACAATCAAAGGATTGCATGATCAGATCCCTTAGGGAAGGATGGGGGGGGCGTAAAAAAGTTAAAAAAAAAGTTTTTAAAAATATAAAAAATATACAAAATTCAAAGCATCCCCCTTTCCCCATAGTAAAAATAAAAAATAAAAAAATAAAGATTATATGCACCAACACATCCCAAAATGGCTAAACATTGAAATACAAGCGTATTTATCCCATACGGTGAAGGCTGCAATGGAAAAAAAATATCCAAATTGTCGATTTGCAGTTCTTTCTTCACTTTATCTCCCCCAAAAAGTTTTTTTTCAATATTAAAACACAAAAAAACTATATAAATGTGGTATCAATGCAATCATACTGACCTGGAGAGTGAAGGGCATTAAGTAAATTTTACCACATAGGGGAAACCATAAAAATGAAATCCATAAAAATGTGGCATAATTGCATTTTTTTCCAATTCCAACCCATGTGGAATTTTTTCCAAGCTTCCCTCTAGATCTTATGCAATATTAAATGTTGCCATTAGAAAGTGCAACTTGTTCCACAAACAACAAGCTTTCATTTTGTTACGTGAATGGAAAAATAAAAAAGTTATACGTCTGGGAAGGCAAAGATTAAAAACAAAAACACAAAAATGTAAAATCGCCATGTGTTCAACGGGTTACAGAGGCTGTTTGTTACCCTCAGCTGCCATTTGTTTACCCATAAGATTATCAATGCTGGTTTGCCATTAAAGAGCTTGAAATGAGTACAGTCCTAGGAGAACCCAGAATGTCATTCACAACTTTTCAAGGCAATTGGGGCCCTTTTGATTCAGGTAGACTTTATTCGCATCCAAATCAAATAAAAAAAAATACACTTATCACCACATGAAACTGTGGCAATTAGCTATAAAACTGCATCCACTTTATGACACACAACCAAGAACCCATGCCATGACTGCTGCTTCTTTATGCACCCTTGTTCTAAAATAATTCAGAATTGTCTGCATTTTCAAATTTTTTTCTTTTTTTGGGGGACTGGTGAAAAAGCAGCTGTTCAGATGTTAAAAGTTTATAGTAAAATATGGAAATGTCGGAATACACGGCATTTTGTTTTCTGATGTTTTAGTGGTGTTAATGAGGTCAGTGCGTATTTATCAAAAAGCAGCATGGTGTATTCTCGTCTACTTAATCGCCTACAGAAAACCGATTGCCGATGCCTCCTACATGTGACTGCATTACTGTGTCAGGTGTCTTGCTCAGTGGGCATGGCCTCCCCTCAGGTGAAGCCCAGTTCAGGAAGGTATTCCCTCAGAATTCTTGTTAGTGGTTACATACACAAATCTGTGCTTCCACAGAGAACAGCACATTTCAACAAATGACAAGAATTGACAAGAACTGTGTGGGAATTGTCAAGTTACTGACAAAGTCAAATGAAAATGTTACTTTTCCAGTCAGATACCACTCTCTATAATTGTCAGACTCCAACCAATCAGATACTGATTACCTATCCTGAGAGGTTGTCAGGGAAAAAAATCTCGGAAAACCCCCTTTAACCCCTTAAGGACACAGCCTTATTTCACCTTAAGGACCAGGCCATTTTTTGCAAATCTGACCAGTGTCACTTTAAGTGGTGATAACTTTAAAACACTTTGACTTATCCAGGCCATTCTGAGAATGTTTTTTCGTAACATATTGTACTTCATGACACTGGTAAAGTGAAGTAAAAAAAATTCATTTTTATTTATAAAAAAATACTAAATTTACCAAAAAATTGTAAAAAATTGCAAATTTCCAAGTTTCAATTTCTCTACTTCCATAATACATAGTAATACCTACAAAAATAGTTATTACTTTACATTCCCCATATGTCTACTTCATGTTTGGATCAATTTGGTAATGATATTTTATTTTTGGGGGATGTTACAAGGCTTAGAAGTTTAGAAGCAAATCTTGAAATTTTTCAAACATTTTCAAAAACCCACTTTTTAGGGACCAGTTCAGGTCTGAAGTCACTTTGTGAGGCTTACATAATAGAAACCACCCAAAAATGACCCCATTCTAGAAACTACACCCCTCAAGGTATTCAAAACTGATTTTTACAAACGTCGTTAACCCTTTAGGTGTTCCACAAGAGTTAATGGCAAATAGTGATAAAATTTCAGAATTTAAAATTTTCCATTTTAATTCATTTTTTTTCAGTAACAAAGCAAGGGTTAACAGCCAAACAAAATGCTATATTTATTGCCCCGATTCTGTAGTTTGCAGAAACAGCCCATATGTGGCCGTAAACGACTGTATGGGCACACAGTAGGGCGTAGAGGGAAAGGTGCGCCGTATGGTTTTTGGAAGGCAGATTTTGCTGGACTGGTTTATTTACACCATGTCCCATTTGAAGCCCCCCTGATGCACCCCTAGAGTAGAAACTCCATAAAAGTGACCCATCTAAGAAACTACACCCCTCAAGGTATTCAAAACTGATTTTGCTAACTTTGTTAACCCTTTAGGTGTTGCACAAGAGTTATTGGCAAATGGAGATGAAATTTGAGAATTTAAATTTTTTGGCAAATTTTCCATTTTAATCCATTTTTTCCAGTAACAAAGCAAGGGTTAACAGCCAAACAAAATGCTATATTTATTGCCTCGATTCTGTAGTTTGCAGAAACACCCCATATGTGGCCGTAAACTACTGTACGGGCACACAGTAGGGCGTAGAGGGAAAGGTGCGCCGTATGGTTTATGGAAGGCAGATTTTGCCGGACTGTTTTTTTTGACACCATGTCCGATTTGAAGCCCCGCTGATGCACCCCTAGAGTAGAAACTCCATAAAAGTGATCCCATCTAAGAAACTAAACCCCTCAAGGTATTCAAAACTGATTTTACAAACTTTGCTAACCCTTTAGGTGTTGCACCAGATTTAATGGGAAATAGAGATACAATTTAAAAATTTCACTTTTTGGGCAGATTTTCCATTTTAAGAATTTATTTCAAGTTACAAAGCAAGGGTTAACAGCCAAACAAAACTCAATATTTATGGCTCTGATTCTGTAGTTTACAGAAACACCCCATATGTGGTCGTAACCCGCTGTACGGGCACACGGCAGGGTGCAGAAGGAAAGGAATGCCATACGGTTTTGGAAGGCAGATTTTGCTGGACCAATTTTGTGACACCATGTCCAATTTGAAGCCCCCCTGATGCACCTCTAGAGTAGAAACTCCCAAAAATTGACCCCATTTTAGAAACTACAGGATAGGGTGGCAGTATTGTTGGTACTAGTTTAGGGTACATATGATTTTTGGTTGCTCTATATTTCACTTTTTGTAAGGTAAGGTAACAAGAAATAGCTGTTTTGGCACCGTTTTTATTTGTTTTTATTTTCAACATTCATCTGACAGGTTAGATCATGTAATATTTTTATAGAGAAGGTTGTCAAGGACGCGGCGATACCTAATATGTATACTATTTTTTTATTTATGTAAGTTTTACACAATGATTTCATTTTTGAAACAAAAAAAATCATGTTTTAGTATCTCCATAGTCTGAGAGCCATAGTTTTTTCAGTTTTTGGGCAAATATCTTGGGTAGGGTATGATTTTTGTGGGATGAGATGATGGTTTGATTGGCACTATTTTGGGGTGCGTATGACTTTTTGATCGCTTGCTATTACACTTTTTGTGATGTAAGGTGACAAAAAAATGCTTTTTTTACACCGTTTTTTTTTTGTTTTTTTTTACGGTATTCACCTGAGGGGTTAGGTCATGTGATATTTTTATAGAGCAGTTTATTACGGACGCGGCGATAACTAATATGTATACTTTTTTTTTATTTATGTAATTTTTACACAATTATTTCATTTTTGAAACAAAAAATAATAATCATGTTTTAGTGTCTCCATATTCTGAGAGCCATAGTTTTGTCAGTCTTTGGGCGATTATCTTAGGTAGGGTCTCATTTTTTGCGGGATGAGGTTACGGTTTGATTGGTACTATTTTGGTATACATACGACTTTTTTGATCACTTTTATTACCTTCTTTGGGAAGTAAGGTGGGCAAAATTTCAATTTCATCATATTTTTTTCTTTTTTTTATGGCGTTCACCGTGCGGGTAAAGTAACATGACCGTTTTATAGATCAGGTCGTTACGGACGCGGTGATATCAAACATGTGTAGGGAATTTTAGTTTTTTCATTTTTAATGAGTGATAAATGTGTTTTTTGATTTTTACTTTTTTTTCAGTTTATTTTTACTTTTTTTTGACCCAGACCAACTTGGTTCTTGAAGATCCAGTGGGTCTGATTTCTGTATAATACAGTACAGTACACTATATAGTGTACTGTACTGTATTTTCACTTTACAAAGTCTGATTAGACTTCTGCCTTTAGCATAAATCTAATCAGCACCATGGACAGCCTCTGATCAGTACCATGGACAGCCGGACGCCTGTGAATTGGGGGCTGAAAAGGCCCAGGAACCCCCGATGGGAGAGGGAGGGAGCTCCCTCCCTCTTAACCTTTTCCATACAGCGGTCCCTACGGACCACGGCATGGAAGGGGTTAAACGCATGGCATTTCTGCAAACCACTCGCTATCCTGAGAGAAGGGGTGGGCGGATGATCGCATGCATGCCTGCCCGCCCCCCCAAGCACCGCCCACCCCGCCCGCCCTCCCTGACGCACTCCCCCCCTCACTGCTGCGCCCGCCGGCAGATAACAAAGAGGGCAGCAGGAGGGGGGAGGTACATTTAAATAAAGGTTATTTGAAGTTTCTGATCCCCGCGGTCACAGACCGCGGGGATCAGAAACTCCCGAAACCGCAGCAAACCGCAGGTCTGAATTGACCTGCGGTTTGCTGCGACCGCCTACATGGGGGGGTCACAGGACATTTAGCCAAGGTGCCTGCTCAATGATTTTAGTAGGCACCGGGTCCCGATCACCGCCCACCGGGCGGCGGTGATCGGAACTATACATGACGTACCGGTACGTCATGTGTCCTTAAGTACCAGGACAACATGCCGTACCGGTACCTCATGTGTCCTGAAGAGGTTAACAGCCACAGAGCAACTGTAAGTGTCTGCATCCACATAGCTACCTCTGTACCCCCTAACAGCCTTTGCTCCCTACAACAGTCACAGTCTCCACAACTGTTTCTGTGCCACCATACATTAAAGGGGTTTTCCGGTTTTTACTATTGATGCTCTAGCCTCAGGATATGTCATCAATATCAGATCAGTGGGGTTCCGACTCCCCACACCCCCACCAATCAGCTGTTTGAAGAGAAGGCAGCGCTCGTACTAGCACTGCCTTTTCTTCTCTGTTTACCTGCTCGCCGCAGAAACTGCAGGTGAGCAGGTGTAATTACAAGCATTTACTTCTATGGGATGGCTCTGTAGTATTCACTTGAACAGAGCCGTCCCATAGAAGTAAATGGGGACGCCATACTTGTAATTACACGTGCTCACCACTGCAATTGTTGCGGCGTACAGGTTAGCAGAGCAGAGACATCAGTGCTTTGAAACAGCTGATCTGCAGGGGTCTGACTGATATTGATGGCCTATCCTGAGGATAGGTTATCAATAGTGAAAAGTGGGCAACCCCTTTAATAGCCACAGTGCCCTCAGGGCAGATGTCAGCTGTTGCAGGAGTTCCAGCACCAGTAACACGTGCCAGAATTACATAGCTCCATCCACTGTCTAAAGACCAGGGCTGGTTCACACAACATTTTGATTGTTTTTTTTCTTGGAAGAGGAGGTAACAAAAATGCAGCAGTTCAAGTATTATATATATATATTTACAGTGATCACCATGTGGGATAAAAAAATATAAATTTGAATAGGTTGGACTTTTATGGATACATTTGAAAAGGGGGAGGGCTTTTAATATTTGTGTTGTATTTTTGCAAATTTTATTAAACTTTTTTATTAAACTTTCGACACCAACCATGCACTCACTGACAACATGTGACATATGTGTACATCACATGTCAGGAAGGGGTTACGGTGTTGTATGGAATAGCATAGTCTACTACTTTATTCAAAAGATTTGTTGCTATATACTAATCTAAATTGGCCAGACAGGAGGGGGAGGGGGGGTTTACCACCCTTTGCACTGGGCCCACTAGTGAAATAGAATATGCACTGTATTATGTCTGGTTTGGGTCCTGAGGGCATTGCATAACACAGGGATACAAAGAGCACCAAGAGAGAATATATGTCATCCGTCACCCCCCAGTTCTGCGCTAAGCCTGACACAATACTGATTCGCACCCTGATCTGTAGAATATAGATGAATTAAATGTTTATGTGTATCTCCACCTTACAAACAGCACAGACACTGAAAAAGTAGTCAAAGAAAAACATTTTACTTGATCAATGTTGATGGTTATTTGATTTTTTGAGTTTGTGACCCAGGAACGTAGCTATAGGGGGTGCAGAGCACTGGCGTAAATATAGGGGAAGCAGGGGAAGAAGCTGCTTTGGGGCCCAAACTCTGATCGGGCCCACCCAGGAGGAGGACTAAAAGATTATATACAGTGATACTGTAGGAAACAGACAGAGCAGCTGCTGGTAGTTTTTTATTTTTCCAAATCTAATTTTTAATTAAAAATATTAAAAGGACATGTAGAGAGTATTGTGTAGTGCACATATAGCGTGAATCAACACCAAATAATTAATTGAGAACCTAAACACTGTATATCAGAAAGATTTGGTTACTATGTTTATAAAAAATTTTAATGCTTTGTGTTACACATACTCATAGTGATTATCTCCTTGTAATACATCTGTACAATATCTAGGAGAAATGGGTGTAATAACTATAAACATTACTGATTTGAAATTATATTAAGGTAAATGTTTAAATGAATTATGGTCTTGTAATATGTAAAGATTGGAGAAATGTACATCCTTGCAGCAGCTGGACCGTTAAAGTTGTCTTTTTAAGTTATTATATTTGCATTTTTCTAGTACAAACAGTGACAGATTCACTAGAAGAGTTAAACACTGCAATTACAGAAAGGGTTTTCAAAGCTATTTTTCTGCCTTCCAGCTTTTCTCAGAATAGTGGTCTAGTACAGCCCTTGAGCTCCTTTTCTCTAATATAGTCTGACTCCAAAGCATGCTGTTTCAATACAACTCTGATTATTTTGTTATTGTTGTTCCAATCATTTCTATGCTTGGAAATAGAAATACAGTATGTGATAACTCAGTTAATATCCATATGTATAACAGTCTCTCTGAAACAATAAATTTGATTTCATTTAATGTGACATACATACTTCTGATGTGCCTTAGTAGTATATTTAGTTCATTGTTCAATCTGGCTTAAACGAGTTGTTTGGGTTTAGAGCTCAACCAGGACATATCCCCTTCTTCACCCAGGCAGCCCCCCTGAGATGAGCATCGGAGCATTTAATGCTCCGATGCTCTCCCATGCCCTGCACCCGATGCTCTCCCTAGCAGAGACCTGGTACGTAACCGGATCTGCTTAAAAAGACCCTGTCCTGCGCGATCCAGTGCAGGGCAATGGAGGTACTCATCTCAGAGGGGCTGCCTGGGTTAAGAAGGGTATAGGTCTGGTTTAGCTCTGAACCCAGACCACCCCTTTAAGGAATCCAGTGGTTGGTCTCGCTCAGTGACTATACATACAGAAATACTGTAGCCTTTTAATCACTGAGTAGGAAAGCCAACTGGACTCCTAAGTGTTTGACCACTCGGTCAGGTTTCTGTGTGCAGTTTTTAAAGCCAAAACCAGGAGTGATTTAAAAAAACTAAAAACTAAATCATATCTGTTTTTTATACTTTTTCTTCTTATATGATCCACTCCTGATTTTGGCTTCCAAAATTGCATGCAGAAACCTGACCGTGTGGCTGTACTCTAAAGAAGACTATACATTAAGTAAATGTCAGCCAAATTTCTAATTTGTATAGTCATCTTCTGACTTTCCTCCAATGGCAGATATTGTGGAAAAGATGGATTGGCCAAGTTAGATTGTTACTACAACAGATGGCAGAGACCATATTTTTCATCCACGTGTTATTTTTATGGGGCCATGCACACATCTGTGTTTTTTGGAGATCCAAGTAGCCTCAAATTATAGAACATGTCCTATTCCTATCCATGTTGCAGATAGGAATAGTCCTTTATATTGATGGGAGCGAGAAAAATACAAATGCACATGGAAGATATTGGATATTACACATGAAACTTATAGTGAAGTCTGGGGTAATAGATGTTGCCTGAATGATCAGCTGACAACTATTTGTATTTCAAACCCAGAATGAGTAGGAAATAAAAAGTAATAAAGTTATACTCTTTCTTTTTCCCACAAGACAATAAAAACTACAATTCAACTCATCTGCCCCTGATTTATAATGTGGTTGCAGATAATACTGCTTGTTCAATGTGACAGGTTCCTTTTATTTAGTTTTCTATGTACGATAAACTGCCTTTCTGCCATACGTTTGAAAACTACAGTGAAAAATTCCAAGGAGGTCATCGATATATACCAGCTCCATTGGCAGATGACAGATATAAGAATATTTTTTCTAAATGTAACAGACTGGAAAATAAAACTCTCGAAAAAACAATCATTTTCATATTAAAATGCATAATTAAAGTTGCAAGGTCTGAAATCGCTTTGAAGTGAAGCACATCTGCAGTCATCGGGCGCATGGCAAGGGGACCCTTAAAGTACATTTTTTTCATGATGCCAGTTGCAGTGAAGCAACGAGGGCACAGGGCCCCTTTTAGTGATATAGTAGATGTTACCCAGGTGTAGGAATGCCAGAGTGGTGTAAAGTAGCCTAAATGTCCCTTTATGGTTTGTGCACATGTCATGGTGCTCCTACCGGGATACGCTGGACCCCAGACGTTGCCCTCCGAAAGCAGAAAAATAGGGGAAGATAATTGAGGGGTTTAAAGAAATAACTTGAGTTCAGACCTTGTAATGAAGTTGAATAACAGCTTTACTTGAATAAACATTTCTTCAACAGTTCACAGACTTTATCTTGGTTCCAGCAGGCGTTGGCATTAACTGTGGCAGGCAAACTCCTTTCTGCTACATCTGTTGCTCTCTGGCTCTACCGTGCTGACAGGCTGACTATAGAACTCAGCTTCTCCTTTATGCTGTACTTCACTTTGTAATCTGGTCTGTCTCTAAATCATGCCAGGGAAAACTCCTTTTGGCTTCAGAGGCTTCAAGCTGTTGCCTCCAAGTCCAGCCGAGCTGAAGGTGCTCTAGCTGGCCTAGACAGGGCTCGTCCGACAGGGACATGCCCTTGCTTCCTTGCCCTAGCAGGGGGTAAGCTAGACTGACAAGGAACTGAACTCCACCCTTGCTGCAGGAAGTGGGACTTGCCCACTCCTCCACAAAGGGGGGTGTTAGAATGGAATGGAAAGCTCCATTCTATGTACCTGTAGCTCTGTCATGTTAGCTGCCACCTGCCGGTGAACTAGGTACATTACATTTGAACACAAGAGTTGCAAAAAAAGAAATGCACATTATACAGGACCTGGAAATAAATATATAGGATGACACTATATTAGCCCATTAAAGATAGTAGCAGGGTGCAGAAGTAGTAATGCCACTCTGGGGAGTTACATTCCTCCTTACTTAAAAACCAATCCGCCCTCGGCTTGTGCTTAGGGTATGCTCTAAGGGTACCAGGGAAAAATGTAAGTGCTGCATGAAAATACACATACAGAGACTGACATATAGACGGCTATCAAAGGGTTCCTGCCCATATGAGTACGGTGTCTAACGACAGTTTTCCCTCTCGCAGTGCACCAATAAACCAAAAATACTGCACAAAGCTCTCAAATACTCCACTACGTGGCCACAGTCGTATATGGAGCGTGGGGGTGTCATGTACTGTAATCCCTCCACAATGCTATGAGACGCCCGCAAATAGAAGGGTGGCTTCATCCTATATTCCCTTCCTAGCACCAAGGTCTAATCATGCTTTACGCTTTGTCACCTTGTTGTCTGAACTATTAGCTACACAATTTTCCTTGGCTATGCACAAGGCCTTAAGACATACACAAATTAGGAGGATGAGGCAGTGCTCTGCAATCTCTCCCGGGGGACTAATCCCTCCAAACATACATTAGCAGCGGGTTACCCTTGTCATTATTGGATCTGCTTGTGACTTACCACTTGGTTCCCCCCTGTGTAGCCATACAATACAATGTATAACTAGGCTATCTAGCTAACACAAGGTCACATAAGAACCATTAGTATTTAGCGTCCTCAGAAGCAGTCCATATGAGCAATGATGATGTAAGATCTGCTTGTGACGTACCAGACGTCCTCAGAGGCAGTCCATTAAGCTAGAAAAGTAAGGTCGCTCACTATCTGGCTAACAATATAAAGTGCAAAGTCCATAAGAAAAAAGTGCATAGATCACATTGCAGTACCCATATGAGTCCAGACAATGGGCAATATACTTGAAACGTTGCTGAACCTGAAAAAGATTAAGGAAAATCACAGTGCAAATAGATAAGGCAATACTTAATGCAATAAAATAGTGCAAGAAAATCACATTAGAGTCAATTTCTTCAATGCTTGAGGATCCATTGAAAACTATAACAAAAGTGCAAAAGAGTCCTTTGTAACCCATGGGAAATAATGCAACGTCATTATTTGTAATCCACATAAGGTAGCAAAGTCATTTGTAATCCACATGGGTAGCAATATAAAATAGCAGCACAGGTCATGAGAACCCTTTTGAAGTTGCTCTAGCCTCTAGCTGGCCTAGACAGGGCTCGTCCGACAGGGACGTGCACCTGCTTCCTTCCCCTAGCAGGGGGTAAGCTAAACTGACTAGGAACTGAACTGCACCCTTGCTGAAGGAAGTGGGACTTTCCCTCTCCTCCACAGAGGGGGGGGGGGGGTGTTGGAATGGAATGGAAAGCTCCATTCTATGTACCTGTAACTCTGCCATGTTTGCTGCCACCTGCTGGTGAACCAGGCACATTACATTTGAACACAACAGTTGCAAAATAGGAAATGCGCATTATACAGGACCTGGAAACAAATACATAGGATGACACTATTTTAGCCCATTAAAGATAGTAGCAGGGTGCAGAAGTTGTAATGCCACTCTGGGGCGTTACACATCTAACACCTTTTTACTGCCAAGTGGCGCATTTTATAGCCAATAAATTTAAAGCCTTTGAAGTTAAGATATGGAATTCAAATATACACCCATGATCAGGGAGTTAAAACCTGAAAATGAGATTTTTGGCACTCCAAGCAGCAGTGTCCATGGAATGAAAACATCTTATTGCCTATAAATGTAATTACTGGTTGTTTTTGGTTCAGTTAAATACTTGCAGCGACACTAATTTAAAACATACTTTGAACTGCTTTATGAGTATGTTTCTTCTATTATAGACCATAAACAGAGCTGGCATGTGCAAACTTACATGAGTTTTAGGTTTTGTCAGTAGTATAAGTGTTAATTATTTTTACATGTATACATTTTACCTAAGCCAATAAAACTGGATGTGTATCATGCATTAATCAGACAAATATATATTTTATAATTTATAGAAAATAAATATATGATGTTTCTCTACTTCTTGTTTGAAATATAAGCAGTAGGATTAAATATTATTAATTAAAGCCACTGCCCAGAGGGATATGGTGTCACTCCGGACAGTGGCTAAACAGATATAAAATCCTTTTTTCACTAAGATCTAGTTGGCTTCTATTAGCCACTACAGCACCTGGAGGTAGTCATTGTGACAGATGTTGCCAAGACTTTCAGGTGACCTCTTCAATAGCAAGTGGTACTCTGAATGAATGAAGTGGGTAAGCCCCAGGGGTGAATTGGCTATTGATGTACTAGGAAAAATCCCAATGGGCCCGTTAAGATATGATGTCATGAGATCCTCTGCCCCCCAAATAGACTTGTCTGTCAATGAAAACTCGTAAGGCAGTACAGTTTGTGGCATTACTAGTACTCCTGATGATATAACCTGATATAACATTATCTATATATATATATACAGTAATAAGAATGGGCACAGTCTACATACACTATATGGACAAAAGTATTGGGACATCTATAAATAATGATAAATGTGCCATGACTGATGGCTCCTCCTACACACCGCCCTTGCCAACCAGTTGTGACAAAAAAAGCTACATTTACTGCACAGCGCAAAGGACTACGTCCTGCTTGTTATAATGAAAAAGATATTTCTTTATTGAAAATATGCAGAACACAACACATTTTCGGGGATAACAGTTCCTCTTCATCAGGTTGCAAATGAATACATGTATACTGTTAGCTTATCCTCTGGAGAAGACGTGGCACTCTTTCTGAAGGCACCCCCACTGTGGCAGCAGATTCCGTTACTCCAATATTTTGCCTACAATAGAATTGAGCGTATTCTAGCACAATATACTAAGTTGAGCATCCAATTGGGCGTGGTACTTCACTCTGACGTTGTATTAGACATATTTACCCAATTTGCGCCATATGTTCCTGTTTCAATAGCATCTGTCTTTTATTTTAGATTTAAAAAGTTGCAATGTCATTTAAAAAGTCACAGAACTGAGTTTTGCAACTTTCTAAAAACAGAAAACTTGGATGGGTGAATGATAAATCTTAAAATGTTGGACAAGAGAGACTGAATCTCTGTTCTAGTTCATGCCAAAGGGGTTTGATGGGGTTGAGTTCAGGGCTCTGTGTGAGCTAGTCAAGTTCTTCCACACTAAACTCACCCAACCATGCCCTTATGGACTTTGCTTTGTGCACAGGGGCACAGTCAGGCTGGAACAGAAAAGGGGTTTTCGTAAAAAAACGTGATGTCAAATAATTGATGTAACAGGGTAATACGTAGTTAAAGTATTTGGTCCCTTCCTTGTGGCGAGGAACTATTCCAGGTCCCCTCTGAATTCACCCAAGATGGTTGCCAAAACCATGGCAAAAGCCTCATCACAGTGTTTGCAATAAGCCTAAATAATATTTTAAATTATCTGCTTGATTCCAGATGAAAGGTTGTTGATCTATAGTTTGTTCTGATTATTATATTTTCAAACTGAAAAGACTAGCGTGGTATTAGCAGGAGGTGCTCAAACCCACATGCAGTTGTGCATATATATATAGGGGAGCAGATCCTGCACTTGTGGCCCGTTGCTAATGGCAATCCCCAGCAAAATGCATACGGTGGAGGATGCCCGCGGCGAACCACAAGTACCACAATAGACATCCTACACAAGGTAACAAGTGCGGATGTAATAATTAATATAACAATATAACAAAACAATAACAACGACAGGTGCACTCTGCAGTCTCACTAAACCCTCAAACTGATTTTAAAATTGAGAGATTAGTCAACATGTCCTACGGTGTAGAACATGTCTAAGCCCGGGCACCACGCCAAGGTTTCTCAAGTAGCCCGAGACCTAACACTCTCCTACCTGAGCCGTATGGGCAATACCAGGAGCCAGTGGGCAAATTACAGGAGCATAAGGCCGACTCACAAACAGCTCACCAGTTACCTCCAGCATGTAGCCATGCTTGCAATGGGAGGAGGGAGGAGTCTGCGAGTCCCACTCAAGACTGGCTGATATGTCCCAGGCCTCACAGGTGCACCTAAATGTGGCCTGTAGATGGAAAACAGGCACATTTAAATTGGAGTTTATACACCTCCAGGAATCTATATATACAAACTGAAAAGACTAGTGTGGTATTAGCAGGAGGTGCTCAAACCCACATGCAGTTGTGCATATATATATAGGGGAGCAGATCCTGCACTTGTGGCCCGTTGCTAATGGCAATCCCCAGCAAAATGCATACGGTGGAGGATGCCCGCGGCGAACCACAAGTACCACAATAGACATCCTACACAAGGTAGCAAGTGTGGATGTAATAATTAATATAACAATATAACAAAACAATAACAACGACAGGTGCACTCTGCCCCCAAATAGGCTTGTCTGTCATTGAAAACTCGTAAGGCAGTACAGTTTGGGGCATTACTAGTACTCCTGATGATATAACCTGATATAACATTATCTATATATATATACAGTAATAAGAATGGGCACAGTCTACATACACTATATGGACAAAAGTATTGGGACATCTATAAATAATGATAAATGTGCCATGACTGATGGCTCCTCCTACACACCGCCCTTGCCAACCAGTTGTGACAAAAAAAGCTACATTTACTGCACAGCGCAAAGGACTACGTCCTGCTTGTTATGATGAAAAAGATATTTCTTTATTGAAAATATGCAGAACACAACACATTTTCGGGGATAACAGTTCCTCTTCATCAGGTTGCAAATGCATACATGTATACTGTTAGCTTATCCTCTGGAGAAGACGTGGCACTCTTTCTGAAGGCACCCCCACTGTGGCAGCAGATTCCGTTACTCCAATATTTTGCCTACAATAGAATTGAGCGTATTCTAGCACAATATACTAAGTTGAGCATCCAATTGGGCGTGGTACTTCACTCTGACGTTGTATTAGACATATTTACCCAATTTGCGCCATATGTTCCTGTTTCAATAGCATCTGTCTTTTATTTTAGATTTAAAAAGTTGCAATGTCATTTAAAAAGTCACAGAACTGAGTTTTGCAACTTTCTAAAAACAGAAAACTGGGATGGGTGAATGATAAATCTTAAAATGTTGGACAAGAGAGACTGAATCTCTGTTCTAGTTCATGCCAAAGGGGTTTGATGGGGTTGAGTTCAGGGCTCTGTGTGAGCTAGTCAAGTTCTTCCACACTAAACTCACCCAACCATGCCCTTATGGACTTTGCTTTGTGCACAGGGGCACAGTCAGGCTGGAACAGAAAAGGGGTTTTCGTAAAAAAACGTGATGCCAAATAATTGATGTAACAGGGTAATACGTAGTTAAAGTATTTGGTCCCTTCCTTGTGGCGAGGAACTATTCCAGGTCCCCTCTGCATTCACCCAAAATGGTTGCCAAAACCATGGCAAAAGCCTCATCACAGTGTTTGCACCAAGCCTAAATAATATTTTAAATTATCTGCTTGATTCCAGATGAAAGGTTGTTGATCTATAGTTTATTCTGATTACTATATTTTCAGTTGGAAAGGAACTTAATTACCTTAAAGGGTTTGTGTCACCCCACAAAACTCATATATTTTTTTTTTGGATAGTTAGATTCCTTATAGCGCGATATAGGAGAATATAATAGTCTTACTTACTTTCATGCGGCCGATTCTTTAGAAAACGAAGTTTTATAATATGTAAATCAGGGCTCTACCAGCAAGTAGGGCGTCTACTTTCTGGTAGCCGCAGCAGAAAACCGCCCCCTCGCCGTGTTGATTCACAGGGCCAGCCGTGATCTCCTCCTCCGGCCGGCCCTGTCAGTATTTCAAAAATCGCGCGCCTCTGGTCATTCGGCGCAGGCGCTCTGAGATGAGGAGGCTCGTCTCCTCAGCACTCCCTCAGTGCGCCTGCGCCGATGACGTCTTCTCTTTCGGTGATGTCATCGGCGCAGGCGCACTGAGGGAGCTCTGAGGAGACGAGCCTCCTCATCTCAGAGCGCCTGCGCCGAATGACCAGAGGCGCGCGATTTTTGAAATACTGACAGGGCCGGCCGGAGGAGGAGATCACGGCTGGCCCTGTCAATCAACACGGCGAGGGGGCGGATTTCTGCTGCGGCTACCAGCAAGTAGACGCCCTACTTGCTGGTAGAGCCCTGATTTACATATTATAAAACTTTGTTTTCTAAAGAATCGGCCGCATGAAAGTAAGTAAGACTATTATATTCTCCTATATCGCGCTATAAGGAATCTAACTATCCAAAAAAAAAAAATGAGTTTTGTGGGGTGACAGAAACCCTTAAGGAAAAATTTACGTCTTGAGTTTGTTTCTTCTGGATCAATGTGGCAGAACAATAGGTTGAACTAGATAGCTTTTTCTAATCTCCCAAACTATATTACAGTGGTAACAATTTGTATATCTTTAGTCAGTTTCACACCATCTTCATACTGTTTAAAGTGGTTGTCTTATTAGAGAAAACCCCTTTTAGAATGTGGCCACAGACAGCAATTATGCCGGTGGAAGCAACAACTAGCCAGACATTTCCTCTGCAACATCTGCATCTTACATGGCAGCTTATAGAGCAGCTCTCTGTTCTAGAGGGGAACCCACTCTATCAAATCCATATGCACATAGGGCTTTTGGACAGGGGTTGTCTTCATGAGGGTGAAGGATGATTGTTCTGATTATATTTATTTTTAATATCAGACAATATGACAGAAAGGTCAGCAGGTAAATATTCTGTTTCATCAAAGTGAGAAATATTTTTATAACATGTCAGTTTCAGATTTAGCCTTTCAGACTGTAGATTTTGGGATATAAGCCCAGTGGGTTTAATGCTTGAGTAGCTGCTATGTTCCAAATCAAGCTCAAATATTTTTACACACTTGAGTGGTTAACCGCTAATGACATGTTTTGGTGGATGTTCTCAGGCGTCTGAGGTTATGAAGAATTACCTGGGATGAGCAGCCAGCAGCACACTCTCCTAGTAATAGTTGCATACAAGGTTTGTGATGACTCTTATAAATCATCGGCTGCAGTATTTTAAGTATAGATCTCTTACTTAAGTATAGATCTCTTACTTAAGTATAGATCTCTTACACATGGCATCAACATCTACTCATACATCATGGATGGTGAGTTATTCTCTACCAAAATTTCAGTTGAAGTGGAGATAGCCAACTAATCTAAAGGGCATCAAATGTCTTTCTTGAGAGAAATAGTATCTACGTAACTTGAAACTTGGAGAATTAAAACAGCTATGCTTTTTGGATCTGAGTAGGGATGTTAAGAACTATGCAAGGCACTGACCTTATTTTGTTTTGGTTTTGCATTGGTCAGGTTTGGCTGTGATAAGCAAACCTCATCTGCTTACAATCCTCCTCTAGGTCTGGGGTTGAATTCTAATTTTATTAAGATGGTTAACCACTTCCCTACTGCCGTATGACTATATATATATCAGCAGTAGCGTCTTTGTAGGCAGGCACCATAAGCTGCTGGGTTTCTGCTGTTTTAAACTGCAGACAGCTGGAAGCAATGTCTATGATCGGCGATAACACCGATCGCAGACATTAAACCCCTCAGTTGCTGCTGTCAATTGTGACACCGACATCTGAGGCAGCTCAAACAGCTTCTTTGTGATAGGCTCGGTCTCTGAAGAATCTTACTATTACAGCAGTAGTTCTTATGGAGGCCTGCAGGTGGCACCATAAGCTGCTGGGTTTCTGCTGTTTTAAACTGTAGACAAAGTGGACATTTGCTCCTTCTGTGAGGTAAAACACAATGCAAAGTGTTTAATGGTAAGCCACTTGTATAGTCAGGGAAACATAAATGTTTAGTTAGCGCTCAGCTGATCAGTCGTTTATTTGTGTCTTGGGCCTGAATATAATTGCTATATGTTTGTTTTATGCAAAAAACAAACAAACAGGCAAGCCTTTTTTTCAATGGACTTCTGTGTCACTGTTTCTGACTATAGTTATTCCATTTTGCCTACCGCTACATAGCTAATTCCCACAATATACACTGCTCAAAAAAATAAAGGGAACACAAAAATAACACATCCTAGATCGGAATTAATTAAATATTCTTCTGAAATACTTTGTTCTTTACATATTTGAATGTGCTGACAACAAAATCACACAAAAAAAATATGGAAATCAAATTTTTTAACCCATGGAGGTCTGGATTTGGAGTCACACTCAAAATTAAAGTGGAAAAACACACTACAGGCTGATCCAACTTTGATGTAATGTCCTTAAAACAAGTCAAAATGAGGCTCAGTAGTGTGTGTGGCCTCCACGTGCCCGTATGACCTCCCTACAATGCCTGTGCATGCTCCTGATGAGGTGGCGGACGGTCTCCTGAGGGATCTCCTTCCAGACCTGGACTAAAGCATCTGCCAACTCCTGGACAGTCTGTGGTGCAACGTGACGTTGGTGGATAGAGAGAGACATGATGTCCCAGATGTGCTCAATTGGATTCAGGTCTGGGGAACGGGCGGGCCAGTCCATAGCATCAATGCCTTCGTCTTGCAGGAACTGCTGACACACTCCAGCCACATGAGGTCTAGCATTGTCTTGCATTAGGAGGAACCCAGGGCCAACCGCACCAGCATATGGTCTCACAAGGGGTCTGAGGATCTCATCTCGGTACCTAATGGCAGTCAGGCTACCTCTGGCGAGCACATGGAGGGCTGTGCGGCTCTCCAAAGAAATGCCACCCCACACCATTACTGACCCAATGCCAAACCGGTCATGCTGGAGGATGTTTCAGGCAGCAGAACGTTCTCCATGGCGTCTCCAGACTCACGTCTGTCACATGTGCTCAGTGTGAACCTGCTTTCATCTATGAAGAGCACAGGGAGCCAGTGGCGAATTTGCCAATCTTGGTGTTCTCTGGCAAATGCCAAACGTCCTGCACGGTGTTGGGCTGTAAGCACAACCCCCACCTGTGGACGTCGGGCCCTCATATCACCCTCATGGAGTCTGTTTTTGACCGTTTGAGCAGACACATGCACATTTGTGCCCTGCTGGAGGTCATTTTGCAGGGCTCTGGCAGTGCTCCTCCTGTTCCTCCTTGCACAAAAGGCAGAGGTAGCGGTCCTGCTGCTGGGTTGTTGCCCTCCTACGGCCTCCTTCACGTCTCCTGATGTACTGGCCTGTCTCCTGGTAGTGCCTCCATGCTCTGGACACTACGCTGACAGACACAGCAATTCTTCTTGCCACAGCTCGCATTGATGTGCCATCCTGGATAAGCTGCACTACCTGAGCCACTTGTGTGGGTTGTAGACTCCGTCTCATGCTACCACTAGAGTGAAAGCACCGCCAGCATTCAAAAGTGACCAAAACATCAGCCAGGAAGCATAGGAACTGAGAAGTGGTCTGTGGTAACCACCTGCAGAACCACTCCTTTATTGGGGGTGTCTTGCTAATTGCCTATAATTTCCACCTGTTGTCTATCCCATTT
Organism: Bufo bufo; assembly: GCF_905171765.1. Lineage (NCBI taxonomy): Eukaryota > Metazoa > Chordata > Amphibia > Anura > Bufonidae > Bufo > Bufo bufo. The sequence goes on along the minus strand of NC_053391.1, from coordinate 423,415,049 downwards.
GCACAACAGCATGTGAAATTGATTGTCACTCAGTGTTGCTTCCTAAGTGGACAGTTTGATTTCACAGAAGTGTGATTGACTTGGAGTTACATTGTGTTGTTTAAGTGTTCCCTTTATTTTTTTGAGCAGTGTACTTTATCCCCACCTTTCCTTTTAAGTGACTGTAGGGGTTATTAATACACATGGATGCCTGAGCTACTGGGAACCTGAAAGAAAAGGATCCCGATCATAAAGAACTGAAAAGACATCTGTCACTGTATCAGTTTACAATGGAAAGAAATGTGTTTGCTTCCTTTTAATTTTACTGCTGTGAATTTTAAAATTACTGGCCACATTTACCGGAACTGTTGGTGCAAGTATCACTGCTGAACATGTGTGTTTTTTACTCTTTACATATGTTTCCAAAAGGGCAAATTACCGAAGGACACATTTTAGTGTACGTCACCAGCGCTTAAATTTATTGTTCATCCTTGAACTTTCATTTAAAAGTATGTAGTGAAATACAGCTTTTCTGAGAAAAAGAAACTATATCCATTGTTATACACAGAGGTATAGCTTTTCAAAAGTGCATAAGGAAAGGAGAAAATTGTTCTAAAGGGAATCTGTTACCATGATTCTGGACTATAATCTGCACTAGTACGTGAGTAGTACTGCATATAAGGACACCAGATCACAATTTTTTCCCCACTGTCAGCACTCAAAGCTGCGCAGTCGGCACACAGTCTGGACTGCTGTGGTGTGCTAACATATGGAGAGGACTTCTGCATGGCAATCCTGACAATGTATTTCTGACAGTTGGAGAATTGGGGGCAGTAAGAAGATAAAAATTAGTCATATGAAGTCCTTATCTGCAGTCCAAAATGATGGTGACAAGATTCCCTTTAAACCATGCTTTTTCCAGTAAGAAACAGAACATGACAACTATACCAGACTTGTGGGTATACCCAAGTGGCTTCTGGAGTATTGGCAATTTTCAATGTTTTTGGATTGATCTAGCAACTGTTTCTGATAGTCCAGAACACTATTAATTCCTTAAAGTTCCTACTATTTTGGGACCAAGCAATTACCCTAGCATTTTTTGTTGTTTTCTCATTGTCGCATTTCAAGAGCTATAACATGTCAATCCTCAAACACCAATTCCAAGAAAGTAGGGACGCTGGGTAAAAAGTAAATAAATATAGATAGAAACAGATCACAATGATTTGCAAATCTCATAGAGCCATGTTTTATGCACAATAGATTATAGAACATATATCAGATGTTGAAAGTGAGACATGTTACTGCTCAATTTAAAAAATTTACTAATTTAGAGCTTAATGGCAGCAGTACATCTGAAAGAAAGTTGGGACAGGGCAGTGTCTACCACTATGTAGCATCCCCTCTTCTTTTAACAGTCTGTAAACATCTAGGAAGTGAGAGGACCAATTGCTAGAGTTTTGAGAGAGGAATGTCGCCCCATTCTTGTCTGATGTAGGATTCTTGCTACTCAACAGTCCTGGGTCTTCTTTGTAAATTTTTCATTTCATGATATGCCAATTTTGGACTGCAGGCAGGACCATTCAGCAGCCGGACTGTTCTTCTGAAAAGCCATGCTGCTGTGATGGATGCAGTATGTAGTTTAGCATTGTCTTACTGAAATATGCAAGGCCTTACCGAAAGATGCCGTAGGCACTAATGCAAACCCATGCCACCAGAGATGCAGGCTTTTGAATTGTGTGCAGATAAATTGGATTTTCCTTCTCCTCTTGAGTCTGTAGTATACAGAATCTATGGTTTCCAAAAAGAATTTCAAATTTTGATTTATTTGACCACAGAACAGTTTTCCATTTTGCCTCAGTCCATTTTAAATGAGCTTTGATCCAGAGAAAACAATGGCATTTCCGCATCATCTTGACAGATGACTTCTTCTTTGCATGATACAGCTTTAACTTGCATTTGTGGGTGGCATGGCAAACTATGTTCACAGGCAATAATGTCTGGAAGTGTTCCCGAGCCCATACAGTGATTTCCAGTACAGAATTATACCTGTTTTTAATGCAGTGCCATCTGAGGGCTCATAGATCACGAGCATCCAATATTGACCATCAGGCTAAATCTGATATTATGTACTGTAGATGGAGAGAGATTCAAATTCTTCACAGTTTTAGGACTCTTGCTCATGACCGTATGCCCTCCGAGATATACGGTCCATAAGCAGGCCATATGTCCCGGAGCGGCAATGATTGTGCGCACGGGAGCGCACAGCTTAATAGATTACAATGATGCTGTGCACATCGGGCTGCCCGCATGAGAGTTTATTTTTAGTGAGGTACGGTAAGTTATATATAAGGCATTAAGTAGATTTCATTCATTTTTTGACGGGTAATAGAAAATAAACTGCAATTCTGGTATTTTTTTTTGCATCTTTTGCCAAGTTAAAAATTATTTATTGGTTGATTGGGGGTGCAAAAAACCCTGAAATTTATCTATTGTTTTTGCATTTACTTTTTTTACGTCCGCCCTAAGGGTCCATTCACACGACCGTACTTGTTCCGGGTCTTTAAGAAGATAGTTTCTACCAGTAACTTTGCAAACAGAGAATTGATCACTATACTGTAGTTTGGCCACTTCTTTGAGAACAACGATTAAACAGTTTGGTACTTACAATTTTCACAACTAAAGTGATCTCAATTGTCTATTTCTTCTGATTACCACAATTTGTGATTTTTAAAAAAAATGTATTTATGCCTTATGAAATCAATCATATTTCCAAAAAGAATGTCCGTAAAGAATGGTCAGAGATATTTGCAGGGACAGTCATACCTTTGCACACTGTCTTTAGAAATATGTCTTTTGCAAAAAGCCCCATTTTCTTATCCAATTATAGCTAAAAACTGGAACAATTTCCTGCCCATGCATATTTAAATTTCCATTACACATACTTTTCAGCTTGCACTCATGTGGAATATGCTGGTTAGGGAGTTGGAATACATGCAGAAGGAAAAGTTGGGCTCAGAGCTGGCCATGTTTATAAAAGACCTTTCTCCTCTAAACTCTAGTCTTTTGATATGTTTCTTCATCTAGTTTACTAACCATTGCCAAATGTATAAACACCAATTAATCTCTGCTGCTGAAGGGCCCGTATTATAGTCATATCTGGAGTAGATGTATTTTTAAAATTAAATCTGACTGTAGCATGAAAATATCTATATTTAAAAACTGCACATAATATATTATATATAATATATATTACTATCTGTGCTGTATGTGGATGGTTCTCTACATATGCAAAGTTCAAAACTATGGAGCTTGAAGAGATCTGAGCTTTTCTTACTTGTTCCCGTTGTCCTGCCTGAGCTTTCTGGTAACTGCATATCAAAATATTACTTCTGCAGCCTGTCTACTGAGTATGATCAGGTAAAACATGTTCATATACAGCAGGGTTAGCAACCTTCGGCACACCAGCTGCTGTAAAACTATAACTCCCAGTATGCACACGTGCTCAGCTGTTCTTGTACCTCTCATAGAAGTGAATGAAGCATTTGGGGAATAGTAGTTTCAGAACAGCTAGAGTACCGGAGGTTGCTGATCCCTGATATACATAATATTGTAAAACCACTCATCTCTCTAATATTATGCAGTACTTGTAATAAGCCAACAGTTGCATAATCTAATTATCCATCTGCAAAAAGCAAGAATTGTGCACAAATTTCACATGACTGTTGTGGGGACTACACACTGTCGCAGACAGTGTTTGGAACAGGAAAATGTATTGTTTTCCATAGAGGCACAGATGCTTGATCGTCACAGTCCCTTTAAGGGGTGCTAAATGCAACATGGTTGCAGCTCACACTTGGTGGACAAATACCTTTGAACAGATAAGGCTACTTTCACACCTGCGTTAGGTGCGGATCCGTCTGGTATCTGCACAGACGGATCCCCACCTATAAATGCAAACAATGGTATCCGTTCAGAACGGATCCGTCTGCATTCTATGTAAAAAAAAAAAGTCTAAGTCTAATTGTTAGTCAGACGGATCCGTCCTGACTTTACATTGAAAGTCAATGGGGGACGGATCCGTTTGCAATTGCACCATATTGTGTAAACGTCAAACGGATCCGTCCCCATTGACTTACATTGTAAGTCAGGACGGATCCGTTTGGCTCCGCATCGCCAGACAGACACCAAAACGCTGCAAGCAGCGTTTTGGTGTCCGCCTCCAGAGCGGAATGGAGGCGGAACGGAGCCAAACTGATGCATTCTGAACGGATCCACATCCATTCAGAATGCATTGGGGCTAAACTGATCCGTTTGGGGCCGCTTGTGAGAGCCTTGAAACGGATCTCACAGGCGGACACCGAAACACTGGTGTGAAAGTAGCCTAAACTGTACAGTCGTGGCCAAAAGTTTTGAGAATGACACAAATATTCGTTTTCACAAAGTTTGCTGCTAAACTGCTTTTAGATCTTTGTTTCAGTTGTTTCTGTGATGTAGTGAAATATAATTACAGGCACTTCATTCGTTTCAAAGGCTTTTATCGACAATTACATGACATTTATGCAAAGAGTCAGTATTTGCAGTGTTGGCCCTTCTTTTTTTCAGGTCCTCTGCAATTCGACTGGGCATGCTCTCAATCAACTTCTGGGCCAATTCCTGACTGATAGCAACCCATTCTTTCATAATCACTTCTTGGAGTTTGTCAGAAATAGTGGGTTTTTGTTTGTCAACCCGCCTCTTGAGGATTGACCACAAGTTGTCAATGGGATTAAGATCTAGGGAGTTTCCAGGCCATGGACCCAAAATGTCAATGTTTTGGTCCCCGAGCCACTTAGTTATCACTTTTGCCTTATGGCACGGTGCTCCATCTTGCTGGAAAATGCATTGTTCTTCACCAAACTGTTGTTGGATTGTTAGAAGAAGTTGCTGTTGGAGGGTGTTTTGGTACCATTCTTTATTCATGGCTGTGTTTTTGGGCAAAATTGTGAGTGAGCCCACTCCCTTGGATGAGAAGCAACCCCACACATGAATGGTCTCAGGATGCTTTACTGTTGGCATGACACAGGACTGATGGTAGCGCTCACCTTTTCTTCTCCGGACAAGCCTTTTTCCAGATGCCCCAAACAATCGGAAAGAGGCTTCATCGGAGAATATGACTTTGCCCCTGTCCTCAGCAGTCCATTCACCATACTTTCTGCAGAAGATCAATCTGTCCCTGATGTTTTTTTTGGAGAGAAGTGGCTTCTTTGCTGGCCTTCTTGACACCAGGCCATCTTCCAAAAGTCTTCGCCTCACTGTGCGTGCAGATGCGCTCACACCTGCCTGCTGTCATTCCTGAGCAAGCTCTGCACTGGTGGCACTCCGATCCCGCAGCTGAATCCTCTTTAGGAGACGATCCTGGCGCTTGATGGACTTTCTTGGATGCCCTGAAGCCTTCTTAACAAGAATTGAACCTCTTTCCTTGAAGTTCTTGATGATCCTATAAATTGTTGATTGAGGTGCAATCTTAGTAGCCACAAATGCACGCGTTTCTTTGCAGGTCACCATGGTTAACAATGGAAGAACAATGATTTCAAGCATCACCCTCCTTTTAACATGTCAAGTCTGCCATTTTAACCCAATCAGCCTGACATAATGATCTCCAGCCTTGTGCTCGTCAACATTCTCATCTGAGTTAACAAGACGATTACTGAAATGATCTCAGCAGGTCCTTTAATGACAGCAATGAAATGCAGTAGAAAGTTTTTTTTTGGGATTAAATTAATTTTCATGGCAAAGAAGGACTATGCAATTCATCTGATCACTCTTCATAACGTTCTGGAGTATATGCAAATTGCTATTATAAAAACTTAAGCAGCAACTTTTCCAATTTCCAATTTCCAATATTTATGTAATTCTCAAAACTTTTGGCCCACGACTGTAGGATTGTTGTAGAAAATATAGTCTGTCCCTTACTGGGGCTTGATGGACTGTGTGGCATACAATAATATCCGGGAGGTGCCATTATGGATCTAAGGGAGTCTACCCCATCATAACATGCCTCACATAGGCATTGTATGTAGGGTTGCACCAATTATATATTAAAGCCCTGGCATCTCTGAAGGTCTCGGCAGCCACTAGGCTACTAACCTTCTTAGGATTTACTTATGGCCACCCACAGCTGTGTGTATAGTGTGCCTGCCATTGACACTTTTCATTATAATCAGAGAGTAGAATTTAAACAGCATATTTAGTCACTGGGTGCCCATTGCATCATTCTTTACTTGCTGGAGCGACGTTACTACAGACTCTGGTTACAATGCAGTGTCTAACTGGTACACAGTCACTTGCTTCATTGTAGCAGTCACTCTCTATTATCACCCTATGCGGCACTCTCTATCAGAGATGATCCCTCAGAGGGCTTCCAGATCCATGAAGTGACTTTCTCTCTTAACGTTCTCTCTGACACACCTCTAGTCTGAGTCCCGGTCATGTGACTCCTTTTCGTGACGCGGCGCACTCGTGACCAGTGACGTCTCGACCCACGTGATCGGAGCATGTGACTCCTTGAGGGGCAGATCTACCAGCCTGCGCTGGTTTAAACGAACACCAGTACGGGCACTCACTGCCATCACTGCTATACGCAGGAGGAGTGGACCCTGAACCGCTGCACATTGAGAAGCTAAGTACCAGTTGTTTATACAATACTGCTCTTTCCCTGGATGGCCCCAATACACTTGGAGGCGCCGTGGATACTTCTCCAATTGTGTATATGTGTGTGCTCTGTTTTGTTTTGCATATAGGTCCCCTGATGACCTGGCTGACTGCCAGTGAAACGCGTCGGGGTTATGCTTTTGCTTGGTACTATATGATTTGTATGTCCTTGGATGTGTGACACCTATGCATTTCTGATGAAGCTGGGCAGTCACTGTCATTGCCTGCAAGGGACACTAAGGGACATATAGTGAGGGCATCATTTTGAGTTAGAACCGAGGGATATACTAGGGGAAGAGACCCAGCATCTGTCTCCCTCTTTATCTGTATCCCTATGTTTCGTAAACTCACCCTCCCAGCAAGTGTTTACATTTCACACCTGCTTCTCCTCTCTACCTTTTTCATTTGGTGGTGTATGACTACTAATGCATGTAGTCTCTAATTAAATTATTGGGCCTACTATTTTAACCATTGACTAATAAAAGTTATTTTTTAAGGCAACCCCACTGTTCAATTATATTTGCACAGATCCCAAAGCATGCCTAGAAACCTATAGAAGTCATAGAAACCCATAGAAGTCAATGAGTCATCTTCCCACTACAGTTTCCTATGGGCCATGTGGTGACTGTAAAGTGTATGTGGTGACTATCAGCAGATCATGCGAGATGGGTGCAGCTGTTATCAGCTACAAAAAAAAAAATTAAGAATGGAATAAAAAAAACTACCATAAGAAGATAAAAGCAGATTTAAAAAAAATATGAGTATCTGGTTTTAATTAGTTAAAAATATAGGTGATGCATTCCCTTTAAACGCCATTAAAGGGGGCCTGGCATCTCTACCTGACCTGGTCCGGTGGTACCAAAATAAATGGATCCAGCCGTGACTTAATTCAAAAAGAAAACACTATAGAAGGCGCCACTCCCAAGAGTGTGGAGGAGATAGGTGTGGTAAGTAATACCCCCTTGTTACCGGAGGATAGTGGTAATACAGAATTTTCTCCCAAGGAGAATTTGTAATTCTGAAAGTTTGAGTACTCACTTCACAGGGGGGGTAGTCACAGGATAAAGCTCAAGACACCCGTGATTAACTGCCCCCCTGGCCAGGATCGCATATCAGATGGTACCAATTGATGGCAGCCAACACCAAGGCTTCTGATCAATGTAGATTATTGCAGTAAAAAATAAAACCCTACGCGTTTCGGAGGTCTCACAACCCTCCTTCTTCAGGGGCATTAAGAAAAGAATAAGACATAATTATAACTATATATGCAATATAAATATACAGAAAAAATATTCTGATTGAAAATATGTTAATATACAGAAAGAACAAGTGCAGGGACAACTAGAATATGAGTATAAAATACAGTATAGTTCAATTGGAAGACAGACTATTATGCAGTCAACTTGTAAACAGTACCGTATACTATTCACTATATAGATATATGTTTCTCTATTTTCTACAAGATTTCTATAAGTTTTATTGTTTTAATGGGATCCCTCAAGGCAGATCATCACCAAGAGCAAGGTTAATTTCCATTTTCAAAATATAGATGGAGTATAATAAAAAGAAACCAGCACCCCTTCGCCGACAGAAGCCTTGGTGTTGCCTGCCATCAATTGGTTCAATCTGATATGCGATCCTGGCCAGGGGGGCAGTTAGTCACGAGTGTCTTGAGCTTTATCCTGTGACTACCCCCCCTGTGAAGTGAGTACTCAAACTTTCAGAATTACAAACTCTCCTTGGGAGAATATTTTGTATTACCACTATCCTCCGGTAACAAGGGGGTATTACTTACCACACCTATCTCCTCCACACTCTTGGGAGTGGCGCCTTCTATAGTGTTTTCTTTTTTAATTAGGTCACGGCTAGATCCATTTATTTTGGTACCACCGGACCAGGTTCACCTACTACTTGTATTTCTCTATTGGGAATGAAAAATATTTTTTCATCTCCCCATAACACTTGTGCTGCCTTCCCTCAATATCTACTGAAGGGCACTTAGATTGTGGTGCTACTTGATTTTATTCTCCTCTATCCACACTAGTATCCTCTCCACCCTTCTGGCGCCTTTTCCCCAGGGCCTTTAGCCCTGGTGGAAACACTCAAACTCTTTTTTTCTTTTTTCCTATTGCATCTCTACCTGACGGCAGCATAGTTTAGTGACAGACCCGCTAGTGTCACTTTTGGGCTAGACCTCAATACTTTTACTGTACTGACAGGTTGAACCACTGCGGGGAATATTAGTGCAATGAGACTCTTGGCCCCGCCTTCTTTCCCATGACTGGCAGGTTTCTTTCATGTTACATATTGGAAAGAAAGTCATGTCCAGGAGGCGGAGGAAGGACCACGACTCCTTTATCTCGTATCGGTCTCACTTCTCTCAGTGAGGGCAGCATAGTAGGCGTGACAGGTTCCCATTGAGGTGGCTATAAATATATTAAGACTTTTTAGATTGAACCTCTGAACTTTACATATTTCAAACTTTGACTGGATGAATGATTAGTTGATTGAACTGCCTGTTTTGACTTGCTATAACATATTTATTATTTCATTTTAGATGCGGAGACCAGATACTTGATAGCAGTGAAACCAAATGACAACCACAAAAAGTCATGTAAAGGTATTTATCATTTATTCACTATTATAGTGTGAAATGCTGAGCAGAAAAACATCCGCTAAAGAAACACTCAAGAGAAGACCTTTTATGTCATGCATTTTTATAAGAATCTGCAATGTAGCTATATAAATAATGCTGGTATACATGATACTGTTTTGTTTCACTATCTTCAGCTGAATTACACTCGCTACAAACCTAACAAATCTTCATCTACAGCAGTGTTTCCCAGCCATTTAGGCATTGAGGAACCTCTTATCTTGAGGATTCACTACCAATTTTTACAAATAAGAAAAAAGGCTAAGATTAAGTAATACACAATCACCATTAGCTAAAAGAACCTAAATATTGCTTTAAATTTAAAATTACTTTTTATTGTGACCCTTGACTTCTTTTTGTATATTCACATACATCAATCAGTGGGTTTGGGGCAGATTTTACCTTTAAACACCATGAGACTGCTCTGAAAAGGATATACACGTTATACATTTGCTGAACCTTTACAACCAATTAAACTGCAGACTGAACTCTGTCTGCCATAAGGAAAATGTCCTCAAAATGGTACCTAGATGCTCGGGTTACCTCTCAATGCCAAATGCCTGGTCGGAAAATGAGATGCAGTGTATAAACTTTACAAATAGCAATAGCGGCCACTACTTCCCTTTGCGGCCATAGTGTCCCCACAACAGTGTCTGTGCCACCATATGGCACAGTTGTCAAAATAATTTTGTTACATTTAAAGTCAGCTCAGGGTTAGACTGGCCCACCAAAGCACCAAAGGATCCTCCAGTGGGCCCAGGTTTTGATGTCACAATGGGCCCCAATGATCCAGGAAGAAACAAACATTTGGCGGCCTTTAGAACTAGTCACTAGCCACTAGGGTCTAAGTTTTGATTCAAATCTAAACATATTAAACTTTTTTGATGATATAGGGGTTGAGCCTCAAGAATAATATCCTCTGCTGGGCTCCAGGAACCCCATTCCGGCACTGAGTCTGCTATATATACCCCGGCCCTACACATAAATGTACTGTATATGTGCACATACAGCATATAGGATCTTTTCCATTCCGTTATTCTTTCTGTGCAGGGTTGGGGTATATTTAGCAGACTTTAAGTATGGATTCTATATATTCAGTTTCCCTTAAGACCAGACTGAAAAAAGGCATTGACTAAATATATACTTACCCTAGCAATGAATACGGCCGTTTTGTCTCTTCACCACTGGCCCTGCTCTGCACTGCGTCTGTACGTCTTTACAGCGTCCAATGTCAGGCCTTTGAATATGTGTTAGGAAATGCCTGAAAAATCATTCCCAGTCTGGTTGAGAATCGCTCAGCTACAGAATCAAAGGCAAAGGGAAAAAATATTAGCAAAATATTATAATTTTCTGTGGGTCATAGGCTGCAGACTATTGCAAAGCAGCCTGTAACTCGATGAATAGTATCTCGCTTCCCTGTTGTTTTCTGGAGTGATTCAGCTAATGAAGGGGACTACAGAATGGTTTATTATACAGCACGTTAATATATTACTCTGTCTACCTCCGCACTGGGGGTCATCTGTAGCACTGAGGTCCAGTGAAATCATGTTCTGATTGAGTAATAGACATGAGTTTTTTAAGACATTTCCTCGAGCTCCTTCAGATTATCATGTATGATTTACTGCTAGAGTCTGTATAATATTTTTGATGATTAATGAGTTAATAAATGCACTATACACATTTTAGATTAAAATGATTTATATCGCCATTATAAACAAACCATCCACATTGGGGGAAACGTGAAACATTTGAGATGTTGCGTGAAACATCATTACATGCACTAAAGTTAAGACATTGAGTTCCTCAGATCATAATTAGAAAAAACAATGTGGTAGTGTCGTAACAAACGGACCCTCCTGGGAAGAACAGGACATAGAGTACTGTAATGATTTAAGTAGGGTGCTATGTAGTGGACATTATTCTGATTTATTGTCACTTGTAGCATGCCTCGTTGGGTAAGGATGTTTCTTTTGCAATACTTGTACTAATAAGAAAATATGGCCTTTTTGCACACAGATAAAAACTCTGTTCAGAAACCTCTACAGCTTGTTGTTGGCACTCTGACTCCAACATCTGTCTTCCTCTCATGGGGTATCCTAATAAATCCACAAGTTGACTGGTCTGCTCTCAACAAATGTCCAAACGACAGGTAAATCTGCTTGAATTTAGACATGTCTATGGGTACAGGACATGCATACGGTACTGCCACATAAATTAATGTCTGCATACATAGATACAAACCAGCTGCAGAAAACAAAACATGGACAGTCGCATTTTGTTCCGCACATTGATCAGCAGAGAAATAATCTGCAGTGTCATAGTTTAGCTGCAAAATCTATTAGATCACAGTTATTGAATACAAAATAAATATCACCAGATGAATTTTATAGCTACACTTGAATTTTCCAACCAGATACTGCATTTAAAGAGGTTGTGCAAGAATGTTTTTCTTTTTTTTTGTAAACTACCCCACTCCGCTGGACCGGCCAAGGGAAGATGACTTGCAGTACGCAGACCTGCAGGGTATTGCGATGTGAGGTCACGGTTACTTAGGCAAACGAGGGTTGCTATGGGTTACTCACAGTTGGTAGGATGACCCTGGGCAGCGTACAGCAGTGATGGAGAGGCTGGCACAGTAGTCCTCTGGGGCACTCTCTGTATATAGGGACCAGGACTGATGGTGGATGAGGTGCCCTGGATGTTGCAGATGTTTAATGTGCCTAGGGCAAAGTCCCTTTAAGGTTCGTGACGCCAGTGCCTGTAACGGTGGCACACCGATTTATAGTTGTAGTAAATGAGGAACACGGTGTTATGGTGAACCAAACTTTGCTTTACTGACAACAGTTCAACTTTGTACAGGTGGTAATCAATACAGTTCCATATAGTTGGTTCTCATCATAAGCAGGCTTTCACATAAACGGCAGGTAATGTTTTTTGCAAGATACTCAGAGGGTAAAATCGACACTCCAGACCAGGCTGCACTATTCCTCAGTTGTTCTGGCTGGCTATATTCCAAGGAGCATATGCCCTAATGCTGGCTTTTATCCTTGGTAATAATCTTCCTCAGGTATATATCACTTGCTTTAGATTAATGATCCTTCTGCCCTTCAGCTTACTTGTACTAGCTGGAGACGATGGCTCTGCTCTGGCTAAGGAACTTGGTTTCTCCCAGGAGGCAAACTCTTCTCTTGGGGTGAATCTTCTGAGCTAACAGAGGCTCAGGAACCTCAGGCAGGCTAGACTGCACTACTAGCCACCTGGAATGCACTAACTCTCCCCTGTCTGGGCCTAGCTATATATACTCAGGGCTCTCTAGCTCCCTCTAATGTCTAGGAGGCTGAATTACACCCTAACAGGCCTGACACCCAGATAACACAGGGAAATGAACATAAAACATCACATTAATACAATAGACATATTAACCCTTGTGTAGTGCCCACCTAGTGGGACACGACAGACTTACCTGCCTCACAGCGTTGGCTCCCCACTCCTTCTCCTGCAGGCCTGTGATGCCCTCACTGGCCGCCATGGTGTCTGGCTCCCCTTGCATCATCTGACCATTTGTCATGATGTAAGGGGAGCCGGACACCGCCACAGCCACTGATAAGCTGCGGTGATGTCAATCTGGATGTTGACATCCATGTAGCCCAACGGAGCATCGCAGGAGAAGGAGCTGGGCGCCGGTACTGGGAAACAGGTAAGTCATTTTCCTTTGGCAGATCCAGTAGAATAGAAGTGTGTGTGGGAGGGGGGGGGGGGTTCTTACACAAACCAGTTAAGGATGCTCTATTTTTTTGTCTGGATTTTTATGACTATTTTTACTTGTAGTCACATAGTAAGGTTGAAAAATAGGTAAGTCCATAAAGATCAAAATACTATATTATTCTTCAGTGTTGAGTCAGAGGAACGCAAAATAAACCCTATTAGTTGACTATGGCCTCATATTACAGAAGAAAATCCTTCCAGCATCTAAATACTAAGAATAGAAAAATCCCTGGATTACCAGCCATCTTCAGTTATCTCATACATACAACTTGTAATCTTATTACTATTGTAGAAAGGATTCCAGGCCTCTCCTTTATCGCTTTCAATGAATTAACCATCACAACTAAGGATGAGCGAACTTCATGTTTTGAAGTTCGAGTTCAGCATTCGGGTTTGGGTTTCCTAGCAGTTCTGTTATGGATTCCGGTATTGTGGAACATAACGGAATTCTATGACGGAATGCACCACGGAAGCCTTTATTAGGCATTCCATATTGCATTCCGTCATAATAGAAGTCCATAGGCAGCATAACGGATCCGTCTGTTTTCCGTTATGCAGGACAGGACTCCTGCATAATGGAAACCAGACAGATCCATTATGCTGCCTGTAGACTTCTATTATGGCGGAATGCAAAATAGAATGCCTCTTAAAGGCTTCCGTGGTGCATTCCGTCATAGAATTCCGTTATGTTCCGCGTTAACGGAATCCATAACAGAAATCCTAGAAAACCTGAGCGCCGAACTCGAATAACATGAAGTTTGCTCATCCCTAATCACAACATTGCCTGCCAGAGAATGGCATAACTTCATTGCTCTTAGTACAGAGATACTTTCTGTGTGCATGGTGTAACCTATACTTAGGACAAGCCATCAATATAAAATTACCAGAAAACCACTTTAAGTTGAATTACAATGGTTCACTAGAAAATACAGCCTTGATAGTACAAGTTAATAGATTAGTTGCAGGAATTTATATGAAATATTCACAGGGACTTTTAATTGTATTCAAAGTGGTTCTGCCACAAAAAATATTCTACATTTTTTTAAACCAGCACCTGGACCTGAAAAATTTGGTAATTGCAATAAAAATTTAGTCTAGCCACTGAGTTATTCAATAAAATGTATCTGATTGGCAGCACCTTTCTGTGTGTTCTTTTCCTTATTTCTCCGTCCATCTCACTGATGTCGTCACACATGCTCAGTTTAAATTTTCAATTTAGCCGTATCTACTGTTAGAAGCTGTATCAGTTACAGGGAAAGAGCTACAGCAGAAAGGAAATGTCCCTTAACCCCTTCACGACTGCAATCTATATATATACGTGATAGTTGCACATGCCCCGTGCAGCTACCACGTATATAAACGTTCTGGCAGCTCTTTAATCCAAGCGCTGCAAAGCGCTTGGATTAAAGCTTCTGCCCCTGCCCTGCTGCTGTCACGGACAGCATACAGTGCAGTAATGCCGGCAAGGGACCAATCAGAGTGGCCCCTTGCCGGCAATCGATCCGATTGGTTAGTCTGTGCAGACTAACCAATCGGATCGAGGCAGTGTTAAAATGCCGGTTTCAGGCTCTGATCTGCGCTCTGCAGATCAGAGCCTGAAATCAGGTAATGTGTCCTGAAGCCCCCGATCTGTGCCCCCTTCTTGAAGCCCCCGATCTGTGCCCCCTTCTTGTCCTTGTCCTTCTTCTTATCCTGCCCCCGATGCGGTCCGCCCCCTCCTGCCCGATCTGTAATTTGTAAAATGCTGCCCCCCCTCCCCCTTTCCAGCGCTGCCCCCGATCGGTCCCCCTTCTGTGTGTGATGGCGGCGGCGGCCATCAGCAGCGTGTGTCAGCTCTATGCTGACACTGCTGTAACCCCATAGATGCCGCAGTAGCGGCATCCATGGGGTTAATAGAGGGAGGGGGCTCCCTCTCTCAACCATCAGGGCTGCTGCGATCGCAGCGCCCGATGGTTCCCATGGCAACCAGACGCTTTGCAAAGGCGTCCTGTTGCCATGGCATAGGCGTCCGGTGCTGCCACCTACAGGGCATCTGATTGTATTATGCTTTGCAATGCAAGAGCATTGCAAAGTATAGTACAACCATCAGCCCCACTGGATCTTCAAGATCCAAGAGGGTACTGATAAAAAAAAAAGTGAAAATAATAAAAGTAAAAATAAATAAATAAAAATGTAAAAAATAAATTGCCTTTTCCTATAAAAAAAAAAAAACACATATTAGGTGTCACCGCGTCCATAACGACCATCTCTATAGATATATCACATCATCAACCCCGTCCAATATACACCATAAAAAATTAAATATAAAAACGGTGTAAGAAAATAAGCCATTTTTGTCACCTTACATCACAAAAAGTGCAACACCAAGCGATCAAAAAGGCGTATATACCCCAAAATAGTACCAATCAAACCGTTACCTCATCCCGCAAAAAATAAGCTCATATTTAAGACAATCGCCCAAAAAATTAAAAAGCTATGGCTCTCAGACTATGGAGACACTAAAACATCATTTTTTTGGTTTCAGAAATGCTATTATTGTGTAAAACTTAAATAAATAAGAAAAAGTATACCTATTGAGTATTGCCATGTCCGTAACGATCTGCTCTATAAAACTGACCTAACCCCTCAGATGAACGCTGTAAAAAAAAACTGTTCCAAAACAGCCAATTTTTTGGCCACCTTGCCCCATAAAGTGTAATAATGAATGATCAAAAAATCATATGTACCCAAAAATGGTACCAATAAAAACCTCAACTCTTTCTGAAAAAAACGAGCCCCTGCTCAATACGATCGGTAGAAAAATAAAAAACATATGGCGTTCAGAAAACCAATCCAGCAAAATCTGCCTTCCAAAAACCATACGGTGTTCCTTTCCTTCTGCGCCCTGCCGTGCGCCCTTACATCAGTTTACGACCACATGTGGGGTGTTTCTGTAAACCGCAGAATCAGAGTAATATTGAGTTTTGTTTGGCTGTTAACCCTTAATGTGTTAAAGAAAAAAATTTAATAAAATAGAAAATCTGCTAAAAAAGTGAAATTTAGAAATTTCATCTCCATTTTCCCTTAATTCTTGTGGAACACCTAAAGGGTTAACAACGTTTGTAAAATTCGTTTTAAGTAACTTGAGGGGTGTAGTTTCTACAATGGGGTCATTTTTGGGGGGTTTCCACTAGGTAAGCCCCACAAAGTGACTTCAGACCTGAACTAGTCCTTAAAAAGTGGGTTTTGGAAATTTTCTTAAATATTTTAAGAATTGCTTCTAAACTTCTAAGCCTTGTAACGTCCTAAAAAAATAAAATAACATTTCCAAAATGATGCCAACATAACGTAGACATATGGGTAATGTTATGTAATAAATATTTTATGAGGTATCACTTTCTGTTTTAGAAGCAGAGAAATTGAAATTTAGAAAGATTTTGGGTAAATTTGGGATTTTTTCATAAATAAAGGTGATATATATTGACTCAAATTTATGACTGTCATGAAGTACAATGTGTCACGAGAAAACAGTCTCAGAATGGCTTGGATAAGTAAAAGTGTTCCAAAGCTATTACCACATAAAGTGACGCATGTCAGATTTGTAAATTTTGACCTGGACACTGGGGCATCAATGACCTTTGGTCATGAAAGGGTTAAGAAAGGAAGGACAAACCCCCTGAGCTGCCAGCCAGAAGAAAATCTAGCAGAAGCAATGAATGGGGAGATCTCTGGATCCATGTGAGGTAGAGGCTGGTTCCAGCTTTGTTAGAAAGAGATTGTCATGTACTACAGTATATCATGTGATTTTCTGATTCTAATGATCTGATTTTCATTTTTTACATCAATCATGGCATGACCTCTTTAATAATCATTAGTGTAAAAACTAAGCAATGAAGCATCAGTGCTGATTAGTACTGACTGTAGTGCTCGCAGCTGATGTAGTGTTGAACTTGAGGCACTTATGAACATAGGGTCCTGATTTCCTTCTGTTTTGTTGCTATGTGAGCATATCTGCATTGTTTAGTCCATCTGGGTGCTATGTGGGAGACATGATGCATTCCTGAGTTATTATAGATCGTGCTAAAATACCATGTAATGTGCATATCTTCATGAATGTTGGGCTCCAATGCAGCCTTGAAATTATTGTTTTAATTGTCAGAGCAATAGGAAAGGATTATTAAAGTTTGTACATGTCATTTTGTTATGACATGCGAATCAAAGCTAGAATGGCAGTTACCTTCAGGCCATATGAAAATATGTATTATTGGGTTTATCTTGTAGACAGAATCAACAAGCTCTGAAATACAATTTTCCAAAAATAGTAGTTTTTGGAGACTTTGGAAAGTCATGTTATATTTGGGTATGATGCATGATAGTTAACGTAGATCTGCATGTTTTCTTTTACTAACAAGTGGCTATGAGACGTCTGTCAGCGAAGGCCACAGGGATAACTGCAGGATAAACCAAAAAAACAGACATTCCAGCCTGCGTTACTAAAAGATTTGATCACTGTCTAAGGCTACTTTCACACTAGCATTTTACTGGATCCCGCAGGGTTCAGCAAAAACCTTCCGTTACTGATAATACAACCGCCTGCATCCGTTATGAATGAATCCGGTTGTATTATCTTTAACATACCCAAGACGGATCCGTCATGAACACCATTGAAAGTCAATGAGGGACAGATCCGTTTTCTATTGTGTCAGATTGTGTCAGAGAAATCTTGCAAGACTTGCACTGTGGGTCATGACGGATCCGTCTTGCCCCGCATTCTCAGGACGGAAAGTAAACCGCAGCATGCTGCGGTTTTCTCTCCGGTATGAGGATTCCGTTCTGCTCAGTTACGTTTTGTCCTTATTGACAATGAATGGGGACAAAACGGAAGCATTTTTTTTCCGGTATTAAGGTCCTAAGGCTTCTTTCACACTCGCGTTTAGCTTTGCACACGTGTGCTGCCGGAAATCCGCCCGGCCCTATTCACTATAATGGGGACCGGCCAGAGAACCAGCTGCAGCACAGCAAACATGCCGAGAGGTTTCTGGACAAAATCCGCAAGTGTGCAAACAGTAGTACGGATCTGTAGTCAGAATGCTTGCTCCCATTATAACTCAATGGCAATTACATGCAGGTGTGCCATCCTTCCCCCCTCCCCAAACTAGTTGCAAAACTGTTCGAACTCATTATCCTCCTTCCAACCCCCTCCCCCAGCCCATTCCATTCCTGAGGCAGAAGAGAAGCATGGCAGCAGACAAGGGGCAGAGCAGCAGTAGAGAGGTACATAGGCAGCAGAGTCTCACTCTCCACTATCGATCCTCTTTGGTGGGAAGCATGAGGGCCCGGTCAGTGGTGGGACTACTAGCAAAGGCCAACAAGACTGAAAAGTCTTGCCTACATTGGGCAGCATCTGGCTTGATAGTAGAACATGTCCTGCTTGCCATCTCTGGCACATGTGCCACAGCTTCTCAACCCCTGGTCTATGACTAAACTACATTTTCTTTAGGTTTAGTAAATCTACCCCATTATTTTATGCATATTATACTGTTCATAATTTACAGCTTTATTCTGCTTTAAATCTAACCTAAATCACCCTTGGTTATTAGAGACATTTTAAGGCTAGGCTAAAAAGAAGAGATTTACTTGCTGCCACACCAGAATCTATGCGCTTTCCTATGAATGGATAGCGGTGCCTGTCATATTGAGTACAGCTTCGTTGAAAAAGGCGTTACCAAAACAGTCATTACTGTTGGAAAATATTTCAATACTAGGTTTCAGTAGCTAATATCTTCTTGGTCCCAGTCTAGATTCTGAGCCAAGATGGAACAAGAGCCTTTGAGATTTGTTCACATGGCGCAATACTGCATGGCAGCTGCTGTTGTTGTGATGCGGTGCCTGTGGGTTGGTGTGGCTCATTGCCAAGGATTCTTAGCCTGAAGCAGGGGTAGAGTTGGGCTACTTGGTCTTGCCACCAGCAGGTGTTGTGTTGCGGTGGTGGTGGTTGTCATGCGGGACCCACTCAAAAGAGATCACCATGATATGGTGAGTGGGCCTTTTCATATTCATATTGATCAAAACATATTCAAAGAACCATGTTTATACATTATAACCACAATAGAGCAATGTATAGCATGTGAAAGTGTGATCCATGACTTTTTCTCCTCAGTTTGACGGTAAGAAACCGGTATCTTTAAATGAGACTCTCTTTCTAACTGATGTTTTTTATACTACTTCCACTACACTTGTTTGTAGGATCATTCATAATCAAATATAGAGCATACAAATGTAAAGATCTTGACGTTTAATGAACTGAATCCATCAAATTCAGTTTGTCAGTGTACCAGCTAATAGTGTTGCACTCTGTGTCTGTTTGTGAGGTCCAAAGTGGAGTGGGTATGATCCCAAGTCCAGTAATAAGCAAAATACCACTGCACACTCAATTTAGGATGCATTTAGTGGAAAATGACTGACACAAGCATATGAAGGAGAAAGCAGCCCCATGGGGTTGTGTACCTGTATAAAGTGATGAAAGAAGGGGAAGGTGAATAATAACACTGCACCTTCACTACACACATGTCCCACACTATGTCATTACTTACACACACATTTCCATATTCCAGCACCTCTCTCACACATTTGATCTATTATTCTCCTTCCCCTCCTTTCACCACTTTCATCCCGCGGGATCACGCTTCTGGCGCAGCTGCACCGCCCCTACTTAGAGGCTGCATCCAGCGTCTTGGTCCCAGCCTACACTCCCTATGCCTTCCCCGCTACGCCTTCACGCTGAGCCAGAGGGACTCCTTCAACCTTCTCATCTGCTCCTATGGTAAGCTCATAACGCCAGTCCTGGGGCTGCTTTCTCCTTCATATCCTTGTGTCAGTCATTTTCCAATAAATGCTCTTTCTCAGTTGACCTCCTGTCTTGCTGCCTCCTCTTTTTGGAGGGAAAATAATAGCACTCTGAATACAGAATGCAAAGTAAAATAGTGATGGAGGGGTTAAAAAAAAAACTTGATCGCGTAGTTGCGGATCTCTGTCTTCTTCCGTAATGTTGAGCTGCCGGCTAAGGACCTGTGGTGACGTCACAGCACATGGTCCAATCACATGGTCCCTCACCATGGTGATGAACCATGCGATTGGACCATGTGATGGGCACAGTGACGTCACCACAGGTCTTTTGCCAGGTCCTGAAGATAGAACAGAGACCGGCAGCTATGGAGCAGGTAAGTTAACTTTTTCTTTTTTTTTTAACCCCTCTATCCCTAATTTACTTTGCATTCTGTATTAAGAATGCTATTATTTTCCCTTATAACCATGTTATAAGAGAAAATAATAAAATCTCCACAACACCTAACCCAAACCTGAACTTCAGTGATGAAGTCCAGGTTTGGGTCTGGGTACCAAACATGGCGATTTTTCTCACGCGCGTGCAAAACGCATTAAAACGCTTTGCACTCACGCGGAAAAATCGCACATTTTACCGCAACGCACCAGCATCTTATCGGGCCCTCACACGCCACGCTCGTGTAAAAGAGGCCTTAGACTGCATATTTCAACCACATTGGCCTCACCATATCTTTATTGCCAGAATGCAGGCTTTGACCTGTACCTCTCCACTTCTATAGTACTCACCCATTAACCCTTTATTTTCTTCAATGAAATCAGTAATTGTTTACCATTAAGGATATTTATATCTTGTTTTTTATTTCTCCGAATAGTGAGTCTGTGACCAAGGTTGTGGAATTGACCAAAACATCAGAGACGCATTTGTCACATATACCCTAGGCATCCTTTTTTGCCAATTTATTTGGAGGATATTGTAAACAATAAAAAAATATTTTACTTGCATCCTAAATTGAGTGTTGCAGTGGTATTTTGCTTATTATTAGCATACCACATAAGGTATTACCACCTTAGACCTGTCTCACAGCAGAATCTAGGGAGACCATACAAACTCCATGCAGATGTTGCCCTTAGGTTGGATTCAAACTGCAGTGCTAACCATTGAGCCACTATACACGGAGTAGATGTAGATGTATAATTTAATGCTGACCATGATAGCAACCAAATGATGAGGCAACTAAAGGTACCATACTAATAGTGTCAATATTTTTCCTTGGTTCTTGGGCAGCAGTGTAAAGTGGTTATCCAGGATTTTGATATTAATAGCCTATCCTCAGGATAGGTCATCAATATCTGATTGATGGGGTCTAACTTCCCACAACCCTAGCAATCCGCTGTATAAAGAGGCCTTGTTGACCCGTGAGCAACAAGGCCATATCACATCTTGTTCATCCATCACATGGCCTAGGCACAGCTCAGTCCCTGTCAAGTGAATGGGTCTGAGCTACAATACGAAGCAAGGCCACCATCCAATGGATGGTGCTATGCTTGGTAAGCTGTGTGAAGGCTGCGGTACTCACCAGAGCTCCGGTGAGCACAGCGGCTTCCCCAACAGCTGATCGGCGGGGGTACCGTGAGTTGAACCCCAGCCAATCTCATACTGATGACCTATCTGGAGGATAGGCCATCAATATAAAAATCCCTTTAAATTATTTCATAGTTAAAATCGAAGTGAATAACACTGCAAATACGTTGCTATGCTTTTATGATTGATTTGGGGTTGTATGATATGTTCTTTTCCATTCATGACTGCACCAACATTCAAACCTCTGAGTGCACTTCATTTTTGGAAGCTCTGATGGCAGTTACAGAGTTAGAGCTAAGATGTTTGATTGCATGTCTGATAGCGGAGTGGAGCTAAACCATTGTCTGTTTCCAAGGGCAATCAGCAGAACATAGCTATGTATCTGAATGATGAAAACTAGATGAAATAGCTCAGCACAATGTTTAACATTTATCTACACTTAATCTGTGAAATATCATTGAAAGCTGAATTTACGACATGTCACAGATAATGTTCATATCCAAGAAGTTTTCAGCAACTCCTTAATGCATAAGATAAAAAAAACTCTCTACCGCATGTTGGGGTAAAAACGATCACCATGAGTACATGAGACTAGATACAATATATTATACAAATGAGAGTTTTAAAAGCTTTGTAACATGTGTTATATACCATTATTCACAGAAATGGAGAAATGTTTATTCCATTTACTAAGAGAGTAGTAGCCTGGAACATATCATAGTCTTTTGATGTAGGAGCCATATTACAACGTAATATAAGCAAAGCCTAATGATCTGACACATACCGATCATTTCTTAGTGGCAGAATAAAACAGCACAGCAATAGCTGAAGAAGAACATGACTGCTGTGAATCTAATTTCAAATACATTTTCACACAGATTTTACACCATTCGCTACAGAGAAAAGAATAAAGATTGGCATTTCCAGATGTGCCCGACAACAGAAACAGTAATAGAGAACCTGAAGCCCAACACTATATACGAATTTGGTGTGAAAGACAATTCAGAGGATGAAATCTGGAGCAAGCCTCAAACTCATAAGACAAGTCGTAAGTTGTATTATTATATCCTATTTTTACGAAATGCCATGAGCGGCTTCTTGCAGGAAAGAGTTTTACATTTAAGTTATTCTGCCTGCTTGCATAGCTTTAGTTTTATAATCCTTTCTCCTCATTCTCCATGCCACCATTTATATTTATAAATAATCCTTCAGTTCTCACACTAATCATTGAGCCGCATCATAGACTGACATTTCTTGTTCTGTAGAGGTCACTTCTCAGCAGTCATTTCATTATCATCACAGGCAGGATTGCAGTGACAAGTCATCTCTGTCATAAAGCTGGAGGCAGATAATACAATTTTCTGGCAGGGAAATAGTGCAGCGGGCCTGCGTTCCACAGTACATGGGAGCTACGGAAACAGAGCAGCACAGCAAGCAATGGGTTTCCGAGTTGGAAAACAGCAGAGTTTGCTGTGCTACACTGTTTCATGCACAGCAATGGGAGCTACTGAAACAGTGGAGCGCCAGCCTGTTGCGGTTTCCTGGTCATCTTATGGTTGGGCCTTAGTAACAGCGAGATGGGACAACCCCTTTAATATTCTTTAAGAATAAAATGTTCATTTAACACTTGAATCATTTAGTCCATAGCTAGTTAATATGTAGCCATACGTGTAGATCCCACTGGACACAGATGTGATTAAGTCCTTACACTACTAACTTGCTTCCCCAGTTTATTTCAGTGATCAGTGGGGGTTAGAGTTTTATGAAAGGACAGTTAAACTTTAAGGACGCTTTCACACAGTCAGTGTTTGGTCAGTGTTTGATCAATAATTTAGAACAGTGATTGTGAGCCAAAATCAGGTGTGGAGGCTATGCAGAGATAAGGTATAATGGAAAGATTTGCTCCTGTTCAGTGTTTTTGACCCGCACCTCGTTTTGGCTCAAAATTACGTATGGAAATCACTGAGCAAACACTCACTGTGTGAAAGCAGCTTATGTTAGTATAAGTTACTGATTTTAATATATTGTGCAAAAATATTACAAACAACACCAGGCTCCAGTCTAGCTAAACATTGAGATATCCTCACCTTACCTAAAGTGTACATACTGGAATTCAGCTTCTATTTCCAAGCGGGATGCAAACAAAACAACTGCCTAGTAGGCATTCTGTTTCTTAAGGGAAGGAAAAGTTGATAAATTGTCTGTTGACTGATATTTTCAAAGCTGACTTTCTTATTTTTATAGCTAAAGGTAAAGAAAATGGGAACATAGAAAACACCTATAAAATTCCCAAAGGCACATTACAGGTATGTCTAAATATGTAAGAAGCTAGTGTCATAGTATCAATTTTCTTTGTGATTTTCATATTATAATATTCATCTAATGTTTCAAGTTTCTCTGATTTTCCAACCCAAGAAACAAAACTTTTTTACAAAATGTAAAAATATGTAAAAATATATACTTTGTATTTGAAAGCTGTGTTTAGAGGAATATAGGAGGGTGGTATTGTGCAGAAAATGCCCCTTATGCTAACTTTTCATGCCCATTAAAATCAAAGGATAGAGTTTGTCTAAAGCAGGCAGCAATTCTTTTTAAAAGCTCTAAATTCTAATGTAACATGGTTCATAACAATCATTTGATAACTCCAGTAAAGTTTAGTCAGTATCATGGATATTCAAAACACAGTACTACTGCAATGTGCCACCCCCCAGGGCCAATCGTGTCCCAGGTTTTTAGGAATGTCGAGTGGTGATGCGGCCTTATTAGTTTTGTGTGTTTTACGGTGCTCCTACCTGGATATCGTTGCTCCCCATGGTTAGGCTCCATAGCAATAAAGGGGAGAGTGATAGTTAGTGGAGTAAGAGTCCAGACCTGGTAAAAATTCAACAGCTTTACTTGAATAAACTTGCATCTAGACAATAAGTGGTCTTTCTCTGGCTCCAGTAGGTTTTGGGGTAAACTGCCAGGCAAACTTGGATACTTTGCTTTCTCTCTCTGCTGTGCTTATCTCTAGCTTCAGTCTGGTAAATGGACTTTATGAGAAGTTCTGGTACCATTGAGTGGGGTGCATTTGGCTGTTGACCCCCTCGTAATACTCTGTCTATAAACTGTAAGGAGTCATGGTGCTCTATAAGCTGCTTTACATGGGAGACTCCTGCAGCAGGAGGGGGTGGCGCTATCCTCACTGTGCTATGTCTTCTTCCTTTATAACCCCACTATAGACTGACTATAGCTTCCTGCAACCCCCTTTTTGGTAGTAAGCAGGACTAGCCCACTTCTGCCCAAAAGGGGGAAGAATGGAATTGTAAGTTCCATTCTATGTAAAGATCCTCTGCCAGATACACTGCCACCTACTAGAAAACCAGGCACAGTGCATGAAACACAATACATACGTTGCATAGCAATATTATTAAGGCACAGTGAAAAAGGACCTGGAATAAATACACAGATTACATGATTGGTTAGCTTATTAGAGGCAGTAGCAGGGTGTAGGAATGGTTGTGCCCACTCTGGGGTACTACACTATCGGAATAGATTTAAGAAATAACCTTCATGAACAATGGGCAGTTGTGTTTTTTTTACTGGTATTTTCCTTTACAGCATGAAAAAATGATGTTCTGAAAGGACTGTTGACTTGAAGGAACATACTGCTGTTTTAAAATAGAATTTCATTATTGTTTGAAAATTTGTTTCCAAAAATGTCTCTCATTTATTCATATTTTCATGTTTTGGATGGTGGATTTTGTTTTCAATTATTTCCTTTTAACTGGGCCAGCTGTTTCCACAGTTTACATAGCAGCATACATGTGGAATTAATATCATAAAGCTAAAGTGTGTAAGTGAAGAGAAGAATAATGTTTTTGCAGGACTGGTAATAAACACAGTTAAAGATTTACAATATTGGTTTCTATGAAATAGGAATGTATTTTCCCTGAATGGAAATTTTCAGAACTTGTAGTTTACTTATACCAAGGGCTAATACATTTGTCAGTATAAGGAAATAAATCACATTCAAGATTTCCTGGGCCAGTTCACATTTTCATATACAATGATGAATATACTCTTTAGACCTGTATTCCATATGCATGTTGCTTCCTAGCTGTTCCACCAAGGTTTCCACCAAGGATACCATTTCATGAAAATAAATTAACTCATTTAGAGCTTGATGGTAGCAACACATCTCAAAAATTTGGGACAGCAAAAGGCTGGAAAAGTAAGTGCTAATATTAAAACAGCTGGAGGAGCAATTACAAATAAGTCACTGGACTGAATGTAAAAGAGCTTGTTAGAGAGGCAGAGTCTCTTAGAAGCAAATATGGTCAGATGTTCACCAATATGCGAAAACTGCATCTAAATGTGCAAAATTGCGAAGAAGTAACACCTGTAGGTATGGACAGACAAGGTCAGTGAGCCCTAACCTAGAACCCAGCCTGCTTTCCCTACCTACTTACAGTATAAGCCCTACTTGGCAGAACCGCAGCTGGATGACAGTCCCTACTCTAAATAAGTGCAGAGACGGACAAACACTAAAAGACAAAGAAAAATGCTGAGTCATAAGTAAATGGGTCAGAACCAGATGGGCTACACATTACCAAACAAATGAGATAAAGAGTGATCAGAAGACAAGCCGGGGTCAGAACCACAGAGGAATACTGGCAATAGTATTCATACAACAAGGGATTTAAATAGAGAGCCAGATGGGCTGTCCACTGCTTATTCCCCCAGCACATGCACAATGCAGGGAGAAGCGAAGCATCACGCGTTGTAACTAATGATGCGGCCGTATCACTGTGGGGCGAGGTTCAGCAGCATGTGTCTCCTGAGGCCGTCTGAGGATCGTGCCACTGGAGCCTGGACAGGTAAGTTGATGATGGAAGATTTTGAATATCCCACGATCTACAGTACATAAAATCATATAAAGATTCAGAGAAACCAGATAAATCCATGTGCACAAGGGGCAAGGTTGATGCTCAATATTGGATGCTCATGATCTACAGGTCCTTAGGTGAAACTGCATTAAAATTAGGCATAATTCAGTCCTGGAAATCACTGAATGGGCTCAGGAACACTTCCAGAGATCACTTTCTGTGAACTCAGTTTGTCATGCAATCCACAAATCCAAGTTGCTATATCATGCATAGAAGAAACATTTGTCAACATGACCCAGAAACACCACCGTCTTCTGTGTGTCAAAACTCATTTAAAATGGAACTGAGGCATATGGAAATGAAAGAAGGAGATACCCTGTATGTTGCAGAGAAGAGAGCCACTCTGTCAAACCAACTCCCACTCTGATGGGCATAACCCGCCATGTAGTAAATGGATAGTCATGACATGTGGCTGCCTACTGCAAGGGGTTGTCTCTGATGAGACAACCCTTTTAACATGGAAAGTAAATCCTCTCCAAAATAGTAAAATCAAGGCAGCGTGATATATAGTTATACCAATCTAGAGTCAGGCAGTGATCACCAATCTGTGACTCTCCAGCTGTTGCAAGACTACAATTATGTTTTTGGAATGTGCAAGGAAAGTGGAGTACCCGTTGAAGACTCCATTGCTCAGATTTGAATCCAGAGCCCCAGGTCTGCAAAGCAACAATGCTAACCACTGAGCCACCATGCCTCTCTAATCTATAAATCACATTAGGCCAGGTATACATCTAGATTTTACGTACTGTACCACAATGATTTTAACTAGTGAGCTAAAAACTGCAGTCATGAATAGTAAATTCAGTAGTAAATTCTTGTACACTGCAACGGTCACAGCCCTGTACCTCACATGAATCCAGAGATCTCTGCATCCATTGCTCTAGTTGCTCTGCTATATTTCTTTCAGGCTCACAGCTCAGGAGGTGTGTCCTTTCTGCTGCAGCTCTCTCCCTATCACAGCTCAGGGATGTGTCCTTTCTGCTGCAGCTCTCTCCATATCACAGCTCAGGAGACATGTCCTTTCTGCTGTAGACAAAATGCACCAGCAATTAAAAGCTACACTTGGTACACCACACACCAAAAAGGGGTTCATGATAAGTACAAAAAAACCTCATAGAAATAATACAGTACTAATATCCCTTGGCTTTAAATGCTAATAAAAATAGTGGCAAATGAAAAGATAATGATGTCATAAGCAATAAAATGTAACCTGTAGAAGCAATAAAGAAGTCAATAGCAGATCATAATGCTAAAAAACATACAATAGATAGATAATGCAAAATGCAGTAAGCAATATTATCATGTATGAGAGCATAGGGATAGCTGGTGGGGGAATTTAGAGGAAACCCATGTGTATCTCCAACTATCTCCTTCTTTAGGGTCATTTTGTAGAGACAGATCATTTTGCATCACTACCTTTGCCCAGCTTGTGTCACTTGAAGGATAGAACTGAGCATGTGTGACTTGTTCATTCAGCACTGTAGCAGGACATGCACATTCCTATAAATACTGAACACCAGGGGGTACCATTATTATGAAGTAAGGGGAATATCTAACAGCTGCAACAGAAAGTAACAGAAAGTAAAATTGATACTAGCCCTTTAACCTAATGTCTGGTTATGTTTCCTAAACTATGACAGACATAAAAGAATCTAAAATGAGGAGATACACACTACTTTGTTACAGTACAGTTAAACGAAGCACAAAGGGATCATATGATTTAACCAAAATAACACGGCCCTAATGGCCAGTCCTGGCTAGTCTAAATCCCTGTCTATTGTGGTATTAAGTGCAGAGCTGGAAAGCACCGCGTCTCCTGCCAAAGCAGTCCTATGTGTCAAAGTTAATCTTTTCAATGACTAATGTTTGGATTCTGCTTCATTATTTAAAGGACCTGATTTTTGTATAGTTGCAGCTTAGATATCTCTTCTATAAACTGGACTAAACCTTAAATAATGTTTGCCAACACACTAACATCTGAAATGACTATTGTGGATAATGTAAAAAATAAAGTATTAAGAACACAGTTCTTCAGAACACAATTCCAGTCTCTCTGCAAAGCTAAGTGATCAGATTGTTTGCAGTATGAATTAATGAAAAGTGGATTGGTCGTCGTGGGCCAGTTGAATGGCCCCCAAGGTCTCCCGATCTGACCCCCTTAGACTTTTATCTTTGGGGTCATCTGAAGGCAATTGTCTATGCTGTGAAGATACGAGATGTGCAGCACCTGAAGCTACGGATACTGGAAGCCTGTGCTAGCATTTCTCCTGCGGTGTTGCTATCAGTGTGTGAAGAGTGGGAGAAGAGGGTTGCATTGACAATCCAACACAATGGGCAGCACATTGAACACATTTTATAAGTGGTCAGAAACTTGTAAATAACTCATGAAAAAATAAAGTTACGTTAAAACCAAGCACATCATTGTTTTTCTTGTGAAATTACCAATAAGTTTGATGTGTCACATGACCCTCTTCCTATTGAGAAAACAAAAGTTGGATTCAAAAATGCCGACTTCAAAATGGCCGCCATGGTCACCACCCATCTTGAAAAGTTTCCCCCCTCACATATACTAATGTGCCACAAACAAGAAGTTAATATCACCAACCATTCCCATTTTATTAAGGTGTATCCATATAAATGGCCCACCCTGTAGAATAGAGATCGGCAGTTAATTGGAAACAGGATATTTAACCCCTTTGCACTCAGGAATGTACTATTTATGTCACTGATTGTAGTACATTACTGCACAGTGGCATAAATGTATGCAACAATGGTGGTGCAGGCTCTGTAGCTGGGCCCGTGTCATCACTTGCGGGTGCCAGCGTTCTCACTGTGGGGATTGTAGATAACTCTGATCCTGACAGTTTAACACCCCAGTTGCCACAGTCAATAATGACTGCGACATCTCAGCAGTTAGACAGAGGGATTGAGCTTCCTCTGTCCTCCAATCAGCACCCCACAAATGCCTAGTATTTTTCATAGCTGCCAGGTCCCCTCTGGCAGGATGTACTTTGGTGTTGTTAAATATTCCTATACACTGTCATACAGAAGTATTACAGTGTATAGTACAAGAACTTTAAAAAAAATATGAAACTCAGTTGAATAAACTTTGAATTAAAAATATTTTAACACAAACTAATCAAATTTGTTAAATTATCCCATTGTTTAATCTGCACAGTATCAATAAAAACTATAGCTTGTCCCTCAAAAAAAAGTTCTTGCACAGCAATGTTGGCAGAAAATAAAAAAAAAGTTATAGGTGTCAGAATATGGTGACGCAAAGCAGATTTATTTTTTATTTTTAAATTAGCAAAACATAAAAAACATATACATTTGATACCTCCATTGTACTGACCCAGAGAATAATGTTATTTAACAGGTTATTTCTACTGCACGGTAAACTGAAACCCTAAAAACGATGGAGGAATTGCATAGTTTTTTTACACTGTCATTTAAAAAAATGTAAAAGGTATACAATACATTAAAGATTGCATTTTGAAATAGAACTCATCCTATGTCAACAGAAAAAGTTATCTCTTTTGAAAAGCAGACACCTCCACTCTAAGATTCAGTTAGAGATGAAATAAAAATGAAGACAATCATTAATCATCCCAAACTGAGTGATAACTAACAAATCAATTTCCCAAAGGCACAAATCACTCTTTATCTATCTCATACTCCAAGAAACGCATTATTTCAGTATGGATCACTTTTGTGATGAAGTACAGTAGTACTCGCCTGGAATTATACTTAGCCATTAGTATCACTTGTAGCAACTTTTGTAGAGTCATTTAATCCTTCAAAGATTTTATTCTACTTTCACACTGGCGTTTTGGCTTTCCGTTTGTGAGATCCGTTCGGTGCTCTCACAAGTGGTCCAAAACGGATCAGTTTGCATTTTAATGCATTCTGAATAGAAAAAGGATCCGCTCAGAATTCATCAGTTCAGTCTCCATTCCGCTTTGAAGGCGGACACCAAAACTCGTCTGATAAAACAGAGCCAAACGGATCCGTCCTGGCACACAATGTAAGTCAATGGGGACGGATCCGTTTTCACTGACGCAATTCGAAACAATAGAAAACAAATCCGTCCTCCATTGACTTCAATGGTGTTCAAGACGGATCCGTCTTGGCTATGTTAAAGATAATACAAACGGATCCGTTCAGAACAGATGCAGATGGCTGTATTATGTGAACGGATCCGTCCATGACGGATCCGCACCAAACGGCAGGGTGAAAGTAGCCTTAGTTGTAAAGACCATGTCTACATCTGCTCTTAAATTAGCTTTAAAAGAGCTACCAATAAATGGGAACAAATAGAGAAATTGTAGCAAAGCAAAGGCACCATGAACAGGTATGGCAATATTACATCACAGCAGTATACCACCTGAAAGTCAGATAGAGATCGGCAAATGTATCCAGGCTTTCATTAGAATTATTACATTGTGAGACAAAGGCATATTTTTATTCTTATCACCCTAGTATACTAGGAATGAAAATATTCACAAATATATTCAAATAATCACATTTACTAGTGATGTATAAACACATCTTATATCATATCTATCACCTTAATATTCATCCATATGTAAGGACAGCATATTAGAGCTATAGGTTTAGCCAAAATGGCACAAAAATGTTGTGCTGTTTTGCTACTAGCAGTGCTGAAAGCATACACCAGTCTCGTAGCCTGAGTCCCAAAGGTTGGGGGAGTTGAGATGAGTGTTCTGCTCATGAATACAGCCAGACTCAAGCTGTGTCCGATGTACTCTTTCAGCATTGCTAGTAACACAACATACATTTTTGTGTCATTTGGGCTACTAGTAGTACAGACCTATAGCTCTAATATGTCCTTACATAGGGCAGGGTATTAAGCTGGCAGATCAGCATTAAATAAAAAATAAAAATAAACTCACTATCTATTAGGATCCTAAAAGGTACATAACCTCTGTGCACCATCATCTAAGAGCTTCTCTCACTCTGAAGTACCTGAATAATCCATGAATCCCAATCTATTAATTTCAGGGGACATTGTAAAACCCTTTATTTTACCTGCAATAGTGCTACAGCAAAACTGAACCATTGCTGTCCAGTTCCCACAAAAATTAGGACAAAAAAGGTTCTGAAAACCTCTTTACCTCTGTGATACTTCTCAGAGATTCCTGTTATTGAAAATGTATTAAAATGAATGGCAGCTTGGTTAGATGTGTCAGAATATAGCCTCTCCTATCAAACCTCTCCTATCCAACCTCAGTCTCTTCCCTGGCTGCTCATCACACAAGTAATCCATTTTAAAATACTTACTGTACCCCTGTCCAGTTTCGTTCAGTGCCACGTCTTCCCTAATTTACTAATACTAGTGTTGATCGAGCACCAAAGTGCTCGTGTGCTCGAGTAGAACACTTTGCGATGCTCGGGTGTTCTACCGAGCACCCCAGCACAATGGAAGTCAATGGGAGAACCCCAGGCACCCCCTGCTCTGAAGAGGGGAGGGTGTCGGGACTCTTGTTCGGCTTAGGAGTCTCATATTTATTTATTTGAAAGTAACTGGCTATGCAGCTAATTTAGCTGAGTGGTTAAATGCCTTGCCTCTAATGCAAAAGATTGTGAGTTCAAATCCTGGCAGAAACTTTTCTGAAATACAGGCTAAATTAGATTTAAATACACTGGGGTGTCCCCAAGCACTCACTCCATATATGGACATAGCTATATATGGAGTCAGAGCAGGGACTCCTAAGCCGCGGACTCACACTGAGGGATTCCCTCATTGTACAGCGATCTTTTGCACAGAAATAGAGGCTAAATTTGATTTAAAGGGAATCTTTCACGCAGATTCACCCTATTAACCTAATAACAGTGTTATGTCCATGGCATCCCCCCTATTAAAACTGTGCTTACCGTTAGTTCCTTGCTAGCATCGTTGTGCAGAAAAACACTTTTAATCCGTATGCAAATGAGGCTGTGAAGGTGCCCAGGGGCGGCGTTACAACGGCCGGTGCCCAGGCCCCTGGGTCATTTTCATACGAAGCCACTCCCCCTCTGCCACGTATGCCCGTCCTTAGTCTCTGCTCTAACCTCCCTCCTCCCGTCCGTAATCCCGCGCATGCGCCGATGAACGCGATAACGCACGGTAAACTGCGATGCCCCGGCCCAACTGTGCTCGTTCATCGGCGCATGCGCGGGATTACGGACGGGAGGAGGGAGGTTAGAGCAGAGACTAAGGGAGGGCAGACACTCACAGCCTCATCTCTCCCACTTTAATTTCCATTTCACTCTCATTCACTATCTCCCATACAAGACTTGTCTTCCATGCATCCCCTCTCAGCTGCATCTTCCTTCATCTTTCTACTGAAAATCTCCTGCCCATCAAACCGTCAAACACATACAGTTGAAAACTTTCTTCTTCTGACGAGCATATACAGTAACTCGATCTAAAGAGTTCCTAACCAGTATTCAAACACTGCCTCCTGACATGTCTAGAGCTGCTTACTCCTTTCCTTCACCACTGGAATCCATTATTGGAAGCAGTAACACATACTAGTAACTGTTACAGTGTCTTAGCCCAATATTGTGCTGTGCAAAATGCTGCAAAAATTGGTGACAATAGTCCAAAGAATTTCAAAACCCAAATTGTTTTTAGACTTTGAACCGAATTATGTAAATTACTAGTGAATGATTTCTTTAATTTAGTAAACTATCTATAGTGAAGTTCATCGTTCTTTACTATACTTGCCATTTCCTGTATATTCTCTTTACAAATCCCATCATTCTCATTTTTCTAATTCATACTGATGGATTTCAATTTGCTTTTATTTACAGTATGCTTCAGAAGACACAAAGGCATTCGTTCCAGTAACCAAGGTGAAGCAAGGTAATGCCTTAAGTTGCAAGGTTTCATACAAATAAAGCAAATAAAGATTCCACAGATGTGTTATTACAATATGGTAACTGTGATGTACAACCCGATAGGACAGTCTGTATTCTCAAAAATAAATGTTTATAACTTAAAAGGGTTTCTCCAATATTCAATAAAATCCTTTAACCCTTAGTGACCAGCCTGTTTCGGTTTTTAATGACTAATCGATTTTTTTTTTTTTTCATCGTTGCTTTCCTATAGCTATTACTTTTTATTATTCCTTCTATATGAGGGCTTTTTTTGAAGGACAAATTGTAGCTTTTGATGGCACCATTTTGGGTTACACATAACTAATTAACTAATTAACTTTTATTAACTCTTTCTGGAGGGAGTTGGGAAAAAACATCAATAGTGTCTTTGAGTTTTTACATTGTAACTTTTGCAAGACCCATAACTTTTTTATTTTTCTTTCCATGGAACTGTGAGAGGACTTAATTTTTGCAGGATGATTTGTAATTTCATTGGTATCCTTTTGAAATACATAACACTTATTGATCAATTGTTTGGTGTAGATAACCCCCCAAAAAAACAGGAATTCTGGCTTTTTTTTTTATAAATTGTGTGATAATTGCATAGGAAGAGATTTTATTTTTGCAACTTTATAAACTGAAAAGCATCTTTTTTAATGGAAAAGGTGTATTTTTTAACTTGGAGGTTGTTTTACTAAAACTTTTTTTCACTTTTATTTTTAATATTGTTACCATTTGTTAGTCCCTCAAGGGAACTTTGACATACAATTATTTAATCACTTGTATTATACACTGATAACTTCTGTAATATACTGAGGGCAGGCCTGAGGACCTTCATTATGGCCCAGTTTCTATGTTAAGACATTGGCAGACCGACATCTCACCCTCTGGGTGCTGATGCTGGGCAGAGGGCGCCACCTCCTTCTTAAACCACTTAGATGCCATGGTCGCTATTGACCATGATATCTAATGGGGTTAAATGGTCAAGATTTGCGCTTGCGCTGCTCTGGGCCTGTAGAGCAGGAGCAAGAGCCAAACTCCTGCTCTTCGCTGCATTGGAGACCAGTGCAGCTCTTAGATTATGCCGCTATAAAACTTTTAGTGACCACCAATATAACTTTTTATGGCTAGAGTAATTATGATTTTAAAAATATTATTATGAGAATAACGTTTTGGGGTAAAAAAGTATTCTGTAGATATGGGAAAACAATCTTAATTTTTGGATATAACAGTATAAAAAGTGAAACATTATAAATTTAATCACTGCTGTATTCAGCACAATAATAATTATATTTATATTCCCAGGATTTCAGAATCTCTCTAAATCCACACCTCCACCAAATGGAAAAAGCCAAGGTATTTATTTGATCACAGTCTGTTTGAATACTTCTCCATTTTCAAGATCTCTGCTTGCTCTTAGTGTCCTACGTTCTGCTTGCACATGTGAGAAAGGTGTACATTAACAAGGTTACATGCGCCTTGGTTACTAAAAACTGGAAAAAACAGCATTATATTTGGTTATCTCACATTGTTTAAAAATGTAGAAAGCCATGCTAGGCATTAATTAAGATATTATAAAATTGTAAAGGCTTTAGATTAGAGTCAAGGAAGCAGTTTGCTTCACGTGAATGGGACAAAGTTGCAGCACCCTGCTCAGCGCTACTAAGAAGATGACATGTGATATAAATAATGCAGTGCAGATTCAAACAGCTAATTGACTGGGATGCAGAGAGTTTCAATATTGTGAACCTTGCATTTGAAAGAACTGGAGGTCTTAAATTCGAAGCAGATTCAGGGAGATTTTAGTTTCTAAGGATATGCTATAGCCCTCAAGGAAAGCGTTACAGAATTGTCTTGAACAGGGGTCAGCAACCTTTGGCACTCCAGATGCTGTGAAACTACAACTCCCAGCATGAACACTTGCTCAGCTGTTATTGTAACTCCTAAAGAAGTGAATGATGGATTCAGGGAGTTGTAGTTTAAAAACAGGTAGCGTGCCAAAGCTATTAAAGGCTTTCATGGTGCACAGCAAGACAGCCATGAAGACTGGAATGGAAGTCGGTCCTCTCCAGCGATGAGTCCCGCTTTTGTCTTGGATGTAATGATAGACAGAGATTGGTCTGGAGGCCACGTGGGCAACACCATGATGAGACATTCACAGTGGCACATCACACCGGTCCTACTCCCTGGATTATAGTGCTGGGTGACATAATATATGCTAGCTCTCTAGTCTTCATTTAAGATACGCTAACAGCCCAGCGTTACATTGATTTGGTCATGGAACCAGTGGTACGGCCATTTCTCCAAAGTGACCCAGGAGACATTTTTCAACAGGAGAACGCCAAGCCACATTTTGCTCGTGATACTGTGAACAGCCTTTGTGGCCTAAATGTGCTACTATGTCCTGTAGCATCTCTAGACTCCTCTACCATAATGCACATCTGTGACATCATTGGTTGGCAATTACCAAGAGATCTGCCAGCAGATTTTGATCAGTTGCATGTCAAAGCGCATTCAGAGTGGAAGAACATTCCTAAGACTCAAAAAAAAAACATATCAACACTGGCAGAAAACAAGACTCTCACAAAAACTCACCAGTGGATGACAGGAACGAAACTCTGGGTGCCACGGAAAGAGGAGATGATGCAGTAGTGCAGAGTAGAGGGCATGTTCTTAGCATATAAGTAGATAGCAGACAATAAGCAGAAACAGAGCAATACTGAACTGACCCTATCTGAATTCATGTCAGCAAATCAGTCTGTACAAGAAAAAAGCACAACAACTACAAGATCCCAAACGCAACCTGAAAGACCTTGGATCCCAGAATGCACAGAAGCCACAGTAGACTAGAACAAGATTTGATCATGGAAATACAGATCCCAGGATACAAAACAAAATACAGAATATCTGGAAGGAAATGCATTTAAATAACCAGAATTTAAAGGGTAATTTCACATTAGCATTTTGTTTTCCGGTATTGAGTTCCGTCACAGGAGCTTAATCCTGGAAAAAAACTGATCAGTTTTATCCTAATGCATTCTGAATGGAGAGCATTCAGTTCAGGATGCATCAGTTCAGTCCCTTTTACGTTTTTTGGACTGAGAAAATACCGCCGCATGCTGAAGTTTTATCTCTGGCCAAAAATACTGAACACCTGCCGGAATGCCGGATTCGGCATTAATTTACATTAAAGTGTATTAGTGCCGGATCCGGCATTAAGTGTTCCGGCAAAACGGATCTGGATTTTCGGTCTGCGCATGCGCAGACCTTTAACCGCTTCACGTCCGCCCATAGGATATAAACGTCCTATGGGTGGACGTCTATTTCTGAAAGCACTTTTTAAAACGTCCTTTCAGAAATAGCAGCTGCACGCTAATCGTGCAGCTGCTGATCGGGTTGCCCGCTGTCAGTGACAGCAGGGCAACCCTAAGACAAGGCAGGGACAGTGCCCAGGTGTCCCTGCCTTCTAGATCGCTGCAGACACAGCGCTCACCGAGCGCTGTGTCTGCAGAGAAGGAAGCGCTGTGCGCTTCCTGTTCCGGCCCGGCGGTCATGTGACCGCCGTGACCGGAGTGTGCAGGAGCTGTGTGAGGTCTCTCAGAGACCTCGATCAGCCCTGCTCTGAGGCTGTACAGCGCTGGATTGCTGCTGTACAGCCTCTCTAGGGGTGCATTTGTCCTGTAACTGGGGCTACTATGTCAGTCCCAGTTACAGGAGAAATCAACAGTGAAAAAAAAAAAAAAAAAGTGAAGCAAATGTCCCCCAGAGGTCTTGTATGACCTTATGGGGGACGAAAAGTGTAAAATAAAAAAAATAAAAATAAAAGGTTGAAAATAAAAAAATAAAAAAAAGTTTCACATGTAAAAAAAAAAAGTCCCCAAGTAAGGAATGAAAAAAAAAGTTAAAAATAGAAAAAATAAAAAAAAGTATACATATTAGGTATTGCCGCGTCCGTAAAAACCAGCTCTATAAAAATATCACATGACCTAACCCCTCGGGTGAACACCGTAAAAAAAAAAAAAAAAAACTGTGTCAAAACAAGCAATTTTTGTCACCTTGCATCACAAAAGGTGCAACACCAAGTGATCAAAAACGCGTATGTCCCACAAAATAGTACCAATAAAACCGTCACCTCATCCCGCAAAAAATGAGTACCTACATAAGAAAATCTCTCAAAAAATAAAAAAACTATAGCTCTTAGAACATGGAAACACTAAAACATCATTTTTTTGGTTTCAAAAATGCTATTATTGTGTTAAAGTGAAACAAATAAAAAAAAAATTACATATTGGGTATTGCCGCGTCCGTAAAAACCAGCTCTATAAAAATATCACAAGACCTAACCCCTCGGGTGAACACTGTAAAAAAATTTTTTAAAAAACTGTGTCAAATCAAGCAATTTTTGTCACCTTGCATCACAAAAGGTGCAACACCAAGTGATCGAAAACGCGTATGTCCCACAAAATAGTACCAATAAAACCGTCACCTCATCCCGCAAAAAATGAGCCCCTACATAAGAAAATCTCTCAAAAAATAAAAAAACTATAGCTCTCAGAACATGGACACATTAAAACATAATTTTTTTGTTTCAAAAATGCTATTATTGTGTAAAACTTTAATAAATGAGAAAAAGTATACATATTAGGTATCGCCACGTCCGTAACGATCTGCTCTATAAAAATGTCACTTGACTGAACCCCTCAGGTGAACGCTGTAAAAATAAATAAATAGAAACTGTGCTAAAACAACCAATTTTTTGGTCACCTTGCCCCATAAAGTGTTATAATGAATGATCAAAAAATCATATGTACCCAAAAATAGTACTAATAAAACTGGCACCTTATCCCCTACTTTCCAAAATGGGGTCACTTCTTGGGAGTTTCTACTGTAAGGGTGCATCAGGGGGCTTCAAATGGGACATGGCATCTAAAAACCATGTGGAGTTCCTTTTCTTCTGCGCCCTGCCGTGTGCCCATACAGCAGTTTATGACCACATGTGGGGTGTTTCTGTAAACCGCAGAATCTGGGTAATAAATATTGAGTTTTGTTTGGCTGTTAACCATCGATGTGTTAAAGAAAAAAATTGATTAAAATGGAAAATCTGCCAAAAAAGTGAAATTTAAAAATTTGATCTCCATTTTCCTTTAATTCTTGTGGAACGCCTAAAGGGTTAACAAAGTTTGTAAAATCGGTTTTGAATACCTTGAGGGGTGTAGTTTCTACAATGGGGTCATTTATGGGGGTATCCACTATGTAGGCCCCACAAAGTGACTTCAGACCTGAACTGGTCCTTATAAAGTGGGTTTTGGCAATTTTCTTATAAATTTGAAGAATTGCTTCTAAACTTCTAAGCCTTCTAACGTCCTAAAAAAATAAAATGACATTTCCAAAATGATGCCAACATAAAGTAGACATATGGGGAATGTTAAATAATAAATATTTTATGAGGTATCACTTTCTGTTTTAAAAGCAGAGAAATTGAAATTTAGAAAATTGCGAATTTTTCAAATTTTTGGGTAAATTTGGGATTTTTTCATAAATAAAGGTGAAATATTTTGACTTAAATTTATGCTTATCATGAAGTACAATGTGTCACGAGAAAACAATCTCTGAATGACTTGGATAAATAAAGGCGTTCCAAAGTTATTACCACATAAAGTGAAATATGTCAGTTTTGCAAAATTTGGCCTGGTCAGGAAGGGGGCAAATGGCCCAGATGGCAAGTGGTTAAAAATGCGAAAAAAATAATTAATACCGGATCCGTTTTTCCGGATGACACCGGAGAGACGGATACAGTATTGCAATGCATTTGTCAGACGGATCTGAATCCGGATCCGTCTGACGAATGCCATCAGTTTGCGTCCGGATTGCGGGATCCGGCAGGCAGTTCCGGCGACGAGATCCTCTGCCGCAAGTGTGAAAGTGCCCTAACACATATACTGTATATAAAGGATCAGCAATCAGCAACTCCACCCTTATAAACCAAGAAAGGTGGGTGATAACTAGGCCCACATTCAGATGCAAACATGGTTAGTAACTAGGAGAGACCTCTGTTGATCAGAACATAAGGTAAAGTAACAGTAAAAAGAGTAAGTGGTTCCTGGGGGCAATGAAGCAAGAATGTAGTTATCTAGCTAGTTGTCAATTAAGTTTAATTATAATTTTATTTTACTAGTGCCAACATATTCAGCAGTGATTCATAGACATTATCATCACTTCCTGTCCCCAGTGGAGCTCACAATCTAAATTCCCAATAAGTATGTCTTTGGAGTTCAACTAAACAATCAGAGGGTTAAATTGTAGTCAGGCAAGTGGAAGTTGCAATGCAGTAAAGGACTGGAAGTCAGGAGCAAGTCGTGTTAAGAATAAAAATAATAAGCAAACACTATATGAAAGGGTAACAACCCACATCAAAATCACAAGTCAAGACAGGAAAGAACATAAGTCTTAGGAACACTACAAATATGGATTAATGGGGCTATTTGGATTTCATATAGGCAATTCGGTAATTTGAAGTAAAAGGAGCTATTCCTGTTTGGAACATTTATGACATAGTGCAGGTCTTACTTCCGTTACACACTCATATCTTGAGAAAGGAAACCCCATGTCACAGCCATTGTGAATGAAAAGGTACTGGTCATGTGGGGCATTCTCCGTTCAGTTCTTTGGGACTTCTGACAAAAGCTGAGCATGCTTACTCATGCTCGCCCAACTTTTGCATGTGCGGTCACCTCTTCTTCTTTTATGGCAGTCACAAGATAAAGCCCAGTTCTGGGCATAAGAGCATAACAGCAGTTGAGCCCACCCCCATGGAACATTTATGGAATATCCTATGAATATGCCATAACTTGAACTTTAATTGCAATGTTTCAGAACTAACATTAAAAAAACATGCTTGAAGGAAAAGAAAATCCAGCACTTTGTATCTTTGCTTGACGGTGTTTATTACACAAACCAAAGTGTAAGCGGTAACGGAACCCTCAAAGTGCAAGCCCCAATGCGGTCTACATGTTTCGAACCAGATGGTTCTTAATCATGACCTTTTAAAAAAACATGACCTTGTTCATGTTTGTGGTAGACACTGCATACCCTTCTGTACAGCATTCATTTGTATTACCACTGTCCATGAGTTCCCTCTGAAAGCAATATGGAGTATCTGAAGTAAAAGAGGTTTGCAGAGATACTGCAGGACTTGACCCTTGAAAGTTTTAATTGTTCTTGTGTATAATCTGGCTTACAACTGTTTTCCAAATATATGAAGTTTTTTGTTTTGTACTGTATGTGTATATTTATCACATTTCAACCTTGTTTAACCTAAGACACACCATAGACACTTGTTCATGTTAGCTTAGTGAGAGATTACACTTCTGCTGCCAAGAAGATCAGCTGCCCAAATGAAATCAATCTGCAGTTTGTTAGTGACATCATAGGACTGTACTACATGAACACACAAAAGCAGAAGCAAACTGCTTAACCATAGCACCAAGAGCACAAAGCACATAGAAAGTATTTTAATGTTGATGCATAACATCTAATAACCACTTGTACAAATCATACTCAAACTACTATACTAATAGGCAACATGCAAACATTTACATGTATTCAAAATTGTATTACCGCATATCTGTACATTTTTTTCTTAGTGTTGCTCTGGTATATTAATTATTTTGTGCTGCAGTCATTTTTTTATTTTTTATGTTCTCCATTCCCAGCTTTCAAGAGCAGGGACGTAACGATCACGGTCGCAGAGGGTGCAACCGCGACCGGCCCTGGTGGGGGGAGAAGGCCCACTGCACTCACATGTAACTGGGCCCAGCACTGTCACTCAGGGGCGTAGCTAAAAGCTCATGGGCCCTGGTGCAAGAGTTCAGCTTGGGCCCCCGTCCCTCAGTGCTTGTTGGCAAGGGGCAGGGGAGCACATATCCTTCCTGCTGCCTGAGGCAAACATTGAAAGGGTACCCCCTCATGCCAAATTCTTAACCTAACCCCTTCCCTCCAGCCAGAGGTGTAAATTGACCAGTATGCACTTTCTATAATGCCAGTGTCTTATGTGGCACAAGGGTCTTTGGGCCCCCTCAGGCTCCTGGGCCCGGTAGCGACTGCTACCTCTGCACCCCCTATAGCTATGCCCCTGCTGTCACTGTACTTTATGCCGAGCCCCGTCAGAGCGCTCAACTCACCTACATATTATGCGCTCCAGCATCAGGCCCTGGAGCTGCCCTACTAGAATTAGTCAAAAAATAAGTGGGTGGGTGGAGCCTAACCGATGTTAGTCAGGCTCTGCCCACCCATTTATTTTGGGACTAATTTTAGTAGGGCAGTGCCAGGCCTGATGCCTGATAAGTTGAGCGCTCTGACGGGGTCCAGCATGAAGTACAGTGACAGTGTCGGGCCCCGTTACATGTGAGTGAAAACTGGGTCAATGGAGTAAACTACTAGGGGCAGTGGGGAATACTACTGGGGCAGTGGGGGACATTACTGGGGGCAGTGGGGGACATTACTAAGGGCAGTGGGGGACATTACTAAGGGCAGTGGGGGACACTACTGGGGTCAGTGGGGGACACTACTATAGGCAGTGGGGAACATTACTGGGGGCAGTGAGAGACATTACCGGGGGCATTACTGGGGGAATCAGGGACCAAAGTTTGCCCTGGGGCCCATAGCACTCTAGTTATGCCACTGTTCAAGAGTCATAACTTTTTAATTTTGCAATAAAGACAGCATTAGTAATGTTAAAGTGACAGTGACATATATGGCTATTGGTAAATGCATGGTGGCTGGTGGTAACAGTCTGTTTAAGATCACACTGCAGATTGTAATTTTAAATTAAAACATGCTCTACAAATATCCCTTCTTGGTGGCAGAAGACTTCTCTGTCTTCTGACCTGTAAAATGGTCACTACTATTTTGAGAGATTCATCTGAATTGAATTGCAAAGTATTCTGACTGTAGTCCAATTTTTTTTTAACTTTTTGGAAATTTCGAGACAAACTTTAGAATTAATATGCTCATCTCTTTTAATAAGTGTTCAAAACTTTTTATGGGGTGGTGGTGGAATGAAAAATAAAATCGATTCTATATTGTGTTTTGGGGTACATTTTTACAATATTGCAGTGAAAATGACATTAACTTTATTCTGTGAGTCAGTATGAATTTGGCAGTACCAGGTTTATGTAGTTTGTTATGTTTTACTCCATAATAAAAAAAAAAATAAGTAAGCAAGCTTTAGGGAGGTGAGGTGAAAAAAAATTGCATTTCTAGCATTGAGTATTTATACATTTTAACATATCTTAATAATTCAGACGTTTACAGATGCAGCATTGCACTTATTTTTTATTAGTAAGAGATAAAGGGGGTGTGACAAACTGCCATTTGCCACTGGGTATTATAGAAAACTTATGGCTAGCCTCCTGCCCTACGACTATGGCCCCGGGACATATAACCCTTCAAAACGCAGCCTTGTCTCATTATTGGAGGGAATTGCTGTATCACGCTGGGGATTGCTATGCTCTGCATATTCCCTGGAGGAGAGATCTTTCCCACACGGTCCTGAATGCTGGAGGTTCATTCAGGGTGGAAGGAAGACGGCGCGGCTCCAGTTAAGCTACGGCGGTTGTGGAGTCTGCGGTGGTTGTGGTGTCCAGTGCGGTGCTTGTGGTCCTCGGCGCAAGCTAGGAAGCGTCCATTAACGGAAGCGGATCCGTTACATTGGTGGCAAGTGGTGGGATGGCTTCCCTAGTGCGAGGAGCAGCATCCAGGGAACAGCAGAGCTGGAATATTGGTATAGTCACGGTTTGACGCTATGCTGAAGAGGCGGTTGGCTATCTACGGGCCCCACCTAACAGAGGAACTTGTACCGGAAGTGAGGAGAGAACTGGCGGAGTATCTGCAGCAGGAAGCAGAATATCGGGCAGAGATAGCAAAGTATTCCGTCCCTGCGCCCCAGCAAAAGCGTGAGTTACAGGGGGCCGAAGGTGTCGTCCTTCCCCCCAGCGGCAGTGTGAACCCCAGGGAGCTGAAGGTGTAGTCCTTCCTCCCCAGCGGCAGGGTGTGTTACAGGGAGCTGAAGGTGCCCTCCTTCCTCCCCAGCGGCAGTGTGTACCCCAGGGGGGCGAAGGTGTTGTCCTTCCCCCCCAGCGGCAGTGTGAACCCCAGGGAGCCGAAGGTGCCCTCCTTCTTCCCCAGCGGCAGTGTGTACCCCAGGGGGCCGAAGATGTCGTCCTTCCCCCCCAGCGGCAGTGTGAACCCCAGGGAACTGAAGGTGTCGTCCTTCCTCCCCAGCGGCAGTGGGTGTTACAGGGAGCTGAAGGGGCCCTCCTTCCTCCCCAGCGGCAGTGTGTACCCCAGGGGGCCGAAGGTGTCATCCTTCCCCCCCAGCGGCAGTGTGTACCCCAGGGAGCTGAAGGTGTCGTCCTTCCTCCCCAGCACCCTCTCTCCCCAGCGGCAGCTTACCCTAACAAGGGGAGACACCAATCGCCCAGACAGCGCAGATGGGACCGTGGTCTCTGCGCCTGACCTACCGGGATGCTGGACAGCCTGTCCAGATCCCCCACTACCCTCACCAGGACAACAGGAGGAGGGGGTAAGTACAAATTCCCCTCCCCAGTTAACTCCTAACGTGGCCTCAGGGTTAACAGAGGCGATGTTAACCCCTACTGACTCCCATCTTCCTCTGGCTACTGAGCCGGACTATGGTCTTAGCACCCCAGCAGAAGAGCTGGCAGCTGGTCAGAGTGCAGTCGGCCTCTGCCCTCCCTCAAGTCCCCACAGCATGTTACCCCATCACCACAGCAAAATACCTAGGTGCAGTAACTGTTTCTT
This sequence comes from Bufo bufo, assembly GCF_905171765.1. Lineage (NCBI taxonomy): Eukaryota > Metazoa > Chordata > Amphibia > Anura > Bufonidae > Bufo > Bufo bufo. Next base: position 423,370,924 of record NC_053391.1, on the reverse strand, counting down.
GTGGGTGGATCACCCTTGTACCTGTTTGTTGTGGGTGGGCTACTCGGGCATTTGGTTACTGTAGGTTGGTGGATCGACTAACGGAGGCACTGACCGACAGAAGGTCAGGTGCCTGGTTAGTCTTCCCCCCAAAGGGGAGATGTGTGACAAACTGCCATTTGCCACTGGGCATTATAGAAAACTTATGGCTAGCCTCCTGCCCTACGACTATGGCCCCGGGAAATATTACCCTTCAAGAACAGTGTAACGGGACTATGCCGCATGTCTGGACTGTTAATGGGACCGAACGCAGTCAGCGGTGTATACTAAAGATTCTGTGGAGCTAGGGTCGGATGCCCAAATACACGAACACCGCTGACCCTTACCTTCTTCCATACTGAACTTTCAGCTCCAGAGACTAAGTCCCGTTCGAAGATGGGACTTAGCCCTTTTTCTGCATGAAATTGACCGACCACACAGCCCAAATCTATGGAACTGTTTTGGGCAAGAAATTGTGCTTGCGGTCGGTCATAAAGGACTTCCACTTAACTTTTGATCCGCTGGAGGGATTTGTGTGATTTTTGGAAGTGTTTATGTTTGATGTATGCTGAGTTTAAATGTGTATTTTTTATGGAGATGGAATGTATGGTTTTAAAGTTACAGTGTATGTTTAAAAACTGTATTTTTACTGTCTGTGATAGTTATGTTAATCCATAATTATATCACAGACAGAAGGGAGGATTTTGTGTATTTGGGTGGTGATTCCTGCCCTGTTGTTCCCACCTGTGTATTGTGATTTCCCTTTGTCCTGAGAGATAATTGAATTGCTCTTCGGGTGTCTCCAGGGAAGAGAGGAGGAAACCATGATGCATTGTGGGGATGTGTTGTATCCTGAGTGCTACGTGTCTGTCCTGTATCACAGTCCTCCTTCTGGTCCCCTAGGGGCGTGTACACCAGATGCGGACCTGCATAAATACGGGCGGGTAGCCCTCAATAAAGAGTTTAGTTCATGTTTTTCTAACACTTCAAAACGGAGCCTCGTCTCGTTATTGGAGGGAATTGCTGTATCACGCTGGGGATTGCTAGGCTCTGCATATTCCCTGGAGGAGAGATCTTTCCCACACGGTCCTGAATGCTGGAGGTTCATTCAGGGTGGAAGGAAGACGGCGCGGCTCCAGTTAAGCTACGGCGGTTGTGGAGTCTGCGGTGGTTGTGGTGTCCAGTGCGGTGCTTGTGGTCCTCGGCGCAAGCTAGGAAGCGTCCATTAACGGAAGCGGATCCGTTACAGGGGGAGTATAAGCGTCTCTAACCTCTCGCACCAGCTGTGATTCGGTGCGCAACCCTTTCGACCTACCCCTGGTCGGGTCAAAGAAAAAGAATTGGATAAATTGGTAAGGGGTCACTCGGTTAGCCAGAACCAGATGGACTCAATTGAAGATATAAAAGCAAAACTATTTATTACAGTAAATGCAACGGACATAATATTGCATATAAGAACGGTGGATCCACCTTAAAGGATAAAAAGACTAAAAAGGGGCACCAAATGGTGTAAATATGGGGCAAAAGCGAATGCCCACAAGAGATGCAGCGATTGTGTGCAAGAAATGCAGTTAGGGTGTAAAGACAGTTCATTATAGCTTAAGCAGCGCTGCTCATGTACTACTTTACCCTTCTTGAGGATTGCTGTGTCGGGTGGTAGTACTTCAGTTGTTTCTGGCTGGCGTGCGGTGGTATACAGTGGCGTGCGGTGTCTTAACCTGCTGTAGTGTCAAAGACCTTCCATTCCGTCTCACGTGATCAGGTCATGTGATCAGAGTCTATCCACTTGATCAGTGAGGAGGTTGGAGTTGCCTTGGATGGGCAGGCTGGAGCGCTGTAATGGTGTACAACTTCTTTAGCTTGCAAGCTCAAAAACAGAATAAAAATTATAGAAGCTGCTTGATTCCAAGGATATAGTTGACAGTGGCTGCTGGTACCATACGCGTTTCGGGGCTACACTTGCCCCTTCCTCAGTGGTCAGCAGCAGATGCCAAATGTGCCTTTTTATAGCAGGCTAAACCCTAAAAGGGAGTGTCTAACAGGATTTTTTGGAAAACCTGGAATGGCATATTTGTTAGAACTACATCTCTAAAACATATAGTGGACTCAGTTATACCCTATTCAATTTGATTACATATATCACAGTATGGCTGGAAAGGTGAAATAAACATCATGTAGTACATTGTAGCAAACTTCATGTAGTACAGCACATCTGCGGTTTGGATGCACTAAAAAAGAAAAAAAAAACAGCGTTTTCATCGCATATACCATTATCTGCATGGCAATGTCAGTAAAACTTGCTATAGATGGCAGTTCCACTTGTAACTAGTGTAAAAGTAGAGATGGAACTGCACCACCTGAGTATGGATTGAAAAATATCATATTTTGAAAAGTGTCATATTTAAAAGGGAGTGCGAAGATGATCAGTAGATGGGGGGGGGGGGCGCACGGGAAGAGGAGATTGAGGTGCTGATGATACACAGCCGGACACTCAATTTCCTGTTACCGCCCGACATCCACCCTAGAGGGTCATCACAAAAAAACGAATAATTCAAATTCGTTGTTTAAACCTAATGGAATGATGGTGTTAAATTCTAAATCCTCCTTGATTCGGTACGTGACATATTCGCAATGTGATTTCCGCCCCTCCATGACTTTTTTACCTTTTCGAACGCTACATATTTTTGTAGGGAAGGGTCACTATTATGAAAGTTTTTAAAATGGTGTGACACTGAATGGGATTCAAAACCTTTTTTTATGTTAGCTATATGTTCTGCCACTCGTGTTTTCAGAGATCTTTTTGTCCTGCCTATATACTGTTTACGGCAAGGACATTCAAGGAGATAGATCACATCCATTGAGTCACAGGTCAGGCCATCCTTTATCATAAACCTAAAGGAATTTTGGGTCGATTGGACGTGTGGTTTTTTTTCAGAAAAGATGTGATCTGACAATTCCGACATCTGCCGCATCTAAAGAAACCTTTAAAACTGAGCCAATTTGAGTTGTTGGGGGTGGTTCTATTGTTCACGGTTGGTGTACACTATGTGTGGATCTGTTAGTGTGGATGCAATGATTTTATCCCCTAAAAGATGGTGCCAGTGTTTCCTAATAATTCTTTCTGTTAATTTGAAGTGGGCATTAAATGGTAAAATGATACGGCAGTTGTCGTTCTGTAATGGTCTTTTTTTTCTCTCTTGGTTAGGTATAAAGAACCCTTCTCTATTCATGGTCCTAACTTTATTTAGGGATCTCTCTATTGCCTTATCAGGATATTGTTTCATTGTAAACTATTGTTTCAGCTGCATAGCCTCACATTCAAATTGAGTTGTATCTGAGCAGTTTCTTTTAATCCTTCTAAACTGTCTGGTAGGGATATTCAAGAGCCACCTGGGAAGGTGGCAACTAATGAATGGGATGTAACTGTTATGCATGACAGGTTTATGATATGTGCTACATGCTAATTTATTGTGATCCGTAGTTATTGTTAAATCCAGATATTCTATTCTCGTCTTGCTAATTGAACTGGTTAATTGAAGATTCCTATCATTTGTGTTGATGTCCTGTAGGAATTCCTCTAATGAGGGATCTGAGTTTCTCCAAATGAAAATAACATCATTGATGTAACGTCGCCATAGCACCAGATCCAGTCTAGGTAGAATACGATCCTCCTCCCACTGGGCCATGAAGAGGTTTGCATAACTGGGAGCAAATCTGGTGCCCATGGCGGTCCCCCGGTTTTGAATATAAAATCCGAATCAAAAGCGAAATAGTTGTGAGTGAGAATATAATTGACTCCTGCCAGGAGGATGGAGATCTGATCTCTATGTAATTTGCTATTGTGAGTCAATTGTTTCTCTAACGCTTCCATACCTTGCAAGTGTTCTATACTTGTATATAGAGCAGTGACATCTATGGTTCCCATCACCTAATTTTCCTCAAACGCCAAATTTGAATTATTCGTTTTTTTGTGATGACTCTCTGGGGTGGATGTCGGGTGGTAACAGGAAATTGAGTGTCCGGCTGTGTATCAGCACCTCAATCTCCTCTTCCCGTGCGGCCCCCACCCACCCATCTACTGATCATCTTCGCACTCCCTTTTAAATATGACACTTTTCAAAATATGATATTTTCCAAATATGATATTTTCTAAAATATAATATTTTTCAATCCATACTCAGGTGGTGCAGTTCCATCTCTACTTTTACACTAGTTACAAGTGGAACTGCCATCTTTAGCAAGTTTTACTGACATTCTCATGCAGATAATGGTATATGTGATGAAACCGCATCAAAAACGCATTGCAACAGCATATGCATTTATTTATTTTTTTGTGTTTTTTTTTAGTGCATCCAAAGTGCAGATGCGCTGTACTACATGATGTTTGCTACAATGTACTACATGTTGTTTCACCTTTCCAGCCATACTGATATATGTAATCAAATTGAATAGGGTATAACTGAGTCCACTATATTTTTTGAGATGCGGTTCTAACAAATATGCCATTCCAGGTTTTCCAAAAAATCCTGTTAGACACTCCCTTTTAGGGTTTAGCCTGCTATAAAAAGGCGCATTTGGCATCTGCTGCTGACCACTGAGGAAGGGGAAAATGTAGCCCTGAAACGCGTATGGTACCAGCAGCCATTGTCAACTATATCGTTGGAATCAAGCAGCTTCTACAAATTTTATTCTGTTTTTGAGCTTGCAAGCTAAAGAAGTTGTACACAATTACAGCGCTCCAGCCTGCCCATCCAAGGCAACTCCAACCTCCTCACTGATCACGTGGACAGACTCTGATCACATGACCTGATCACGTGAGACGGAACGGAAGGTCCTTGACACTACAGCGGGTTAAGACACTGCACGCCATTGTATACCACCGCACGCCAGCCAGAAACAACTGGAGTACTACCACCTGACACAGCAATCCTCAAGAAGGGTAAAGTAGTACATGAGCAGTGCTGCCTAAGCTATGATGAACTGTCTTTACACCCTAACTGTATATAAAATGCTGGTCTCTACACTATCACTGTTGGAGTGAGAGACACTCCTACTTGTCCAATAGGTGATACCCCATTATTTATGGATAAACAAGGAGCAGTCATTGGTGACGTTATTTGGGACCTGGCTTTTGAGCAAGTCCCATAACCATTTTAGGTGGATCCACCGTTCTTATATGCCATATTATGTCCGTTACACCCTCCTAGTGTTATTGTAATTACTATAATAAATAGTTTTGCTTTAATATCTTCAATTGAGTCCATCTGGTTCTGGCTAACTGAGTGCCCCCTTACCAATTTATCCACTTATTTTTTATCCTTGATATTTTTATATATTTACATTTGAAAAAAAGGGTGTTGAACTTTTAATATTATTAAAAATGTTATTAAAGGGTTTTATTTTTATTGCCTAGCCTAAGGATAAGTCATCAATAGCTGATCAGTGGATGTCTGGCACCCCACACCCCCACCGATCAGCTGTTCTTCAGTAGATCAAGGCATCAGAAATACAATTTCATCTATTGTGTGCAGTAGACAAAACTGGTTACTGCAGCACTGCTCCCATTAAAGTGGATGGGAGCAGCTCTGCAGTAGCCACCTCCGTCCACTGCACACAATAGGCAAAGCTGAGGCAGAACAGCTGATCAGCAGGGGTATGAGGTGTCGGACCTCTACCAATCACATATTGATGGCCTATTATGAGGATAGCCCATCAATATAAAAGAACCCGAAACCCCTTTTAAACATATTTTAACTTTTGTTTAGGGGACTTTACCATGCTTGATTACTGCTGATCAGCTGTATGAAGGGAAGGCGTGCTCAGTGTGCATGTGCCGTCTCCTGTCTCTCTTCCTGCTGCTATGTCTATGGCAGGGGTGGGGAACCTCTGGCCCGCGGGCTGTATGCAGCCCTGGGATCATTTCATGTGTCCCCCGGCCCCCTGCCAGAACATATTGGGAAAATGCTAATGACTGCTTCCATTATGGAAGCGGTCATTAGCATGCGGGAGGCACAGCAAGGTGAGAACTGCACTGTCTGTACTCACCTTCCCTGGCCTTCTTCCAGCCCCGCACTTTGTCCTGACACATACAGAGTCAGGATGTAGTGCGCGTAGACACGCACTATGACCTAACGCTGTGCACTGTCAGGTCACAGTACAGCACGGCGGGAAGAAGACCAGGGAAGATAAGTGAATCTGCCAAGAGGCTGTTTATTTATTTATTTTAAATGTCTGATCTGAAGCTAATGGATGGTGGGGAGGGTCTGATGGGGTCTGATCTGAGGCTGGGGGTCTGATTTGTGGTTAGGGGTCTGATCTGAGGCTGGGGGTCTGATGGAGGCTGATCTGAGGCTGGGGAGGGTCTGATGGGGGTGTGATCTGAGGCTGGGGTCTGATCTAAGGCTGGGGAAGGTCTGATGAGGGTCTGGTCTGAGGCTGGGGGGTCTGATGGGGGTCTGATTTGAGGCTGGGAGTCTGATCTAAGGCTGGGGGGGGGTCTGATAGGGGTCTGATTTGAGGCTGAGAGGTCAGATGGGAGTCTGATCTGAGGCTTATGTAGGCTGGGGGGTCTGATAGGAGGCTGATTTGACGCTGATGGAGGTGGGGTGGCAGATCTGAGGCTGAGAAAGGGACAAAGGCAGGGACAGTGGCAGAGTGAAAGCTGGGTGAACCCCTCTCAGGACCCCTCTGGGATAAGTTTGGCTGCCATTAATGCCAAATAAAGAACTAAATATGTAACATTCTGAACTTAAAAATTTTACTGTGGTAAAAATGGCACCTGTACTATATGTAATACTAGCTGAAGGACCCGGCTTCGCTCGGGTATATTTAATCTATTTCATTTAATGTTTGTGTGTGTCATTAAAAGATATCAACACTATCCACTATAACAGTGACATCTACAGCACCCCGCCCCCTTAACAGTGACCTCCACAGCCCCCCACCCCTTAACACTGACCCGCCCCCACAGTGCCCTGTCCCTTAAAATTGGATCTCCACTGAAGCCATCCCCTTAACTTTGACCTTTACAGCAACCTTCCTCTTTAACAGTGAGTTTCACAGCACACCACCCCCTTGACAATAACCTCCACAGGCCCCCCTTAACAGTGGCCTTTACAGCAATCTGCCCCTTAACACTGACCTCCATAGCGGACCATCGCTTAACTGTGACCTCCAGAGCAGCCTGCCCCTAGGGTGGCCAGAGGTCCAGTTTTAGGCCGGACAGTCTGGCTTTCAGACTCCCTGTCCTCCGTCCGGCACAGGGCATGGACAGACACAGGGATGTCCTTTTGAACAGCTCACTCTCAGTCAGCAGCACTGTACCTAGAAGTTGATTTTTAAATTCATTTTCCAATCCCTGTCGGCTGAATAGTGTAGGGGGCGTGGCCTAACCAGATCGGAGGCATGTCCTTTTGAACAGCTCACTCTAAGACAGCAGCACTGTGCTGTCTGAGTGTGAGCTGCAGGGAGAAATTCACCGTCCCTCCCACCTCTGCAGCTGACATAAGTTGATTTTTAACTTCATTTTTTCAATCCCTGTCGGCTGAGGAGTGTAAGGGGGCATGGTTTAGTGGGACCTGGGGGTGGGGTTTTAGTCCGTCTTTTCAGGATGGCCTGAATGGCCACCCTACCTGCCCCCTGAGCTATGACCTCCACAGCACTCGGCTCTCTTAACAGTGTCATCCACAGCTATTAAGCTTTACTTCAATAACGATTATCCTGGTGACAAATTTCCTTTAAAGCTGACCTACAGCAATGAAACAAAATGGCTGGGTTGTTATGGAAACCTGGTGTCACACTGTGCATGTGGAGGCTAACTGCCTGTGAGCTTCTATTGGCTGATAAGGGTCATGTGACCAAGCTTCTTTTGACTAATGCATTTTTGGGGAATAGGTACGTCCGAGACAGCTGAGACCTGGTCTAAAACCTTCCCGGACACCTGATGTACCTGTGTGCCAAATTTTGTGATTCTAAATGCAACGGTGCGGATTCCTTTAGTGGACATACATACACACACATACACTCAGCTTTATATATTAGATATATAGTGCAGGTGCCATTTTGTGCTGCTAAAATACAGCGCTCTAGATTTTTTTTAATTAAAGTGCAATTTCTGTAACTTACCACTAAGTCAGTTATATGTTTGACCAAATATGGCAGTCACATTTTTAAGTTGAGAATTTTGTATGGATGATGCATGAATGATGATACAAATATCCAAACGGCCATCTGCAGCAAAACGTTTCCCCACCCTTGGTCTATGGCAAAGCAGCAGCAGGCAGGAAGAGAGAAGGGGGATGGCACATGCAAACTTCGGGCGCTGTCTCCTCATACAGCTGATTGGTGGTGGTGCAAGACCCCTGCCGATCTGATATTGATGACCTATTCTGAGGATATGTCATCAATATTAAAAGCCGGGAGAACACTTTTAAGCTGCCGGTTTCAGGTGGGTGTCAACTCTATAACTCAGCCAGGACTTGCTGCATATGACACAGGCTCAGCTCCTGAGCCTGGTCCATACCCCCCTCTACAGTATGTACACATTTTTCAAAATATGTAAGGACAGGAACAGGAAGGGGGTGGGAATTGAACTTGCGGAAAAAAAAGTGCTTCTCCTATAATGATGTACAGACGTTATCTTGACTGACAACATGCAAACACAACAAAATCATATTACAGTAATACAACAAATTGTGTTAAAGCGACCATCCTCGCACACTTGGAGTCAAATTAACCCTGGCTACATCTGCAAATAAGCCTACTATGATGTAACTGACTTTTTCACACATAACCCTTCTATTATGATGAGAAGTTCCTGTCATGTTCTGTTATGATGATATGTCAATGTTTTCATGCTATATATTGAAGGTTTATTTGGTTTCTGGTGACTGGCTGTTCATTTTCATGTATTTGTGTTTAGCCTACAGGGACGAAATAAAAAAACCATATGTGGCAACAACTACAACAAGAATAGCAACACCTAAACCAAAACTGGGTAAGCCTCCTTCACTTACTGGCCCCTCTTTCATTTAATTGTGACAAAGCACTATAAAGGTTTCAGAACTCTGACAAGTCTTTGAAGACTCAGATTTAAGGTCTATGATTGAAGCTATCTTTAGCCATTTTTTTTTTTGTATTTTTATATTTAATTTATCTTGTTCCTAAATTTAAGTCAGCTATACACATAGGGTCATTCAGTCATCCATGGGATCGTTTATAACTGATCCTACCAACAAGGCATGAGAATAAACTTGCCAAATCATTAAGTCAGTTTTAAAGTACTGTATATGCCGGCGTATAAGACGACTGGGCGTATAGGACGACCCCCAACTTTTCCATTTAAAATATAGGGTTTGGGCTATACTCGCCGTATAAGACTACCCCTCAATGCCCAGCCATCCCTGTCTTCAAGACTATCTTCTCCAGTCCAGGGAACTGACTGGGATCTGTGGATGGCACTGTTATAGGGAGGGGGATCTGTGGATGACACTGCTATGGGGGGATATATGGATGACACTATATAGCATCTTATGCTATATGTGTCATCCACAGATCCACCCCATGACAGTGTCATCCACAGATCCCCCTCCCTATAACAGTGTCATCCACAGATTCCCCCTCCCCATAACAGTGCCATTCACAGATCTCCCCCCCCCCCCTAAACAGGGCCATCCACAAATCCCCCCCCTATAACAGTGCCATCCACAAATCCCCCCCCTATAACAGTGCCATCCACAAATCCCCCCCCTATAACAGTGCCATCCACAAATCCCCCCCCTATAACAGTGCCATCCACAGATCTCCCCCCCTATAACAGTGCCATCCACAGATCCCCCTCCCCATGACAGTGCCATCCACAGATCCCCCTCCCCATGACAGTGCCATCCACAGATCCCCCTCCCCATGACAGTGCCATCCACAGATCCCCCTCCCCATGACAGTGCCATCCACAGATCCCCCTCCCATGACAGTGCCATCCACAGATCCCCCTCCCCATAACAGTGCTATCCACAGATCCCCCTCCCCGACACTCAGAGGAGTATACATTTATTAACTGTAATCTGTAACTTTAACTTTAATCAGCGCTCATCTCTTTTCTAGGGTACCTTACTCTCAGCTTCGGTAACGGGCAGTGCGGGCGGCGCTCACTCTCTGACGTCACGCGCGTGCTCATTCCACTCGGCGGCGCACGCGCGAGACGTCAGTGAGTGAGCTCCGCCCGCACTGCCTGTTACCGGAGCTGAGAGTAAGGTACCCTAGTAAAGAGATGAGCGCTGATTTAAAGTTAAAGTTACGGATTACAGTTAATAAATGTATACTCCTCTGAGTGGCGGGGCTCTGTATATTCTAACCCCTAGGCAAGCGTCCCCGTCACCATGGGAACGCCTGGGGGTTAGAATATACCATCGGATCTGAGTATACCCGGCGTATAAGACGACCCCCGACTTTTGAAAATAATTTCTAGTGTTAGAAAGTCGTCTTATACGCCGCCATATACGGTAAGTGGACAATGGCGGTCAGCTGATCATGCCTTGCACATGTAGTATTTCCAGCTTATACAGTCATGTGAAAAAATTAGGACACCCTTTGAAAGCATGTGGTTTTTTGTAACATTTTTAATAAATGGTTATTTCATCTCCGTTTCAACAATACAGAGAGATTAAAGTAATCCAACTAAACAAAGAAAACTGAAGAAAAGTCTTTTCAAGATCTTCTGTAAATGTCATTCTACAAAAATGCCTATTCTAACTGAGGAAAAAGATAGGACACCCTCACATGTATTCCCTCTTAAATTGGCTCAGATCTCACACAGGTATATCACACCAGGTGCACATAATTAGTAGATCGTTACTCTGCATGTTGAATGAGGCTTGCCCTATTTAAACCTCAGACATTTAGTTTGGTGTGCTCCTGACTGTTGAAGTGAGAGTGAGCACCATGGTGAGAGCAAAAGAGCTGTCAGAGGACTTCAGAAAAAAGATTGTAGCAGCCTATGAGTCTGGGAAGGGATTTAAAAAGATCTCAAAAGATTTTGAAATCAGCCATTCCACTGTCCGGAAGATAGTCTACAAGTGGAGGGCTTTCAAAACAACTGCCAACATGCCCAGGACTGGTCGCCCCAGCAAGTTCACCCCAAGAGCAGACCGCAAGATGCTAAAAGAGGTATCCAAAAACCCTAAAGTGTCATCTCGAGAACTACAGCAGGCTCTGGCTACTGTTGATGTAGAAGTACATGCCTCTACAATCAGAAAGAGACTGTACAAGTTTAACTTGCATGGGAGGTGTGCAAGGAGGAAACCTTTGCTTTCCAAGAGAAACATCGAGGCCAGACTGACATTTGCCAGCGATAAAGTTGACAAAGACCAGGACTTCTGGAATAATGTTCTTTGGACAGATGAGTCCAAAATTGAATTATTTGGACACAACAGCAGAGGACATGTTTGGCGTAAACCAAACACAGCATTCCAAGAAAAGAACCTCATACCAACTGTGAAGCATGGAGGTGGAAGTGTCATGGTTTGGGGCTGCTTTGCTGCAGCAGGACCTGGTCAGCTCACCATCATAGAATCCACGATGAATTCTACTGTGTATCAGAAGGTGCTTGAAGAACATGTGAGACCATCAGTTAGAAAATTAAAGCTGAAGCGGAACTGGACCATGCAACATGACAATGACCCAAAACATACTAGTAAATCAACCAAAGATTGGCTGAAAAAGAAGAAATGGAGAGTCCTGGAATGGCCAAGTCAAAGTCCAGATTTGAATCCCATTGAGATGCTGTGGGGTGACTTGAAAAGGGCTGTACGTGCAAGAAACCCCTCAAACATCTCACAGCTGAAAAAGTTCTGCATTGAGGAGTGGGGTAAAATTTCCTCAGACCGATGTCGAAGACTGGTAGATGGCTACAAGAACCGTCTCACTGCAGTTATTTCAGCCAAAGGAGGTAACACTCGCTATTAGGGGCAAGGGTGTCCTATCTTTTTCCTCAGTTAGAATAGGCATTTTTGTAGAATGACATTTACAGAAGATCTTGAAAAGACTTTTCTTCAGTTTTCTTTGTTTAGTCGGATTACTTTAATCTCTCTGTATTGTTGAAACGGAGATGAAATAACCATTTATTAAAAATGTTACAAAAAACCACATGCTTTCAAAGGGTGTCCTAATTTTTTCACAAGACTGTATGATCAAATTTTCAGCAGACAGAAGATTGCCATTGGCCATCTCATTTATATTTTAAACTATAGTTGGCCGAAGTGGACAACATCTTCCATTTTGGCTGGCTTTTATCTTATGGGCACTGTCTTTGAATAGGGAAGCTTGGAGAAGGTTGTGTAAGCTAGTAGTTATTGGCTACAACTTAAAACTAGAACATTTTAATGTTTTTAGGCTACTTTCATAATTGTGTTTTTGCTGGATCCGGCAGGGTCCAGCAAAAATGCTTCCGTTACTGATAATACCACCATCTGCATCCATTATGAATGGATCCGGTTGTATTATCTTTAACTTACCCAAGACAGATCCGTCATGAACTCCATTGAAAGTCAGTGCGGGACGGATCCATTTTCTAATGTGTCAGAGAAAACTGATCCGTTCCCATTGACTTGCATTGTGGGTCATGACGGAAAGCATGAGGTTTGCTCTCCGGTATGAGAACATAACGGAATGCATTTTGGAGCATACCGTTCTGTTCTGTTACGCTTTGTCCCCATTGACAATAAATGTAAGTAGCATCCTTGCAAAAATTGTCTTCTTTCTGGAGCTATGTTTCTAAGAATTGTATAGTCTATAGCCTTACCCATTTAGAATATTGTAGATTCTATTTGCCAAAGTTGGCTTCTAGTTCACTTGGCATTTTCTTACTCCCATAATAAATGTTCACCACTCATATCCATCTCTTTGTAAATGTCATTCTTGTGTCAGTACGAGTTCACGTGTTATTTGGCATTTGACATTTTACAGTCATGGTTTTTATATAAGGACTGGTATTGTAAGGCATTGCATTGTTTCTTTGTGACAAGTACACATTTATGAGTATAATACTATTTTCACACACATTTTCTCAAAATAATATGTTAGTACTAAAAAGTAAACAACTTTATCAAGATTTCACTTTAAAAAGCCTATGGAAATAAATATGAAGATAGATTAGAATTAATAGCATGTGCTTTATGTTCATTTTCATCCCAAACAAGCTGTTTTCAAACCCTAAATGATGTAATCACTTGGCACAAGTACAAAAATATAATATTTTGTCCAGTTTGTCGGTTTTCACTTGTGACCAAATGCTTGGAGTTGAAGACGAGCAAAAAAAAGAATTCACTTGAACATGTTTACATATATAAATACTGAGATTCAGAGTCACTGGTCCTTAAAAGGGGTTGTCCTATGAAAAATATTCTAGTTTTCAAACCAGCACCTGCATCTGAATACTTTTGTAATTAAATGTAATAAAAAATTTAGTATAACCTCCCAGTTATTCAATAAAATGTATCTGTATAGCGCCACCTGCTCTTTGTTCTTTTTGTTATTTCTTTGACCTGCTCATTGAGATGGCCGCACATGCTCAGTTTCATCTTTCAACTGCCTCCTGAGTTGCGATAGGGAGAGCATGGACACGCCCCCTTAGCTGCAGCAGAACAGACACTCCCCTTGAACTGCCACCCTGTATAAATGTAGCAGAGCAACGCATGGGGATATCTCTGGATCCATGTGAGGTACATGGCTGGGTCTAGCTTTGTTAAAAAGAGATTGCCATGTACTATTTGATGTCTGATTTTCATTTTTTAGATTAGTAATTGATAGTGTTCAGCGAGCACCAAAGTGCTCGTGTGCTTTGGCCGAACACATCAGTATGCTCGTGTGTTCTACCGAGCACAATGGAGGTCAATGGGAGAACCCCAGGCACCCCCTGCTCGGAAGAGAAGAGGGTGTCTGGTTCATAAAAAAGGTTAGAAATTGATGAAAACCCCATCAAAATGGTTTGGAAACAGCATTAAAAGGACAGCTGGATGCGCCTTAGACTCCTACTATGTACGACATACAATAGACAACCACAGAAAGGCTATATGCCAAAAGCCAGGTATGTGCCCAATCTATCCATTAGACAGATACCAGCCAGCATACCTTACAATGGCAGCCTTGTGCACTATGAGATATTCCAAACCAGCTCTCACCTGACTGAGAACCAGTAAACCTCAAAGTTATTTTGCATCTGTTAGTAATGGTATAACTCCTTAAAATATGTCAAAGTGGTATTTTTAGGTAAAAAACCTTGATCTTGACCACTTAAGCTGGCTATACACATCTGTCTTTTGTCAGCCAAGCCCGCTGAGAACAGTTTTGGCCGACACACTAATGTGTGTTAGGAAGCAAGGATTGGGTGAAATGGATATATTCACCCAGTCCTTTTGTTCTTCCAGGAAATAAGCCTCCACCCATAGAATACACATATATGTTCGGCCTTAGCCAAAGGGGAATCTGGGAGGGAGTCGGGAAAGATAGCAGTTGGCTGAATGATTGTTAGGTCGACAGTTATTGAAGGGATATGGGCTGTTTTAGACCGAGTGGAAATTCAATACAAAAAGTAGCTCAACTGCTCTGAGGAACCCATCTATTGAGAAAATTTAACCTACTATTGTTTTAAACATGACAACAAATGATAACTCCTTTCCCTGCAGCGGAAATGAGTATGGACAGCTAAATTCCCCCTCCAAATAAATGCTCCCAGAATATCCTAGCTATAGATATCTCTGCATTCAGTCAATCATTGAAGGACTTATCAAAAGAGGATATCATAGCTGGAACACCACTTTGAATCAGTGAATTATCACGGAAACAGTTGCATATACTGTAGTATCTGTATATATAAAAAAAAAAAACTAAAATAAAGTGCAACCCCTACATTTAATTTACAAGGCTGCTGTGAACTTCAAGTTTTTTACCACCTAGGATTTTAAATATGACTTAGATATTGGGGGAAACAGAATTTCAAACTATAAACTGGTCCATTCTAGACTGTTAGGCAATATCGCAGAACACAATGCACTTTGGAAATCAATGTGAAAAGCCTAATGTGTACCATCACTGTAAAGTTTATAACACATAGGTTAAAGTTCCTAGGAAATATCTGAAAATACATTCTCCAAAATTGAATTTCCATCTCTCTTCTTTGTTGACGAGGTTGAATTAGCAGAAACAAGTTTGTCTACTTGTGTATTTTGAGCTCCTACAAATTCCTGATAATATAAAATCCTAGTGGTTGAGATCTGTACTAAAAAGGCAACCATAGAAATGATAATTATACATTCAAGATAGATGTTGTTTGGTGTTTTGGGCCAGTCAGTCAGGGGCTACCTGACATGAAACTGCACTAATAGAGCAAGTCCTACAGTATCAGTGCAGTTTCTGATGTTAGAAGAGCTGAAGGACCTGTGATGACATCATCACACGATCACATGATGTCCTCACAGGTCCAGCACCCAGTGAGCAGTTCAGCAGAAGGAGAAGAACTGCAGAGCAGTAGAGGAGGAGGTAAGTGACTGGGGAAGTTTTTTTACACTCTCCTTCCATGCTGCTATCAGTGGGTGAGGAGTGATTAGTAATAACAATACTGCAGTCAGTGGGGGAGAGGGGGTTGGGCTAACAATGCTAAAGTCAGTGGGAGAGCGGTGGTTAGAGTTAATAATGCTGTCAGTAAGGTAGGGGTAGTTGGGGTAACAATACTGCTGTCAGTGGGGGAGGAGTGGTTTGGGGTAATAAAGCTTCTGTCAGTGAGGTAGGGGTGGGGAAAATTCGCTTCTACCTCACAGTTTTTTTTTTGCCTTCCTCTGGCTCAATTTGCAGGATAACAGGCCGAACTGGATGGACAAATTTCTTTTTGCGGCCTGATAAACTATGTTACTATGTTACTATGTTATTAAGTAGAAGACTGAGCCAGTTAATAGAAGAAAGTACCCAAACGTCTGCCAGAACTGTTACAGCTGTACAATAAATATCATCATTGAAATGTGGCCATCTTGGAGATTCTCCAGTTCAGCACTGTCTTCTCACAGCAAGTGCTACATAAACAATTAGTATCTTTCAATCGTCCTTGTCATAACTCTGGTAATTTAATATCATTCACTCACAAGGATTCCACACCTGCTGTGTGACCTTATTCCCTTCATAGACTAAAAAGGCTTAACAGAAGTTATAAGAAGAGCCAGGAAGGGTTTAAAAAGCAGCCCTGGCATACAAACTCCACCAGCCCACATAAAATATCTCCATTCCCCCCACCCAATATAATGGAAAGAAGGTGGTGTGCAATGTACACTGCAGCAAAATTTCCATTATTTTGTTGCAGTCCTTATCTTCAATAAAAGAACGAAAATAAAAATGGAACATAGAAACACCTGATCACATGGTCAGACATATGCATTACCACAATGCAGCACAAAATACCTCCCAACACCAATAAATACCACAATGCAGCAGAAAGTACCTCCCAACAGCACCAACAAATACCACAATGCAGCAAAAAGTACCTCCCAGCAGCACACAAAACCCCCTCCAACCCTGATAGCAGCATTTTTTCTGCTTACTGTCCCTCTCCCACTTACTTACCGGACATGGTGCCTCCATCTTCTTTTCTGGCCCTCTCCCACTTACAGCAGCACTATTATTCTTAACCACCCCTCCCCCAGTATCACAATTTTTTTTATACTTAACTGCCCCTCCCCCACTGTCAGCAGCACTATTAGGCCCCTTTCACACGGGCAAGTTTTCCGCGCGGGTGCAATGCGTGGGGTGAACGCATTGCACCCGCACTGAATCCGGACCCATTAATTTCTATGGGGCTGTGCACATGAGCGGTCATTTTCACGCATCACTTGTGCGTTGCGTGAAAATCGCAGCATGCTCTATATTGTGCTTTTTGCACGCAACTCAGGCCCCATAGAAGTGAATAGGGCTGCGTGAAAATCGCAAGCATCCGCAAGCAAGTGTGGATGCGGTGCGATTTTCACGCATGGTTTCTACGTGACGATCGGAATGGGGACCCGATCATTAATATTTTCCCTTATAACATGGTTATAAGTGAAAATAATAGCATTCTTAATACAGAATGCTAAGTAAATTAGGGATGGAGGGGTTAAAAAAATAAAATATAATAATTAAACTCACCTCATCCACATGTTCGCACTGCCCGGCTCGTCTTCTTTCTTCTTCTTTGATGACCTGGGATGAAAAGGACCTTTGGTGACGTTACTGAGCTCATCACATGGTCCATGGTCACCAAAGGTCCTTTTCCTCCTAGGTAATCAAAGAAGAAGAAAGAAGACGAGCCGGGCAGTGCGAACAAGTGGATGAGGTGAGTTTAATTTTAATTTTAATTTTTTTAACCTGTCCATCCCTAATTTACTTAGCATTCTGTATTAAGAATGCTATTATTTTCCCTTATAACCATGTTATAAAGGAAAATATTAAAATCTACAGAATACCTAACCCAAACCCAACTTCAGTGAAGAAGTCCGGGTTTGGGTCTGGGTACCACATTCAGTTTATTCTTACGCGCAGAAAAAACTAAAGAACGCAACGCAATCGCATACAAAACTCATTCCACTCACAGGCAAAATCACACGATTTTCCCGCAACGCACCCGCATCCTATCCGGCCCTCACACGCAACACCCGTGTGAAAGAGGCCTTACCCCTAACCACCTCTAACCCACTCACATTATTAACCCTAATCACCCATCTCCCGCTGACAGCAGCATTATTACACTTAACTACCCCTCCCCTACTGTCAGCAGCATTATCCTCCCTAACCAAGCTACCTCACTGACAGCATTATTACCCCTAACCATCCATCTTCCACTGAGAGCAGCATTGATACTCTAAACACCCCTACCTCACTGACAGTGTTATTACCCCTAACCACCCATCTTCCACTGACAGCAGCATTGATACCCCAACCACCCCTACCTCACTGACAGCAGCTTTATTACCCCAAACCACTCCTCCCCCACTGACAGCAGTATTGTTACCCCAACTACCCCTACCTTACTGACAGCATTATTAACCCTAACCACCGCTCTCCCACTGACTTTAGCATTGTTACCCAAACCCCCTCTCCCCCACTGACTGCAGTATTGTGATTACTAATCACTCCTCACCCACTGATAACAGCATGGAAGGAGAGTGTAAAAAAAAACTTCCCCAGTCACTTACCTCCTCCTCTACTGCTCTGCAGTTCTTCTCCTTCTGCTGAACTGCTCACTGGGTGCTGGACCTGTGAGGACATCATGTGATCGTGTGATGATGTCATCACAGGTCCTTCAGCTCTTCTAACATAAGAAACTGCACTGATACTGTAGGACTTGCTCTATTAGTGCAGTTTTTATGTCAGGTAGCCCCTGACTGACTGACCCAAAATACCAAACAACATCTATCTTGAATGTATAATTATCATTTCTATGGTTGCCATTTTAGTACAGATCTCAACCACTAGGATTTTATATTATCAGGAATTTGTAGGAGCTCAAAATACACAAGTAGACAAACTTGTTTCTGCCAGTTCAACCTCGTCAACAAAGAAGAGAGATGGAAATTTAATTTTGGAGAATGTATTTTCAGATATTTCCTAGGAACTTTAACCTATGTGTTATAAACTTTACAGTGATGGTACAGATATGGCTTTTCACATTGATTTCCAAAGTGCATTAAGTTCTGGGATATTGCCTAAGAGGCTAGAATGGACCAGTTTATAGTTTGAAATTCTGTTTCCCCCAATATCTAAGTCATATTTAAAATCCTAGGTGGTAAAAAACTTGAAGTTCACAGCAGCCTTGTAAATTAAATGTAGGGGTTGCACTTTATTTTAGTTTTTTTTTATATACAGATACTATATGCAACTGTTTCCGTGATAATTCACTGATTCAAAGTGGTGTTCCAGCTATGATATCCTCTTTTGATAAGTCCTTCAATGATTGACTGAATGCAGAGATATCTATAGCTAGGATATTCTGGGAGCATTTATTTGGAGGGGGAATTTAGCTGTCCATACTCATTTCCGCTGCAGGGAAAGGAGGTATCATTTGTTGTCATGTTTAAAACAATAGTAGGTTACATTTTCTCAATAGATGGGTTCCTCAGAGCAGTTGAGCTATTTGTATTGAATTTCCACTCAGTCTAAAACAGCCCATATCCCTTCAATAACTGTCGACCTAACAATCATTCAGCCAACTGCTATCTTTCCCGACTCCCTCCCAGATTCCCCTTTGGCTAAGGCCGAACATATATGTGTATTCTATGGGTGGAGGCTTATTTCCTGGAAGAACAAAAGGACTGGGTAAATATATCCATTTCACCCAATCCTTGCCTCCTAACACACATTAGTGTGTCGGCCAAAACTGTTCTCAGCGGGCTTGGCTGACAAAAGACAGATGTGTATAGCCAGCTTAAGTGGTCAAGATCAAGGTTTTTTACCTAAAAATACCACTTTGACATATTTTAAGGGGTTATACCATTACTAACAGATGCAAAATAACTTTGAGGTTTACTGGTTCTCAGTCAGATGAGAGCTGGTTTGGAATATCTCATAGTGCACAAGGCTGCCATTGTAAGGTATGCTGGCTGTTATCTGTCTCATAGATAGAATGATGGCTTGCACATACTTGGCTTTTGGCATATAGCCTTTGTGTGGTTGTCTATAGTATGTCGTACATAATAGGAGTCTAAGGCACATCTAGCTATCCTCTTAATGCTGTTTCCAAACCATTTTGATGGGGTTTCCATCAATTTCTAACCTTTTTTTATGAACCAGACACCCTCTTCTCTTCCGAGCAGGGGGTGCCTGGGGTTCTCCCATTGACTTCCATTGTGTTCGGTAGAACACACGAGCATACTGATGTGTTCGGCCCAAAAAAATCTCCTTTTGTGGCTGTATTTTTATTTTTGAGGGCTTTGGCCCAGTTAGTTAGGCCTATGGCCTCTCTTAGTTGGCTAAATTTTGCTTTCTTGAAGTCTGGTATTTTTGTTCCTCCCTGAAGAAACACTCTTTTGAATGACAATTGAAAGGTTATTACTTTATGGTCACTATTTCCCAGGTGTCTCCCAACCTGCACATCTGTTGTTCTGTCAGGTCTATTGGTTAATACTAAGTCCAGTATGGCTGTCCCCCTAGTTGGGTCCTGAACCAGTTGGGAAAGGTAATTGTCTTTGGTTATTGCCAAGAACCTGTTTCCTTTATAAGATATACAGGTTTCAGTTTCCCAGTCTATATCTGGGTAGTTGAAGTCCCCCATAATAACGACCTCATTATGACCTGCCGCCTCGTCTATTTCGTTTAGTAGCAGATTTTCTGTGGACTCTGGTATATTAGGTGGTTTATAATAAACTCCTATTAGTATTTTATTATTGTTTTTGCCTCCATGTATTTCTACCCACAGTGACTCAACATGTTCATGTCCCTCACTTATATCTTCTCAGACTGTAGGCTTTAGACAGGACTTTACATAAAGGCAGACTCCTCTCCATTTTTGGTGATCCTTTCTAAACATACTGTAACCCTGTACGTTAACCGCCCAGTCATAGCTATCATCCAGCCATGTCTCAGTTATTCCCACTATGTCATAGTCTTCCTCATACATCAATCATTCCAATTCACCAGTTTTATTAGTCAGGCTTCTGGCATTAGTATACATACAATTAAAAGGTTTATGTATATTTTTAACCCTATACATTTCCTTCTGAACTGTTCTAATCCCTCCTTCCATTCCTCCCCCAGTTCCATTACCTTGCCACCGGTCTCTATCTGCACTATCCTCCCATCCCATAACGTAATTACCCTCCGTCCCCCCAGTCCCTAGTTTAAACACTCCTCCAACCTTCCAGACATCTTCTCCCCCAACACAGCTGCCCGACATCTTCTCGCCCAACACAGCTGCCCCTTCCGAATTGAGGTGCAGCCCATCCCTATGATACAGCCTGTAGCCGACACAGAAGTCGGCCCAGTTCTCCAGTAACCCAAACCCCTCCTTCTTACACCAGTTCTTGAGCCACTTGTTAACCTCCCTAATCTCCCGCTGCCTTTCTTGTGTGGCTTGTGGTACAGGTAGTATTTTGGAAAACACTAGCTTTGAGGTCCTTGCCCTAAACTTGTGACCTAAATCCCTAAAATCATTTTTAAGGACGCTCCACCTACCTCTAACTTTGTCATTGGTTCCGATATGGATCATGACTGCTGGATCTTCTCCAGCCCCTCCCAGTAATCTGTCAACCCGATCCGCGATGTGTTGAACTCGAGCACCAGGAAGACAACACACCGTTCGATGATCCTGGTCTTTGTGACAGATCGCCCTATCTGTACCCCTAATAGTTGAGTCTCCCACTACGAGCACCTGTCTGGCCTGCCCTGCTCTACTCGTCCTCTGCTTTCTGGAGCTGACATTCCCCTGACTGGCAGAGGAAGGGTCTGGCTGCAGCAGTGCTCTACCTGAACTGACATCCCCGTCATCTGCCAACATTGCAAACTTGTTGGGGTGTGTCAGATCAGGGCTAGCCTCCCTGACACTCCTCCCTCTACCCCACTTTCTAACTGTTATCCAGCTAGCTACCTCACTTTCTTGAGCCTCCTCGCTACCACCCTCCCCCACATCTACCCCATAGAGTGCTTGTTCAGTGAGCAGCAAACTCTTTTCCAAATTGTCAACGCTTCTCAGTTGAAACTCGCCCGGTTAGATACACGATGTGCAATTCCAAACGGATAATTTGCTCACATTTTAAACAAAGATATGTACCCTCAAATGGCTGTTCCAGGACTGTATACATTAACCAAAATGTGCACTGGACTGCAATGTCAATAATGGAACAAATATTAAATGGGGATTATGCAAGAAAAGATAAAAAATACAATATAGTGCAGTGATAAGAATCTAATTTACTGTAGTCCCCTCCCAAAGTCCCTGAATCTGAAGTCACGTAATCTAAAGTCACACACTTAATACAAACACACACTTAAAATCAAACACGCAAATGCTCACAAACTCACGTTGTTTGTCTGCTTGTATAAGTGCAGCTCTCAAACCAGACTGCTTTTTTTTCCTCTGGATTCAAAGGACTGAGCTGCCCTCGAGACTGGCTATTTAACTTCTCCTAATAAGATAGCCACACCCTAATTACTCACTTTGTCAACACCCTGGAGAAGGAAGAGAAAATAAATAAATAAATAAATAAAAAACATGTAATCACAGTATACTCTCAGCTGCTATGAAATAAACCTGGCAGCAAAAGCAAGTCACAGTGTATAAACTAGACTAACTGCCACATCGAGTCCCTGGGAGGAGGCAGTCATGACAGGAGCTGGTAGTAATCAGTAGCATCTCCATTATCAATAGGAGCTAGTGAGATGCCCAGGTCGCATCTTATAAGGTCTGTTTCATCATTAGTAATTGTGACGTCCGTAGGATCCTTTCAGGACGACGAATGGTATAATCATATAGTGAATGTATTCATTTATTCATCCAGGTAGACACTGTGACAAGTGCTATTGTATGTATCATTGGAACCGAGACACCCTGAGGAGCCCTTGAGTGGGCGAAACGCGTTGGGTTATTGTGTTGTGGATTACTTTATTGGTACCTGACTTCTAGGCAGCGATCATCTCTGTTGTGGCAGTATCATTTTTTATTATATGTTGATTGTTCACGTAACTATCACTGTTAGGGTGTTATAGGGAAAGTAGGGAAGGAACGCGGACAGGGAAACCCCACCATCAGGGGTGACCCCTGGGCAAAGGCTAGAGGAGGACTGTACTAGGGAAAGAATCCCCTTGTAGAAAGATACTAGCCGAGGACCTCCCAATCTACTAACTGTATATTGTGTATTGTTTGTACGTTACAATTGTGGTGGATGCTAAATGCGTAGAAATAAGTAGCCGGCCTGAGGTCTGCACTTTTTTGGTATCAGCCACCAGTATGGGGCATTAATTTTAAAGATAAATAATAAAAGGTATATTTTAAAAGGGTCCTACCTTAATTAAAGAGAGAATAAAATTAACGAGAGGACCTATTACTATCTCAAAACATAATAAAAACATGTTAATAAATAAAAACTAGACTACACTGCTCTGACTTGGTATAGAGTACAATAAAGTCAGGAATAGCCACTCAGCAATGCACACAAATAATTTAACTCTCACAGATACTCCCTCACGTAATCTAAAGCGACACACTTAATACAAGCACACACTTGAAATCAAACATGTGAACGCTCACAAACTTGCGTTGTTTGTCTGCGTGTATAAGTGCAGTTCTCAAACCAGACAGATTTTTTTCCTCTGGATTAGCCTTGTTCTAAAATATCATGCAACATGAACAACCTGCTGTTATAATTCTCTTCAGATGTGATGAAATCATTGTTCCGGAATTCCCATTTTTTTAATTAGAGAAGGAAAATGTGAGATGTCTGAAAGAAAATCTTTACAAAATGTAGTTCAAAAAAGTTGATCCCAGCTTTATTCAGCAAAGTATATGGAACTATGTATTTAAGTATTTGTCCTTTGTAGACAACTTCATAATGGTCAAACACCATAAAAAAAAATTACAGAGTGCCATTGCTTGAAATCATACTTTCATAACTGGTAAATCACATTATTAATTTCTAAGGTCTCCAGCACTACTTAAAGTGAATCTGTCACCTAGTTTTACCCTATAGAGCTGTGGACATGCAGGGATAGATCTCCGCTAGCATGTCCTCAATATACCTGTCCCATAGCTCTGTGTGGTTTTATTTAGTTAAAAAAATTATTTTATAGATATGCAAATTAACCAAGTAAGGTGCCCAAGGCGTGGTTACTTACGGTTAAGGAGCCCAGCACCGCCTGCATTCAGGAATCTCCTCCTTGCTCACGAAGTTACAGTGCCGTTATCACGCGAAGTGTTTGTTCCCTTTGCTGGCATCAGCCTCAGTGAACGAACTGCGCATGCGCTAGCTTGTGCATCGCGAGATTATGGCACTGTAACTTTGTGAGCAAGAAGGAGATTGCTGGATGCAGGCTGTGCTGGGATCCTTCACAGGGGGCATGGCTGGGCTCCTTAACCGTAAGTAACCACGCCTTGGTCACCTTACTTGGCTAATTTACATATCTATAAAATTATTTTTTAAACAAAATAAAACCACACAGAGCTATGGGACAGGTATATTGCGGACATGCTAGCGGAAATCTATCCCTGCATGTCCGCAGCTCTATAGGGTAAAACTAGGTGACAGATTCCCTTTAAAACACTGTACATTTTTATTCACATATCCTTAAAAACATCGGAGGCAAACACCAGAGACGCTTACACATTTTGGATGGAGTAGAAACAACAAGATGTTTCTACTCCATCCCAAATGCATAGGCATCTCTAGTGTTTGAATAACGATTTACGTAAGCTGGAGACCTTGGATTCTGCTGAACTCTACGTTCTACCTATCGCTGACTCAGGAATTTGTTTTCTCCCTGCACCGCACTTAAATGTGGAATTGGTGAGTGATACATATGATGAGATGATCACTTTAACTTTCCCTTGTATTCTATTGACTAAATCAAAACATTTTTGTATAGCCAATTAAATAGGTGAAGGTATTTCAGAGCAGAGCTTTTGATTTTTTTTTTAAGTTTTATGTAAATTTTAATAATTTTATGATACAAAAATGTATCAGTTTACTGAAAGCAAACTTGCTTGACTTTCACTCTACAATGTTTAATGTTTAAGGGGTTTATCATGTTTGGACAACCACCATATAGCAAGTGTCCTGACCATGATCTCAAAGCAAGGATGCTCACTCCAGTGACCCTTGACCATCAGCAGTTACTATCACAGAGAAAACAGCCAACAAGTCCTCATGGACAATATGCATATCAGTAAGCTTACACTGATAATCCATTTATTTTTTTATTTCTTGGTATACTTATTTCTTGGTATAGCTTATAAAGGTATCACTGCTATAATACTTTGTCATTTTAACGCCAAAAAAACATTCAAATATCCTTATAGGTGCCCTATGCAGACTATTTTTTCTATATGCACTAGTTTCCATACATGAGAAGAATCATCCTATTTTATACAGTATTTTGTAACTAGTGAATGAATTGGTTTTGCACCTAAATTGCAGAATCACTGAGCCTTTAAAATATTAAATAGTAACCATTGTTTCATTTCTGTATTAATTAATGAATAATACAGTCATATATTAGAACATTCTAATATATCTTATTAGAGAAAGATGCTTCTTTCTTCTCTCCTCTCACTGTCAACTCACTGCTCAAATCTGTCCTCTGCGAAGACAGGCTGCCTGCTCACTGAAGTATCAGATTACATTAAAGTCTATTGAGGTGTGGGGGGAGGGGCTTCTGCAGACAGTTAGACTAACAGAAAGATTGCTGCAGATTTGTAAGTGATTTACTGTCTAAATTCACTCCTGAATTCACATCTGCTATACTGCTATATAATGTCCTCCATTACTGCTGTTTCTGAGGATGTGCTACAGAGAGTAAACAACAAGGGTCTCCTGTTTCTCTATGTCCAGTATATAGGCAGATATAATTCCTGCAAGTCTCTAACCACCAGCTCACATAGAATTAAACAAATTGCAGAGGTAGAAAATGCTAAAAATGCCAGATGCAAGTCATAGCCAGAAATAGCTTTGTTTCCCTTGTACACACACATTGCAGCTTATTCTGAAATATTGCCTGAACTGATGGTTACACTTCAATAGATTTAATATTTACAAATTTAGGGTATGGGCAGATGTGGGGAGTTTGCTGCTGATTTTATTCACCAAAATATGTCCCATTCATAAAAAGTAAAATGTTTAGTGCAAAGAAATGTAAGTAGTAGTCATAGCCCAGTAGTCAAAGAGTGGCCGAGCTCTCATCAAATCTGAGGGCTGCTCATTAACATATTTCCACTGCTTTGAAAGCCTACACATTGCTATTCTTTTCTGATACAATCAAAGGCTTTATGGCTGAATTTATCTGTTATTCTTTTGTTTTAAAATTACGCAAGACATCACATGCATATTGTGTGTCTTACGCATTGTGTTGTACATATGTAGAGTCCCCAGATTTTGATCGAAAGTCATAAACGTTGAGGGTGTTGACATTTAGGTCTTTGTGATTAATTCATCAAGTAGGTTGTTACTTACTTTGGAATATATTATACTGCAGCCTGAACTAAAGGGAAACTGTTCAGGAACGTTGAAGGTTGGAGGTGCTAGGAATAGTTTTTGCAGCCATTGATTTATGTCTATATGTAAATAAAATAGTTGTTGGGTTAATGAAAGTTTGTAATGCAAGAACTGTGGTTAGACCTTGAGGAACTGGACAACTGTGTGTTGCTATTTCAGTGTGGATGAATGCCTACCTGCTACTGATTTTGAATTTTTTGTCGGATGCAGAGAATGAAATATGGTATTTTGAAATGGTCATGTTTGCCACATTTTTACTATCTTTCCTTGAAATTTTATATTAAAGGGCCAACTTTGATAATTTCATTAGAGAGATGTGCCATGAGCACTTCCCTGATAAAGTATAATAATGAAATTGCTCCACAATAGTAACCCTAAAGGCAGATTCCCTGCAAATACTCATATTCTGTGAATCAATTGCTAACAGAGACTGGTAATTATAACTTTGAATATGAAATATTTTTTCTTCTACATTTTTGGAGTCATTTATATATTTTAGATGCAAATCCTTTGGCCCTTTGAATCCTTTGATCATTTCTATGACCGTTACCCCTTAATAGAATCCATGACATAAAATCTATCACATCTTTGTTCCAAAACGTGATGCCAACATTGTCTCAAATAGTACTTCCACATGTTTTCCAGTCTGCTTGTTATAATAGCAACAGTCATCAGAATTGGACCGCTTACCCTGCCAGTATTCATTTTCAAATCAATTTGCCTGACAAGTATTTCATGACAATTGTTTTTACATCCATCTACTAAACATCTGATTGATTCACTGATGTCTTGATATTTTGGAATTTGATACACTGATGTGGTATTACCCTCACTAGGCTACGCAAGTGATGAGTTTACATATTTCCACTTTAGAATCATTTCTAACAATATTCTATACAATGTGTTCCACAACTTTGCAAATACTTTGCAGTTTTTGATTATGAGTTTTTTGTATGACTGACTTTATGGACTTTGCAGCTTAGAAATTCAGAAATCAGCTGTTATTGCCAGCGGAAACTGCCAGTGGCTACACAGAGAAAGTGTAGTAGTACATGCTAACCATTCGAAAGATTGGGTGACCATATTATATACGATTAGTCAACTGCCCCAGAGAGGGAGACACTTTTTCCAACTGCTTTCCACTTTCTCTCATGGAAGGAGCTCATGGGTCACTTCTCTGAAGTACAGAGAAGATGGTGGAGATGTGAGTAATGAGCAGCAGCACTTGTATGCAGTCTCCATTACCACAGTCTGTACTGTCCATCCTCTCTGTACTTCATGTCTCCTAATGAGCTCCTTTCCTTCAGAGATTCAGCTGAATATCTTATCAGCTTTATTCAGGATAATAATCCCTGACAAGTAGAGCAGAGAGGAGGATAAGGCAGCTCTTTACCACAATGTTGTGAAGTAACTTGCCCTGCTGTGTGATTAGGACAGGTTTTGTGTGAACTAATAGGACGGCGGCCATTTTATTTCTCCTAATGATTGCTCCCTAGACAAAACGAACCAATATAGCTAATGAAAGGTATTTGGGAATATATTTATAATAAAGTAATATTTAGGTATTTTCATTTTCTTAATTCCCAGAGAACCTCTTTAAGTATTGCAGAAAAAAATACCAAGGAAAATATTTGCAAAGTTACTCAAGATTCATGTCGATTTTGTCAATGGAATTAGCTTTTCCATTACTTATATTTTTTATACTGCACTACATTCCTTTTAATGTTTGCTGTAGCTCCATGGCCCATTTTTCCTGGCTCTGCTCTACTGTACTAGGTACCCAAAACATATGTACTGGCAGTAATATATCTTGCGGCCATGATGTTCCATGTTGCTTGCAATGATCTCTAATTGCACGTAGAAGGGAGATGTTTCAACGATGCTGCCAGTATAGGAGAAAATAGTTCCAGTTACGGTGTGTAAAGGGGTTCTGTATAAATGTTGTTTATTAGTGTTTTATGTGTTAGTATTAAGCCTTTTTAAAATCCTAAATGCAGTGGAATTTTTTTTTCATAAGCATTATAACGTGTTAGCAAACTGTCTGGCTTTAGGACCACGCAGTTACTCGAGCAGCTAGAGCTCTGTGTGTGAGGCCATGCATGCAGGGAGGAAACGGAGAACATCAGCTTTGGGGAGCTCCCTGTGCGAGGCCTGTTTGTAAAAAAAAGGACTTTGGATGGCTTGACTGCTGTGAAGAGAAGGAACCATCCAGTGTTGTGAAGTCTGGCTATTCTGGGGCTTAAAGGGAATATGTCACCCATATATTTTTTTTGCCAGTTAAAACCAGATAGTGACACATATGCATTTTTTCTAATGTGCTTTTATTTTCTGATTGTAAAATTTGTATTCTATTTCCCGAACATGATTGTGGGGGCTGCCATCTTGTCTGAACCATTGTTAACAGCATTTAAAGATGTGATTTACAGTGGTCACCATTAGCCATGGACAAAATAGACTGGAGGGGAGTTGTTGACCTCTATGGGGAGTTTTATAGATATGCTCTGTGACCTTTACAGACATTGTTTTACAAGCACGGAGTAGATAAGCTTTGACAATCACCTATTGTGAATGGTGGATACTATGTTATCTATATACAGTTGATATCAGTCATCGTAATTCTGTCTATAATGAAAATTAGATTACTACTAAAAAGCAATCTCTACAGACCAGTAAGTTTCTCCTATTTTTAGGTTTAGTGGCCAATGTGAATATTACAGGATTTCAAGATTTTTTTTTATATAGTGCCATTAAAAATTTAGCGTCACCAAAAATTCTTTCAAAATATGTTTAAAATTAAAACTTGATTTAACAATAGGTCATTTTCTGATGACACATTCCCAGATCTGGTGATTTCCTTGTTCTCCACATGGGGTGACTTGAAGTGTGATAATTATTACATCATTATTGGCTTTTACAAGTTGTCCTTTATTCAAGCAAGTGTATGTTTGTATAAAGGATTTTTTTTTGCAAGTTGCAAGATGTTATTCCTTTTACTACAAGCTGTGTGCGAACTTTCTACTTTTACTGCTAAACTTTTTAACGTTAAGATAAATGCTGTGTTTCTGATTATTGCTGAGTGACATCCAAGCACAAAAGGTAGAAAGTGCCTCCATTAAGACCTGCTTAGTGTGAGTAATCTAGTGGAGCATGCCCTACATAGAATATGGTGCACCCCTTTACAGCTGGTGGTGAGATAAACCATTACAGGCTATGAGGTAGAGAGTGGCTTTTCCATGACTCATGGTGGAGCCAGGGAAGGCAGGACTTGTGCACCCATGGATCTCTATGGCACTGTGGGACTGCCATGATAGTTGAGATTCCCAACCCTGGCAAAAAAAAATACAGCTTGCACAATTCAGTTGCTCAATAAAAAAATTTGCTCAAAGCGGCTAATCCATCAGGTGACCAGGAGGCAGGCATTTTGTCAGTCAGTGTACATGACATACATTTTCATTTGAGTGGTATGTGGTCTTAGTATGTGCAGATATTTGTTTAAGCCTTTTGATTAAATTTATAGAACCTTATCCATGGTTTTCAGTTTGTATGCATCCTGTAGAAGTTGCTGCCTGCATTTAAAAGAAAAATGTAAACCTGTTTCCTTGTTTGAACTTTTTACCTAATAAATTATTTAAAAGAAAAACATCCTAATTATTAAGGCACTATAAACGAGTGCAAATATACTTAGTAGGAACCAAAAGTGGTTAATAGACATGTTGTTGCCATTTTTAGTGCCACTAAGGCTACTTTCACACTTGCGTTCGTAGCGGATCCGTCTGGTATCTGCACAGACGGATCCGCTCCTATAATGCAAACGATGGTATTCAAACGATGGTATTTCAGAAAAAAATCTAAGTCTAATTGTTAGTCAGACGGATCAGTCCTGACTTTGCATTGAAAGTCAATGGGGGACGAATCCGTTTGAAATTGCACCATATTGTGTCAATGTCAAACGGATCCGTCCCCATTGACTTACATTGTAAGTCTGGACGGATCCGTTTGGCTCCGCACGGCCAGGCGGACACGAAAACGCTGCAAGCAGCGTTCGGTTGTCCGCCTGCTGAGTGGAACGGAAGCGAAACGGAGCCACACTGATGCATTCTGAGCGGATCCTTATCCACTCAGAATGCATTGGGGCTGTACGGATCCGTTCGGGGCCGCTTGTGAGAGCCTTCAAACGGAACTCACAAGTGGAACCCCGAACGCAAGTGTGAAAGTAGCCTAAGTCCTTGTGCTGACATTTCCCATCTAAGGGTTTAAATACAAAGTTAGAGAAACTGGCTAAATTCGAGATGCATTATTCTCATTGCACTGTTCTCATTTCTTTGACAGTTGTCTCTTTTCAGCTCTTATATGTAGAGTTTGGCGTAATTATTATTTATAAGTTCATCCTGCTCTTTTCTAGAAAAATACTCATGCATCCAAGAATTGCACAGCCCGGAAGATTGAAGGAAATGCATTTTTAATATGGATTTTCTTTTTCTTTTCTTAGTGTCTAAAATTACAGAGTCACCTCCAGTCTACAAACCTTCAGAAAAACCTGCTGTGGAAGATCCCAAACCAGGTAGAGATTTCTATATATTTCAAAAAAATAAAAATAAAGTAAAAGTGAAGTATTCTTACTAAAGAATAAAGTAATGAAACATGTAAATAGTTTTCTTATTGATTTCAGATGTAATTAAAAAAAGTAATCATCAATTACATGATTTTTATGTCCAAACTTACATAACTGACCTGTTTTAAGACATAACTATTGTTTAATTTTATCCTTAATTGATTGCCTTCTATAATACATTGTTTCTATATTGTTTTTTTTTTTAAATAAATTCTTTTTCAGGAACTCTAAAATGTAATATTAATAGTTCTTTGATAACGTTTTCGTTTTATCTTCTCTAAATATTTTGTGTCCATTTTCACATTTTCTGTAACAGTTGCAAGCCAATCTATTGTGGAATCTTTCACTCCAGATTTATCAACTGGTACCCTAGAATGGGTCAGAGCAACCATGGGTAACATGATTATCCTTATTACATGAGTTCATATTTTCCAGTGAACAATTTACATACTTGCCTTTCTAGGAAACCATGACTGAATTGTTATTCCACAGATTTGAATTTTCTCCATTTTCTCATGACTTCTCTTCTTTGTTCATCTAGCTGTAGCTTGACGGCCAGCAAGCTCAGCTTACACATTACTTGTGCTGCATGTGGCAATTGTTCTCTTCCCCTTTCTAGCATTTAAGCATTGCTTTGGGCTACAAATTAATTATGTGCATTGCAACCAGCAAGTTTACAAAGCAAGTGCTACTTTGTATTGTATTTTTGTTTCAAAATCCCAAGCTTTCCTGTTTGTTCAGCGCACAACTTGGAACTTATAACCTTATAAACTTATGTCGATTTGCATTTATGGCTATTATTTGTGGCAGTCTCATTCAGCTATTTTGCTTCCAGAAAACAATGTGCTTAAATGTCAATTTCCTTACTGCATATTTACTGTAAACATACCTGACAGTGACAAAGTAATACCCTCCATACTTTTGAGAAAGGATACACCCATCATTGTAACCAACAGCACTGTTAATTATAGTAGTAACACTTGAAATAATTATGTATTTCCTTTAAGTCCTTTGCTCCTTTCCATGGCCAGCTCTCTTTGAAAATTAAAAGTCCCAATACTTTTATACGCCTAGTCAAATGTATTCCCATTTTCTTTGTGCCTTCTGTGTTCATCATCGCCAATGATAATCATAAAGGTGATTACTGATTACCTTGGTCAACTGGTTTATGGAAGGCAGGTAAAGCATATTTCAATGTTTTTACATCTTACGTGTATCTCTGAATTGTATCTCCATATATAATATAATAGGAGTTACTATTATTATTAAACTAATGACTAGGGTTCAGAATGCTGCAAAGTCTCTTGGATCTACCCATTTATGGGCAGGGCTAAATGCGTCTTGGACGTGGGTAAGGCATGCCGAACCTGAACTATGGCTGAGTTGTGCCGGAAGCCACGGGCGTGGGTAAGCCTGGAGAGGGCAAAAAGACAAGTACGCTATGTTGTCTACACTGGTTTATTCATATTCTCCCAGCCCGCCTGACCTATAACGCCAACGACTGAAAAGCTTGAGAAATTTCCCGGTGTGGATTCGGAATGTATCTGTTGAAGCAAGATGACCTCCAGCGCCCCATGGATCGAATAACGTGAGCGGGGACTTGGTGTTTCGAAGCTGACGATGCCGCCCCAATACGAAACGAGTGACCCGAAATGGCTCCTGGGTCGTACCCCAGACCTGCCGCCAGAGAGCGGATGTGGGACATGAATTGGTTTGAAGTGAGGGGTTTGTTCTTGAAGGGCAGGAGCAGACTGTCAGGAGGCGCTGTCTGCAACAGGGACAATAATTTATTGAGGATCTGGACTGGACACCAATTATTCCGGGTAGGGAAATATTTAATTTCCGTGGATGGCCCTGTCTGGTTTGTTTTGGTTGACGGAATGCTGAGTACATAATAGTTATAGTGCCACGACAGTTGTTCTTTGCGAAGACCACCGGGTCTCGGAGAGCTGCCAGTGAACTCTCCTGGCAGGAGGAAGCCATAAAAACTTAGAACATGGCCGCTTGGATGACCGTGCTGGTCAAGGGCCAAAAAGGATCGCCGTCCAGGGCAGAAGACAAATCCCTGAACAGCTTGCCGAACACCGTCTGTCTACGGGTGGCAGCCTGTTTTGCATTTTCCTGTATTCCCCTGAGGGCCGCCTTGATGACCTGGTTGGACAAGATAGAAGAACAACCAGGATTACTGAGCATAAAATGGAGTTGAAGGCCTGCTAGGTATAATTTGATAGTATTATATGAGAGCTTTTGTTGGGAATGGCAGAAGGCTATGAACGCCAGTAAGTAAGATATTTCGTCGCGGCCGCCCTGAGGATAGAGAAGTCTAAATCTCTCAAACGCTTTCAACCCCGCTTTATAATTCCTGGACATATTTGGGGCTAATGATTGTGTTATGAGGTGTTTTGCTGTTGAGATCAGAGATTCTAATCCATCACTGGGGTGTTGTATGCTGGGGTTGTGGCACCCGTGGGGTCCGCGTCGGGCATCTCCTTGCGGGACTTTGCCTGCTTTTAGAATGATAATGGCCGGAGACGCTTCTAGGAATCTGGGGGAAACATAAAGTAAACTGAATAACGTACCTGTGGGGATAGGATAAGGACTGTGAGAAGCCCTTGACCATCCGGGAGACTCCTAACTAAGAACCGAGCCCGGATGGCCTGGAGTGGGGTGTGGCGGACTCAATATGACATATGGCGTGGAAACAACAATGGCTAAATTGAAGGTCCAGTTGTCGCCCAGCATTTGGCTCATCCTGGCGGGACCCAGAGGCAAGATAAATGATGTGACATGGTATCAGTGGTAGCTGAACCTGGACGATCTAGGTGACATACACTGTTAAGTTGGCCTGGACGATCCAGGTGACATACAACATTAAACTCGGCCTGGACGATCCAGATGACATACAACGCTAAAGTTGGCCTGGACGATCCAGGTGACATACAACATTGAACTCGGCCTGTACGATCTAGGTGACATACAACATTGAACTTGGCCTGGACGATCCAGGTGACATACAACATTGAACTTGGCCTGGACGATCCAGGTGACATACAACATTGAACTTGGCCTGGACGATCCAGGTGACATACAACGTTAAACTCGGCCTGGACGATCCAGATGACATACAACGCTAAAGTTGGCCTGGACGATCCAGGTGACATACAACATTGAACTCGGCCTGGACGATCCAGGTGACATACAACATTGAACTTGGCCTGGACGATCCAGGTGACATACAACATTGAACTTGGCCTGGACGATCCAGGTGACATACAACATTGAACTTGGCCTGGACGATCCAGGTGACATACAACGCTAAAGTTGGCCTGGACGATCCAGGTGACATACAACATTGAACTCGGCCTGGACGATCCAGGTGACATACAACATTGAACTTGGCCTGGACGATCCAGGTGACATACAACGCTAAAGTTGGCCTGGACGATCCAGGTGACATAC
This sequence comes from Bufo bufo, assembly GCF_905171765.1. NCBI lineage: Eukaryota > Metazoa > Chordata > Amphibia > Anura > Bufonidae > Bufo > Bufo bufo. The sequence continues at coordinate 423,336,628 of NC_053391.1, read as the reverse complement.
AACATTGAACTCGGCCTGGACGATCCAGGTGACATACAACATTGAACTTGGCCTGGACGATCCAGGTGACATACAACATTGAACTTGGCCTGGACGATCCAGGTGACATACAACATTGAACTTGGCCTGGACGATCCAGGTGACATACAACATTGAACTCGGCCTGGACGATCCAGGTGACATACAACATTGAACTTGGCCTGGACGATCCAGGTGACATACAACATTGAACTTGGCCTGGACGATCCAGGTGACATACAACATTGAACTTGGCCTGGACGATCCAGGTGACATACAACATTGAACTTGGCCTGGACGATCCAGGTGACATACAACATTGAACTTGGCCTGGACGATCCAGGTGACATACAACATTGAACTTGGCCTGGACGATCCAGGTGACATACAACGCTAAAGTTGGCCTGGACGATCCAGGTGACATACAACATTGAACTCGGCCTGGACGATCCAGGTGACATACAACATTGAACTTGGCCTGGACGATCCAGGTGACATACAACGCTAAAGTTGGCCTGGACGATCCAGGTGACATACAACATTGAACTCGGCCTGGACGATCCAGGTGACATACAACGCTAAAGTTGGCCTGGACGATCCAGGTGACATACAACATTGAACTTGGCCTGGACGATCCAGGTGACATACAACATTGAACTTGGCCTGGACGATCCAGGTGACATACAACATTGAACTTGGCCTGGACGATCCAGGTGACATACAACATTGAACTTGGCCTGGACGATCCAGGTGACATACAACATTAAACACGGCCTGAGCGATCCAGGTGACATACAACATTAAACACGGCCTGGACGATCCAGGTGACGTACAACATTGATCTTGGCCTGAGTGGTCCAGGCGACAGATAATTTAAGTACGCAGTATATGTGGTAACTAAACTGATCGCGCGCCACTGACGAATCTTCCCAGCCAAACCTGCGTTTGGAAAACGGGGAGCCTGCCACGCGCAATTTTGTACCCCTGGCACCTGCTGGCAGAGTGAATCCCTGCCTCCATGCTGAGACACAATTCTGACCTGCAGGAACCAAGTAGCTTATTGGCCCATGTGCTGTTGATTAATATATGTAAACACGCACACCAAAATTGCCCCTGACACAGGCTGGAAGCTGGGCTGCCGCAGCTTGGCGTAACGCCGGCAACAATGCCCACTGCTTCCCACCTGTGCCGCCTCTGCTATATAGCGTCTCTGCTGGGGCAATGATTTAATTATCCCTTTTTTTTTTTTTTTTTTTTAACTGGGGCGGATATTTCCGAATGGACATGTGGCGCGCTCATGGCCGCTGCAGGGAGGGGAAGGGGGACCCCCGTGCCTGCGACCCTGCTAGGACTGGGATGTGCGGTCCCCAAGTGCGAGCCTGGAGTGGACGGACGTGTGTGCCTTTCAAGGGGAACCTAGACTTGTACTCTTTCCCTAACTAAACATAGCTACCCCCGACTGCCCATTTCCTGCCACCGTAGGAGCTCCGGAAGGCAGAGCGAGCGGTGGACGTGTACAGGAGGGTCATTTCTTCGGCGCTCGGCTGAACATGCCTGTGGAGGCCCGGCGGTCACGTGTGCGTTCCACCGTGAACCGCACGCCATCCGCGAGAAGGGGAGACCGACCCGTGGCCGCAAGTATACGGCACGCTCCATTGGACAAGTACTTACCTGGTGACGGACCGGAAAAACACTTTAAGTATTGCACTATACCGAGTAGCGAACCGAAACTTTTGAAACAACCGTGATGCTTGCACCTGCCGGCAGCTGGATGCGGCTCCTCTTGAGAACGAAAACTTCTCTCAGGAATGTTGCACTGTGCAGAGAATCGTACTGAAGAGAAAAAACAGACGTGAAGCTTGCTGGGCAGCTAGGTGTGGCTCTTCCTACAGATGCAAGTGAGACACACCACCTGAGGGAAGGAATTGGCAGGTATATATAGGGAGCTAACGCCCTGCCCACAAATACAGGCTGAAATCAGCCTTAATACTAGTACACGTACCAGCAGCTACATCTGTCTAGGCTAGGATGTGACACTGTCTGACAAGTTAACCAGGAAATTCTTCAAATGTATACATCTAATTTGCCCATAGATTATTATTAGCCAAAGAGTGTTCTTCATTTCATTTTTGAATGCAACTATGTAGGCATACAGTTGAAGTGAATGGGGCTGAGCTGCAATACCAAGCACGGCTGCTAAACTATGTACAGCGTTGTGCTTGGACAGCTTCTGGGAGCCTTTTGCACTCACCAGCGCTCCGGTGAGAGGCATCTCCTGTAACAGCTGATCAGCGGGGGTGCCTGGACTTGGACCCCGCCCATGTGATAATGATGACCTATACTGAGGATAGGTCATCATTATCCATTACTGGATAACCCCTTTAAATATACAGGGTGATTTAAAAAGGATGGTGCAAAAGTAAAGGCCTGTAGTTAAAGTAAACAAGTTCCGCTCTAAAAAAATTAAAGCTGTGCTGTGATTGGTTGCTATGGCAACAGTTTTTATTTAGACAGTTTTCATGAATCTGCCGCTTTCTGTACAGGTTAGTTTAAGATGGCGACATCACAGCAAGGAAAAGCTTTTTGCATGTTGGAATTTGCAAGAACAGGGTCTGTTGTGACAGTACAGGGAAATTTTCAGAATAAATGTGGTAAATGTGCTCCTCGTAGATACTGCATTTTGCATTAGGTGAGGCAACTTGAAACCGTTGGTTGTTTATGTCATGGGAAAACTCTGGGCTGCCCAGATACTTTGGAATGTACAAGCATAGTCTTAGAAAGTCAACCAGGCTGACTAGTAAAGTGCCACAAACCATGAAGTATCTAATAAAAAAGTCTGCATTGTTAGACATACAGATTACAAATTCTTCAGGAGCTGAAACTGGACAACTGGGACTTTTGCACTGACTTACAAGGCTGATTGGAAGAGGATGAATTTGCTGACAGGCTGGTGACCAGTGATGAGGTTCCCTTCACCTCAGTGGATAGGTCAATTGCCACAACTTTATAATCTGGGGCTCAGAAAATCCACATGCCCTTATCGAGCACATGAGGAACTCTCCCAAGGAAAACGTGTTCTGTGCAATGAGCCAGCACAAAGTCTATTGTCCCTTCTTTTATGCCAAGGATACCGTCACTGACCACTTTTACCTGGAGGCATAAGGGAATGGCTTATGCCATCATAGAGGAAGATCTGCCAAATGTAGTCTATGAGCAGGATGGTGCTCTTCCTCTCCAATTGGATGTTCAATGATACCTCCACCGGAACATTGGATCAGCTGCACCAGAATAATCGATTCACCAATGTTGTGCTGGCCTCCACGATCACCATATCTAATAACCTACGACTTCTTTCACGAAATCAGTGTGTCTGCCCCCCAGCCACAGGATCTGAATGACTTGAGATGATGCATCAGTGAAAAAGTGAAGACCATATCCAAAGATACCATATGCTGGCACACATCTGGACAGAACTGGAAGATCACCTAGACATCTGACGTGTCACCAGTGTAGCTCACAGTGAACATTTGCGTTGTTGGGATCCGGCGTGCACTTCCGTTGCCGGAGGTGTCCGCCGGATCCGGAAAAACGCAAGTGTACTGAAAGCATTTGAAGACGGAACGTCTTCCAAATGCTTTCAGTGTTACTATGGCAGCCAGGACGCTATTAAAGTCCTGGTTGCCATAGTAGGAGCGGGGAGCGGGGGAGCAGTATACTTACAGTCCGTGCGGCTCCCGGGGCGCTCCAGAATGACGTCAGAGCGCCCCATGCGCATGGATGACGTGTCCAATGCGATCACAAGATCCATGCGCTTGGGGCGCCCTGACGTCACTCTGGAGAACCCGGGGAGCCGCACGGACGGTAAGTATACTGCTCCCCCGCTCCCCCCTACACTTTACCATGGCTGCCAGGACTTTAGCGTCCCGGCAGCCATGGTAACCACTCTGAAAAAGCTAAATGTCGGCTCCGGCAATGCGCCGAAACGACGTTTAGCTTAAGGCCGGATCCGGATCAATGCCTTCCAATGGGCATTAATTCCGGATCCGGCCTTGCGGCAAGTGTTCCGGATTTTTGGCCAGAGCAAAAAGCGCAGCATGCTGCGGTATTTTCTCCGGCCAAAAAACGTTCCGTTCCGGAACTGAAGACATCCTGATGCATCCTGAACGGATTTCTCTCCATTCAGAATGCATTAGGATAATCCTGATCAGGATTCTTCCAGCATAGAGCCCCGACGACGGAACTCTATGCCGGAAGACAAGAACGCAGGTGTGAAAGAGCCCTTACATTCTTTCAGTTATGAATACTGAGGCTATAATTTTGCACTATTTTCTTTTTAATCACCCTGTATAATGGCATTACAGTGTGTAAAATTGTATGCTTTAGGAATTGTTCAAAAGTTATTGGGTGTGAGAATGCCCTGAATGAAATGGCATTTGTGGCAGAATAAAATCCTATAAAATTCAGTTTTTCTCTATTTGCTCATTATAGCAATACTAAAGGATTGTATTGTGAGGGGCCATTAAATAACACATTTCTAACCACAATGTATAAACTTAATTAAACAATGTGTGCAAAAATTAATTTAGCATCCAGCCACAATCAAACCAATGTGTCTTAGCATATTCCATCAATAACTTGTTTCAGCTGGGAAAAACTGTCATCACTGATATTTCTGGGATTCCATTTTATTCTTTTCTGATTGTCATTGGCACAGAAAATATCGAACAATCCTCATTGTTTGCCATCAACCATTCAGATGGGTCCATCTAGATAGACCCTAATTGAGTTTTTAGACCACAAGTCAGTGCCCGCTCTTTAGTCAATATAATTTGTTCTATTATTTATTGCTAGACTTGTGGTTTTCTCATGCTTTCCATGCATTATTCCTGTTTGCATGCTTTAAAACCTGTCTGCATAAACAGTATAACCTTACAGTAGAGTCCAGTACAGTTAAATGATTGGACTATTTATATTGTATTTGTAAAGGTTAATGCATTTTCCACTTTTGAATCTACAAAGAAAAAGCAAATGTATCTAACAATAACTTGCCCTATGTTTTAACATTTGGTTTGGCTGCTTCCATGCATCACATGCATGTATGCAAATTGTCTAATATCTTTGAATTAGTGTTAGTATACATCATTACCTCATCAGTTTCTCCATGGCAATCATTTGTTGTCACCTGTTTCAGGCAAATCCACCAATTTAATCTTTATTTGTACCCACAGTAACTCATCCTTTTTTCCAAGTAACTAACATACCCATTGAATCTTCTGCCACAGATGAACACACTGCTTCATTGGGTAATATTATATTATTGTACAACTCTCTTGCTTCTATATAAATAATTTTGGATATAAAAATTGGTTTTGGATATCATGGAAGATATTCATATAGTTGTATCCATTATGTAATATATCTTGCCATTCTTGTAACTTTTTTTAATCATTTCAGGGACTTTTTATAATTCTTTGTTGTCCTTTACTTATATCTACCTTTCATGACACAGTATTTATGTCCTTTTTTATTCTAAATCTTGGTAGTGATTTGAACGTCTTTGTTTTAACATTAATAAATGTGGGGTGGGATAATAGGATATACAATAAGTACATTTGGAGTCAGCTGCTAATATGAGATATGTGGAGTACTTAAAAAAGGGGGAACAGGCTAATGTGCTTTTGCATTAAAAACATCTGATACTGTTATATACAATTTCAACTGCTCAATTTACTTTAGTCATTGCTTAAGCAAACATGTTTTTTCTAATTTTCTATTTATATTGCTTTATAAATTGTCATTAGTTGTAAGAGAATCAGATGGCACACAAAATGAGTCTGCAGGCATAGCAACATTGGAACCTGTCCTTACTGTGGATCCTCCAAGGGATATATTGGGTAATATAGACCTTGATGTCTTTGTACACTGCTACTTCTATAGATTATGGGGTTCTGCTTTTCAGTTTAATTAGATTTTCTGTGTATTTTTAGCATATTAACATTGGCAAAACATGACTTTTGGAAATGGGGATGATATGACATTGCCCTCAGAACAAAAAAGAATATCTATGTTGTTGGGAAGAGTACTTCAAAGCTCATGGTTGAACTTTATTCTGAGAGAAGGCCATGTTCAAATATTTCTTTCAAGAAAACAATAAGTTAAATCTTAAAATATAAACCACACAAAGTATGGAAGTGCATTTGGAGGAATTTATCATAAGGAAAATGTTTGAAATGTATGTTGCTAAAATGTGCACCCAATTTATCAAACATTTGTGAAGGAAAAGCCTGTTTTTGGATGGTATATAGGCTTAACATACTTCCTTCTGCAAGGGATAAAACTCTACTTATTCACTTCTTTGCATCTGTGAAGGTGTAGAGACATAATATGCGATATATCAAATGTATGAGCACTTTTATACAATTTTACCTACTCAATACCATTTAGTTTGTCTGTATCTAAATGTTTCATAAATCTTCATTTCAAAAGTAAAATAAAATAAAAAAAAGTCTGCTATATCTGATATGTATGCTCTCTAAAGTATAGTGTATATTGCGGCTTGTCATTATGTAGCATGATAGATACATTGTTGAATATAGTAACATTAATACTTCCCACTTGATAAAGCTAGTTGCATACAATTAACTCACACATGGATATAAGTAAATGTCAAGTAAACCTCTTGCATTTTGAGTTGGTTGCTTGGGCACAGACTATACATTTTGTTATAATAAACGACTAATGGTTTCCAACAAAGAGATGAAATATTTTAGATTCTTTTGTTTTGTTTCATTGCATTATATTGTAGGTCAATGATTTTTGTTTGAAATATGCATTTTAATTATTTTACAGACCAGAAAGTTGTTAGAGAGATATGTTGTGGCATTCTGTAAATGTCCAAGGTGGTGTTGTTTAAGAGGACTTTTGTTAGGACCGCACCCACATATTTTATGAGTACTCTAATCTGTGACAATAAAAATGGATCACAGAAATAATCATATAACTTTTAATATGTTTTTAAGCCTGCTTGGAAAATATATGTAAAATCACTGTGAATGTGTGATTTGAAAGAGGTATACTCTAACCTGGTTTGCAATACATCTCTATAAATTACATAGCGTGAACATTGAGCATGAGAGGCAAACCTGGACTGTCATTGAATTATTTGGTCTAACTTTGACTCACTTTTTGTTTTTCTAGTAAACAGAATAGACATGCTTTTCCTCTTTTTGCCGCCAACAATAGTTTTCCAAACCAGAATAACCTTGATATGATTGAGTATTAGCTTTGTTTATTTTATTGCATTCAGAATATGTATGCTTAACATCCAGCTAAGGCATTTACCGGTAATTACATTTTACTGGAAATCTACTTTAAAATATGAACTTTGAAATAAGACTAAACAGAGCAAATAGGGTTCCTCAGATGTAATGTCAAAATTATAAAGAAATTGAAAACTCTTCTATAGACAAAGGATATACTCTTGAGGCTATTTACTGTCCTCGTCAGTGTTGTGTAGCTATTATCTTACAAAAGCTGATGCAAATTTAGTACAATACTGAAGGCAACGTAGGCCTATGTTCAAAATAGACCTATTAGCAGACTGGTCAACAGTAAACTACAGGCATCTTTGCAGCATTATATGTCAAAAATAAGTTTGGCCTATAGCTAAAATGACAAATTTTGGTTACTTTAAAATCAGGACGTTGGTAAATTTTTCAGTTTAAATACAAATGGCCACTTACTAGCTACTTTATTTAGGCTAGACGCACAGTTTTATTACTAGAACAGACGTTTTAGTGTGTTCATCAACAAATCCTTGTTGCATAATCCATAGGGGATGCATCTGGGCAAATATAAAAAACAACTGTAGTAGTCCACTTGTTGACCAGACCAAGTTTTGATTTAATGTAAAATGCAGTATGTAAAGGGAGGTAATGTTGTGTGAAATTTAAATAGGAAAGCTGTTACAAAGTGGTACTGCCTCAAAAATTATTCTAGCAAATTTATTTTAAAAAGTGCACATATTCTTAACATGTAACATGTGTAAGGCTGTGTAGTATCATAGTAAAGATAAACTGTGCATTGAAAAACATATTTATATAATTGTCTTTTTGAAAATATTATATTTAAAAAATATATATTATTATAGAAAATGGTATGCAACCCTCTGTAAGACGACGCGGACCTTAAAACAAATCCAAAATGCGTGTTATTTGAAGCAATTTTAGAGTATGGTGGAAAGCTTGATTATTATATTCCAGTCCCTCACCTACAAGGCTAGGACCATAAAATCTCCATATTTTTTCTCATATTATATATTATCTATTAACCATCCCATATGTTCATGTAACGTAACATGAATTCAAAAGATTTGAGAATGAATAAGTGTGATTAAATATACGATAACACAAACAAATCATATACTGAATAATAAAAGGTAAATGAACATCACTAGCCAAAATATGGGGTAGGGATCGAGTCGATCATGCTACAACACATGGCTGTCTACCAAGTTATAACACATGACCGACACCCCAGGGTGTAGAATAGTTAGGGCAAATCAATACTTACATTCTACTTAGGATGAAGTGCCTGGTAGAATCCCAATTAATTGTAAGTGCAGACCACAGTTATTCCCATCACCTCCTCAAGTGTGCATCACGCATGTCTCTGAGATCACTCAGGAATATGTTCTTATCAGCACAATGGGGGATGGGTACTATCTCTAACCCACTACATTTACAAAAATTAAACAGAATTAAAGGGGACATAACCAATCAGTACTTAAAAATACCCTTAAATTACAGTTCACTTCCCAGAGAAGAAATTAGATCTTGCATTACTGCATGATGTTGTCTGTTTTATTGTCTGTTTGGCTTCTGCAAACGTAGCTTGGAATCTAACATTGTTAACTTTTTATGTATATATAAAGACGTTCTAATTAAAACAATTTGCCTTTATTTGTTGATATCAACTGCCATATTATTTAAACTGATAACTGGAGATTTCCTGCAAGTATATTTTGTCCCCATGCCAAAAGAAATTCAACTAGTATGATTTTATCTCTATCCAACTTACTATTCTCCTAGGAATATTATTTTTATTCTCTCCAAGCAAATCTTTCCATTGTAAATATACTGTACTACATAGCCATATAATCTGTTTTCATAAGAAAATGTGTTACTGTACAGAATATATAGTTAATGTCCAGAACTGTATCAGAAGAAGTGAATGGGCACTCTTATAACTGGACCACAGATCTAGTATAATAACACAATTTTTAATTGTAAATAATAAGATATTAGTACATGGTAGGTAAAATAGCATGCAAATCCGAATCATAATTCTATATGAGTATCCATGCTAGTATGCATTAAGATAAAACATCCTGAATAAAAAATGCAGGCCTGTAAATACACAAAAAAATACAGTACAATAAAATATTGATTCACTAATATAGCTACTGAGAGTATACAATCAGTTCCAATCCTAATGGTGGCGGATTAGATAGACTAGCTTCTGAGGGCCTAATGTCCCGGCCAAATAGATATTATTACAGGTGGGTCAAGTCCGTCCAGTCCCCAAGTTGGAGAGGTGGACTGGCAAACCCACTGCACTACGATAATTGCGGCAGTGACTGATTAAAGGTCACAGAGTCCCTGTGAGTAAAGAAAATCAAATCCAAAGTGCTATTTAAACAGTGCTGATAAAAAAGTGCTGATAATAAAACAATCCAAGTCCATCCGTCTGTTCAGATACTAAAAATAGGTGTGCAACAAATTCAATAGTGCAGAGTGTATAACGTGTCACTGTGCTCAAATTAATATAATATACAGTCACAATAGTAGATCATATATTGTCCTTTAGTCTGAAGGGGCTCGGCAATATTGATATAAAGGCTAGATCGCACTGATTGCCGTTTTCCTGGACATGAAACTTTTTGCTACAATGTTGCAAGTTTCCTAGGAATAGAACTTATACTTGAGTGTTGCAATCCAGAGGGTTTAGATTCAACACCATAGATGCAACAAAGTTTTGTAGCGATAAATATCAAAGGTTCAGCAGTGTTAATTTAGTACTCACGCACGATCCTGTTGTTCATTCCGTGGCGTGAGTAGGGTAAGCTTACCTCTTAAGGGCAGATTTCAATGGTGCCTTACTGCTGTATATAGGTTCTGTGCGGTCCGTTCTGGATGTTACACAGGTCCGGCTGCAAGTAAGAGGTCTGTGTCTATCTGTCTTACCGCAGGTTCACAGTCTAATTCTTTAATTTTAGTAGGCGTTTCTCATGCCTCCCACAGCACTCATACAAGTGGATAGGTTTCACGAGCTCCCTGATATTACCTGTAAATTGCCGGACTGGGACCAGAAGGACTGCAATTCCTTTTACTTGAAAGCGCTTTCTCTAAACAGCGGCTGATATAAAGCTGTTATTATTTCAATTTTGCCAGTTATTGCCAGATCCAATTCATCCACGCCAGACGCGTTTCGAGGGTTATCCTACCCTTTTCCTAAGAACTAAAAAAAAACACTGGTATCCAGTTGACCATGGTAGCCTCTTATCAATATGCAACTAAGTTCAGTAACAGTTGGCAGTATGCTATATTATTATTTTACTGTACTTTAATGTGTCTACCGCTCAGAAATTGTAATATAAGTAACCTGCCAAGCCACTACCCACCAATATTGAGTCTCTGGATGGCAGATGACAGTATTGCATGAGTGCAGGTATTTCTAATGGTTTCTTTAGTTGTGTGCCCTTTTGCTTTTTTTTTATTGGCAGTTCTGTCAAACTGTTGTGAAGGTTGTAGGCAAGCTAGTTGGAGAAATAACATCATTAGAGGCAGGTAAAAATGTATGCACAGAAATGGACTACCAGGAATACAGACAAAACCTTCACTGCTATAGACCACCAGAAATAAAGATAGCCCAATTGGTAGCCTAGATCACCAGGGATGCAGACAATAACTTTCAGTGCACTAGGCCTGGGTGCTCTACGATACAATTTCTTTAGATGCTGCAAGGCTCTTTGTATTTGGCTCCTTTATTTATTTATTTATTTATTTTATGCACTTATATAGCGCTACTATATTCCGCAGCGCTTCCGCAGCGCTTTACAGCTTTAGCATCCAACTGTCCCCAATGGGGCTCACAATCTAAGTTCCCTATCAGTATGTCTTTGGAGTGTGGGAGGAAACCGGAGTGCCCAGAGGAAACCCATGCAAACACAGGGAGAACAGTAATATTCATTTGAAGCAGTTCTGTATCACCCAGGTTAATTGAGAAAACAGCCCAACCCCCTATAACTCCCCCAATCATAAGCTATAAAGGCTTAGAGTGTATATTGCTATCTTCAATCTTTTGCTATGAATTAAGTTTTGATTGTGGCACTTTGTGCTGTAGTTTGAAATTATATCATTATTATATCTATCAGTTATTTACTTAACAAATTAATTAGGTATATTGGATGTAGTAAGAAAGAATTGCATATCAAAACCATAAGCTAAACCCAGCAGCACATAAACAGACACCTAATTATCATGGTGTTACTACCTCTATTGTATGCACAGCACTATATATAGTTACAATATCTCCAATCCCACCATGTTTCTGCATTGCTGTAAAATGCAACACTGCAGAAAGGCCCTTACTGACTACTGTAAAGAGGCATATTAGTGGTCATTAATGGGTTAAGGAAGAATCACTTTTTGAGTCCTTCAAACCTGAAGCCTCTCTGTGGGTTCAGTGCTTTCTAAGCTGACAATTGGCTGCAGTGGCAACAATACAATGTTGGAAACACAGTGGTGTGCCACTCAGTAATACAGTACAAGAGGGCAAGAAGACAGTAGGAGAGCTAGTTTGTTATACTTTTCCTATAGACAATTACCTTAAAGACTCTCTACCCTTTGCTGGATCTTCAGAAGGATAATAAATATCTATTGAGAAGCTAAAAAATGTCAGTTGTCTTATATAAAGAAAGACTTACCCTACCTAAAGTGTTTTAATAGCACTAATATATTTTACATGTGTATAAATAATATCTTTATGCACATCAGTCCCTGTTTCCACTGGAGTGACCAGGCATTGTTTTTACCCCATATCAAAATAAAATCTGTCACTTGCTGCACTCAGAAAAAGACAGTATTAAAGGGGTTGTCTCACCTCAGACATTGGGGACATATCACTAGGATTTAGCCCCAGTGTCTGATAATTTCAGGTCCCACCTCTGGGACCCCCACATATCTTTAGAATGGAGTCTGCAAAGTGAAAGAGGGTGCATCGCGCATTCATTCCTATGGGAGTGGCAAAAATAGGCGAGCGCTGGGTCGGCTGTTTCCGTCAGCCTGATAGAAGTGAATGGAGCTGTGGCCGCGTATGCGGGGTGCGTCCTTCTTCACGTTGCGGGCTCCGTTCTAAAGATAGGTGCGGGTCTCATATAATAAATATTCCCCATTGATCGCTGACCTTCCATAATGGCATGAATGAATATTTACAAACAGTGTTAACTACATACTTCACTAAGTAACAGGAATATTAGAAGCCAGGTAAAGGTAAAGCTGAGGCTATAAAAAGGTGGTCATTTTATTGGCCATATTTATGAAAATTATTACATTTACAAATATGGTGACATGTGTCACCTGTTAAAATGCGCTGTGCTATTCCTGAATTTCATAAGCCTGCTGTTCGATACCATTTGTATATTCATTAATATTGTTTTAACAAGTATACTTTCCTATCTCTTTCCTAAGATTTCTAATATTTTTTCTAACAGTATCACCTACAATTTCACCATCTCCATTTCCAAAGGAACTCCCCTCTCTGCAACCAGAGACTGCTCTTGGTAAATAAAGACTACATAAGCAATTCACTGCAGAATTTAGCCGCTTCCACGCTGTGTCTTGCTTCAGTAGTTACAGCAAAAGCTTTTCCTTTTCAGAGCTAGTTGAAGCCTTTCACTTGTAAAGGGCGTAAAATCATCTCCATTTTGGCAGTGCATGCTTGCAGTAGCGTCACCCTGATTTACTTTTTGATGTCATATTTCCCATTATAGGCTGGGTTTACAAAACTGTAACAGAAAACCCAAAAGACCCAATTATAGTCAATGGGATCTATCCGGTACTGCTGGTGTCTGGCATATGCCAGATCTGATACTTTAGTTTTGCTTTTATTACATTTTCAAGTACTTTACTTGAAAAGCACAGTGATGTGAACCTAGCCTAACCCATTCCATCATCATAATCAATCCATAATGCTAAAACTCTGATTATTTCTTGTAGCAGATGAGAGACTGGCTAATTACGTGCCTAATGAGATGACTGTCTCACAGATTGTATCTGGTAATTTTTATTGTTCATTAAAGACAAATAATATTAAATATTTGATCATGAGGATTCACAGGATTTTTGGTTTAAAATCACAGGTTTGGCTATTATAGTTAAATTAAGCTGAAACAATTTGCTACCTAAGTGTATGGCCCAACTGTGTGTTGGCCGATGTGGCCAAGCCATTCCTACCCATGGCAAAATCATGCAGCCAGAGATTACGGTGGACAGACATGGCTTGACCACATGCAGCTAGCGCCTCCATCAGGCCATTCCCGAACCAGGCTTAAAGTTGACATTAGAACAATTAAAGGGGTTTTCCCATCTCAAACAATGGGGGCATATCGCTGGGACCCGCACCTATGTACACTGAGAATGGAGGCCCAAAAGTTGTGGAGCGTGCACTGCACTGATTGGCTCGTCTATTTCCGTGAGCCCCAAGGAAATGAATCGGAGCGGTGGCCGCGCAAGGGCGGTGCGCTCCCATTCAGTACCATGGGGAGAGCACTTAGTAGTGGCCGGACCCGTTGAAACCCAGCCTCCGGCCACCACCTTCCCTGCTCCGTTCTCAGTGCTTTAAGTGTTAAAGCATAACTCTTCAGACATTTTATAGTCTGCAGTGCATTTCAGAATATTATCACTATCTAATCTAAGTAATATTGAAAAATTTATTTCAGTTTAGTTTTTTTGTTCTGACTCCAAATACCATGATTCCCTTCACATAGCCAGAGAAGTGACGGACAATTTTGAGTGCTTGCACTGCCACTAGTTGTTGTCATATGTGATATGGAAACGGTTGTGTAAATGGGGCAGCATTTTTTAATCTATGGCTATGAGAAAGGAATCAAAGAAGTTGAGCTCATCTCAACTACAAAATTTACTGTTTTCTGGTAGCCATAAGCTAACGCAGTTCTGAATTTAGCTGTAATCATAAGTAGAGAAAACACATAGCAATCAATGCAAAGTGACTTACTGTAAGACAAGTATAGGCAAAGTTATTCATTAGCATTTTATGAAGATTTAAACTGAAACATGTTGCAAATAGATTTTCAATTCATTAAAGTATTCTTTTAAAGGGAATGTATCATCAGAAAAATACTTTTTGACTTTTTGTCAAACATATTTATTTTTTATTTAGATTTTTTAATTTTTTATTTCCATGTCCCTATCTATATTTAAATAATCTTAAAATCATGCAGTTTTCACACTGGCCACTAGGTCTAAAATATGCCAAGTCACATAGGCCATAGACACAATAGACACGATGTACAGGATGGAAGCCCATTGACTTCTGCAGGAGAGTTGTCTAAGCATTCTCTGTGACTAGGAGTGAGTAGATAAGATTTGACAATCATCTATTGTGAACGGTGGATGGTGTTGTCACGGTGGGAAGTGGGGGGAAACGAACAACGATGGAAACGGAATAGCAACTAGGCCAGGACACCGGGGAAAAGAAGTAGGGAACCTCCGAATGCATCCCTAAACCTCGCCCTGACTCCTAACCGTATGAGCGGACCCAGATGGTAGGAGGTCTCATACACAGGAACATCAGGCTCTACTAACCCTAAAGATCTCTGGAATAGAGTCAGGACCAGAGATGACCAATTCCTCCACCAGAAGGATGAACCAAAAGTCTCCCACTGGCCTAGCTGCAAGGAAAGGGGAAGATAGTGAAAAGCAACTTAATCGGCAGGTAAGAACCCAGTGAAACAATTACACACCGGAACAACAAGCACTTACCTGCTGCAGCAGGATGGAACACCAACACCAATAACTACCTGGACCCCCATGTCAATCGGATACATGATGGCACCAGGCAGAGCTGCTCAATGACTTGTAGTTCCCCCTCTGGGGAACCCAGGAGTCCTCTCACCGAAGGCACAGACAGACAGGGGAATGTCTAGCATCCAAGCAGGACAATACACACCAACGACAGTCCAGACATGGAACAACAAGAAGATATATAACAGACCCTGAACTTAACCCATACCAAACATATACAAATGTTCGCGAACCGCAAGTTTGCGATGGGTCCCATTCATTTTAATGGCAGGCGAGAGGCGAACATGAAAAACCTTCAGCTCACATTTGCAGCCAAGAAATAATTACTAGAAGTGCACAAATAGTCCCACAACATGGACAGTGACATACCCGATGTATTATTCAAATTTGCGATCTCCATTCATTTTTTTTCAATGCGAAATATCGGCAATATAATTTTCGCGTACGCGCATGCGCAAATGCACTATACAGTACCCAAATGCACTATAAAGAAAGTATATTGGTATATAACACCCTGCTTCAATCAGTTTTTTTGGGGGGGGACTGGTATATCACACCAGTAGAAATTATTTGTTCCAATAACGCTTGTCCCTCTATATACCTGCAGTATTGCAGCAGAACCGCACACAACTGCCGCACAATACAATTGCACTATAATATACTTTCTAACATAGAAAGTATAATATAACATTGTACAAGGAAGGCAATCCAATAGAATATACATAAAGATAAAATGTAACCTTTAATAATTTTACTATGAGGGTTCATTTACACGTCCGTAAGTGTTTTGCGGATCCACAAAACACGGACACCGGCAATGTGCATTCCGCAATTTGTGGACCGCACATCGCCGGCACTATAATAGAAAATGCCTAATCTTGTCTGCAATTGCGGACAAGAATAGGACATGTTCTATTTTTTTGCGAAAACGGAAGCACAGATGCGGAAGTGCGGATCCGCAAATGCGGATGTGGATCCATAAATTCGGATGCAGACAGCACATTCCGGCTCCATTGAAAATGAATAGGTCTGCACTCGTTCCGCGAAATTTTGTTTCGCCAATATACAGTTCTGAGCATTCCTCATTGCACTGGACTGCGTACACAATGTTGTCCATCTTGTGTCCACCTTGTGTCCATCTTCTATTGTCTGCCACATACAATGCTGTCTTGACACCTTTTTCAGGTCATTATCACCTATTGACTACAATTAGGATAATGGAATCAACACCTTTCACCCCATGCTGGGTATAATGACCTCTGACCCCATGCTTGGTATAATTACCAGATGTTGATTCAGTTACATATTTATTCCCAGAGAATTCTTGTACAGTCACTCAGAATTGAGAAAGCTTGTTGGAAGAACGAGTGAAACGTTTTCAAGAAATCTATAGTAAGTCCAGTTGCCTTGATTTAGTCTTTATAGATATACCATGACCTGGATAAATGAGAACCTTCACAGACATAAATGTGGTAGGCAATAACAAGTGCTCGGCGGCATTAAATCAGGTGCTCGGCGGCACCAAATCAGAAACCATATGTCCTACCACAATCCGGGGGGTTCCAGTGCATATCCATGAATTCCGGAGGGAAAGCAAAAAACATCTATCCCTGGGCTAGATGATGATGTGGTATTGAAGGACAGGGTGGGCAAAGAACTGTCCCTGATATTGCACTACAGGGGGCTGCTATTCTGGCCCTGATAGCCTAACCACAGACCACCCGCCCTGATAAGAGCGACCCCGTCCGGAACCTTACCCTATACAAAAATGGTCCTAGTAAGCCCCTAGCCCCTAGGCCCCTGACTTCCAGGTGATCACTATATAGATCTATGTGTTTTTGACTCATTATAAAAGTATATTATAAGTATATTGCACCCATCTGTGTGTCACACCTATCGATAGCACACCTATACTAGTGCTTAAAATGACTTTTGTGGCCCTATTAGCTAGCTTTTGGTGTCCCTAACAGCCTGTCCCTGCTCCACACAGCAACCTCTCCCTACACTGGCAAAACACTGAATGTAAAATGGCGGCCAGATCAGGTTTATTTATAAGGTAGGGGGTATGTCCATGTGCTGAAACATCTCAATTGGCTGTCCTGTACCACCTGATGGATGTGTCATGGGTCAAAGTTCTTCACAATGTAAAAGAATATGGCGGGCGCGAATTTCTCCATATGTTTACATGTTTGGCGAATCGTGAACACGCAAAGTTCGCCGCGAAACGACCGCCGGGCGAACCGCAAGGCCATCTCTACATTGAAACATTGGGAAGACATTGGAGAGACATTGCTGTCTAACTAGGTGGGCCTCACACTGGACAAATGGAATATCCAGGCAGGAGCAAAGATCCATCACCAACCAAGGCAGGAATACCACTGACCTCAAGCTCACAGCACCAGAATAAGTAGAGCCATGAGGCCACACCCAGAACACTCTAGATCCACACCTTAACCCCACACACACCAGATTGGGAAGGAACAAAGATAAATGGAGCAGTGCACAAACATGCAGAAACAACACGTTGCCCCAGGCAACTGCATGCACGTCAGACATGTCACGGCAAACTACACCGCGAACAAGACACAGCCATGACATCTGTGTTATCCATACAAAGGTGATATTTGTCATTGTAATTCTGCCTGTTCAAGAATTTTTCATCACTCAAGTTGAATAACGCAATTAAAGTATTCGTTTATTGTGAAAATGACATCCAGAGATCTGATCCAGACATACAGTACAGACCAAAAGTTTAAACACACATTCTCATTCAAAGAGTTTTCTTTATTTTCATGACTATGAAAATTGTAGATTCACACTGAAGGCATCAAAACTATGAATTAACACATGTGGAATTATATACATAGCAAACAAGTGTGAAACAACTGAAAATATGTCATATTCTAGGTTCTTCAAAGTAGCCACCTTTTGCTTTGATTACTGCTTTGCACACTCTTGGCATTCTCTTGATGAGCTTCAAGAGGTAGTCCCCTAAAATGGTTTTCACTTCACAGGTGTGCCCTGTCAGGTTTAATAAGTGGGATTTCTTGCTTTATAAATGGGGTTGGGACCATCAGTTGCGTTGAGGAGAAGTCAGGTGGATACACAGCTGATAGTCCTACTGAATAGACTGTTAGAATTAGTATTATGTCAAGAAAAAAGCAGCTAAGTAAAGAAAAACGAGTGGCCATCATTACTTTAAGAAATGAAGGTCAGTCAGTCAGCCGAAAAATTGGGAAAACTTTGAAAGTAAGGGCTATTTGACCACGAAGGAGAGTGATGGGGTGCTGCGCCAGATGACCTGGCCTCCACAGTCACCGGACCTGAACCCAATCGAGATGGTTTGGGGTGAGCTGGACCGCAGAGTGAAGGCAAAAGGGCCAATAAGTGCTAAGCATCTCTGGGAACTCCTTTAACACTGTTGGAAGACCATTTCAGGGGACTACCTCTTGAAGCTCATCAAGAGAATGCCAAGAGTGTGCAAAGCAGTAATCAAAGCAAAAGTTGGCTACTTTGAAGAACCTAGAATATGACATATTTTCAGTTGTTTCACACTTGTTTGTTATGTATATAATTCCACGTGTGTTAATTCATAGTTTTGATGCCTTCATAGTCATGAAAATAAAGAAAACTCTTTGAATGAGAAGGTGTGTCCAAACTTTTGGTCTGTACTGTATGTATATTAGCTTGGAATAACCACAATATTAATCATACACCAGACGTTTCGGTCCAACAGGACCTTCCTCAGCGGCATTATCTGTTGTATGGAAGTTCTGTGGTGATGCTGGATGCTGGTTATTCCGAGCTAATATACATATGTCTGGATCAGATCTTTGGATGTCATTTTCACAATAAACTAAAACTTTTATTGTATTATTCAATTTGAGTCCTGAGAAATTCTTGAACAGTGTGATTGACTACAAAGTCCTTCGCTAGCACCAACAGTTTAATGAAAAGTGCAGACCCCACTTTAATCAAATACTGTAATCCTGTCTAACTATAATGCTACGGTTACTGAAAAGTCTCAACATACTATTGGGCCTAGGGATCAGTGTGAAAGCTGAACAATTTTAGATTTCTTTTAAATATAGTGACTTGAAAAATGAAAACAAAAATCACAAACTTTTTTTATAAAATGTTAAACATAAAAACATGTGGGGTCATTTATCAAACTTGTGTAAAGTAGAACTGGCTTAGTTGCCCATAGTAACCAATCAGATTCCACCTTTCATTTTCCAATGGAGCTATCAAAATGAAAGGTGTAATCTTATTGGGCAGTTCTACTTTACACCAGTTCGATGAATGACCCCTATGGTTTAAACAGTAGGCCCATTTTTTGATGATATATTCCCTTTAGGTTCAGTTCATACTATGTGTTGCTACTTTGCAGGTTATTGACTTCAGTTACGCAGGTTAAGGTTCAGGAGTAGATCCACATGCAGACAATCCTATTTATGCAGACCTTATCCTTCTGTAAATATGTATCTGGGGCACGTGGGTTGCCCTTTCAGTATCTTGGCAAGTAGAAGTGGGGCAATATTTATAGAACTGTGTAAAACGGTGTTTGCTGCCTGTAGCAACCTCTTATAGTGCAGCTTTTATTTCTTTTAATGCTCTTGAAAAATTTAAAGGGTTTTCCAAGATTTAACGATAGTAACTAGTGTTAAGCGAACCCGAACTGTAAATTTCGGGTCTCTACCGAACTTTGCGAGTTCGGGTACCCGGACACAAACCCGAACTTTTCCGGAAAAGTTAGGGTTCGAGTTCGGTGTTCGGGCATTTAATAAGGCTTGTTGAAAGGCTGCAGGGCAGCCAATCAACAAGCTTTTAAGCTGTAGGCACTTAGAAGCCATCATAGCCATGCCTAGTAATTGCAGGGACAGGAAGCAGGCAGCTGAACTGAGGGAGAGAGTTAGGACTCTGGCTATTTGTTTTGTGGGTGACCTACAGTATAAAGATTTTTTGTGGGTGCAATACACCAGCTTTGCACCCCTGACACAGAAATATAATCCAAAATTTGGCTGTTAATTCTGTGGGTGACCTATAGTGATCTTTTGTGGGTGCAATGCACCATCTTTGCACTTCTGACACAGAAATATAATAATTAATCTTGCTGTTAATTCTGTGGGTGACCTATAGCGATTTTTTTGTGGGTTTAATCCACCATCTTTTTATTCCTGACACAAAAATATAATAGTTAATCTGTCTTTTAGTTCGGTGGGTGACATATTCCCATTTTTTGTATGAGGTACACTTGCACTGCATACGTGACAGGGAAATTGATATAGTTAATCCGTCTGTTAGATTGGTGGGTGACATATTCCCATTCTTGTTGTGAGGTACACCTGCATTGCATACCTGACAGGGAAATAAATACAGTTAATCCGTCTGTTAGTTTGGTGGGTGACATATACCCATTTTTTTTGTCTAAGGTACACCTGCATTGCATACGTGACAGGGAATATAGTTAATCCGTCTGCTAGTTCGGTGGGTGACCTCAAAGAATGAGGAGAGCATCAAAAAAGCGACGTGGCCCTGGTTGTGGTGCTGCTGTTGTTGGTGGAGCTCCTGTTGCAGGGATAGGACGTGGTCGATCAGTGCCAGCTACAAGCCCAAATGATACACCTACCTCATGTGCACGTAGACAACAAAAACTTCAGCGTTATTTTGTAGGCCCAAATACCGGAGTACGAATGGTGAGGCCAGGAAAAGTAGAGGCGGTAGTAGATTGAGTGGCTGACAGTGCCTCCAGTTCCTTCACATTGTCTCCCACCCGGTCCTCTGCTGAAAGTGCAGAGTTGGCACCTGCAGCCCATGGGTATCTGTCTTTAACCTCACCCCCTTGCAAATCAGCCAAGCAGTCTGAGCCCCAAGTCATGCAGCAGTCTCTTATGCTTTTTGATGACTCTGTTAGTGGAGTTTACATGGGCCATCCACCTAGCCCTGCCCCAGAAGTGGAAGAGATTGAGTGCACCGATGCCCAACCACTTACGTTTCAGGATGTGGACATGGGAGGACCACCGCAGCACGTCTCGATGATGACGAAACACAGGTGCCAACTGCTGCGGCAAGGAAGGCAGGGGTGTGCAGACCGGCAAGGAGGGCAGGGGTGAAGAGTGGGTGGAAGATGATGTGGAGGATAATGAGGTCCTAGACCCCACATGGAATCAAGGTCATGCGAGTAACGTGTGCAGTTCTGAGGAAGAGGTGGTGGTCGCCAGCCACACAGCAAAAGAGGGAACCGGGTGCAAAAGCAGAGTGGCCCTCCCCTAGCCAGTACGCCTTCTACTGCCCACCACACCCAGGGACTGAGCACTCCACAGCCATCTCCAAGGTGATCCCTGGCGTGGCATTTCTTCAGACAATGTTCTAACGACAAGAAACTAGTAGTTTACACGCTGTGCAATCAGAGCTTGAAGCGAGGCATAAATGTTCTAAACCTGAGCACAACCTGCATGACCAAGCATCTAAATGCAAAGCACGAGCTGGAGTGGAGTAAACACCTCAAAAACCACAAAAGATTTCAGGCTCCTCCTGCTCCCTATTGTGCTTCAGTCTCGGCCTCTTCCTCTGTAGTGACAGTAGCACCTGTCACCCAGGAAACAGAGGATGTGGCAGCAACACCACCACCTCCACCACCATCACCAAGCATCTCCACACTGACCCATGGAAGCGTTCAGCTGTCCATCTCCCAAACACTGGAGAGAAAGAGGAATTACCCCCCTACCAGCCTGCGATCCCTGGCCCTGAATGCCAGCATTTCAAAATTCCACTACTTTATTAGGCGAGCCATCCCTGCCCTGCACAACCAAGTGGCATACACAATTAGGTGTGCACTGCACAATGCCATCTGTGGCAAAGTCCACATAACCACCGATACGTGGACCAGTAAGCACAGGCAGGGACGTTATATCTCCCTAACTGCACACTGGTTAAATGCAGTGGCGGCTAGGCCTGAGGCGGATAGCAGTTTGGCACGTGTCCTTCTGCCACCGAGGATTGCAGGACGTTTCTCTTTGCCTCCTGTTGCCTCCTTCTCCTACTCCACTTTCTCCTCTACCACCTCCTCATCCGGTCAGCGTAACACCTTCACCACCAATTTCAGCACAGCCAGGGGGAAACGACAGCAGGCAGTTTAGAAACTCATCTGTTTGGGGGGGGGGAAACACCACGCAGGTCCTGTGGACGGGCATGGAACAACAAACCGATGAGTGGTTAGTGCGACTGAGCCTGAAGCCCGGCCTGGTGGTGTGCGATAACGGGTGAAATCTCGTAGCAGCTTTGGGCCTAGCCGGTTTGACGCACATCCCTTGCCTGGCGCATGTGCTGAATTTGGTGGTGCAGAGGTTCCTGAAAAATTACCCCAATATGTCAGAGCTGCTTCAGAAAGTGCTGCTGCTGCTCGCCTGTCTGTGCTGCAAGTGGAACTCCATCTTGCACATGCTGGAGAGACTGTGCAAGCAGCAGCAGGCGATAGTGAAGTTTCAGCTGCAGCATGCACGGGTGAATCGCTCTGCGGAACAGCACCACTTCACCACCAACGAGTGGGCCTCCATGCTAGACGTGTGTGTCATGTTGTGCTGTTTCAAGTACTCCACCAACATGGCCAGTGCTGATGACGCAGTCCTCAGCGTTACTATCCCACTTCTATGTCTCCTTGAAAAAACACTTTGGGCGATGATGGAAGAGGATGTGGCACAGGAGGAAGAGGAGGAGGAAGAGGGATCATTTCTACGGTGTTCAGGCCAGTCATTCACAAGTGGCTCGGAGGGTGGGTTCCTGCACCAACAGAGGCCAGGTACACAACTGTCCAGCCAGGGCACAGTTATGGAATATGTGGAGGAGGAGGATGAGGAAGAACCGTGTCACAGCAGGGTGGCACCGAAAGCAGCTCATGGGCATCACTGGAGCGTGGCTGGGGGATACAGACTATACACCTCCCACAGAGAACAGCTTGTCGTTGCCTCTGAGCAGCCTGGCACACATGAGCTGCAGTGCCTGCTGCAGTGCCTGCGCAACGACCGCCAAGTTGACCACATTGTAACCAGTGCTGATTACTGGGTGGCCACCCTGCTGGATCCCCGCTACAAGGACAATGTGCCATCCTTAAATCCGTCACTGGAGCGTGATAGGAAGATGCGCGAGTACAAGCGCACACTGGTAGACGCGTTGCTGATAGCATTCCCACCTGACAACGGGGGCTCAGTGGAAGCACAAGGCGAAGGCAGAGAAGGAGGAAGAAGTCGCCAACGCAGCTGTGGCACCGCCAGCACCTCAGAAGGGAGGGTTAGCATGGCCGAAATATGGAAAAGCTTTGTCAGCACGCCACAACAACCAGCACCACCAGCTGATATGGAATGTCTTAGCAGGAGGCAGCATTTCAGCAACATGGTGGAACAGTAAGTGTGCACACAACCACACGTACTGACTGATGGGTCTTCCCCATTCAACTTCTGGGTCTCCAAATTGGGCACATGGCCTGAGCTTGCCCTTTATACCTTGGAGGTGCTGGCCTGCCCTGCGGCCAGTGTATCGTCTGAACGTGTGTTTAGCACGGCAAGGGGCGTCATCACAGACAAGCGCAGCCGCCTGTCCACAGCCAATGTGGACAAGCTCACGTTCATTAAAATGAACCAGGCATGGATCCCACAGGACTTGTCCGTACCTTGTGTTGAGTAGACAAGTATACCAGCCGCACCCAGCCATTGTTATACTCCAGCGCACTTTCTCTTTGCACTCTCTTTTCTATTTCCCAATGTTTTGGGGTCTTCCCAAATTTATAAAAAAAAAAAAGTGTTGGCTACCTCATCCTCCTCCACCACCGCTTCCTCCTACGTCGCCACGTCCACCACCTCCTCAACCTCCGCCTCCTAGTTCAAGATTATTTATTTATATTTTTTTCTGTTCTATGTTATTTTAAGTAATTTCCCTATCCACATTTGTTTGCAGGGCAGTTGTCCTGCTCTTACCCCCATTTTGCTTCCTTTTGCAGCCCTCTAGCCCTTACTATGTCTATTTTACGGGCATTTTAGTGCCCCAAAGTTCAGGTCCCCATTGACTTCAATGGGATTTGGGTTTGGGGTCAAGTTCGGGTCCCGAACCCGAACTTTGAGCCGAAGTTCGGCCGAACCCGAACTTCTAGGTGTTCGCTCTTCCCTAATAGTAACCATAGCATTGATGACCTATCCCTAGGATAGGCCATCAATATTAGATTGACTGGGGTCCAAAACCCAACATCCCTGCCAATCAGCTATTCGGGATTAGCTAGATTGCTGGACATAGGCACCATTGGGTAGTGGACAGAGCTGGTTACTACAATGTTGCTTCTATTGGTCCAAAACGGCTTATCAGTGGGGTGTTGGACTCTCAACAATCTGAAATTGATGACCTGTCCTAGAGATAGGTCATAAATTGTTAAATCATGGAGAACCCCTTCAAGGTGCTTGGTTGCTATGGGCAACAATGAATGTTTTTATTTTAGTCAGTTTTCAAAAATGTTTTTCAAAGAGTGCTTGTTTCAATAAATGTTACATACAATAAAAATGTCCTCCACGTCGATAGTGTAGATTTAGTTATGGAATCATTACAAATATTAGGGGTATGAATAGTTATACCCCTTTAATTTTTTGTATTTGCATGAAAAGCTTATAAAAGTGATTTAGATTTTGTACAATATATTCTATTGGTACTAATTCTGTTCTCATCTTAAAGAGTAATGTTTACTTATATTCATGATATAACTTAGCTTAGCAATGACCCTTTTCAGGGCGGGAGCAGCCAGTATCCACTGATGCCCCACAATCGACTGTCCACACATCTCCTGAACAGCAAAAGACCTCACTGGGTAAAGAGAGTTTCTATTTGTCTGCCACTGCTAAATGTAATGCTTTTAATTTATAAACTTTCAGCCTGTTTTCATCAAATACACTGCTCAAAAAAATAAAGGGAACACAAAAATAACACATCCTAGATCTGAGTTAATTAAATATTTTTCTGAAATACTTTGTTCTTTACATAGTTGAATGTGCTGACAACAAAATCACACAAAAATTTAAAAATGGAAATCAAATTTTTCAAGCCATGGAGGTCTGGATTTGGAGTCACACTTAAAATTAAAGTGGAAAAACACACTACAGGCTGATCCAACTTTGATGTAATGTCCTTAAAACAAGTCAAAATGAGGCTCAGTAGTGTGTTGCCTCCACGTGCCTGTATGACCTCCCTACAACGCCTGTGCATGCTCCTGATGAGGTTGTGGACGGTCTCCTGAGGGATCTCCTCCCAGACCTGGACTAAAGCATCTGCCAACTCCTGGACAGTCTGTGGATAGAGCGAGACATGATGTTCCAGATGTGCTCAATTGGATTTAGGTCTGGGGAACGGGCGGGACAGTCCATAGCATCAATGCCTTCGTCTTGCAGGAACTGCTGACACACTCCAGTCACATGAGGTCTAGCATTGTCTTGCATTAGGAGGAACCCAGGGCCAACCGCACCAGCATATGGTCTCACAAGGGGTCTGAGGATCTCATCTCGGTACCTAATGGCAGTCAGGCTACCTCTGGCGAGCACATGGAGGGCTGTGTGGCCCTCCAAAGAAATGCCACCCCACACCATTACTGACCCAATGCCAAACCGGTCATGCTGGAGGATGTTGCAGGCAGCAGAACGTTCTCCACGTTGTCTCCAGACTCTGTCACGTCTGTCACATGTGCTCAGTGTGAACCTGCTTTCATCTGTGAAGAGCACAGGGCGCCAATGGCGAATTTGCCAATCTTGGTGTTCTCTGGCAAATGCCAAACGCCCTGCACGGTGTTGGGCTGTAAGCACAACCCCCACCTGTGGACGTCGGGCCCTCATATCACCGTCATGGAGTCTGTTTATGACTGTTTGAGCAGACACATGCACATTTGTGGCCTGCTGGAGGTCATTTTGCAGGGCTCTGGCAGTGCTCCTCCTGTTCCTCCTTTCACAAAGGCGGAGGTAGTGGTCCTGCTGCTGGGTTGTTGCCCTCCTACGGCCTCCTCCACGTCTCCTGATGTACTGGTCTGTCTCCTGGTAGCGCCTCCATGCTCTGGACACTACGCTGACAGACACAGCAAACCTTCTTGCCACAGCTCGCATTGATGTGCCATCCTGGATAAGCTGCACTACCTGAGCTACTTGTGTGGGTTGTAGACTCCGTCTCATGCTACCACTAGAGTGAAAGCACCGGCAGCATTCAAAAGTGACCAAAACATCAGCCAGGAAGCATAGGAACTGAGAAGTGGTCTGTGGTCACCACCTGCAGAACCACTCCTTTATCGGGGGTGTCTTTCTAATTGCCTATAATTTCCACCTGTTGTCTATCCCATTTGCACAACAGCATGTGAAATTGATTGTCACTCAGTGTTGCTTCCTAAGTGGACAGTTTGATTTCACAGAAGTGTGATTGACTTGGAGTTACATTGTGTTGTTTAAGTGTTCCCTTTATTTTTTTGAGCAGTGTATATACAGTACGTAAAGCCAGAAGTTAATAGATTCATTTAAGAAACATTTCATTGTACATACGCAGTGTACATTAAATGTGAATGGTAGGAGTAGTTAACAGCTGGTTTTAGGCCTAATTCATGTAACACTTTATGGATCTGTATTGTACAAATCCATGATATGGCACCCATAGCCTGGTATGTACCGATACGGTATTTCTGTGTGCCTCCATATGTAACTGGGAATGTAAATAAGCTCTTATACAGGAGGAAAAAGCTGACTCTATTGTGCTACCTATTAGATAACGATAAGTCAATTTATATCCCTTTAAACAGGCCTTAGAACATGACTTGGGATATAACACAAAACCTGAGTCTTTTCCATTAGAAAATAACAACCTTAACTTTCTTTTAAAGAAAAAGACTCAGGATATGGTTTATATTCCAAGCCATGTTCTAAGACCTTACTAGGTATAAACATGTTTGTAAGAATCTGAAGAATTAATTTGTTACTTTATTGAAAAAGGAAATAGCTGTTTTCTATATTCACACGACAAAAGATATAAAATGCATGGTAATGTAGATATAACCCCAAACAGTGCCAAAAAATTTCTCCTGCATAAAAGAAGGCCTCATACAACCACATCAATGAAAATTAAAAGCATTATGGCTGCTGAAATGCAGAGGCAAAAGCGTATTTAGTATGGCTCAAACAGGCCTTATATCTCAAGACTTCAATAACTCCTGACCTAAAATCTTGTCTTCTTAAAAGGGTTGTGTGGTTACCGAAAATAAGCATTCTCTTCCTTAGTTCAGCACAAATTATCTGACAGTCTTCCACTGGTCTTTGTTTGCAAGCTGCCAGCAATATTATGCTGTAATGGCTCATGTCAACTGCAACCAATCATTGCCCTCAGCAGTTGCATGATGATTCCAGTAATATGGCATGGAATCACCTAGGCCACTGATGCTCCAATGGCCCATTGGTCTTTGTTCACAAGCTGCTATTGAACATATGCTGTAACAGCACATGTCAACTGAAGCCAATCCGTGGCCTGTGTGGTCACATGATAATGTCAGGTGTACAACAGGTGATTTCTGATGCCCCAGATTGGCTGCAGTGGTCATGTGTAGCCACAGCATGTCATCACTGGCAGCTCGTAACCAAAGACTGTTGAGGGACCAGTGGACAATTCCTTTAGTATTGCACAGATATCCCATCTTTAAACGCTTTTAACCGGGAGGACTCATCTGCACTCATTCACATACTACAGAGAGAGCCTTTTGGTCCCCTGTCTGTTTAGTGAGCGATTTAAAATAATGAACACCGTCAAGTGTATAAAGTGTATCGTATCGTAAGTGACAGTTTCTCTTTAGGCTCAGTCTTTTTCTGCCATTAATCCATAGCAAATCCACTACTAATCCTCTTCAAAATACTCATGTTGGTTTTAAGATTGGAGCTGCTATGCTAACTTGTGCCAAATTTATGGACATGGCACATGGATTTATAAAGTGTAATGTTGTTGCGCCTATTTCAATGAAAGTACGCCTGGGTGATACCCGACGTGGACTGGCTGCAACTTTTTTGTAACATTTTAAAAAGTCACACTTCATAAAAGTGACTTCAAAGTGATCTACTGGCAAAACCTCACCAACTTCTCACTCCCCTTCTGAAAGTTGTGTGGGACTGGGAAGGCACAGGTCACCAAATGCTGTAAAATGTGTGACACCTTGACACAAAATGTCACATGCGACATTGCTTGCAACATTTTCCACCACAAAACTGGCATAGCAGATCTGTACTGTAATTAATGCAACACTGCAATTACTGTGTTGCTGAGTATGAGCTGAAGCCCTTCAGGCATATTGTATGGTTAAATACTGTATATCTCCAGCTACAACATGTTTCCTTAAAGGTTATCTGTCAGCAGATTTGTACCTATGAAACTGGCTGACCTGTGCCATGTCCGCTTGGCAGCTGAAGACATCTGTGTTGGTCCCATGTACATATGTACCCGCATTGCTAAGAAAAATGAAATTTTAATATATGCAAATGAGATTAACAAGACCAGGCAGGCGTGATCAAGTTTACACTGCCTGGCCATGTGAATCAAAGTGGAGAGGGTGCGGCAGTTGCAGAGAGAGCTGAGCCTCTAAGTGTAACAGCAATGCCCCCATTTTTCCAAGAGGCTCATTTGCATAGATTAAAACATAATTTTTCTTAGCAATGCGGGTACATATGAACATAGGACAAAAACAGATGCCTTCAGCTGCCAAGCGCACATGCAACAGGTCAGCCAGTGTCACAGGCACAAATCTGCTGACAGATGCCTTTTAAAAATGCAATCAGCTGACAGCACAGTTCTGGCTTTTGGATTCCCTTAGGACCACTGAGAACTTTTTGCCTTCAGAGAACAACCCATTGAAAGGTCATTCGTAGTAGAATTTCAAGACGTTAACATGCTGATCTAATATGCTTTTTCACTGAAAGGCGTTGATCAGTCTAATGGGGCACAGGTTAGGTGCACTGGGGGAGTTGGGTCCTGGCCTGGACAACTCTTTTAAGCAAAATTGTATAACCTGCAAACTTTAATCATCCCCAGCTACTCAAGATGTAGCAATGAAGATGTCTCCTGGGCATTCAAGCTCAACATAT
Organism: Bufo bufo; assembly: GCF_905171765.1. Classification (NCBI taxonomy): domain Eukaryota; kingdom Metazoa; phylum Chordata; class Amphibia; order Anura; family Bufonidae; genus Bufo; species Bufo bufo. The sequence continues at coordinate 423,307,383 of NC_053391.1, read as the reverse complement.
ACATATGGTAATTATGGTGGATTTTTTTTCCATTGCTGTATTGTGAGAATTAGGAGCAGTTAGAAAAATTAGTGGAACGGAAACGTTTTTTCACATTTTCCTATTTTGTTAATTACACAGCTAATTATTATATAAATTCTATGGTTTTGTCTAAAGAAACTATTTATTTGCGAATCAAAACAATGAACTAGATTTAATAATTTTTCTTTAGGTATAGTACAGACAGTGTTTCATTTTTACTATTGCAGTTTTGTTTGTAATCTATAAAATTCTGCATGAATATTTGCTATTATGAGCAGACCTGCTTCCAAGAGATTCCATGTCTGTTTAGCTGGAATTATAGTTTCTGATAATTTAGTTTAGATTTTTCACCACAAATTCATCTAGTAGCCACTGATATACCACAAGTGAGGCCCCTCTTGCCTCTAAAAAAAAAACACCTGACAACTTTAGGTAAAAGCGACCATTGTCTGGGCAAACCTTTCCGTTATCATGATAAAACAGATTATAATGAATGGCAGATATCAATCCAAGCAGTGCCTCTCTAGGACAATTCTCTCTAAAGCCTCATTCACAAGACCATATTTTGCATCAATGTCCAAAACACATTTTTCGCCCTATTTATTTGTATGGGTTCACCCCCAAAAACTGACTGCAACATAGTGTTGTCAACATCTGTATGTCTTTTCTGAATACACAGTAGAACATGTCCTATTCTTCTCCATATTGCGGACAAGAATAGTCCTTTCTAGGGATGGGAGTGAGAAAAATGTGGATTGCACATGGAAGATATTCTTATTTTATGGATCCATGGTTTGCAGACCACAATATGGACATGGTTGTGTGCATGAGGCCTTAACTCTATGGACTGTTGCGCATAAATTTCACAGAACGATCTTCAGTCTCTATGATCTGATCACAATAACTGTTCCACATTAAAATCTGTCAGATCAGGTCTTCTCCATTCTGATTTATCTAAATGACAAATGTCATGAGCGTGTCTTGCTAATATGCATTAGCTGTCACCTCATTGTCTGATTAGATGTGTGCATTTATAAGGGAGGGTGCAGGCATATCTGATAAAGTGACCAGTGAGTATATAGCAGTTTTCAATTGCATTATATGTACAATTTGAAGGTAGAGCAACTACTAACAATTTCTTTGATCCCCATACTATTAATAGAAATAGAAGCAATTTTACTCAGTCCTGTTAATTCTAATACTGTAGCGGAATATTCACAAGTTACTGTTGTGTTACAATTGTGAAGAAATTTCATCAAAAACTGACATGACCACAGCATGTGAATATACCCTATAGCGACTTGTAAATGGGAATGAAACCCTTCCCGTTGTGACTGTAAATGGACAACACTTCTAATTGGCCAACAGTGTGAAATGCCACCTCTACTTTGTGTTGTGTCTTGTGTTTGTGATACCTTCTTCTAAAAGTACTACCTAACTGTTCTGAACATATTTTTTAGCTGCAGATGAGAAGCAGCCTATTTATGTTCCCACTAGCATGCCCATCTTGGAAAAGCTACAGACTCGCTATGGTAAACTATATTTTCATACTTGTGGGGATTTTTTTCTAAGTCCTATAACAATTTTGTAAGATACATTAACTTCTGTTTCTCATCTGGGGAAGTGTGTTTCCTAAGAGTAATTATTACAGTAAACCATAACCAACTATACATACATTAAAAGGGTTTTATACAGTAATTTGCATCCACATCCTTTAAAATAATCATTTATGAAGGTAGCTGTAATTTTCTATTGTACTTCTTTTACCTGTATTGCTCCTATCTTCAGTTCTGGGCTGTGATCACATGTCCATGGAGCTCTTTCTTATGTCCATATAGGGGCCATCATAGGGGAGTGTCTATGTAACTAGCTGGGTGGGAGATGCTATAGGGGCAGTGATAGAGGAATGTCTATAACTAGCTGGTGGGAGATGCTATAAACTAGCTGGGTGTTGTTAGGGGCAGTGATAGAGGAATGTCTATAACTAGCTGGTGGGAGATGCTATAAACTAGCTGGGCCTTGTTAGGGGTGGTGCTGAAGTGGTGAGAAAGGAGAGGTGCATCATGGGTTTGGTTGGATACAGCAACAGGAAATGCTACATACAGGATGGAAATAAACTGTATGGATTTGTTTACATGGGGGAAATGGGTCAAGAGAGTTCAGAATAAAAAATAAAAAAACATGGGGAAGATGTACATATCAATATAAGCTAGGCAACTAACATAAGTATATGTGTTAAATCCCATAGTAATCCTGGAAAACCCCTTTAAGGGTACTATTAAATGTGCAGCTTGAGGTGTGGATACCATGGTGAAGACTAATTTCCAGGCTGCCCCTGGACTACACCTTTGTTTCAAGTGACAAGTCCAGGTACAGCCCAGCAATTAGCTGTATCCGCTGCCCAAGCCACGCACGTAAAAGTAACAAAAAGCTTGGTGCTGAATCTTCTTAAAGAGACCAGTCCTGTATGTAGACTTATTGGCAATGCTCTATGGGGAATTAATATGCAAGTAAGTATCTCCCAAAAAAGAGAACCATCTCACCAGGACCACTATTGGAAGTGGCTCTCTACGAGTTAAGATCCAACTTTCCAACAAGCCTTGGAATTTGACAAGGAATATAGCCAAACCAGATATCCATCCGTAGACAGCTTTGCCAGGGTGCTTGCCCTTCATCAGTATGGAGTGGGTTTCTAGCTGGCTCAGTACAATGCCTTGGAAGCTGCTCAAGCAGGATGCTGATTCTCCTTAAAGAGGCCAGCCCTGAATGGAGACTTGCTATAAGTGCTTCACGGTATGGAGACTTATTTACAGTGCTCCATGGGAAATGAATATGTAAAGAGGTATCTCCCAAGAAAGAGATACCTGTGTCAATTATATCTAGGGAAACTGGGAACAGTGCTGAGGTGAAGTTTTATATAGGACTTTATATTTGTACAACTTCCCTTACCTTAATGTGCTAGAACTTTGTAGCATTCTGTACTTTATATTAGTAGTGGGCATCTTTAATGCTGATAATATTAATCGTACTCTTAGTTGTACAGCACAGGAACTATTGATTTACTGAAGCAAAATACTAGTAGTATAGAGAGTATTTATATAGAATATCTATATCTATTAGATACTGTAAAAATATACTTTAGTTTATCATTGCTCAGCTAACTGTAATATTTTTCTAGCTACTACAAGACAAAGTATCCCAGCCAGACAAACTACCCCGCCCTTCCATACACGAACAAAATCAACCACGGGTAAAGCTTGGTAGTTTTTAGCGATCACTTTTCTCTGCATACTGGCATTAGACATCATGCTTTATTCCACATTTCTCTGCTTATGAGCACACGATTCAGTCCATCTCACAAGCTATACTTGTTACCACATGACCCTACTGTATCTCAGCATCAGCATCATCCGCTATGTGGCCTTTCAGTCAGCCTAGCTACCGTATGTCTATGAGAAATAGATATTCTTTTACGACAATTACAATTTACTTCATGTTTCTTCTTGAAAAATGACATGGAAAATTGTATATTGGTGTCTTTAAGAAGAATACCTATACATAAGACACATTGCTTATTTTGTTTCCATATATTGTGCTTCTGGAAGCTTTGAGGCAGCGATATCAAATCAAGCTGCTTAAGCAATAAATCATTGAAGGTTCTTATAGTGGTTCTTCAGAATATATTTAAAATGGTCACAAGCATCTTGTCCTAAAATGTGAGCAGGACTGGTTGCCTTCACTTGCAGAGATGTCTTTGCCTCACTATGCTCTAACACTTGCATATGCTACATATTGGCAAGCGTTCATGTCAGGCTGCTCAACCATGATGGCATATCATAGGCAGGATCGAATACCATCTATTGCAGTGTAGTGAGGTCCCACCTCTCACCACCTTAGGCAGCTCTGCACGTGGAGGCAACCAGTGCTGCTCACAATCTAGAACAGATTGCCTGTGGTCATTTTTAAACGTTTCCAGAGAGCCCATTTGCATTCCTTTAGGCCATGTAAAACTGTACAGTGTAACGGCACTCAAGGTAGTTTTTTTTTGCGGTGTCACATGTGTTGTGCCGTTTGTAGTATTTTACTGTTTCACATAAAGAAAACAAATATTTGTGAAAATCTCTATTACTTGGATAAACCTGTCTCAATACATTCTAATAAGCATGGTATATTAATTGCACACGCAAGCATGTGGTACGAGCTAGCATTGAAGTAAAAGGTTAAATGTTAATATTTGGAACTTTTCTTTCAGCGATCACAAGCGGTCAGCATATTCATACTACATATGAAAGTATTGCTAGGACTGAAGTACCTCCTTCTGTATCTGGTATATTTTACTATTTCACAATATTTCGGGTGTCTTAAATTCAATATATACTGGCTGTCCCTATTTCACTGCATTAAAGAAACAATATGCACATAGATTTTTTTACTTGAGCACATTTTAGTAATTAAAACAAATATTAGTTTTGTTCAAGTGTCTTTTCAGCTATAACATTGTCCGTTTAGCTTCATTACTATATGTAGAATTCTTAAGAGGTTTGATTAGTTTCTAGGGTGCTGTGTGTTCATTTAAAGTATAGATTTCGAGTACTATTTTGTACAGTATATGTATAATTGGCTGTCACTCCCTCTACTTGGCTTGTGCTAGGATATTTTATAAAACTGCATTTCTTTTATAATACTCATCAGCTAGGTTTCATATTTCTTCAGCTATGGCAACTCAAAATCTCCCAGCAAAACAAAGAACATGGCCCCCTCATACTCAAAGAAATACAATCATGGGTAACGCTTATAGCGCTATATAATCATTGCATAATGATGTTAGCTATCATGCCTTTTATAGAATATGTTTCTGCTTAAAGGCACAAGATCTAAGCCACAGTCTAATCTATCCATCATACAATCACGCTAGCTACCACTCAACTTGTCAGCAGCACTCACTGTATGGCGATCCAATCAGCCTATGCCTTTCTGAACTAGGTGTTCTTCTATGCAATTATTGTACTTTGTTTCATCTCATCTCCTTGTGGCTGGGACTATTAGCATAGGAGTCACAAGAAAGAGTAGTTGCTCCTTTTGCCCTTTCGCGCATTGTGCTACTGGAAGCTTTGAGGCAGAGATATCAAACAAAGTTCCTAGAGTGAAGTCATTAGGATAATCTAAGAGTCATTTAGACTGGATGTATAGAACTGAAAACCAACCCCAACCGATGAGGTTTAATATTATGAGACTCTAGTATTTAAAATTTAACAGAGCATTAAAAACATCTCTGAAAGTCTCTATAGCTTTGATACATGTGCCTTCAATAAGAATTTTCTGTGCATTCCAACTCAAGCATGTGCCCCTTTCCATCATTTCAAAAGGAGATTAAATATTAATATTTGGAATTTTCCTTTCAGCATTTACAAGAGGTCCGCACATTCATACTACATATGAAAGTATTGCTAGGACTGAAGTATCTCATTCTGTTTCTGGTACAGTTGTCTTTGCTTATCACACTATAAAGGCTGGGGCTAGCTTATATGTCGGCATTCTTAAGATTTTTTAATACCATAAATACGTTCAGTTCTACATATACTTTGAGGGACCAAAACTTTATGTAGATTAGATTTGCATAACATTTTTGCACAAATTATTTTGTTTACAATATTTATACATTAAAATAAATAAATAGAATTAGTGATTTCTTAGAAAGTCTTGGTATTGATGGCTTATTATAAATCTTGTTCAGTTACATTAGTTTAGTTAAGACTTGTATGCGTTTTGAATAGTTTCCATGTCATTATGTGTTCGTTTATTGTATAGCTCTCTACTGATTTGCATGATGTTTTTTGCATTCTATTACTTCCACATTTTCTGATGTGGTCACTAGGGTTCAGTGCTATGACCTTTATTTAGTGGGCAAGGACTACAAAAAGTGAGGTGTTCAAGATACTTTCCATTAGAATAACATCAACTTGATTTTATATGCTTTCTCTATATTAGTTTGTATTAGCAGGCATTCTGTTATACTATTAAATGGTATTTTTTAATTGGTATTTTCCAGATAAAATAACTCAAATTATGCAAAGAAATCTTCCCTCTCATATGCAACCAAAAACAACCACGGGTAAAACTTGGTAGCTTGTAATGCTGTAATGGCATGGCATACAGTGGATATTTCTTCTCATAGGCTCAAATCCATATCATAATCCATTCAGCATACAGTTCATCTCACAATCCATACTTGCTACCACGCAACTTTTTTTCAGCAGCAGTCACTGTATGGCCATCCAATCAGCCTGCCCCTATCTTTCTGAAGTAGGTATTCTTCTATGACTTGGGTTTATCATATTATTTAGATCAGAGTAAACCGAACTACTGTTAGAGAGGAATACCTATAGACAACTTTGTTGCTTCTTTTGCCTCCACACATTGTGCTACTGGAAGCATTGAGGAAGAGATATCAAACTAAGTTCTCAATGATAATGATAAATTGTAAAGTCTCGACATAAAGTCAGCAGGAAAAATCTTAGCAGGATAGGTCACTAATACCAGATCGGTGTGTGTCCAACACCTGGCAACCTCACTGATCAAAATTCCCAATACATTGTGTACAGGGGCATAGCTATAGGGGGTGCAGAGGTAGCAGTCACTACTGGGCCTGAGGGGGCCCCTTGTGCCGCATAAGAAAACACCAGTATTATAGAAAGTTCATGCAGGTCAAGTTATACCTCTGGCTGGAGGGAAGGGAATAGGTCATGAATTTGGCATGGGGGGTTGCTGTTTCAATTTTTGCCTGGCCAGAAAGCACTGAGGGATGGATGGGCCCAAGTTGAACCCTTGCACCAGGCCCCATTAACTACACCCCTGACTTTGTAGTTTAAGGCACCAGCGTACTGAAGCTCAGCACCTATTCACTTGAATGAGACCTGAGCCATAGTACCCCAGCACGGCCACTACACAATGTGTTGAGCTGTCTGCCTCCAGCTCCATACACTGTTAGCTTGCGGCGCCGCCGCAGCCTGAAACAGCTGATCGGTGGAGGTCATCCTATTCATTAGCTATTTTTGTAGCCCCTTTAAAGTACTTTAAACCGAACACATAATACTAGAATGTAAGCACACTTGAGATTCTGCAGGTGAGGTTTTATTTTTTGGCTCTTGACAGAAGAATAGGAAAGATAATACTAGTGAAAGTTGCTTACTTTGATACATCCGCCTCAATGATGCCAAATACGCTAATTATACTTGTTACCAGCGTGAGCATGTGCCCCACTCCATCATTTCAAAAGGAGATTAATTGTTTGTGTTTGGATTTTTTCTTTCAGCATTCACAGAAAGTCAGCATATTCAGACTGCATTTAAAAGTATTACTAGTACTGAAGTACCTCCTTCTGTATCTGGTATAGTTCCCTTTACCTTCTCACAGTTTAAAGCTAAATAAAATGTTAGGTTATAGTCAGCATTCTTAAAAAGAGTTTGAAACCATCTTTTTACCTTCTTTAGGCACATATGGCATTATTTGTTGTTGCTTTATAGCCGAGTACCATTGAATGACAAGTATGCAGAGAGATCAAGCTTACAATGAAAGCATCGGGCCACCTTTGTGTTTTTCAATCTCTTAGTGCTTTATTTGCTATTCATTTAGTTTTTGGGCCATATATAAAATTCTACTAACTAGTAATTCTATCGTTACACCTTCCTAGTTATCATTTCCAAAGTTTTAAACAGTCTCGCCTGGCTGTCTGGTTATAATATAAATGTATAGAATATTCATTTTGCGCAAGGGGAATTGTTTTGTTGCATTTTTTTATTGATGAGGAATATATGATACAAGCCATATTGTACCTACAGGCTCCTGAAATGTAAATCGGGCACAGTCTGTATTCTCTAATGTGCTTAGTATGTTTCAGCCGTACATTGTGGTATAATTTGCATTAAATGGCAGCAACTGGCTTATATGTTGTGATTAGTGTATAAAATAGGTTTGTGTGTTTATGTATTAGACATGTATGCTATTAATGAGCTGTTTCAATATTTCTCTAGCTACTGCAAGCCAAGTTTTCTCAGCCAGACAAAGTACCCTGCCCACCCATATTCATACAAAAACATCCACGGGTAATGTTTGCCTTAGGGCGCTTTTTGTTTGTAGCGCTCTATTGTCATTAGACATCATACACGCCCTTAGCATATCTATCTGCTTAAAAGCATGCTATCTGTCCTAAATGCATTCGGCCAAGCACCTAATATAGTGCTTCTCCCTATCCAGCGTATAAAGACTGAATCATCTTATCCAGGTAAAATCTTAGTCCGTCCAACAGTCCATCACACATACCAGACATCCAGTTCACAGTCCATTACACAATCCATCCCACGGTCCAGCACCTATATCATCCATTCCACAGTTCAGCACACAATACTGTGTCTTCTCCAGCATACAGTCCAGTCTATCCCAGAATCCAGCACATACTTCATTGACCTGGCAGTAAACAAGCAGATCACATAGTACAGTCAATTAGATTCCAACATAAAATCCATCTATAATACTGTTAACTTTATCACCGTATCCAAGACGCCGTCCATCTATGAACTAGTCCAGTCAATCATCCAATTCAGCAGACAGTCCATAATTGCTGCCACACAACTCCTTTCCCGCCGCATCCACTGTATGGCCGCCACTGTCTGTAAAAACTAGGTATTCTTCTGTGACACATAATTACAATTCTGTTCCAACAGTGTTGGAGCAGATAATTGTACATTAAGAAGAATACTTATATATAGTAAAAATATTGAGTCTTTTGCTTTCACATATTATTCTTTGAGGCAGCTATATCAATGTTTTGTTAATGTTTCTTGAGGTCAGCAGAAGAGTCCTGTGAATGCATAACAGTACATCTGAAATGGCATGTAAACTCCATGTGTAAAACTGGAAATGACAAAACATCGTGTTCTTGAGGACTCTAAGTATTAAGGCATCCATGAAAGTTATTTTGAAAGTTTCTACTTTAATCCATCTGCCTCAAAGGATTCTAACTTTTGCATTTCACTTTCTATAGAATTGCAAGCATGCACGAATTTCATTGGGTAGATAAAATGTTCCTTTTTGGAATTTATCTTTCAGCATTCACTGGAAGTCGACATACTTCTGCAACACAGCTCAATATTGTTAAGACTGAAGCGTCATATTCTATAAGTGGTATAATTCCTTTTCCATAAGTTTTCACAAGATCTGTTGTTTAGAGCATACAGTCTATAGCATTTTTTATTTCTCACTTTGTATTCTGGCTATGTAAAGTTATCCCCTAGGGTATAACTATTAGTACTATTGTACTCGGCTAGCTCCAGAACTCCCATAGAAATGAATGGAGTAGCTGTGCACATGCCCAACTGGCTGCTCCATTCATTTTGGGTGGCTCCACAGAGTGCGAGTTGCCTGTTCTCGTGATCTGAAGGGGTGGGTACAACCCCTTCAGATCACGAGAACAGGCAACTCGCACTCTGTGGAGCCACCCAAAATGAATGGAGCAGCCAGTTGGGCATGTGCACAGCTACTCCATTCATTTCTATGGGAGTTCTGGAGCTAGCCGAGTACAATAGTACTAATAGTTAGGACCCCCCACCGATCACAAGGACAGGGACCCCTCTAATAGTTCAATACATAAGCAATCTCAAGAGTTAGAGAACATTCCTCTTTCTTTCTCATGTTGTCTTACCATATAATCTCCAGTTGGTTTTGAGATAAATATCTTACTGAGGACGTGCCTATTCATACAACAGAATTAAAAGATCTCACAGCAATAAAAAAAAGGAAATGGGGGATGGAGAGGGTAAAAATGGATTTAAAAAAGAGGAGGTTGAGTTAGCTTGGAAATACTTAATCAGTAAATTGTTTCTAGAATGTTCTAGCGATAACACAAGGATCCTAACTTTTTTCCTATATTCAGTGGCACCCATGTGCGCACATGCACTATGAAATTGTACAGTGATTTATTGTAGTGTTGGTCGATCACCAAAGTGCTCGGGTGCTCGAGTAGAACACCTCGGGATGCTCAGGTGCTCTACCCAGCACCCAAGCACAATGGAAGTCATAGGGAGAACCCGAGCATTAAACCAGGCACCCCCTGCTCTGAAGAGGGGAGGGTGTCTGGTTAACAGGAAAAGGTCAGAAATTGATGGAAACACCACTGAAATGGTTTGGGATCGGGAACAGCATGGGGAGGATGTCTGGAGGCATCTTGGACTCCTAGGTCGCTGCTAGGAACGATGTTGTCCGAGTAGTACGCCAATTTTTCAGACTGACCATAACACGCACAAAACCAAAGATAAAATATATTTTAGAGGAAAAATTGTTAGGAAACATTCTTTCCTGTATATTTACTTGTATATAAAGTGCAAGTGCTGCCAAAAATTACAAGGAAGAGGCACTCCGATACAACCTGTATATCACATAAAGGAGGGCCTCATTCACATTGTGGTAAAATTGTTTAGGTAGTGGGACTCCTACACTCATAAAGCCTATGCACTAAGTAAAAGGGCTGCCAAAAATTACAATGAACCGGCACTACAATACACCCTTTATTACACATAAAGGAGGGCATCATATACACACCCTTGAAAAATTATGATTGATGGCCTGCTGGTGACCCTCCAAAACATTAGGAGCAAGGGCCTGCTGATCTGACCATCTAAAACATTAGGGACAAGGGCCTGCTGCTGAGCTGACCCTCTAAAACATTAGGGGCGAGTGCCTGCTGCTGATCTGACCATCTAAAACATTAGGGGCGAGTGCCTGCTGCTGATGTGACCATCTTAAACATTAGGGGTGAGGGTCTGCTGCTGATCTGACCCTCTAAAACATTAGGGGCGAGGGACTGCTGCTGAGCTGACCCTCTAAAACATTAGGGGCTAGGGCCTGCTGCTGATCTGACCATCTAAAACATTAGGGGCGAGTGCCTGCTGCTAATCTGACCCTCAAAAACATTAGGGGCGAGTGCCTGCTGCTGATCTGACCATCTAAAATATTAGGGGCGAGTGCCTGCTGCTTATCTGACTATCTAAAACATTAGGGGTGAGGGTCTGCTGCTGAGCTGACCATCTAAAACATTAGGGGTAAGGGTCTGCTGCTGAGCTGACCCTCTAAAACATTAGGGGAGAGTGCCTGCTGCTGATCTGACCCTCAAAAACATTAGGGGGAGGGCCTGCTGCTGATCTGACCGTCTAAAACATTAGGGGCGAGGGTCTGCTGGTGACCCTCTAAAACATTAAGAACAATGGCCTGCTGGTGACCCTCTAAAACATTATGGGCAAGGGCCTGCTGGTGACCCTCAAAAACATTATGGGCGAGGGCCTGCTGGTGTCCCTATAAAACATTATGGGTGAGGGTCTGCTGGTGACCCTCAAAAAATTATGGTTGAGGGCCTGCTGGTGACACTCAAAAACATTATGGGCGAGGGCCTGATGGTGACCCTCTAAAACATTATGTTTGAGGGCCTGCTGGTGACCCTCAAAAACATTATGGGAGAGAGCCTGCTGGTGACCCTCTAAAACATTTTGGTTGAGGGCCTGCTGGTGACCCTTAAAATCATTAGGGGCAAGGGCCTGCTGCTTATCTGACCATCTAAAACATTAGAGGTGAGGGTCTGCTGCTGAGCTGACCATCTAAAACATTAGGGGTGAGGGTCTGCTGCTGAGCTGACCGTCTAAAACATTAGGGCAGAGTGCCTTCTGCTGATCTGACCCTCTAAAACATTATGGGCAAGGGGCTGCTGGTGACCCTCAAAAACATTATGGGCGAGGGCCTGCTGGTGACCCTCTAAAACATTATGGGTGAGGGTCTGCTGGTGACCCTCAAAAACATTATGGTTGAGGGCCTGCTGGTGACCCTCAAAAACATTATGGACGAGGGCCTGATGGTGACCATCTAAAACATTACGGTTGAGGGCCTGCTGGTGACCCTCAAAAACATTATGGGAGAGAGCCGGCTGGTGACCCTCTAAAACATTTTGGTTGAGGGCCTGCTGGTGACCCTCAAAATCATTATGGGTGAGGGCCTGCTGCTGAGCTGACCCTCTAAAGTTTTAGGAGCAAGGGCAGCCTAATAAGCATGTTGATATTATGGAGGGGGAGGAGGAGGAGAAAAGGGAGATTGAACCATATACCCTTTTTAGTGGTGGAAAGGGGCATGGGAATGCAGTGTATTCAATACACCATAAAAGCCACATTTAGAGTGCCTTTATTTTCAGCCGCTTTCCTCTGGTGGAGTAGAGAAGTCAAGGGCAATCCAGGCCTTTTTCATTTATATAAGAGTCAACCGGTCAGCATTTTTAGTTCACAGGCAGATGCGCTTATCAGTTATTATGCCCCCAGCAGCACTAAATACATGCTCTGACAAAATGCTGGCGGGGGGGCAGGCCAGCACCTCCAAGGCGTAGAGCGCCAGTTCGTGCCACGTGTCCAGCTTGGATACCCAATAGTTGTAAGGCACAGAGAGATCACTGAGGACACTGACACGGTCTGCTACGTACTCCTTCACCATCTTCCAAAACCTTTCCTCCTTGTGACACTAGGCCACGCATCAGGGTGAGGGTGCTAGCGGGGTGTCATGAAACTGTCCCAGGCTTTGGAGAGTGTTGCTCTGCCTCTGTTGGAACTGCTGTGTGTTCCCCTTGTCTCCCCTCCTCAGTTGGCCAAGGAACTATGTACTCTGCAGCCTACGTTGTCAGATGGAAATTTTTGGAGCAATTTTTCCACAAGGACCTTCTGGTATTGCACCATTTTGCTAGTCCTCTCCACCACAAGAATGAGAGATCAGAAGTTCTCTTTGTAGGGGGGGTCGAGAAGGGTGAATAACCAGTAATCGGTGTTGGCCAAAATGCGTACAACGCGAGGGTCACAGGAAAGGCAGCCTAACATAAAGTCAGCCATGTGTGCCAGAGTCCCAACAGACAAGACTTTGCTGTCCTCATCAGGAGCATGACTCTCTATCTCCTCATCTTCTTCCTCCTCTTTTACCCATCCATGCTGAACAGATGGAATAAAACTTCCATGGGTACTACCCTCTGTAGCAAAGGCAACCACCTCCTGCTCCTCCTCCTCATCATCCAATTTGCGATGAGAAGACGAACTGAGGGTGGTCTGGCTATCACCCTGTGTACTGTTTTCCCCCATTTCCACCTCTTCCACATGCAAAGCGTCCACCTTAATTGTGAGCAGCGAGCGTTTGAGTTGACACAGAAGTGGGATGGTTACGCTGATAATAGCGTTATCGCCGCTCACCATCTGTGTTGACTCCTCAAAGTTGTGTAAAACCTCACAGAGGTCAGACATGAATGCCCACTCGTCGCTCGTGAAGAGCGGAAGCTGACTGGAAAGGCGACGACCATGTTGCAGCTGGTACTCCACTACTGCCCTCTGCTGCTCACAAGGCCTGGCCAACATGTGGAACGTGGAGTTCCAGCGCGTGCTCATGTCGCACAACAGTGGGTGAGCTGGCAATTGCAAGCTGAAGCTGTCGGAAACTTGCGGAAAAGGGGCACACACGCGGCGCACCTTCACTAATAGCTCAGGCAAATTGGGGTAGGTTTTGAGAAACTGCTGAACCACTAGGTTGAATACGTGGGCTAAGCATGGTATGTGTGTGAGCTTGCCGAGCTCCAAAGCCGCCACCAAGTTACGGCCATTATCAGACACAACCATGCCTGGTTCTAGGTTGAGTGGCGAGAGACACAACTTAGTCTGTGGGTGGATGGCTGGGTATTTGCGCTTTCATTCAAAGGCCTGGGCTATAGACATCTGTACGCTGCGTTGGGACACAGAAGTGGATGTGCTAGCTGATGGTGCTTGCGGAAGTCCAGGTGCATGGAGGGAGGCATCCGGGCCTGTGTCTTGGACAGGGGATTGGCCAGCACATAACACAGGGGAAGAGGAGGCAGTGGTGTGACCCGCAGACACTGATTGTGGACCCAGGCGTTCGGCCCACCTATTAGGGTGCTTTGATGCCATGTGGCGGATCATGCTGGTGGTGGTGAGGTTGCTAGTGTTCACGCCCCTGCTCATTTTGGTATGGCACAGGTTGCGTCATCTTCTTCTGACTCTGGATGCTCCAGAGTTTTGGATTCAGGGCACAAAATCTGCTCATGTCCCTCTTCAAGTGGGCTTGGCGAGATGCCCAAATTAAGGAATGGCGATGAAAACAGCTCCTCAGAATATCTGAGTGTGGGATCACTTGTTTGCCAAGACTCTCCATTTTGGGTAGAAGGAGTATCAGGGTGAGGATTCTGTTGACCAGACTCTTGGCTACTGAGACTGGACTTTGTGGAAAACAGGGTGGTGCTTAACGGACTGGAAGCATTATCTGCTGCAATCCAACCGACCACCTGGTCGCACTGTTCTAACTTCGAGAGTGGTGTCCTGCGCCGCCCTGCAAACTGGAACATGAAGCTAGGTATCGTGGATGAGTGTGTTTCTTGTGCTCTGGCAGCAGGCACAGTTTCACCGCTCCCAGGGCCACGGCCTCTGTGTGCACCATATGCAGCACGGCCACTTCCCCGTCCCTTACTGCTCGCCTTGAACATATTAAATGGTCTATATGCTTGCAAGTATGTCACACGTACAGTAGCGCCGGTTTCTGTAAGTGTATGCGCAAATAAAGTACACAGAATGTCAGATATTTTTCGGATGTGCCCATGTTAAACAGGAGGTATAACGCAAGTAATGTCACTGTCACCACGACTAATAAAAAATGACACTGAACGAATGTCACTGATATTTAGGATGCGCACACGTTATACAGGAGGTATAGCGCAAGTAATGTCGCTGTCACTACCACCTAAAAAAAATTACACTGAATTAATGTCACTGATATTTAGGTTGCACAAACGTTATACAGAAGGTATAGCGCAAGTAATGTCGCTGTCACCACCGCCTAATAAAAAATTACACTGAACGAATGTCACTGATATTTAGGATGCGCACACGTTATACAGGAGGTATAGCGCAAGTAATGTCGCTGTCACTACCACCTAAAAAAAATTACACTGAATTAATGTCACTGATATTTAGGTTGCACAAACGCTATACAGAAGGTATAGCACAAGTAATGTCGCTGTCACTACCACCTAAAAAAAAATAACACTGAATGAATGTCACTGATATTTAGGATGGGCAAACATTATACAGGATATGTAGCGCAGGTAATGTCTCTGCCACCAGCAGCAAAAAAATTTGACTGACTGTCACTGATATTTCAGATACGCAAACGTTACACAGGAGATGTAGCGCAGGTAAAGTAACTGTCCGCAGCAGACACCGTCTACGGAAAAAGTACACTGGATGTCACAGATATTTTAAGGCTGTGCACACGTTACACAGGAGATGTAGCGCAGATAATGCGGCCAAACAATTGCAAGCTATTTAGCGTAGGTTGCGCTAAAAATATATATTGCTGCCACACGCAACAATAGTCCTTAAAAGGACTTTTTGGTCTATAACAAGTATAAAAGCTAAAACATTCCTATTTCACTCCCTACACTATCTCTCCCTTCTGCTCTCCAGCTCTCCCTGACTAAGACTGAGCCGAACACATCTCATTGGATGCTATATAGCACCCGATGATGCATTCCAGCCTGCCAATCACTGTAATGCCAGTAGCCAACATGGCTATGGCATTACAGTGAATGGCAGTACTTATCTGCACGTTTATTGGCTGCGGGGAGGAGACTCGAGCACACTGGGTATTCGGCTCAAGTAAAATTAGTGTTCGGCCGAGCATGCTCGCCCAACACTAATTTATTGTTTCCGGGGCCCAAACAAAGTTATTGCTAGGGGCCCTAATCAAAGACATTCACACAATATGGTGCTCCTTTAATGTCTCCAAAATGAGTACTCACCTAGCCCTCACTACCATGAAGAATAGTGCAGATCTGCTCCTGTTTGATGGCTAGGCACAGCAGGTGCGATGACAATACATGGTTGCGTCTGCAAGTGTAAAAATACTGGTCGCAGGGTGAATGGTGCAGCAGGGATTCAACTGAGATTGCGAATGCCGTTGAAAGTAGTGGCACTGCCAGGGTGCCCAGTGCAGATGCACCATTCTCCCTATGATTAAAGCCACTCTGCAGCAGAAGGCCCTCTGATTTCTGGTGCCCACACAATTGCACGGTGGTGAAGACCGCCACTGAATATATATTTCAAAAACTCCAATTTACTGTATAAACATATGTACTGCAAACCTGATCCTATTTTATTCTGCAAATGATCAAATGATTGTCATTTAGGACTGTAGCTACAGGGGGTACCGGAGCAGCAGTTGCCCCCAGGCCTTTGTGCACACTACAAGACATGCATAGTACATGATAAGTGGGGGCTCTAGTACAGATTTTATATTGGGCCCTGCAAGGGCTCTGCAATTGTAGAAGTCTTTGTTGGTCTCCAGTAAATATTGTATTGAAGGTTTAATGTACTTGAACAGTACTGTAATTATATGGACACTTCTCAGAGCTGCTGTCCTTTTTGAGAAATCAGAGATGTAAATTTAAGATTGATTGTGACTTTCATTTCTTGCATTATTTCCTTATATTTGATTTTTTTCAATGTGAAGAATTATTTATATATATATGTTATTTTTTTAAGAATTTCTATGTATGCAAACATGATTTTAATCGCATTTTGTCAGTGTACATATCTAACATATGTTTTTTGCGGATCAGGAGACTGCCACATGACTTTTCTTCCACAGGATGATTTATATCATGGTTCCGAGTCACCTTTGCTCTTTTATAACTCATAAATTAATTCCATCTTTAATCCAACCGCCTGGAAGTTGAATGTGGATTGTACTCTTTCTTCCAGTTCCAAATGAAACTGCATCATTTCACCCAAAACCTTTCCCTAGTACTGAAGCACCAAACGGTGAAGCTGGTAAAATCATTACCTCTTTTAATGGGCAATAGATTTAATTTCTCTATTACAATTCTTTTCTCCTCTAACAGCCTCCATTTTTCTTTCTTTTAATTTGACCTCAGACAGCACAGAGCCAGATTCTGAAATAAAAACAACTGAAGCACCACATACGTATGAACCAGAAACATATACTTTAGGTAATCATTCAAGGAAATAGTGGACCCTCTTTCATAGATCCAAGGTCTTTTTATGTCTTTGAAAAGGAAATAATTGACAATTCCACATGTTAGTGCCTTTGTATAGATAAAAGTAGCTGAGTAGCGTTTACTTTTACTTTTCCAATAAAACATCTTTCTTTACATCCTAAAATTATGGGTTTACCTACAGTCTAAAATAATATAAATAACCCTTAATATATCAATTATCATGATGATGGGGTAATACAACCTTTGGAGGTAGGGGATTTTTTAAAGGGAACCTGTCACCATAAAATGCTATGAAATCTGAGGGTACAGAGCCGGGGAAGCTGAGCAGATTAATATATAGTTTTTTGGGAAAAGAGTCAATGAAACTTGGAATTTTTTCATTTAAACTTTTACTCTTTTTATGTTTAAGAGCCATGATGATTGCTGCACCTAAATCATCGTTTCTGAGCAACAGAAACAACGATTCCCTATGGGGATCAGCAATCTCCAGTCCCCATATGAAGGAGATTATTGCTGCCTGTAAAGGCAGATCTTACCTCCTCTAACAACTAGGTAATTATCAGGAACAAATGTTTAATTCCCAATAATTGCCTGCTCTGTTAGTCCATGTAAAGAGTTCTTTACACAGAATGCTATCAATCACTGATAAGATGTCCGCCATGTACAACTGAGCTCAGAAAGAGCAGAGATTTAAATGTATAAATTACAAGTTTTACTGAATGTTTTCCAACAAAATTAAACATAAATCTGCTCAGCTCCTCCTGCTCCATAACATGCTACCTGCAGATTGCACTGCATTTCATGGTGACATGTTTCCTTTAATTTTTGCTACGCCTTAGAATTGCTCCTCTTTGGTAACTAAACCCTGATATAATCTAGTCACCATAATGTAGGTAAAAGTGGAACTTGCAGATTTGTCCCACATACAGTAGCTTGTGATAAAGCATAACTAGCGAGTTTCGTATTTTAGCTCACTAGTGAATAGTACCAACCTCCTAATTCCTCACTGAAATAATTTCCGGATTCAGTTGTTACTTTGAACTTTGCAGTATCTTGCCCTAGTTAAACACAAGGTGGTCTTTATTGCAGCTTCCCATGATAAAACAGTTGTTCAGAAGTTTTCGTCAACTTCCAAGCCAAAGATCACAACTGGTAAAATCAATTTTTTTATAAAGTGCATGCAATCATCCAGTACTGATACATATCAGAACAAAAAGTACAGCCAGCAATATGCTGACAGGTTGACAATATGCCTAATGAGCTGCTGTTGATATCTTATGCTGGCGCCTGGCTCTATCATCTGCTGTTATCATAAATATGATTCATGCATTCATTTTTTTTCTCCTATTTATCACATGCTTTGACTACCTAAATGTGTATTATGTGAGAAGGTCACCAGGGTTGAAAACAGTAGAACATGAAGTATGTGTTTGTCTTAACCGCATTATTACAAGTTCCTCTGGCTTTCCTAGTCCAATTGCCAAAGGGAGCAGAGAGCTCTTAATATTAAAGGGGTTATCCAGGATTTTGGTATTGGTGGGTCATCAATCGGACATCGCCGGGGGTCTGACTCCTTCGATCAGCTGTATGAAGAGGTCGCTGCACTCCATGTGCGCTTAGACCTCTCCCTAGGTCATGTAATGTCACAATAATTGGTCATATGGCGTAGATGCAGCTCACTCCCATTCAAGTGAAAAAAGCTGAGCTGCAATACCGAGCACAGCCGCTATCCGATGAACGCATTGTGGTTGGTAAGATATGAGAAAACCGCAGTGTTCACTAAGGCTCCAGTGAGCAATGTGGCTTCCTCAAACAGCTGATCGACAGGGGTGTTGGGAGTCCAGCCTCCACCAATCTCAAATTGATGACATATCCCAAGGATAGGCCATAATTATAAAAATCCCAAAGAACCCCTTTAAATATTTTATATGCAGAGTACAGGTGAGAGGAGTGCAAAGCAAGACGTCAGTAATGTGTGGCTTCTACAAATGGCCTATAATGTATCTACTGGCTTGCTTCAAAGAATGTAAGGAAGAATTCAGAAGGTAGATATTGGTAGATGCCAGTCTCTGCCAGCCAATCATATGTGTGAGTGAATACATTTTTTTGCACATAGAAACATGCCATAGAAACAATCAGATTTTGTTTTCTAACTTTAGTACGTAAGACAACATCCAGACCTTTAACAACTAATGCTCCCACAACATCACAATGGACAGAGTCAACACAGGGTAATATCTATTCATTTGGTATGCAGCATATACCGTAATTATTTTCTGCTTTGAAATGCATTGCTTAAAGTGAGACTCTCACCGTCTTTCTTTATGTAATTAGTAGACATGGCTGTGCAAATAATGCATGCCGCTACATGTGCATGAGTTAAAGATATCTTATTGTGGAAGTCTGCATCATATGACTGTATACCACGTGTCAATGCTGCAGGGGAAAATTATGTCAATTATTTGCATACCCTTATACTAACTTAAAGGGGTTGTGGGCAAGCATTCTGCCGGGCCTGCAAAGGGAAGATGACTTACCCGCTCCTTCTCCTGCAGTCCTGTGATGCTCCACTGGGCTTCATTGATGTCAACTTTCAGTTTGACATCACCGCAGCCAATCACAGGCCGACCATCTGTGACCATTTGTCATGATGCAAGGTGAGCCGGAAACCGCTGCAGTCTGTGATTAGCTTTGGCAATGTCAAACCAGATGTTGACATCAATGGAGCCCAGCAGAGCATTATAGGCCTGCAGGAGAAGGAGTGGGGAGCTGCCGCTGGTAGAGCAGGTTAGTCATCTTCCCTTTGTAGAAAGGGGGGGCTTGCCAAAACACCTGTTTTCTAAAGGAGACTGTACTCTAAAGGCACATTTACAGGAAGAATTTTCCCATGTACAGTCGTGGCCAAAAGTTTTGAGAATTACATAAATATTGGAAATTGGAAAAGTTGCTGCATAAGGTTTTATAATAGCAATTTGCATATACTCCAGAATGTTATGAAGAGTGATCAGATGAATTTCATAGTCCTTCTTTGCCATGAAAATTAACTTAATCCCAAAAAAAACTTTCCACTGCATTTCATTGCTGTCATTAAAGGACCTGCTGAGATCATTTCAGTAATCGTCTTGTTAACTCAGGTGAGAATGTTGACGAGCACAAGGCTGGAGATCATTATGTCAGGCTGATTGGGTTAAAATGGCAGACTTGACATGTTAAAAGGAGGGTGATGCTTGAAATCATTGTTCTTCCATTGTTAACCATGGTGACCTGCAAAGAAACGCAGGCACCCATCATTGCGTTGCATAAAAATGGCTTCACAGGCAAGGATATTGTGGCTACTAAGATTGCACCTCAATCAACAATTTATGGGATCATCAAGAACTTCAAGGAAAGAGGTTCAATTCTTGTTAAGAAGGCTTCAGGGCGTCCAAGAAAGTCCAGCAAGCGACCGGGATCGTCTCCTAAAGAGGATTCAGCTGTGGGATCGGAGTGCCACCAGTGCAGAGCTTGTTCAGGAATGGCAGCAGGCAGGTGTGAGCGCATCTGCACGCACAGTGAGGCGAAGACTTTTGGAAGATGGCCTGGTGTCAAGAAGGGCAGCAAAGAAGCCACTTCTCTCCAAAAAAAAAACATCAGGGACAGATTGATCTTCTGCAGAAAGTATGGTGAATGGACTGCTGAGGACTGGGGCAAAGTCATATTCTCCAATGAAGCCTCTTTCCGATTGTTTGGGGCATCTGGAAAAAGGCTTGTCCGGAGAAGAAAAGGTGAGCGCTACCATCAGTCCTGTGTCATGCCAACAGTAAAGCATCCTGAGACCATTCATGTGTGGGGTTGCTTCTCATCCAAGAGAGTGGGCTCATTCACAATTTTGCCCAAAAACACAGCCATGAATAAAGAATGGTACCAAAACACCCTCCAACAGCAACTTCTTCCAACAATCCAACAACAGTTTGGTGAAGAACAATGCATTTTCCAGCACGATGGAGCACCGTGCCATAAGGCAAAAGTGATAACTAAGTGGCTCGGGGACCAAAACGTTGACATTTTGGGTCCATGGCCTGGAAACTCCCCAGATCTTAATCCTATTGAGAACTTGTGGTCAATCCTCAAGAGGCGGGTGGACAAACAAAAACCCACTAATTCTGACAAACTCCAAGAAGTGATTATGAAAGAATGGGTTGCTATCAGTCAGGAATTGGCCCAGAAGTTGATTGAGAGCATGCCTAGTCGAATTGCAGAGGTCCTGAAAAAGAAGGGCCAACACTGCAAATACTGACTCTTTGCATAAATGTCATGTAATTGTCGATAAAAGCCTTTGAAACGTATGAAGTGCGTGTAATTATATTTCACGACATCACAGAAACAACTGAAACAAAGATCTAAAAGCAGTTTAGCAGCAAACTTTGTGAAAACTAATATTTCTCAAAACTTTTGGCCACGACTGTACTCTTGCTCACAATAATCTGCCCGTTTAAAGGTGCTGCAGAGCATCTGATGAATAATCTTTCATGCAGACACCTCAATCATCATTCCCAGGCAGCAGATTGCTGTTTACACAGCACAATCTGCTGCCCGGCAACGATGATTGAGGTGTCTGCATGAAAGTCCAGTTCACCCAATGAACTAGTGTTTTGCTCGTTCATCGGATGCTTTGCAGCACCTTTAAACAGGCAGATTATCGTGAGCAAGAGTACATGGGAAACGCTGAGGGAGATTTCTCAAAACTGGAGTAAAGAAAAACCAGCTTAGTTGTCCATAGTAACCAATCAGATTCCACCTTTCATTTTTCAGAGCCCCTTGGAAAATGAAAGGTGGAATCTGATTGGTTGCCACGTTCTACTTTACACCAGTTTTTATTTTATTTCCCCCAATAAATTTGTATGAGGAAGAACGATAGCAGTAGCCATCACTATTCCTCATACAGTGGAGGTGATTGTTACATATAAATGCAGCACTTCATCTCCTGTGATGAGGAGGCAATTGTCAGGAAGGAACGCTTCCTTACCAATAATTGTCTACTAGTCGCCGCAGTGTAAATGCACCTTAATAGTGTCTGACAGCCTGTCCTAAAGTCATAATGTTCTGATTGGCTATAGGCTAATCCTGGCAATCTTGCATTGAGACCCGTGACTAACTGCCCCCCTAGCCAGGATCGCATATCAGATAGTGTCAATTGATGGCAGCCAACGACAAGGCTTCTGATCAAATGCAGTTTATTTCAGTAGAAAATATGATCCTGGCTAGGGGGGCAGTTAGTCACGGGTGTCTTGAGCTTTATCCTGTGACTGTGAAGTGAGTACTTTAACTTTCAGAATTACCAACCTCCTCTTAGGAGATTATTCTGTATTATCATCATTATCTGGTATAAGGGGGTATTACTTACCACACCTATCTCCTCCATACTCTTGGGAGTGGCGCCTACTATAGTGTTCTCTTTCTTTGAATCACGTCCGGTTGGATCCACTCAGTTGGTTTGGAACCACCAGACTAGTTTCATCCATTACTGGTATTTGTCTATTGGGATTGAAAAATATTTTTTCACTTCCCTATAACACTTGTGCTGCCTTCCCTAAATAGTTACTGAACCTCACGTAGACGGTGGTGCTATTTTATTTTTCTTTATCTACACCAGCATCTTCTCCATCCCTCTGGCGCCTTTTCTCCAGGGCTAATAACCCTGGTAGAATCACTCAACCTCTTTTTTCTCTTCTCCTATTGCAATCTTGCATTGACACATCTAATGTCAAAAATGTTCCAGATATACAGAAACTTTTCTTTTAGCCTACTCACCATTCCCTTGTAACTTGTGAGTGTAGAAAGACAAATTCTCTATACAGTCTTAGAAAGGATGCCAGTCGTCATCTTCTAACCACAATCAACTCTTAATACCGGAGACATTTGGGCCTTGATGATCAGACATGTTTAGCAGTAAGACACCTGTTGATAACTGTGATGATGACTGTAAATTATTATTCCACATTCTGTGAGCGTTTCATTGCAACAAATGGTCTCTTTGGTTTCCCAACTTTTAATGGAGTAGATGATGGAAAGCTACAGGAAGTGATACATGCACCTTTTATTTTACAGTATATATGTTATATAGTTTAGGATATTTACCAGTAGAAGTCTTTATCCATCTAATACAGCCATCATAATTGTGATAACATAACTAATACTATATTCCGTTCAGTGTTAAAGGACATAAATCCCACCATGTTTATTGAAGAAACAACCATCGCCTTGGGTAAATAATCCTCTGCCATAGCATTTTCCTCCTTGAATTTCAACCATGTTGCATGTTCTTTTCTAGGCTGATATACTTCCTGATGAAAGAGGCTTGCATATCTTTTCTTTTCACAGATTTTGCAGATTGTTTTCTTGCTTATGCCAGGTTCTTGAATAATATGCTTTACGTTTGGATCAATGCTGCTTATCTCATTGGACGTAGGAATAACATATATAGTCTCAGTGAAGTCAAGCTCTTCTTTTTTATTTCCAGTTCCAACAGAAACCCCAAAACGTATTACTAAAAAGACCCAAACATCACAAAGTCCATCCTTACCAGTTGGTAATAATAATTTATGTTTTTCTTTAAAAACCTTCCACTAATGTTTTCTTTTCAGTAGATTGTTACATATATCATACAAACCAGTAGTGTCTATCTAATGAAGGAAAGTATTGTAGTGCTAATACTGTAACACTGTTTTATTCCATTCAGATCCTAAAACATCACATATTCTTCAAAATGGCGATTTAGGAGTTGACATTTTTGCACATACCAAGATTTCTCTCTGTAAACATATACAGTACATATATATATATATATATATATATATATATATATATACAGTACAGACCAAAAGTTTGGACACACCTTCTCATTCAAAGAGTTTTCTTTATTTTCATGACTATGAAGGCATCAAAACTATGAATTAACACATGTGGAATTATATACATAACAAACAAGTGTGAAACAACTGAAAATATGTCATATTCTAGGTTCTTCAAAGTAGCCACCTTTTGCTTTGATTACTGCTTTGCACACTCTTGGCATTCTCTTGATGAGCTTCAAGAGGTAGTCCCCTGAAATGGTCTTCCAACAGTATTGAAGGAGTTCCCAGAGATGCTTAGCACTTGTTGGCCCTTTTGCCTTCACTCTGCGGTCCAGCTCACCCCAAACCATCTCGATTGGGTTCAGGTCCGGTGAATGTGGAGGCCAGGTCATCTGGCGCAGCACCCCATCACTCTCCTTCATGGTCAAATAGCCCTTACTTTCAAAGTTTTCCCAATTTTTCGGCTGACTGACTGACCTTCATTTCTTAAAGTAATGATGGCCACTCGTTTTTCTTTACTTAGCTGTTTTTTTCTAGCCATAATACAAATTCTAACAGTCTATTCAGTAGGACTATCAGCTGTGTATCCACCTGACTTCTCCTCAACGCAACTGATGGTCCCAACCCCATTTATAAGGCAAGAAATCCCACTTATTAAACCTGACAGGGCACACCTGTGAAGTGAAAGCCATTTCAGGGGACTACCTCTTGAAGCTCATCAAGAGAATGCCAAGAGTGTGCAAATCAGTAATCAAAGCAAAAGGTGGCTACTTTGAAGAACCTAGAATATGACATATTTTCAGTTGTTTCACACTTGTTTGTTATGTATATAATTCCACATGTGTTAATTCATAGTTTTGATGCCTTCAGTGTGACTCTACAATTTTCATAGTCATGAAAATAAAGAAAACTCTTTGAGTGAGAAGGTGTGTCCAAACTTTTGGTCTGTACTGTATATATATATATATATATATTATTTTTTTATTTTGCTGAAGGTTTTATTGTTTTGGTTTTCATTTCAAGGATTTTTTGTGGCTTTAATTTCTATTTCAAGGTTTCTGTGCTTTTTTGCCTTCAGACAACTATATTTATTGACAGCTCAACATCTAAAAATGTTTCTATTCTGGCTTCAGTGAGCATCAAATATCAAACTCAAAAAAGATTAGCCTTGTTGCTCATCACATCAATTAATTTTCTCAGTACACTTTATTTTTGTATATGACATCCAGCTTTTTCAGTGGGTGATAAGTATTTTCTGATCGTCTTGTCGCTTGGGCTTACCATGTACAGTTTGGTTTAAAAGGCAGACCTCTGTGTTGCATCTGATGTACTGATGATGTAGCTAACCAAATAACTGGGAAATGAACAAAGCAATGCAAAAAATATAGACCATTTCTATATAAGCAAATACTGTAATAGAAGATGGAAAGGATTTACTGCAGTATGTCCACAATGAACCTTTCAGCTGGGATATTTAAATATCAAA
The DNA here is from genome assembly GCF_905171765.1 of Bufo bufo. NCBI lineage: Eukaryota > Metazoa > Chordata > Amphibia > Anura > Bufonidae > Bufo > Bufo bufo. The sequence continues at coordinate 423,281,954 of NC_053391.1, read as the reverse complement.
GTAGTGGCTAATGGAAGTATGCATGAGAAAATTGTGATCTTGTATCTAAAGTAATTCTAGCATTATCACATAAGTTGGTTTTACATTGGCATACATTTAAATTGTTAAACTATTCAAGAATATTTTGGATAATCCAATCAAAAACATCACAATAATTATTGTATCCATTGACCAACAGAGCTTTCATTAGAGTCAAATGTCAGTGATTTCACACAGATACTTAATTACTTCCAAATGTCGCTTTTCTAAACTTATTTTGCGTTCTGTCTCTTGGGTCAGTTTCACATGACAGTATTTTGCATCAGTTATTTAAACCCAAAACTATGTGTGATTCCAAAATACAGAAGAGGTGCAAATGTTTCTCTTGTGCATTTTCTCTGTGTAGGTTCCAGTCTCGGTTTCTCATTCACATACTAATACAAAATACTGACTAATATAAATAAGTTTTCAAGAGCTTTCACATGTCCTCTACTGAAAAGTGAAAAGTATTTGTAGCAAACCAAAGCTATCATAGGCTCACATTAAGGATCAGCAAACTGGTTCGAAATTCAGTCCAAACTTCTCAAAAAGTCCAGATTCAGTCAAACCAAAAATTTTTGTGATTAGTTTTGGGCAGCCTACAATAAGCGTCACGTATATCAATGTCATGTAAATAATAGAAATAGTACCCACCCAGAGGTGCCCCCTAAGGCCTTGCAACTAGAAATGTTGTTTTCATCTGCCTTTCTCTGATCAAGGGCTTTTGTCCTGAAAGAACTAGTGGCAGATGTGAGGCTGGCTTAGCTATTTTTCTAGTATGCTACATTTATTGCTCCTGCTGGCTCACTTCAATGGGATGGCTCCTTCCTATTTACCTGACTATGAATCATAAGTATAGCAACACCTTCAGCAACTTTATTTTACCATTTTGGATCAACTCGACAAAGACACCTCCAAAGTAACTTTCATCTGAAAGTAAGACAAGATAATTACACCATCCTACAAAGTTAACACCTATCTCAACAAAACATGCAAGCTAGTTCTCTTTATAGAAGGACAAGAGAACCACATACTCGGTCTACCAAGCGCATCACCTGGACTACAATACCGCACACACATAATCGGCTACTTGGCATAGTAGGGTTATCGCCTGGTCTACAATACTGCGCATGCATACTTGGTATACCATGGGCTCTCCATAATGAAAAAGAGTACCCCTTATAAAACGCATATATATCTTTACACACATTTCTGTGTTAGGCTCTTTCTCTCTCTCGTTGGTTTGGGACAAATTGATTCATGTCCGAGCCGAATAAAAAAAGAAAAGAACTTCATACAAAGCAAATCTTGTCTGGTTCGCTCATCTCTAGCTCACATACATTGGAATGTATCCATAATATGACACCCATAGTATTCTATGGGTCCATACTGTACAACTGTTTGTCTCAAGTTTTACATGGCAACCCTTGGAAGTTTAAGTAAGGATTTAATCCCTAAGAAAAAGAATGGTAACGTGCTTCATTACATTGATATTTTCTCTTAGAAGTGTGGGGACTGCATGTGCTGCAGTTCATAGTCCATGTACATGAGCCGTAAACATGATATCAATTTGCTATAACTGATTCTATTCTCTTTTTTTGTTTATTTGTTTTTGCAATTGAAATTTGCAGAAGAACACTGGTGCCAAAATCACAAAAACAAGCATTCTGCAATTTAAAATAAAACTTAAAATAAATCTTTATCTTTTTAGAGCCATATAAAACAGAACAAGATAGTTCCCCTAAATTCAACAGAACTACAGAAAGTCCAACAACATCCACTGGTAAATTCAAATTAACTCTTCCATTTAGAAAAAAAAATACTTCCAACATCTCCCTGTACTTATATGTTGTATTCTACACAGTGGTAAAACCAGTGCACTCCAAAAGGATGCCCATTAACCTCATTGCTCTCCAAATATTTGCGGATCCAACAGTTCCAAGTGGTAACGTTGCCTGCTTTACGTTAGCATGGCATGTTTATTATATTACTGAAAAACACACCTACAGTGCTTTGAAATTTTCACGTAGCTCTCGTTCTTTTCTTTTTTAATTTTTTTTGCCTTTTTCTTGCAACTCTCTAATTTCTGTAGATGTACAGATAGAGTACAGTTTGTTGCAGGAAATGTTACCATGGCCCATTATGGTATTTGATACGACTTTCTTAAACTGAAGCATGTTTGATGGGACACTATGAATGTTATTCAAAGAATACCCTAAACTCAACAAACTCTGCTCCACCTGTAAATCTATCGCTTAAATATGTAAACGGCTGGCTCCCAATGCTATAGGTCTGTATACTACTGCATACAATGCTTTTTCTAAGGATAATATTTTAAAAAGCCTGCCTATTCCAGTGCTTTATTATAGTCATAATTCATTGTTTTCTCCTAGTAACTAATCACATATTGTATTTTTATTGCTAATATTGTTTTACAGAGAAAAATGTGTAACGTCTGTTCTTTTATTTGCATTCCAGAGACACAAACCTCCCCACCTCCCATTCCTAAAACAACTCGGTCAAATAAAAAGTTACACTCAAAGCCTGGTAATTTCAAAATTATTTCATTCGGTTTTTTATAAAAAAAATTCCCGATATTGCTATGGGACTGGCAGAAACAACTGTACTTGACCCTCTCTGTCTGTCCCATAAAATAGAGCAGCAGCGCACATGCCCGACCACTGCTCCATATAACATTGATTGTGCATGTAGGAGCGATACCACCATTCTAGTGATTGTGGGGGTCTCAGTAGTGAAGACCACAGTGTTCAGACATTTATCGCCTCTCCTGTAGTTATGGTATAAATGTCATTTGTGGGAAACCCAGTTTAATATCCTGATCTCTGATCCAATATTTCTTGTAGAGGACTTAATATCATCCCTATTTCCACATCCAAGTATATTTTATGTAGCCATGGACGTAACTATAGCCATAGCACTTGCTATGGGGGCCAATCAGGTGCAAGAATGTTGTTGTTGTTGTGAGAAGTAACAATATGGTGGCTTTTGCTATAATGTGTGTTTTCTGATATATTGTGCTATTATACATACCTTTAAATAATGGTACTTATGCTGCTGTTTTCATTTTATTACACCAGACGGTGGTATCCCCTTTTTATTTTGCTATGGGGCTCTATGAATTATAATTAAGTTCCTGTGTGTAGACATCTAGCTCACTCTCTCCAACATTTTTGGTTGGTGGCATAGCATTATTATTATAATTGATGATATATTGCCAAAGGAACTCTGACCAGTATTTCCTGCAGGATGAAAACCCCTTGATTGCTCTTGAAAAGTCAAGTTTAATTATTGTATGGTTGAGGTAGATCCGTGTTTGATGTGTTTTGGAGGAGTTTAACTAATCATCTGTATGTTTTTTCTCAGTTATTAAATGGAAAGCCCTACAAAGATTCTCATGAAATGTACAATGTTTCCAGAGTTCTATGTTGTTTCTTTAATTTTTTGTTGTTGAAAGTTTCTTATTAGCCAAAAATGTACATGCTGGTGCCATATTAACATTTTACTATAACGAGCATTTGTTTTATTCTTCATCACAGCTCCAAAATCAACACAGAGAGTACCTATAAATGTTATTAGTCTTCAGATCTTTGAAGAACCAGATGTACCTTTGGGTAAAGAGCCTTTCATGTTTATTGACTGCAATATCTGCAAAGAGCACATCAAAAATGTCATTTCTTATGATGCCGAGTACCCACTCATTTAAAGGTTAAACTTGAAAAAAGAGAAATGTCTGATTGTAGATCCCCTTTTAAAAGGAAGCATCAGTAAATCTGATAGCTTACGTGGACTTCTATAAGCATCTCTATGAAGTTTTACAATGTTAAAGTACAATCTTAGTTCTTTCAGCCTCAGCTTTTGTATCCTTCCTTACCTTTCCTTTTTTTTAAAACAGAACTTTTGCATTAGTCCCAGTGACCAACAGAGCAATACAGAAAGTTGGTCATCTCACACCACTCATCTCGGGATATCTCGAGCCATGAGGGATGACAAGGGAGGATACACTTCTATATATTAATTTGTTTGTATCTAAAATATAAACCTTCCTACTCCTTCGTTAATATATTATATCTTGACAGGCCAAATTGATATATTCCTAACCAAAAACTACTGGCTAACAGCAATACAATGATGAATGTTAAAGGGTTGTTTCATAACCCCCCTCTAGAAGCCAGAACGAAGAGTTGCTCTCAGCAGAGTGAAGAGCTACTGACAAAAAGCAACTCTTACTGTGGCAGACACAGCTCACCCATGTATTACATGGTCAACCATGGATGTTCACCTTGTGACACTAGCAGCTTTGATTTCAGCTGAGCTCCAATAGCTAGGAAAACTTGACCCTTGGCAATCAGCTGTTCGCTGGCCTAGCTCTTTTTTACAAAATGAGATACTAATTATCGTGTATTTCTTACATCTGAGAGCTAGAAAAGTAAGGGGAGCACACGGAAATATTATAGCTACACCTGGTATACAGTATAGTGTCTAGTATACATTGGATTGCTTATATCGAACGGCTACCACTACTAATCTGTTGTATTTTTCAGTTCCTAACACACAAAGACCTTATCAGTCCACAGCAACACAAAAGCCTGAAAGTCCTCCTCATTCAGAGCCTGGTAAATATTTTAACTACAGCAGTTGTGCTGTCCATATTTGCTACTACTTCATCTTATGAACTAGGAATGTTTTAGGCAACTCTCATGATAGAAAACCATCAGATTTTAAAGATAGAATCAGCACTGTTCACATTGAGGTTATGAGTTCATTTTTTTTAGGAGACATTATGTACAGTATATGATAGATCTAGACTGATCTGCTTTGTAAAGGAACCCATTCACTCAACATTTACATTTTTATTTAAAAGATATCTACCAGAACAGTACATACTCTATTTACTTTGTATACTGGATGATACCCACTAAACATAAATCTCTAGCATATTAGATGCTAAAGTCAAGTGCCTACCAATCGTGCTAGATCTTCAGCTAATTTTTCCTAGTCCATCATCTTCAAAGTAATTGCTCCCATAAATTTTGATTTTCTTACCTTTCTGTGAATAATCTGTGTGCCGTTCTGTAGTTTAGTTTATATTGTTCCATTGCACAAATGTGTTTGGAATACCTGCTCACTAACCTACTAACATATGCTGAAATAACATAGATATGACATTAGTTGACAAAATTCAGATAAGTTAAAGGGGTTTTCCAAGTGTTTTTTTTTACTGATGTCCTATACTCTCTCTGCATTCAACCGCATTGCCGTCCGGCCCCAATAACTATAATAGGGACCGGCTGAGATCTGGCCACAATCCAGTAAATATGCCGCAGTGGTTTTCATTCAGCTGATTCTCTGCATATTTGCCGGGTTGCTGACAGATCTCCGCCGGTCTTCATTATAGTTAATGGGGCCGACGGGAATCAGGTAGCATCAGGCAATGCCAGATCCAGACATCTCCGATTGGCTGCTTCCTGCCGGAACAGCCTGCCAAAGATGTCTAGCGCTAGTGTGAAACTAGCTGTAGGCTTAGCACATCACCGTTTAGCTTTCCGTTCTTCTGATCTGTTAGAAGAGCAGAACATTTTTAAAAAGACGGATCCCTTATTTTGAGCATCAGTTATGCTCAGTTACTATCAGTTGTCACTAAAAATAAATAAATAAAATAGGTGATCCGTCTTTTTTTGAGCATCAGTTATGACCAGTTTGCATCTGTTTGTGTCAGTTCCGTCAGTGATTAATTTTTAACAGGAGAAAAAGTACTGATCTCTGACGGAAGCGACACAAACTGATGCAAACTGATCATAACTGATGTTAAAAAAAAGACGGATCACTAACTTTTTGTGCAAACTGATCATAACTGATGCTCAAAATACATGATCCATTTTTTTTTTTTTTATATTCTTCTGACATATCAGAAGAAAGGAAAGTACAGTGATGTCAACTCGCCCTTACTATGTGCAGTGAAATATCATGGCTAGATAGATCAATAACAAAAAAAGCCATTGTGAGAAGCCATTAAGTTTGATGTTGCTGATGTTAGCACAGATCATGAACACATATGAATATTTATGTTCTGTAACATAGAAGATTAACCAATCTTTTGACCTGGGGCTTGGTCCTTTTGAATGAACGATTGAATTATAGTACTGGCCATCTCTGAATACATGAAAAAACATAATGTTACAGTACTTTACACTTCTATGTTTTAAAAGTGAACTTTTTAGGTGCACAATTTACATAACTCTGGAACTCTGGACATAGTTTTCATAACTGCATCTAACTTAAGCATATCGTGTAATAACACTTCATCATTAGTATACTCCATGTCTGTGTTTATTCTCTGTGATCACGGCTAATATAATGAAATCAGAACACTGATTTTTTTAGCAGTAAAAAAAAAGAGATCTCACTGGGTTTTTTTACAGTTCCAACGCAAAAGGTTTCAACACCAATAACCAAAAAACCCAAACCAACTCCTCGGACTCGCGCAAAACCTGGTAATACATTTGCATGTGTTTTATTTCTTTTGGAATCTCATAAAGTTTTCATTTTGCAGTCATTTTTGAGAGTGTGAAGAAATGTCTGCATTTGAATAAAAAAAATTAAGAAATGCATATTATAAACTAATGCAGCCTCATGAAGCTGTAAAAACAGGGTATTTACTAAGGTGCGCTGTAGAACATGTTCTAATATTAATCGGTAGTACATATAAAATTGTGTACAGTGATCCTATACTTTTGCCACTGCATTGAAATGGGAAAAAAAATCCTGATCAAATACAAAAGGTTAAATTGTAATTTTTTTTTGTGTGGTGCCTGTAAATGGAATGATTTAAAAATGTATTAGTGTACTTGGCTTATTCTTTTAATTTTAGAAGAACAGAAAACTGCTTCTAGCAAAACCATGTATACCAATGGCATGTTTCCATATTGCAGATTTGTTGCAGAAATATCAGCAACTGCAGATACAACTGAGTGGGGTTTCCAAAAACCCATTGATACGCTGCAGGAACAACTCAATTCACTTATGCAACAAATCTGCCTTGTGTGAACGTACCCTAAGAGCACTGTGTATTTGTCAGAGGCTTTGTAACCTTGGAATTACATAGATATATGTTTAGAAACTGAAATTATTTCTTAATAGCTTCTACAGGAGCACCCATGGATACTACTAAACCTAAACGTCCACATGTGATTGTTGCAACTACGTTGGGTAATAGAAGACACATCCTCTTGTGAATGGCTTATTTCTCTTGTAATATATTTAGATACCTCCATTATACTTAGTTGACATGCTGCGTGGTCATACTTAAAACGTGCAAGCTGTTTTCCATCCATTCTTTGGTTATGATTTGCATTGCTCTATTCACCAATATCTTTCTTCCATCATCATCCTGCTTTTGTGCTGAGGGCGCAGCATGCCTCCTTTTTCTACAACCATCCTGGAAAAAATTAAATCCACATTTTTACTTTTTACCATTAAACTTTTCTATTTTAGTAGCAATATTCCATCATCATCATCATCAGAGAAATCCTACTGCAATGAACTGCATGGCCATGTAAAGGACTCATCACAGCCTCCCTAACTTAAATCTATCCTTCATTAATTGGAAATTGTCTTTCTATTTTCAGCTCCATACCGACTGCAACATAGCTCTACCAGGCCCAAAACTTCTCTAAGACCACGGACTAGACTTCCTGGTAATTTCTGACACGTCTCTATTGTGGGACCATAACATATGTTTTTCCTCTGTTTGCTATTTTATGGCTTTTATGTAACTTTCTGTTTATTCATATTGACATTATTTGTATTCCTTTCCAACCGACACTTAGACAGCTTATTTTTCAGCATTCCCTCCATGTCTCAAGCTCTCCTTTTGGAAATTGGATGTGTGAAAAGTGCTGCAAATATTTCCAGTCAGTTTTCCAGTCCAAGTCTATGTGTTTTTACTGTTTATTTCCTAGCCTGCCCACAGGCAGTTAATGCACATAAGTAAATTGCCGCCAAAAGTTAAAAATAACCCCTACTGTATGTGAAATTTACTATGATACCCATTTAGTGTTTTCATGGGAACATGTAATAGGAAAACTTCCCCCACTCTAATCACTATTAACAAAACGTTTGTCTTTAGGAAAGAAACCTTCTGTACAACATTGAGAAATTTAATAGATTTTAAAAAGAGGCTTTTGTAATAAGGTTAAACCTGTTGTTGCTGCGAATTGCATAGTATTACAGAAACGGCAAAATTCTGTAATGTACAGTAAATTCATTTATCTGCTCAATTTTCTGCTATAAGGTACAGAACAACAACAATAACATTATTATTATTATTATTATTATTATTATCAATTAATAAAAATCTAAAAGATTTATTTTTTAGTTTTATGAGATACACACAGGGTAAGAAATGAGAATATCAAGAGATTTATATCAGCCTGGTCAGTAAACTAAAAAGTGTCATAAACTTTACAGCTGTATACACTCACCTAAAGAATTATTAGGAACACCTGTTCTATTTCTCATTAATGCAATTATCTAGTCAACCAATCACATGGCAGTTGCTTCAATGCATTTAGGGGGGTGGTCCTGGTCAAGATAATCTCCTGAACGCCAAACTGAATGTCAGAATGGGAAAGAAAGGTGATTTAAGCAATTTTGAGCGTGGCATGGTTGTTGGTGCCAGACGGGCCGGTCTGAGTATTTCACAATCTGCTCAGTTACTGGGATTTTCACGCACAACCATTTATAGGGTTTACAAAAAATGGTGTGAAAAGGGAAAAACATCCAGTATGCGGCAGTCCTGTGGGCAAAAATGCCTTGTGGATGCTAGAGGTCAGAGAAGAATGGGCCGACTGAATCAAGCTGATAGAAGAACAACGTTGACTGAAATAACCACTCGTTACAACCGAGGTATGCAGCAAAGCATTTGTGAAGCCACAACACGCACAACCTTGAGGCGGATGGGCTACAACAGCAGAAGACCCCACCGGGTACCACTCATCTCCACTACAAATAGGAAAAAGAGGCTACAATTTGCACGAGCTCACCAAAATTGGACTGTTGAAGACTGGAAAAATGTTGCCTGGTCTGATGAGTCTCGATTTCTGTTGAGACATTCAAATGGTAGAGTCCGAATTTGGCGTAAACAGAATGAGAACATGTATCCATCCTCTGATGGCTACTTCCAGCAGGATAATGCACCATGTCACAAAGCTCGAATCATTTCAAATTGGTTTTTTGAACATGACAATGAGTTCACTGTACTAAAATAACCCCTACAGTCACCAGATCTCAACCCAATAGAGCACCTTTGGGATGTGGTGGAACGGGAGCTTCGTGCCCTGGATGTGCATCCCTCAAATCTCCATCAACTTCAAGATGCTATCCTATCAATATGGGCCAACATTTCTAAAGAATGCTATGAGCACCTTGTTGAATCAATGCCACGTAGAATTAAGGCAGTTCTGAAGGCAAAAGGGGGTCCAACACCGTATTAGTATGGTGTTCCTAATAATTCTTTAGGTGAGTGTATTTTCATGCACCAATAAAATTGAAAACATTATTTTCAGCAAATGCACCATATAAGGGGGTTCAGTAGGAAATTCCTAACTTTTTCAAGAGTGTACCACTATTTTATAATTTTATGTTTCCCAGATAGGCACAGGCAGCAACATAATATTAAATGCAAAAGTAAAGAAACAAATAAATAAATGTGACTTTTTACATTTTTGTTAAATAAAAGTTAATGAACAATATAAAAATAGACATAGTGGTATCCTCATAATTTTAATATCCTTATATATTATGGGAAATGGTGTAAAATTAGAATTAAAAAAAATGGAGAAAAATCCTTTTTCACAGATTTTGTCATTATAAAAAAGTAGAAATATTTAAAGCTGATATGCAACCCAATACTATGGCTTCAAACAGCACAGTAAATAAAAAAGTTATACCTAAGAGAATACAGGAAAGACAACAAATGATGTGGTCGTAAAGCCCAATATTGGCTTGATTCTTAAAGGGTTTCTATCACTTCGTTTCACCTATTTAGCTTTCAGACACTAGCGATCCACTAGTGTCTGCTTTATCTAACCATCCTAATATAAGAGCTTATTGTCCTGCCGTTTAGCTAAAAAAATAACTTATATAGATATGCAAATGAGCCTCTAGGTGCTATGGGGGCGTCATTAGCACCTAGAGGCTCCGTCTACCTTAACAAACTGCCGCCGCCCAGCGCGTCCCTCCAGCCCGCCCATCTCCAGCTGAAGCGATCCTCTCCGTGCGCGTCTCTGTTCTGCGCATGCGCAGTGAATGTCTGATCGCTTCCCTGCTCAGACATCTCCACTGCGCCTGTTCCTCGGAGCACTATGACGTCATCGGCGCAGGCGCAGTGGAGATGTCTGAGCAGGGAAGCGATCAGATATTCACTGCGCATGCGCCGAATACGAGGAGCATCGCATTCCGGAGGAGATGGGCGGGCTGGAGGGACGCGCTGGGCGGCGGCAGTTTGTTAAGGTAGACGGAGCCTCTAGGTGCTAATCACGCCCCCATAGCACCTAGAGGCTCATTTGCATATCTATATAAGTTATTTTTTTAGCTAAACGGCAGGACAATAAGCTCTTATATTAGGATGGTTAGATAAAGCAGACACTAGCGGATCGCTAGTGTCTGAAAGCTAAATAGGTGAAACGAAGTGATAGAAACCCTTTAAGGGGCTAAATAATTGTCATTTGTAGAACAAATGTGAAACTTAAGCTTTTTTTTTTCCTTTAGCGGTTAATGGAGCAACACAGGGACCAATAAGATCAAGACCTACTGGGGAGTTCAACTGGCTGTCTGGCACAATACCAGGTAATAGGTCCATCATGATAGAAGGAGGGTCCATACTGTAAGAGCAGTAGGACTACTGAACTCTCTGCTGTACAGAAACAGAAAAGCAACAAAGCAGATTCTTTTTTATTCTCCTTGTTAAAACATTCAAACAACATGAGGTATAAATAAATTGGTCTGAAACGCGTTAGAGGAGTGGTTACAGTTTTTGCTACTAATATTGCTGTTTGAATGTTCTAAAAAAGAGAATAAAAAAAATTCTTCTACAGTCTCCGGGTGTCAGTCATTACATTGCAATTTACGTTTTTCTGTAAATGTGTATATATATATATATATATATATATATATATACACTCACCTAAAGAATTATTAGGAACACCTGTTCTTTTTCTGATTAATGCAATTATCTAGTCAACCAATCACATGGCAGTTGCTTCAATGCATTTAGGGGTGTGGTCCTGGTCAAGACAATCTCCTGAACTCCAAACTGAATGTCAGAATGGGAAAGAAAGGTGATTTAAGCAATTTTGAGCGTGGCATGGTTGTTGGTGCCAGACGGGCCGGTCTGAGTATTTCACAATCTGCTCAGTTACTGGGATTTTCACGCACGACCATTTCTAGGGTTTACAAAGAATGGTGTGAAAAGGGAAAAACATCCAGTATGCGGCAGTCCTGGGGGCAAAAATGCCTTGTGGATGCTAGAGGTCAGAGGAGAATGGGCCGACTGATTCAAGCTGATAGAAGAGCAACGTTGACTGAAATAACCACTCGTTACAACCGAGGTATGCAGCAAAGCATTTGAGAAGCCACAACACGCACAACCTTGAGGCGGATGGGCTACAACAGCAGAAGACCCCACCGGGTACCACTCATCTCCACTACAAATAGGAAAAAGAGGCTACAATTTGCACGAGCTCACCAAAATTGGACTGTTGAAGACTGGAAAAATGTTGCCTAGTCTGATGAGTCTCGATTTCTATTAAGAAAATTCAAATGGTACAGTCCGAATTTGGCGTAAACAGAATGAGAACATGTATCCATCCTCTGATGGCTACTTCCAGCAGGATAATGCACCATGTCACAAAGCTCGAATCATTTCAAATTGGTTTTTTGAACATGACAATGAGTTCACTGTACTAAAATGGCCCCCACAGTCACCAGATCTCAACCCAATAGAGCATCTTTGGGATGTGGTGGAACGGGAGCTTCATGCCCTGGATATGCCTCCCTCAAATCTCCATCAAATGCAAGATGCTATCCTATCAATATGGGCCAACATTTCTAAAGAATGCTATGAGCACCTTGTTGAATAAATGCCACGTAGAATTAAGGCAGTTCTGAAGGCAAAAGGGGGTCCAACACCGTATTAGTATGGTGTTCCTAATAATTCTTTAGGTGGGTGTATATATATATTATGGTTTGGGGAATTCAGCTGTGACTCATACATCCAAGAGTTTGAAGGGGCCCAGAAGCCTTTCTTGAAAGATCCGTTCAGATAATACAACCGTCTCCATCCGTTCAGAACGGATCCGTTTGTATTATCTTTAACATAGCCAAAACGCATCCATCTTGAACACCATTGAAAGTCAATGAAGGACGGATCAGTTTTCTATTGTGCCAGATTGTGTCAGTGAAAAGGGATCCGTCCCCATTGACTTACATTGTGTGCCAGGACGGATCTGTTTGCAGGCAGCGTTTTGGTGTCCGCCTCCAAAGCGGAATGGAGACAGAATGGAGGCAAACTGATGCATTCAGAGCAGATCCTTATCCATTGAGAATGCATTAGGGCAAAACTGATCCGTTTTGGACCACTTCCGAGAGCCCTGAACGGATCTCACAAACGGAAAGCCAAAACGCGAGTGTGAAAGTAGCTTAATAACAGGTATGTACTGGTTTACTGGAGGTGGGTTGTTGAGCTAGGGATTTATTCTGATTACCAGATTTGGAGTTGAGAATTAAATGGAATCTGCAGTTTTATGCTGTTCGATCCTAACAGCTCTAGTGCATGCCAACAAGTCCTGATATTCATGAGCTTCTTACTTTCTCCACCCCTCTGCCACTGATTGACAGTTTTTTTTCCAAATGAATTATCAGCAGGGGGTAAAGAAAGCCAGGAGCTAATAAATATTCAATACAAGATTTAATAAAAGCGGCTGGGTCAATTAAAGATAGCGACCCAGCATTCTGATAAGGGAATCTGTCGCTAGTTTAGGTTGCCTTAGTTAAGACACCATAAAACTGCCGACAGACTCCCTTTAAATTTATCCAGAAGATCCAGAACAAAATTGCCTCCTGCCTCATTTGGGTTGTTTTTCCTTCCTCTCGATCATTATTGCCGGATAACAGTTTTTTGTCTGATTCAAAGTCTACTAACTATGTTACTGTGTACATGTTCATGTAAAATTGGGAAGGTTATTGTATATGACATTTTCTAGTATTCTGACATTCTCTAATTTCAAACCGGCCAAGCCCAGAGCCATTTTATAGTAAGAAGTTAATGTCTCTCCATACTAATATATGTGTTTATAATGGTACACGTGCACACCCATATTGGCAGATATGGAACCATAAAGGCCTTACATATGTTACATAGACATTTTTCCTTCCTTCTGACAGATCAGCAGAAGTGTCAGATAAATGATGATGTAAGCCAGGCCGAAAGCCAAAATAGTGGACCAGTCATGAAGTGGGGAGAGTGGGAACAGCATGAGAAGTCCACAGAGTGGCTCTATGACATAGTGGTGAGGTAAAAGCAGCATGAGGAGGAGTGGCCAAATTACAGGGTCTGGAGGTGGCAGCAGCATGAGGAGTCCACAGAGCGGCACAATGACAGAGTCTGAAAGTGGCGGCAGCATCAGGAGGCCACAGAGTGGCCCAATGACAGGGTCTGGAGGTGGAAGCAGTATGAGGAGGCCACCGAGTGGCACAATGACAGAGTCTGTAGGTGGCGGCAGCATCAGCATTAGAAGAAGGCCACCGAGTGGCACAATCATAGAGTCTGGAGGTGGCAGCAGCATGAGGAAACCACAGAGCGTCACAATGACAGAATCTGGAGGTGGCAGCAGTATGAGGAAACCACAGAGCGGCACAATGACAGAGTCTAGAGGTGGCAGCAGCATGAGGAGACCACAGAGCGGCACAATGACAGAGTCTGGAGGTGGCGGCAGCAGCATCAGGAGGAGGCCACAGAGTGGCACAATGACAGAGTGTGGAGGTGGCAGCCGCATGAGTAGGCCACAAACTGGCACAATGACTCAGTCTGGAGGTGGCAGCAGCAGCATCAGGAAGAGGCCACAGAGTGGCACAATGACAGAGTCTGGAGGTGGCAGCAGCATGAGGGGACCACAGAGCGGCACAATGACAGAGTCTGGAGGTGGCCACAGAGTGGCAAGGTGACATACTGTGGAGGTGGGTGGCAATACCAGTACCCGCTGAAGATGGTGGGTGAAAGAAGGAGCATTTGGCATCAGATGTGTGGCATCAGGCGGGTAACAGCATCAGAATAGTAGCTGAGGCAGGTAGTCAGAAGAAACCAGTCTCTTTTGTCAAATTGTTGGTGTGGCACTATGGATGATCTAGTCTGATGCATCAGGCATTGGTGTGTGGAAATCCTGGCTGATCCACGCCTGATTCATCTTGATGCAGTGTCCCACTATGTGCTATATGTGGGCACTTAAAACTGTTCTAAATGTCATATCAAATGTATTGTGGTATCATGCAGTAATTACCTTTAACAGGCTGGCAGTGTCATTTACCTTTATTCGCCCCTAGGTGGTGCAGGCACCACTTAGATATATACCTGGGGGGTGTAAAGTCAGTGTGTGTGTTGAGGATGAGAATATAGAGAGGAGGAAATTAATGGAGGAGGTGGAAATTTGTTTTTTTTTATAAGTGCAGCGCTTAACGTTGAATACAATTTTCTTTTCCACCTAAATAAGTCACAAAAGATTTTACCACATATAACTGCAGCGCTGAACGCTGAATGAAATTAGTTTTTTCACCGAAATAATTCACAGAAGATTTTACCGCATATAAGTGCAGCGCTTAACGCTGAATACAATTTTTTTTCCACCGAATTAAGTCCCAAAAGATTTTACCGCATACAGTATAACTGCAGCGCTGAACACTATTTTTTCTTCCACCGAAATAAGTCCCAAAAGATTTTACCGCATATAAGTGCAGCGCTGAACGCTGAAAACAATTTGTTTTTCCACCAAAATAATTCACAAAAGATTTGACTGCATATTAGTGCTGCGCTTAACACTGAATACAATTTTTTTCCACCGAAATAAGTCACAAAAGATTTTACCACCTATAAGTGCAGCGCTGAATGCTGAATAAAATTTATTTTTCCACCAAAATACTTCAATAAAGATTTACCACATATAACGGTGCACGGAGATGGAAAGGGTCTTCAGATTCCCTCCAAACTATACGGACGTCTCAGAAATGAACCGCTGCTCCCGACAGCAGCTCCTTGGAAGGTCAGGGAGCATCCCAGTCATCCGGCATCTATTCGCTCCGCTGAAGGATTATTTTGAAAGTGTGTAGAAGCCACACAGGGCCCCCACGCTGCAGATTTATCATGGAGACATCATGGAGATTTAACCGCATATAACCACAGCGCTGACCGCTGAATAAATTTAGTTTTTCGACCGAAATACTTCAATAAAGATTTTACCACATATATCCTCCGCACTGACGTACTGCTACCGCTGCTACTTCCGTGAACCCCTGCACCACTACTTCCCGGGTAGGTAGGCCGCTGCGAAGCAGGTGCTCTACCTCGGGCACGTTTGTCTCCCTACCTCCCACTGCTGCCACCCTGCTGAATCCCAGCCATGCTTTCAACACATATAACCACCAACGTGAACTGAGAATGTATTTTTCTGTTTGTACTAAAATAGGCCACTAAAGGCTTTCAACACATATAACCGCCGACGTGAACTTAGAATGTATTTTTCTGTTTGTACTGAAATAGGCCACTAAACACTTTCAACACATATAACCACCGCTGACGTGAACTGAGAATGTATTTTTCTTTTTGTACTGAAATACAAAATAACACATATAACCGCCACGCACTGACTGATTGCTACCGCTGCTACTTCCGTGAGCCCCTGCACCACTACTTCCCAGGGAGGTAGGATGCTGCGAAGCAGATGCTCTACACCAGGCACGTTTGGCTCCCGACCTCCCACTGCTGCCACCCTGCTGACTCCCAGCCATGCTTTCAACACATATAACTGCCGACGTGAACTGAGAATATATTTTTCTTGTTGGACTGAAGTAGGCAACTATACGCTTCAGAAATGCACTGAGAATATATTTTTCTTGTAGTACTGAAATACGCTCCTATACGCTTTGACCAGAAATAGCTGCAACAGTGCAGTGCGTATATTTTTTTGTTCCTTTACTGAAAAAAAGCCCCTTTACGCTTTCACCAGAAATAACTGCAGAAGTGAAATGCGTATATATTTTTCTTGTAGTACTGATATAAGATACTAAAAATTCTAAGATATAAGCCACTAAAGGCTTTTCAACATAACACTTGCAGCCCAATACCGAAAAGCTGGAATGACAGAGCTGTCTAATGACTATTTGGATCCCCAAATAATCGTTCCCTGCAGTTGTAAATCACTTTCCTATCAATGTCCCTAGCGCCTTCTGATGTCTCTCCCTTCACTAACATGCTGTGAAATGATTCCTCCCTATCCTTTCCCTGCACTTATAAATAGTTTTTTCTGTCTATTTTTTTTCCACAGTGAGGTTTTTCCAATTGCTGTCCCTAGCGCTTTCACACGTCTGTACCTGCACTCTGAAAGCTGGAAAATGGCAGAATCTAAAATGGCTGCCATATTTATAAGGCTGTGACATCACAGGGCTGGATGGCTGCTGATTGGCTGCCTGCAGGCATGTCAATCTGGGTGATCCTGCCTTCCCAGGGTTCCTTGCCCCATGTCCTTAGTCCTCACACGTGTAGCCGCCATTTTAGTAAAATTGTGCTTCGTTACCACGAAGCGCGAGAAAATTTGCATTTGTTGCGAATCAAATTTTTCCTGAAATTCTGATCGAATTCCACTTCGTCAGCTTCGATTCGCTCATCTCTAGTTATTGTACAATAAAAGAATAGATACGCTTTGACAATCATCTACTGTGAATAGTGGATCCTGTCTTATCTGTCATTCTAATCATGTATGTAATGATATCACCTTTGTGTATAGACAAGCAGGTAACTGCAGTAAAGTGATCTGTATAGACCTAGTGGCCAGTGCGAAAACTGCAGGATTTTATGTTTTTTTATTAAATGTAGACATAGACAAGGAAAATCTAAAATAACATTATCAAAAATTATTTAAAAATATGTTAAATATAAAAACTTGATTTAAACAAAAGGTAATTTTCTGATGACGCATTTCCTTTAAAGGGGTTGACTAATTTGTGGCTCCTGTTGACGAATGTATGTGTAAGATTATTATATACCACTTACTAATATATTCTTTGTCATTTGCTATATTTTATAAGCAAAATCTTCTGTGCTGTCCACACACAAGTCCTGTCCATAAGGATGGTCACTGATGGAGGGTGATGTGACCAGGTAAATCACTCAGTCTCCTCCATCCTAACTTCCAACAGTGCATATCGCAGGTGCAGTGTATTTGGAGGAGGCTCAGTAATTTGCCTGGTCACATGACCCTCCATCAGCAGCCATTTTATGGACAGGATCTGTATGTGGACAGCACAAAAGACGTAGCCAACAAGGAGGAAGACCTTATGAAATATAGAAAATGGCCCAGAATATGAACAAAGGCTGCATTAAGTGCCATATCGTCGTCTGACAAACACATTCATCAACAGTAGCCAGAATGTGTCCAACGATTTGAATGTACCTGGATGATCAAGCCTCAAACTCTTACATTTTGGACCATTTTGTTTGCAAACACTTCTGAAAAAAATATATAATAGTTCCAGTGATTCCTGGAAAACAAATCAAGTCACAGATTACAGTCATAATATAAAATACATCTTTTTCCATACAGCATCCGTCTCAATAACATTGTCAGGCTCACTTTGTCATTTTCCTCCCTTATGCTCCCTAAAGTATTCCCATGCCAATTCGAGCTTAGCAGCAACCATTGGAAAACAGCTGATGGAAGGAACATTGTGGTGAAGTAGTAAGAAAACAGAAGTACAAGAAGGTCCAACTATTTCCTAGTCATGGTTGGAATAGGGGTTCTTGTTCATCAGGAGTAAGCATTCTCACACACTTTGGGTGAACTAGTTGAGGAAAAGCTAACACTGTGTAAAACAAACTATATATTTAGGATTAAACCTCTATCTGTACCTTAAATGAACTGACATGGACTATGTTAATGGCCAACGAGCGGGAACAAGTATGATATTGGGGGCTACATAAGGGGAGACAGTTAACTCCTGCTTTCTATTTCTTTCCCCAACATTAAAGTATTACTATATTGTGATCCAGTGACAATAACAATTCTCTGTGCTATATAGAACATAAGATAGGCATATATTGTTGTTGTGTAGTTTACAGTATATTATATTTAAAAAAGGAAATATAGATCAATTTCTAAAGCTAAATAATTTGCTTTGATTAGGAACAGAACTTTATTTTGTCCACTTAACACCATTATACATTACAAACCCTGTATAATCAGTTCTGGAGCATCTACTCTTATGACTATGTTGTGCTATTCCTGTATTATTCCTGCTAGAGGTAATGTATGAATTACTAGCGGTTTGCAGTGACGGTCCAGATGGATGTTAATTGTTGGGTGTGTGTCCCTGCACAGTCGGATACTATCCAATCAGTGCTGCCCGTGTCAGACTGTGCCCCTAACTGGTAACACCCAGCTGGACCTTCACTGCAAACTGCTGGCAATTCAATCATAATTTTTAGCTGGAATAATAAAGGAATGGCACATCATAGATTCATAAGAATTAAATCTCCAGAATTGCTATTACAGGGGGAATGCAACTAGTTACTAAAACAGGCAAGTCAGGAGAGGTGACAGGTCATCTCTAAGTAATTCATGTTATATAAAATAATGAGTTGGGTTGTTTGATATGCAATATAAATCACTTATAATAGCCCAAATAATGTACATTTCCTGCCAAAAATCTACTAATATTTCTTTCTTAACTAGAGTATCATAAATGTTTCTAATATCCTGTATAACTATAATCTCTGCTGACATAGAAATGTTATTATATTACTTAAAGTCGGTTCACAGCATGTTCTGTGCACCAGAAATCACAGCTTGTTCATGTCTCAGTCGTACCTATTATCTCACAGCCCTCTGATGGTCAGACACATGAAAATCTCTGCAGGATTAGATCAAAAGTCAGAATTGAATTAGGAAAAACTATATATGTGTGCTAAAATCAGTCTAGATACAGAGATAGATAGATAGTTAGATAGATAGATAGATAGATAGATAGATAGATAGATAGATAGATAGATAGATAGATACGGCAAGTTCTGTGCACCAGAAATCACAGCTGGTTCATGTCTGATGTCTCATGTCTCAGCACTCTGATGGTCAGACACATGAAAATCTTTGTATAAAAAGATTAGAGTAGCTAAATTAATACTTAACGTTTAATAATATCAAAAGTTAAAATGATAGGCCCTTGGTATATAGATTAAAAAATCTAAGCTGAGTGCAATAAGGATACTGCGTACAACTCTCCGCTGGCAATTGCCAATCCAGAGAGAGGAAAATGGACCAAAAAATAGGAAGGGATAGATATAAAAATAGGTTGAGAAGAAAGGATGCGTAGTAAGAGGGACACACTGCTGGGTTACAAGCCCTAGAGGTCCCTTATCCTGACTCCTCAACACACTGTGTAATCTATCACTAGCCCTAGATGGCCCTACCTACACATGGACTGCCCAGCTTTGTCCGAAAGATAGAGTGTGGTCCCTGACTAAGGGAATACAATCTGAATCAGAAAAAGGAGGGCAGTATGGACTGACAAACAAAATATGAGACAACCTATAATCAACAAATTGGTTTTTGAGATATAAGTATGATGCTCAGGGATCGATAATAGGTCCCAAATAGATAGAAAAAAGTCCCGACGCGTTTCCTTGAAGGTTAACAAATCTTCAGGGGACTACAACCTTTAGATGTATCGGTTACTAAATTGGCTGAATTATAGATGTTACAAATTCAGTTCAATGTAGCAAGTTCTGCAGAAGGTGGCTCTCGGGTATCAAAAAAGTAGCCACACTAATAATATACAGAAATCTTGTCTCTTTACCCGAAAAGGCTCAAGAGACCCCCCCTGGCGTTCACCTATTTCAGGGTCACAGGCTCCAAGTAAAAGGGTCTCGAGTCGCTCTGGTTCAATTGACTAAAACTAACCAGTGACCACCCGTTCCAGGGTCACTAGTTTAATTCATCAGTCATAAACATATGTAAGGTGACTACCTGTTCAAAAGTCACCTATAAAGTACAATGTATCACATAAACCACCAATAAGGCTAAAGTCCAGATGTAAGACAGTAAATATAGCCTGGTTTACACTCAAAGAAATGCTGAAAGAAGCTGGCTCTCAAGTGTTGAATCGGCTTTACTGGTGTATTGTCACCCACCAGAATGTATTCAAAAGCCGTTCAACACAGTGTGCCAAGAAGCGCTATGTATCAATGATGTTTAAACACACGGTCAGCAGAGTACTTATCTGTACAGTCACGATGCTCCGACTGTTCACAGAGGGGTGCGGATGTCACTCCTTGGCATTCCGCGTATGGCAGCTGCCATTGTGAATAGTCATTGGATTGAAGGGTTTAGCCCACTACAATAGCATTGGTTTGATCAAACCTTCATCTTGGTCGTGTTAAGTGACTATAAAAAGATTAGATCAAAAGTCATAACTGAATTTATAAACTATACGTGTGCCAAAATGAGTCTATTTATGGGCTGTACTTATAATCTCACAGCACTAAGATGATCGGACACATGGAAATCTCAGTATAAAAAGATTAGATCAAAAGTCATAATTGAATTAAATATAAACTATATGTGTGTGCCAAAATGAGTCTGGATGGATGGATAGATAGATAGATAGATAGATAGATAGATAGATAGATAGATAGATAGATAGATAGATAGATAGATAGATAGAGCTGAATCTCAATAAATTAGAATGTCATTGAAAAGTAAATTTTTTCAGTATATCAAAAAGTGAAATATATATATACATTACACAGAGTAATCTGTTTCAAGCATTTATTTCTTGTAATGTTGATGATTATGACTTACAGCTAATGAAAACCCAAAAGTCGGTATCTCAGAAAATTTGAATATTTCTGCCCCAGAAAGCGCTGGTCTTGATAAATCTCCCCCATATTTTTTTTTTTTTTTTTGGGGGGGGGGGGGGGGGGGGGGCATTTTTCTGCACTTTCACATTTTTTTCCACCTACTGTAGGTTTGTGGTGCATTTTTTTGCAATAAAAATGCCAGCTCCAGATGTTAACTGAAGCACTATAGGAAATATTAAATACAGGACAGACAAGTGGTTTTGACTACTGGTATTTTTGTTAATTAGGTGTCTTTTTTTGTCCTTCTAACTTTTCATAAATGTGGCATGTTATGGCTCTTGCAATTTTTTCAGGCATTTTGCCAACACTATATAGCTAAAAACTCCATGAAGAAAATGCTAGTGGTAATACACACTGGCCCAGATTTACTAATCCTATATATGGTGTAAACTAACACAGGCAGTCTAGACCTGCACCACATTTATTACAGTGGCTCAGCCTGATGATACATGTGGCGCCAGGACAGACACTTTTGTCTTGCTCTGTACCAACTGCTGGTTGGCTTAGGCTACTTTTACATTTGCATTTTTACTGGATCCGGCAGGGTTCAGCAAAAACACTTCTGTTACTGGTAATACAACCCTCTGCATCCGTTATGAACGGATCCGGTTGTATTATCTTTAACATGGCCAAGACGGATCCGTCATCAACTCCATTGAAAGTCAATGGGGGGTGGATCAGTTTTTTTTATTGTGTCAGAGAAAACGGATCCGTCCCCATTGACTTGCATTGTGGGTCATGACGGATCAGTCTTGCTCCGCATCCCAGGATGCTCTCTGGTAAGAGAACGGAACGGAATGCATTTTGGAGCATTCCGTTCTGTTCAGTTACATTTTGTCCCCATTGACAATTAATGGGGACTAAACAAAAGTGTTTTTCTCCGGTATTGAGACCCTATGACGGATGTGAAAGTAGCCTTACTGTGCGACAGAATGTTATGCCCAAGTTGTGCACAGTTCTGGTGCAAAATGTCGCATCTTAAGCCCTACTCCTTTTCCATTCAGCTCCAGTCGTTACGACTGATCCCTTTTGTGAGCAAGTCGGAGAACAGTGTAGAAACCCTAGCTGTGCCAAAATTGCGCCAATCTGTGCAGCAACCCCCCCCCCCCCCCCCCCCAACTGCCAAAACCCATCTGTACCTTTATCCATAAGTTTCTAGCAAGAATAGTAGAGGAGTGGCATAATATAGAGTGACAAGAAAACATGCTTCAGAATTGTTATCACATAGGGAATGCAAGTAGTTACTAAAGCAGACATGTCAGGGCGGTAACAGCTCCTCTTTAACAAGATATAGAACAGATTGATTTTAAGTTATGGAGGAGAACAATGACTATTTGCAGCTAGCCCCTATACTGTATGTGACTTTAACAGACACTGACAGCACTATGATTAGTGGTCCTTACTGAGATTTATCAGGGAGCTAATCTACAGTAAGTCGATGTCAGAAACAATTGCTAAGTGCCCAAGGAGAAATGATGACGTAGATAAATAAGTAAGGATAATTATATCATTTATATTTTCCATTACAATATCGTATGATTGTGTACATTTGAGGTAAAAAAAAATTGTATATTCTCTCTAATGAATGGAATCAAGCAAATTAGAGGAACATTTACATGAAAATATGCCAGCTCTCGCAAGACATGAAGATATGCAGAGATCCAGAAACTATGTGCTCTGTACACAACACCCAAAGAGAACCGTTAAGTCTTTTCATATGGTAAAGCACTTTTCTTCCATTCACAGCATCCTCCGTAGAGAGTCAGCTCTCGGATAATTGGAGCTGAAATGTCTGAGACCCAAGGACTCCATAAATTCCACCAAAGGAGCTTTTAGCATCAAGTTATAAAATGCAGTCTTGGTGGAACAATAAATCTCCAGCTCTAAAATTGCATGAGATTCCTCAATACACAATGATTTTCATCATTGCTTAAATTTACACCATGGGACCCAGTATTATTTCCAAGCAAACCTAAATGAATGTAGCAGCGGTGTTACATAAATATAGCATACAAAGGAAATGTCAGGCCTTGTTTAGATTGTGTAGTTACATAATCATGACGATGTCATCGTTTCTGAATCCATTACCGGGAGACCTACCAATACAATTCAGTTCATTGTATCTGAAAGGAGACGTGAAAAGGGCAGTCAGTAGACATTAGAGCCCCATTGTTAAATGGCATGTATGACACACTCTCGTTACAGACTTTCAATATGTGTCTAGATTAGGATCCTTGGATATGTGATGTAAACTAGTCGTGATAGGCAATCGTAACACTGATGGTAGCATGTGTACCTCAAGGGGTGGGAGACAAATATTTTTTACACAGAATTGTGGCAGCCTAGATGCACAGGCTTAACCTGCCACATGGTAAATACAGCTTGAGTAGACAGCAGATTATACTAAAATAAAATAGTGTGCCATTCATGTATGACTTGTTGATGCTGGGGTTTAAGAAAGCTTTATGTCTTATCTGGTGAGGTGGATCTGCTGATGCTTTGGTCCAGATAAGCAGGGCTTATGCAACACAGACATACCAGAGTGAACAGATACTGACTTGAAACAGTGGAAGACCCATGAATGACTTCAACATGTTTTCAGGCTTTATGATATTGATGACCTATCCTCATCATATAGGTCACATCAGTATTAGATCAGTGGGGTTCAACTTTCAGCTCCCTCAGTGATCAACTGTTTGGCGGGTCCACAGCACACATGCAAGCACTGCATCCTCTTTAATGTTGCAGTGATGCAGTGTAATTACACCTTTTTGTCCTGTTTATTTGAATGGTAGAGCAAGAAATAATTAATCTGTACCCCCACTCAATGTAGACATGCAGTTAAACATTGAAAAGGATGCAGTGCTCACATGAGCACCTTCGCCCCTTCAAAAATAGCTGATCTGATAGGTTATCAATATTATGAAACTGGAATACCTAATGCCAGAAACAAAATGTACCCCATCCAGTAATTTGGTTGTCAACCAATGAATGTTGGTGAATGTTGCTTCAGCCATGGTAGTCCCAGGACCTCCAGAATGCTAGTAATAGGGTCATCCTGTTCCCAGAGGGGTGCTGCCCAGGCCAATGTTTCTCTAGAGAACAGTGAAATAATATATGCCACTCTTGTTTGATCCAAAGGTGGACTGGCCACAGACCCTACAGGGAAATTTCCCAGTGGGCCAATGCCCAGGGGGAAGCCTCAGCCCTTCTCATCAACGCTAGCCAAGTAAGTCATGATCTGACGCTCTTAGAGTTGGGGTCATCAAGTACCTACACTCACCTAAAGAAT
Source organism: Bufo bufo (assembly GCF_905171765.1). NCBI lineage: Eukaryota > Metazoa > Chordata > Amphibia > Anura > Bufonidae > Bufo > Bufo bufo. Next base: position 423,257,448 of record NC_053391.1, on the reverse strand, counting down.
TATTAGGAAATCCATACTAATACGGTGTTGGATCCCCTTTTGCCTTCAGAACTGCCTTAATTCTACGTGGCATTGATTCAACAAGGTGCTGATAGCATTCTTTAGAAATGTTGGCCCATATTGATAGGATAGCATCTTGCAGTTGATGGAGATATGAGGGATGCACATCCAGGGCACGAAGCTCCCGTTCCACCACATGCCAAAGATGCTCTATTGGGTTGAGATCTGGTGACTGTAGGGGTTATTTTAGTACAGTGAACTCATTGTCATGTTCAAAAAACCAATTTGAAATGATTCGAGCTTTGTGACATGGTGCATTATCCTGCTGGAAGTAGCCATCAGAGGATGGATACATGTTCTCATTCTGTTTACGCCAAATTCGGACTCTACCATTTGAATGTCTCAACAGAAATCGAGACTCATCAGACCAGGCAACATTTTTCCAGTCTTCAACAGTCCAATTTTGGTGAGCTCGTGCAAATTGTAGCCTCTTTTTCCTATTTGTAGTGGAGATGAGTGGTACCCGGTGGGGTCTTCTGCTGTTGTAGCCCATCCGCCTCAAGGTTGTGCGTGTTGTGGCTTCACAAATGCTTTGCTGCATACCTCGGTTGTAACGAGTGGTTATTTCAGTCAACGTTGCTCTTCTATCAGCTTGAATCAGTCGGCCCATTCTCCTCTGACCTCTAGCATCCACAAGGCATTTTTGCCCACAGGACTGCCGCATACTGGATGTTTTTCCCTTTTCACACCATTCTTTGTAAACCCTAGAAATGGTTGTACGTGAAAATCCCAGTAACTGAGCAGATTGTGAATTACTCAGACCGGCCCGTCTGGCAGCAACAACCATGCCACGCTCAAAATTGCTTAAATCACCTTTCTTTCCCATTCTGACATTCAGTTTGGAGTTCAGGAGATTGTCTTGACCAGGACCACCCCCCTAAATGCATTGAAGCAACTGCCATGTGATTGGTTGACTAGATAATTGTATTAATGAGAAATAGAACAGGTGTTCCTAATAATTCTTTAGGTGAGTGTATATACCTGGCTGGAAGCTTCAGGTGGACAGAACATGGTCCTGACCCCCATCATGGAACATTTTCTGGGGAGATATTTTGTGCTGCTGGGGCATTATTTTGTGGTGCATTGTGGTATTTGATTCTGTTAGGGTAATATTTTGGGATGCACTGTGATATTTAGCTCTTTTGGGGTGGTATTTTGTGCTGCAAAATGGTATTGCTGGATGATCCTACTTGCATTGGCCACAGCTACTTTTGTTAGCTTTGCCTTCTGTCAGTTTGGACTCGCCTACAACATGGAGCCACTTTTTGGTTTTTTTCAGGGCCACTTTAAGTTCCCAGTCCACCCCTGTTTGACCAGAGTGTACAGTGCATTCAATAATTAAGCCCCAGCATGCCTTAGGATTCCTGAAGATCCCTAAGGAGTGGATCCAGACAAAGAAAAGATTGTGGCATATGTTGCAAGAGAGGAGAAGATGCTGCCGGACCAGGTCCCTCTGTGCCAAGAGGTCACACACAGCCTGGACTAAAAGTTAGTTGAGATACCTATTTAGCCAACTCATTGAGGTCAATCAGCAATGGGAGAGAAGCCGCTGCACCCTTGGGATCCAGAGTTAGCAGAGTTTGTGGAGTAACAGACCTTAAGATGTTGCAGAGTTGGTGATGTAGCAGGGCTAAAGCTGTTGCACACCTGGTGATGTAGCAAAGCTGAGGCTGTGACAGAGTTGATGGAGTATAAGAACAAAAGTTGTGGCAGGGAAGAACACAGAATTGAAGACAAACTAGTTTTTAGTAATACTAGTTTGCCTTCCCTGCTGACTAGCACGTCAGCAGGGAAGGCAAACTTCCTGAATAGCAAACGACATCCCGCGGACTGAGCCGGGTTTAAATAACCTGACAGGGTGACGTCAATGCTGTGTGCCTGTTGTTCACGGTAACCTGACACTCAGGAGAAGTAACTGAGCTGGGCCGAGCAGAAAAGTGAGGCCCAAATAATCTTAAAATAATCTCACACCTACATAACCATGTAAAATTGTAAGAAGGAAATGCTTAGTAAGAGGTTAGAATTTGGTATAATTGGTGAATTATGGTAATCCAGCATCATGCAAATCAAGCGTGCTTAATTTTCTGACATATACAAAAATCCGCAGCACTCCTCCATTGATGAAAAAATCCGGTCTTTTATGAAACCAGCAGCATAACTACAGTGACGTTTCAACCACCTCTGGTCTTTATCAAGCAGTGAAATCACAATAAAGAGTGTGCCTTTAAATAGTGCTTATGTGGGAGTGTCACTCACCTCCCCATAGAATGGGGGTGTGATCCCAACATTCAAATGCATCACATTAACAGATCATTTAATACACATATTTTTTCAAGCAACATCAGTTGTGTCACTGATAGATGCATATTAATGTTTATAGTGCTTATAATCTGTTCTCAACATAACCCTAAGTGACATGTTTATACTGTAAACATTTCCCCTAAATAGACTTTAATAACTTACATGTGGTAGTCTCCATGTGAGGACTGGCGCTGCACTCGAGTAAACACGTGCCTATGGCCGGCGCACTCATATTCCGACTGCGCATGCGCCGGACTCAGCGCACGATAGGAGCGCTTGTGGCCAATAGAAAGAAGAAGAATCCACTGTTGCTAAGGAAAGGGAGCGATCCCCTAAAGGACAGAATCGCTCCCCATCCACAGCACAGGGATAATTAGGAGCTCCATACTCCTGCTGGCATAATCAACGAATAATTAAACAGTGACAAGCTGAGGGGAGAACTAAACAGGTGGTTGGGTGCTGAGTAATCTTAACTAGTGAGGGGATCTCGATTTGACTGTATCATCGAGACCCCCTCACTAATAAAGATTACTCAGTACCCAACCACCTATATATTTTTACCTGATGATGGGACCCTTGGCTGGGATCTCTATCTACGAGCACCACCGCCCTTACTAACGGTATCCTTTTTCCCATGTTGGAATTTGTAGCGCTGCTTATCTTTTTTTTACCTTAATTTTCTGACATAATCACATTTATGCATGACAGGTTATGTATCAGACAATTTTAGACTTTCTTTTCAGGCAGCTACAGTCACTGGTCATAACTGTGTCCTGGAGGAGCAGAACTATATAATAGAGCATAATACTGATGGGAGTCGTGATTTCAAGACCAGAGCTGTGATTGGTTGTTACGATTCAAAGAGTCAAAACGGATAGGCAGATATCTGAACTTCTATTTCGATACATGAAATCAACAGTCTAAATATGAGCTAAAAACCAACTTACCACCGTAGGAACCCAACCTTTATACAGCTGCGTACCTATCTACTCCTCACTGCTAGGATCTGGTGCCTTGAGTCCACCGTTGTCTTCACTGCGCTTCATTCCCCACATGTAAACTTCCTTTATGGGTAGAGTCCCATGTTCCTCTGCAGCACATCATTGGTGGGTCAGTGAGGCCAGTCATTGGTTAGAGTGGCACACATGATCCTGTCCATGCCAGAAGTTTGCATGCGGGGGGCGAAACACATTGAAGACAGCATTGGATCCACAGAGTCTAAACCGAGCAGTGGGGAGCAGGTAAGAATTTTTCCCTTCAGAGGTCCAGAGGTGAGGATGGGGGATTTGAAAAATAAGTTAATCCTGGAATGCCCCTTGTATACAGATCAGCCCCTAGTGGTGTTAAATACCTCAGAATTTTAAAGCATGTACTGTATGTGATCGGAATGAAGGAATGGTGTGCTGGATTATGCTATGGCTGCATCTAGGGACTCACAGGCTATTTCAGTTTTTCTCTATGTCATGCAAAAATCCAATTGTAAAAACAATTGTATTGTAAAATGTAGTGGATTTTTATGATTTGGCTAATTTATGATTTGCTTTTCAGGTGGAAAAGTATATGACAGTACAAAGCTTCTTGGTGTTAGCAGAAATATTTCAATGGAACCAAACAACACTGGGAAAAGAACATTTTCGGGTATGTATATTAATTCTTGAGGGTTTTTACAATTTTTTTGGCCATAGCTGTGACAGCCATTAAAGCAGTTGTCTCATAAAGGCAACCTATCTTTAAAATAACTCTAGTGGACCGCCAGACCCTATTGTTCCATCAACTTAGGTCTCCTGATGAGGATGCAACTTAGGTCTCCTGATGAGGATGCTTCTGATTAGGCTACATTCACACGTCCGTTTTTTTCTACATCCCGATTTTCGGTCCGTTTTTTGCGGATCCGTTGTTCCTGAAAATCGGATCCGCAAAAAACGGAAACATGTGAAAACTCAAATCCGACAGTATATTCTAACACAGAGGCGTTCCCATGGTGATGGGGACGCTTCTAGTTAGAATATACTGAGAACGGTGTCCATGACTGCCCCCTGCTGCCTGGCAGCACCCGATCTCTTACAGGGGGCTGTGATCCGCACAATTATTGTGCGAATCATAGCCCCCTGTGAGAGATCAGGTGCTGCCAGGCAGGAGGGGGCAGACCCCCCTCCCTCCCCAGTATTAAATGTGCCCAGTGCGGCCTCACCTCTCCCCCCCCCCCCCATCATCGGTGGCCAGTGCGGATTCCTAGTATTAATAAATGTGCCCAGTGCGGTCTCACCTCTCCCCCCCCCCCATCATCGGTGGCAGTGCGGATTCCCAGTATTAATAAATGTGCCCAGTGCGGTCTCACCTCCCCCCCCCCCATCATCGGTGGCCAGTGCGGATTCCTAGTATTAATAAATGTGCCCAGTGCGGTCTCACCTCTCCCCCCCCCCGCATCATCGGTGGCAGTGCGGATTCCCAGTAATAATAAATGTGCCCAGTGCGGTCTCACCTCTTCCCCCCCCCCATCATTGGTGGCAGCGGAGAGTACCGATCGGAGTCCCAGTTTAAATCGCTGGGGCTCCGATCGGTTACCATGGCAGCAAAGACGCTATTGCAGTCTTGGCTGCCATGGTTACTTAGCAATAAATACAAGCATTATACTTACCTGCGACTGCGAGCTGCGATGTGTGTCCGGCCGGGAGCTCCTCCTACTTGTAAGTGAAAGGTCTGTGCGGCGCATTGCCTATAGACCTGTCACTTACCAGTAGGAGGAGCTCCCGGCCGGACACACATCGCAGCTCGCAGTCGCAGGTAAGTATAATGCTTGTATTTATTGCTAAGTAACCATGGCAGCCAAGACTGCAATAGCGTCTTTGCTGCCATGGTAACCGATCGGAGCCCCAGCGATTTAAACTGGGACTCCGATCGGTACTCTCCGCTGCCACCAATGATGGGGGGGGGGGAGAGGTGAGACCGCACTGGGCACATTTATTAATACTGGGAATCCGCACTGCCACCGATGATGGGGGGGGAGAGGTGAGGCCGCACTGGGCACATTTATTATTACTGGGAATCCGCACTGCCACCGATGATGGGGGGGGGGGGGGGAGAGGTGAGGCCGCACTGGGCACATTTATTATTACTGGGAATCCGCACTGCCACCGATGATGGGGGGGGGGGGGGGAGAGGTGAGACCGCACTGGGCACATTTATTATTACTGGGAATCCGCACTGCCACCGATGATGGGGGGGGGGGGGGAGAGGTGAGACCGCACTGGGCACATTTATTAATACTGGGAATCCGCACTGCCACCGATGATGGGGGGGGAGAGGTGAGGCCCCACTGGGCACATTTAATACTGGGGAGGGAGGGGGGTCTGCCCCCTGCTGCCTGGCAGCCCCTGATCTCTTATAGGGGGCTATGATATGCACAATTAACCCCTCAGGCGCAGCACCTGAGGGGTTAATTGTGCAGATCACAGCCCCCTGTAAGAGATCGGGTGCTGCCAGGCAGCAGGGGGCAGTCATGTACACCGTTCTCAGTATATTCTAACTAGAAGCGTCCCCATCACCATGGGAACGCCTCTGTGTTAGAATATACTGTCGGATCTGAGTTTTTCACGAAGTGAAAAATCAGATCTGTAGAAAACTTACTGGGAATCCGCACTGCCGCACTGGCCACCAATGAATATAGAGGGAGGGGGACACATTTAATACTGGGGAGGAAGCCTAATTTCCAGGAACGGAATCCGCATAAAACGGATGACATACGTAATGACATACGAATGTCTTCCGTTTTTTGCGGATCCATTGACTTTGTATTGGTCCAGGATCCGATTTTTCAGGACAAGAATAGGACATGTTTTATATTTAAACGGACATGCGGAACGGAACAACGGAAACGGACAGCACACATTGTGCTGTCCGATTTTTTCCAGGACCCATTGAAAATGAATGGGTCCAGATCTGGTCCTGATCTGTTCCTGAAAAAACGGAACAGATCAGGAAAGAAAAAACGGACGTGTGAATGGACCCTTAGGCCTCTTTCACACTACAGTATTTTGCGTTCAGTATACTGGACGTTTTTTGAGTTCAGTATACGGAACAGATACTGAACCATTCATTTCAATGGTTCAGCAAAAAATACTGAAGTGTCTCCGTGTGCATTCCGTTTCAGTATTTCAGTATTTCCGTGCCGTGGAAAGATAGAACATGTCCTATGTTTGTCCGCAAATCACGGTCCGTGGCTCCATTAAAGTCAATGGGTCCGCAAAAAAACGGAATGCATACGGAAGGCATCCGTATGTCATCCGTATGTCATCCGTTTTTTGCGGATCCGTCATTAACAAATGCTAGGCCCAGCCCACTGTGGCCATGTGTTTCTTGTTGCCAAACTTTGGCTGAGCACAAATACAGATGGCTTCCGTTTTTGATCCGTGAAAAACGGACCGTATACGGGAACCATACGGAAACCATACTGAAACGTTTTTGCGGACATACTGAACGGAAACGGAGACACAACGGAACCCAAAAACGGGACAACGGATCCGTGAAAAACGGAACGCAAAACACTGAAATGGACATACTGTAGTGTGAAAGAGGCCTTAGGTTGAGGTTAAATATCACAAATTCATGCATGTGATTCTAATAGTCGCCCTTTAGAAGTTTATTTGCTTGATGCTTGGGCCCTAATCTTCCTGATAGGGATTTTATTATTTTGCAACTGAAACAGTTACACAAACTTGACCGCATAGAAGTGGTAAGACATATAGAACAGTACACAAGGAAAATGGAAAAGCTTTATTGAATCTCACTATACACATCCAGACATACAGAAACGAATGAGCACATTCCGGTACTCTGAATGGTACAGTAAAGCTGACCTAAAGTGTTTGCTAGGCAAACTTGAGATTTAGGAGGGGTATGATTGGGCTGTGAAATTAATGATAGACGCCAACCTGGACACCTACAAAGACTTAAAGAAACTCACCTATATTAGCCATATTCTGGCGCAGATTGGCACAACGGTTATCTGCATCTTTTCCCCGCTCACTCCAGGTCTAAAAAAGTGGGTGTGGAAGGGGTGGGTCGACAGACCCTTCTCATTCATTATTTTCTATCCCTGTGTTAGGCGTAGAAAATGGTCTAAATGTAAGACAGCTAGGAAGCTGCCTTTCAATAACAATGCAGCTGAATGAGCCGAAATTACATAGAGGCCGGCGCCTCTTCATAACTTCGGCGGGTCCACCGCCAGATATAGGAGTTATTAAGACCAACGTCTTAAACGCCTGTCTTAATAAATTACCCCCAATGTTTTTATTGGAATTCGTGTACTTGGCAAAGCTTAGTCGGGAAGCTGTGTCTACATTTTCTATGAATGTCTATTCACATGATTCATATACCAAAAGTGTCTTGAGTCTTAGGGATAAACAAATATTTACATATGCTGGTGCAGACAAGAGATTAGAGGACCGAAATAACTTTTAGCATTTCTATAGTTTTCCTCATACGACGTCTACTGTAAATATAGATGTCAGGAGAGAAAAGATTATACAACTAAATGCTCTAAAATAATCTGTGATTTCATACTAGAAAACATTTACATATTTCATTATTTTTCTTTCCTCCTCAAGTATCATCACCACCTTTACCTCCTGTAAGACCAACCTCCATACGTAGAAGATTTCATCATAGCAATGTCACAGGAAGACCAGGAGTTTCAGGTATGGTAGACTGGGTGCACATGCGCTCAGATCTCGGGCACATAAGTAAACAGCTGGCTTAATCCCCTGATACTCTTGTAATATACGTGTAGTGTAGCCCCGATGGTTTTATTGACAAGGACTACATCAGCTAACCAGTATAGTTATTCACAATGTAATGTACAATTATCAAATATATATAACAGTGGGCTATATGCAGAATAGAATAGGGTACTTGCAAATTGTCCTTGCCATTTAAATGTTATTTTGATGTTTTAATGTATTGTACTAAACAGTACAGTTTTGAATTGATAAATTGGGTTTAACAATCCTGACTCTGCCTGTGTAGGAGGCTAAGTGATGGACTTAAGTCCGCCCCTAGTTCAGTCAGTGTGAGTCTAGTGTTAGCTCAGGAAGTGAGAGGAGCTACATGTGCTCACTTCTTAGAGTATTGCATCAAGAAAGCCATCACTACTTTACAGTACTCCGGAAAGAGAGAAAAAGAAAGGAGCAAGAAGATCCAGAGTCTGCAAGGCTAAGCATTAAAGTCAGTCAGTATGATATTTGCTGTTTAAAGAGGACCTTTCATGGGTCCAGACATTATAAACTAAGTATCAGGATACGTAAGGCATAGTGCAGGGATCTAACTGCACTTACTATTTTTTCTGGCCGCCGCTCCGTTTGCCCGCTGTGGCCCCCGCTGTGGCCCCCGTTGTATTCTCCCGCCTGGTATGCTAATTTTAGCATCGGAGCAATGAGGAGGAGACTGAGTCTTTCTCTGTGGGCGTCTCCTTCTCCCTGGCTGTAGCACGGTCCAATCGCAGCAGAGAGCGTCACAGCCAGGGAGAAAAAAAAACTCCTGCTGGATTCTGGTCCTCTGAGTAATGGAACGTGTACCTTCAGGCAACACTCTTTTTGTGCAAAATAGGTTCTGGTCCTCAACTGCTAGGCCTCCATACTGAACCACCAGTGTGGCGCCGCTGGGTGGTTTAAAGCACACTTTAGCTGGGCGCGCAAGAGAGCCATTGATTACAGGTCTACTGTGTGCCTAGCTAAAGTCATTTAGAGCATGTCAGCAGCCCAGCACTGTTGGCTCCATATAAGCATTAAATGAAACCACAGAGCAGTGAAGAAATAAAGGTCCCAGATAGAGGCTCAGGGCGATATGCTTGTAGTCCGGGGCCTAGGCCTTGTATCTACATGCCTAATTACACCCCTGCCCATCAGTCTGACTTTTTTTGAGATCTGGGGAATTTGAAGGCCTAGTCAACACTTCACACTCTTTACTATGTTCCTCAAATCAGTTCCAGACAATTTTTGCAGTGTGGCAGAATACATTATCCTGCTTAAAGGAACCACTGCTATTGGAGAATACCATTGCTATGAAGGGGTGTTCATGGTCTATAACAGTGTTTAGGTAGGGTTTTTCCACAAAAGATGGCGGAGACAGCACACCAAATGAAGTTGCTATTGAAGTTTTATTCGTGCAGTAGTACACACATTACATTTACGGCTAGTGCAACGTTTCAGGTCCTAATGCGGTACCCTTTGTCAAGCTTAAGCCTGGGTTGTGACAGGTATAGAGTGGTCGGTAGGTGGTCGGTATGGTGTTTATGTAGGGGATACATTTCAAAGCAACACCCACTCAAATTTCAGGACCCAAGGTTTCCCAACAGAACATTGCCAAGAGCACCACACTGCTTTTACTAGCTTGATTTCCTTGGTAAGAGAGGTACATGTGCAACGCCCTTTAAACCAGGCGTCTGGGGTATCCATTACCCTTTAAGATGTTTTTACGATATATGTCCATCTGATAGAGCAAGTTGTCATGATGCCAGTTGCATTTCAGCAACGAGGACATGGAGTCCCCTTTGAGATGGAATAAGTGTTGATACCCAGGTGTAGGATTGCCAGAGTGGTGTAGAGTGACCTACAATCTCCCTGAAGGTGTTGTTTGCACATGTCACAGTGCTCCTACCTGTATATCCTTGGATCCCAGAAGTGGTTGGACAAAGCAGTGCAAAAAAGGGTGATTGACTTGGATGATGAATAAGTAGAATAAATGGAGTCCAGACTTGTATTAACATAGTTAACAGCTTTACTTGAATAAACGGTAATTCAAACAGTTTCCAGACTTTATCTTGGTCATCAGCAGGTTTTGGCTTAACTTCTGGCAGGCAAAACACTCTCAGCTCTGCTACCTCCGAACTCTCTCAGCCCTGCTATGTTGGCTGAAACCTTTCCTCTTCTGCTGTATCTGTGACTTAGCTGTCTGTAGTCTTACTTTAATCCTAGGAACTTCTTCTTGGCTTCAAGCTTACTTAGTTTGGCTTTAGCCAATGAAAGCCCAGGAGGGGACATGCAACCATTTTGAACTCAAAGGCAGGGCCTGTCTGGCAGGGACGAGGCCTGCTGCTTCCCTTTACAGGGGGTAAGCTAGACACACAACCTCTCCCCTAGGCGGGGGAGGCTAGACTGACCACTCTAGGTCAGTACACATGCACCTAGCCATCCACATGATGTAAAATGCTATTTTTCAGACAATGCCACCATCTTCCATTGCTCCATGTCCTAGTTCTGATGTTTGTGTGCACATTGTAGACACTTTTAGCAGTGGTCAAGGGGCAGAATGGACACCCTGATCAATCTGTGATTACACAGCAAGCTACGATGCACTGTGTGTTCTGCACCCATAAACATGTAGCCAGCTACCTGGCCCCTATTGGGCCCCTTTTGGTAGTTGGCTGTATTACAGGAACACCCACAAGATTTGACGTTTGAACAGTGCCTTGAAAAAGTCTTCATAGTCCTTGAACTTTTCCACATTTTTCGACAGGACTTTGTGTTCTGTCTTGCATAACGGGACCCAGACGGATCCGTTATGCTTTCCCATAGACTTCTATTAGGGCTGAAAGCAAACAGAATGCTTTTTAAAGGCTTTCGTTTTGCATTCTGTCTGGGCATTTCGTTATTTTCTGTTATAACATGCCATAACGAAATCCCTAATGCTAGTGTGAACCCACCCTTACTTCCAGAACTGACTGTTCACTTGCTACCTAACATATCGTATCTCTTGACAGCTGTGAATGCCCTGAAATAATCAATGTTATTCACTTAATTTGTGGTTTTAATGTTATGACTGATCAGTGTGACCCAGTAGTGTTTTAATAGAGTTTCTAAAGCGAAAATATAATGTTAGGTAATTGTTACTGCCTTTAGCTATAGTCATTTTACTTTCGTTATCCTTGCAGTATCTTCACCACCACTTCTTCCTGTTAGACCAACATCCATACGTAGGAAGACTTCAGCTACCAATGTGACAGGCAGACCGGGAAATCAAGGTAAAGTAATGACATTATCAAACGTTCTTTATGTCACTTTTATTACGAGATCTACATGCTAACATATTCTCAGTATTTCAAAATTCTCTACATTTCAACAATTGCTTTGAAAAGAATCTCAGTAGTCCATAATAAAACTATGGATTTCATGTGAAGGGTGCTTGTACACAAATAATCTATAATGTGCACAGCAGCGGCCCCTAAGGGGCCGGTGCAGTGGTTGGCATGGGAGTGGTAGTGGCTCTGATGAGATGTTGTGTCATGGTGTACTTTCTCAGGCCATAACTCCCTGAGGGTCACTGCAGTGAAAAGGTGATGTGATGAAATCAGACAGACATAAGCGGGGGTACCATCAAATGTCTTTCTTTACTGAGTGCAAAATTTTACTTATGGTACATCCATCAATACTAGTTACAAGGTGCAGTTTCTGTCACCAAATGAGGTATGGTGGCTGGTTATATGGCAATTATTGGCACTCAGAAGTATGCTAGCTGACAAAGTCTCTCTCTCCTGATTCCCCTTCACTACGATATTAAAGCTGGCACCTGTACCTGTAGGTGTCCATTACACAATGCAGGCTTTTAGGTTTGCCTGAATTGAGTTACAGTGACGGTTTCCTAAACTCGTTCTCCCCCAGCTTGCAGCAGGGTCTATAAAGCCGTGGTAGCTTCACTTTGCAGCAGGATCTATAAAGCTGTGGTAGCTGATGACTCTGCTGTCTGGAACACCATAACTTGATGGGTAACTGCAGCCCTTCGGCCTCCCTGCCTCTCTGGAGCAGCGTTTCTCACATATGAGCCGATTTCTGGTCCTAAGGTCCTATGGAGCGGCATGAATGTTCTCCCTGTCTCCTCTCTAGACAAGCTACAGTAGCTCTCTCTCCTGACAGAAGGTAGGACCAAGACTCATATCAAGAGGGGAGAGGGGGAATGGAGTGGTTAGCTGCATTCTCAGTTCCACCCATACACCATCTGCTGGTGTAACAGTGTATGACATAGAAAAACAGCAGTAGAATTATAAACCAAACAATTTGCTATCTAAGGTATTGCACATGCTGCACCACATGGATAGACTTGATGAATGTACAATTTGTGAAGTTGCGAAATGGGCCTAAAGGTAAAAGGGCCTATCGCCACCCTTTGTCATTTAGAGTCAAGTTTTTTCCATGGGAGACATATCGTTTTGATAAACAAGGAAAAAATTGTTAATCAGTTCAAAGCTGCCACTTGTGATTAGTAAATCGAACAGGAAGGGGAATGGGGTAAGAGACTAAACTAAAGTAGTTAGGGTACTAATCCACTTAACTCATACATAGGAACCTGGCAGAGTTCTGAAAGTTCTGCTTTGGACCTAAGAGGGGGAAGAATGGGCTCAGATTCTTTTCATTAACAGGAGTCCGTTGCTAACTATATTCAGCCCAAATGTACACTTCCATCACACATATCACAACAGTTTTAGCGTTCCAGCAGTATGTAAGGATGGGATTCTAGGAGGAAACCTAATTGTGGAGCTGTGGAATAAATGCAGAGAAAGATCAAATAGGACTTCAGTTGAGCCATTTGTTAGTGTATCCTCAAATATTTAGTCAAAGTGAAATCCTTTCTAACTTAATAACTTAATTCCATGGATTTCAGTAAATTGTGGGTTGCAGCTTAAAAAAAATACAGCACCCTGTAAGAAACACTGCAGAGACAAGAAGAATCCATTTTTACCTCACCACAGTAAAGTACATGCTCAAGCTTCCTGCAGAGAAAAATGAAAAAGGAAATAAAATTAAATAAAATTAAAATGTTCTCCTAGTTTGGCAATGAAAGCTTGCTGAATACTATGATTGCTTCAGTATAACATGGACAATGACATTTATATTTTCTGTGCTCATCTTTTAAAGGTTTCTATTAAATTACTTCTAAGCATTAACAATTTAATGTAACCCAGATCATCCATTCCCACTCACACTCCAGTGTGTTTTCTAAGCAGATTATAACCCTATAGCAGAAAGGATTACACATTTTAGGCAAATCATACATCTGACTGTAATTGCAATCAGCCAGCTTAGTATAAAGATTTCCTTACTATGTACAGTATAGAGAATCTCAACAGCAGCGGTGGAGAACATAACTAAACCCAGATTTCATATAAGAAATGGAGCAGTAAGTACAGTTTAAAGGGGTTTTCTGAGATTTTGATGTTACCCATCTCAACTCATGGAATGCCTACCAATCGGCTGTTTGTAGAAGCCACGGCTCTCTGATAAGTGCTGCCGCCTCTTCCTAGGCCAGTGATGTCACCTTCATCAGTCACATAGCCAAGGGAATGGGCATGAGCTGCAATACCAAGCACAACCACTAGGAAATGTACAGCGCTGTGCTTGGTGAGCTGTGAGGAGGCTGCACTGCTCACAAGCCTCTTCAAACAACTGATCAGTGGGGGTTCAGGGAGTTGGACCTTCACTGATCAGATTTGTCTGACAACCCCTTTAAACAAGTAGAACATTGCCTGGCCCTAGTGTAAGACCAGCATTGTTTTATTTATGGAAGACAGCGAAGTCATATAGGTCACTTATGTTTTTTCACTAAGTAAACTACCCATTTTACTATCTTGTAGTTCCCATTTTTGCAAATGAAAAAAATTTGGACCACAGCAGTTTTACTGCTTTTGTTTCTAGCAATTGTTTGGCACATAGAGTTTATGATTAACTATAGAGATATATATTTTTGTCTTAACAAGTGCCTGTTTCTTCAACAAGGGGGTATTCTGAAACCACGTGCTCCTTCAACTGCCACGCCCGAGTGCGCATTTGCATGTATAAAGTCACCAATGAAGCAGCCAACTTTACCTTCTCAAGAGGAAGATCTGGGTATGACGGAGAGCTCTTGTGTCACCCTGGGCTGTTAAAGTGGAGCTTTCATCTTCATATACATTTACACTGGCGATTTGTCTGCTAACCACTTAATCACAATAGAGGCTTCAAATATTGCAGAATACATGTCCTACCTTTTGTTAACTGGTTGATTTATTACAAAGGAGGCAAACCAGAATAGGACGTGCCATTTTGTCATGTACTTTTGAATTGGAAACGTCTTTGGTGACAGGTCCACTTTAATACACGCTTCATATATAAGCTTTAGGGTTGCCACCTTTTGAAAAGTTGGAAGGTATCTAAACGAACAATGAGAACCAGGACAGTATGAAACCGAACATATTAGTATATCCAACCTCAATATGTACTAATCAGATTTCACAGCCACTGCAACCCAACAAGGGATTGAAAACTGGATGTTGTTCATCCCCCAAATATCACTGCCTGGTTTAAAACTGTAAAGGTGGCAACTCATCACTGTCTTTAATGTCCGAGTGGGATGGAGGTAAAAAGCTTTAGGGTTGCTAGGCTTTATGTTGCAGGAGAAACATGATTTTTGTGCAGAGTTTTGCGTTTTGCCTTTTTTAGAGTGTAGTCATAATGCTTCTCTTACTGAACCATATTTAGGAATCGAAAAAATAGAACATCTCACTCTTAGGGTCCATTCACACGTCTGTTTTGGTGTTCTGCATCCATTCCGATTAAAAACGGAACGTTATGCGGATCCATTCATTTTCAATGGAATCCGCAAATAATCGGACAGCACTCATGGTGCTCTCCGATTCCGTGATTCCGTTCCGTGGGTTCCGTTATTCGGATCCTGGAAAAAAAATATACCCTGTCCTACTATTTGTCCGATTTTGCGTTCCGTCATCCCATTCTAGTCAATGGATCCGTCAAAAATGCGGATGACATGCTAAAAGCATCCTCATGTCATCCAGATTTTCGGATCCGCAAAAAACAGGAACGTTTATCTGGAAAGGTAAAAATACTGACGTGTGAATGCACCCTTAAAGGGGTTTTTCCGGGATTATTTAACTGATGACCTATCCTCTGATCAGCATCTGATCAGTGGGGGTCCGACACTTGGAACCCCTGTTGATTGAGAAGTCACTGGTGTTTGCAGTAGCGCTGTTGTCTTCTCCAGCTTTGCCTAAGCCATGTGACGCCATGTTCATCCGTCACATGGCCTGAGCTACGCCACCAAGCACAGTCGTTGTACAATGTAGGGGGCTGTGCTTGGTGAGCAGAGAGACGGCCACGGTACTACTGAGAGCGCCAGTGCCTTCTCAAACATCTGATCGGTGGGGATCCCAGTCATCGGGCCCCACTGATCAGATACTGATGATCTATCCGAAGGATAGGTAATCAGTTAAAAAATCATGGAAAAACACCTTTAACGTGGCAGATGCCATTGACAATAAAGTTAATGAATTTAGGGTGCCATACGCATGTGTATAGACGTATGGTTGAAATATAGAAATACACATGGACATGTAACAGGTATTATATATATCTGACCATATTTATTTCTGTATTATGTTGTCTTTTACTTTTGAGCCATATTTTCTCCTATATTTACCAAATTCAGATGTAAATACTGATGTAAATTTGGTACAAAATAAGATATTGCTTATTTTGCACAAATATGGTAACTATGTGGATAAAACTAGGCTCCTGCTGTAATATATCTGGTTTAAAATTTAAAGTTAAAGAGGTTGGACCATCTTGCACATTTGTGGCATATCGCTAGGATATACCACCAATGCCAGATAGATGCGTGTCTCCCCTCTAGGACCTGCGCCTATCTCTAAAACGAGACCCCCTAAGTAAATGAGGGTGTACCCAAGAGCATCCACCCTCCATTCACTTCTAGGGAGTGCCGAAAAGAGGCCGAGCATTGGTTTGGCTATTATCAGAACTCAGAACTCCCATAGAATTGACAGAAAAAGCCAATCTCATTCACTCGCCTCTTTTCAGAACTCCCACGTTTCTCATTCGCTTTTGGGGCTCCATTCTAGAGAGGTGGTACCCGCACCTATCTGACATTGGAGGCATATCCTAATGAGATGGGCCAACCCCTTTAATGCATTGATTATTATAAACTCTGTATTCAGGAGTTTCCAAATATAATAGAGACTTCAAGAACATTCATCCCAAATGCTGGATAAGTATGAAAAATGTAGTATGAAAAAATGTAGACAATATTAAAGGGGTTACTCAGATTCTATTAACTGATGGCCTATCCTCATGATAGGGTATCACTAGCTGATTGGCGGGGGTCTAACACCACGCAGCCTGCTGACCAGTCATATGGATGTAGCAAAGGAAGTCTACATCGGAGCTCCACAGCTCCACCATATCTGTAGTGGAGAGAGATCGTCACTGCAGCACTGCTCCCGTTCAATTCATTGGAAGCAGCACTGTAGTAACAAGCCCCCGCTACTACAAAGTTCACCCTGCTGTGTAGTTCCTGTGTCAGAGCTACACCCAAACTGCTGATCCATGGTAGCCAATCAGCTACTGATAACCTATCCTGAGGATAGGCCACCAGTTAATGAAGGCTGGACAACCCCTTTAATGCTCTGAAGGAAAGTTGGGTTTTAGCTTTACAGGCATAGGGTACAGTCTATATGAACTTTCTGCAGTTTTTAGAAATACATATACACTTCACCAGTAAGTTGCCTACTCGTGCTACAGAATGAATGTTATGTGTGCATGATTTACACCACCCTTTAGTGGCTGCTTGTCACACGTATTTTTGCTTTGTACATTTTCATAAGGTGAGTATAATGTGTAACTATATTTATTATATTTATAGTCATCACCCACGGTGAATATTTTTACTAAATTAACTAACATTCATTTCTTTTCCAGCAGCCTAGAAGGATGTAGTATACATTCATAGTTTACAGTATTCATGCCCTGACATGGCGTTTACTGCACGCAGGGTTACCGCTCTAAGGTTCTATTTCTGAGTATTGCGCTGATGACAGTAAATGTATCCAACAAGAGAGAACATGGCGACACTCTCAGAATAATATACAGGGCTAAACGAGCAGTGCCACACATGTAAATACCACCGCTCAAAGCGCAATTAATACCCTCATACAGTGGTCAAATAACAGTTCCATGCATAAAGTAATCTAATAGCGGTCTTATACAAGGGGGCAGCCTGCTGGCGATGTCTCGATCCTGACACTTGCTAGCCCCATTGACTATAATGGTTACTGGTGGAGATCCAGCCGCAGCCCGAGAATCGGCCGGACAAAAACCGCTGCGCGCAACCTTTTTCATCTGGCCGATTCTTGCCATGTTTGCCAGGTTACTACCAGATCTCCACCCGTCCCCATTATAGTCAATGCCGGAATGCAGAGAGGTTTGGCAGGCCGTTCCCTGCCGGAACAATTACTTCATCAGGATGATTGTAGGTCTTCAGTGTAATGCCATTTGTGGCATCCCTTCAGCAAGGTGGCTCATGCAACTTCTATGAAGAGCCCTGTAAAAATTTAATTTATGTAGAGAAAGTTAATACAAGGCACTTACTAATGTATTGGGATTGTCCATATTGCTTGCTTCCTTTGCTGGCTTGATTCATTTTCCCATCACATAATATATTGCCTGTTTCCAGGGGTTATGACCAATCTACAATCCAGCAATGGTGGCCGTGCCTGCACACTATAGGAAAAAGCTCTGGCCTCTCTGGTGGCTGGGACCATGGTCATACACAGAAGCTCCAGTCCCAGCCACCTCGTATCTGCGCTGTAATGGTGGCCATAACCCTTTGGAATGAAAATGGAAAAATGAATGAAGCCAGCAAAGGAGGCAATAAGGATAATCACAATACATAAAGTGCCTTGTAGTAACTTTGTCTATATGAGAAATGCCATTTGCTAAAGGGAGACAACCCCTTTAATGCCAGATGGAGTGAAGTCATTTATGTAGATCTTAGGTCTGCTATATCCTTTTGCACTGGAATTTTATGGAGCAGAATAGACTTGAATTGAGAATTATGTTTGCTTTGTTATTTTTAGTGTAATAAACAAATTCCCTGCATTTCTTATGACTGTAGCTAATTACACGACTTCCAAAACCACCAACGTGACTCTGTATTGGAAGAAGAAGGAAATAGTCAGACTTATTTTTACATACTAGGAAAATGGCAAATTCCTTTTTGGAGCTGCCAAACAGAAATAAAAAGATACCTTTCAAAGGAATAAATGAATCTGGAAAAGTGAACTATGCGTTTAGTTCTGTTTTCCAGTTCCAGATTACTTCAAATAGTCTGCAAAATTCTTAAAGTTCCACTAAGCATCTTGGTGCAGGTATAAAAAAACAAAAGAACAAGCAATGTTAAAGAGAAGGAAAACTTATGAAAGGACATTCGCCATCAAGGCATGTGTTCATCCAGTAATAATAATGAGCTCAGTCATTTGGACGTTCCTTTCAGTTTGCCATTGGCAGGCTCCATGCAGAAATGTTCTCCACCTGGGAGAGTAAAGACAGTATAATCGTGAATACATGTATGGACAGTATAAAATGCGGTTTACATTTCTGTAGTGTGAAAGTAGGCAACGTAAAGCACATGCCATTGGCTATATGTTATGAAAGGAAGTCTTGGGATTTTTGGGATGTGCTGCATCTAAATGTAACAGAGCCAAGTTTCTCATGACCCTTTTGGGCAATGTGTACACTGTCATAAAGTAGACCATGGGGCTATCAGCCCATCTATTGAAACAACAGACAGCAAGTCATATGTGTCATATCACAAATTTAGCTTGATGTGTTAGGCCCTGCTACTCATGACCGATCTACACCTGTGTTTGATAGTGAATAAGCAGAAGCACATACAATACTGAGGTCATCACAGCAACATATGAGCATGCGGGGGAGATACGCACCACAGCAAAATGGTCCTTTTCCTATTTCTATGTCATTAGCAGACAACAAATGATAAGTAGGAGAAGATATCATTACTGTAACCAGTGTAATATGACAGCTGTGCCTTGACTCACTGCTGCTCCCATCCCAATTCCATTTCCCAATCTTGTGAATACAGTCTCCAAAGTATGTGTTTTTAAATGTAAGTGTCCTAAGATGTATGTTTTTATTTTCAGTGTATTCTACAGTCTTCAGTCCTTCTCCAAAATCAGATATTGATGCTTTGGGAAAGCCTAGATACACAGGTAAGACATTATGTGAACCTTGCAAGGAGTCATTTTTATACAGGACACTAAAAGTCAGAAATTAGGATGGTATCATGAAAAAACTACATGCATGATGTCTAGAGAGAGCCTCTCAATATATATAGTCATTAGTAATAACAAGCAAAGGACTGGTCAAGGGGTGGGATATATTAGGCAACAAAAGAACAGTCAGCTCTCGAAATTAATGGAGAAGATATACAAATCAATAAAATGGTCAACTAATAGGTAGTAAAAATTGCAACTAGACAGTCTAAAGATGGACCAACTAAAGCTGGTTTACACTGTGTAAGGCTAGTTTCACATATGCGGCTGAGGTTTCCGGCAGGCTGTTCCAGAAAAGAATGCAGGAATCAGCCGGACAAAAAACGCTGCGCACAGTAATTTTTGTCTGGCCGATTATCTCTGCAGGACCCCATTGGGTCCAGAGGGCAGGCGGCAGTATCTGGCAATATCATAGAAACATAGAAACATAGAATGTGTCGGCAGATAAGAACCATTTGGCCCATCTAGTCTGCCCAATATACTGAATACTATGGATAGCCCCCGGCCCTATCTTATATGAAGGATGGCCTTATGCCTATCCCATGCTTGCTTAAACCCCTTCACTGTATTTGCAGCTACCACTTCTGCAGGAAGGCTATTCCATGCATCCACTACTCTCTCAGTAAAGTAATACTTCCTTATATTACTTTTACACCTTTGCCCCTCTAATTTAAAACTGTGTCCTCTTGTGGTAGTTTTTCTTCTTTTAAATATGCTCTCTTCCTTTACCGAGTTGATTCCCTTTATGTATTTAAAAGTTTCTATCATATCCCCTCTGTCTCTTCTTTCTTCCAAGCTATACATATTAAGGTCCTTTAACCTTTCCTGGTAAGTTTTATCCTGCAATCCATGTACTAGTTTAGTAGCTCTTCTCTGAACTCTCTCTAGAGTATCTATATCCTTCTGGAGATATGGCCTCCAGTACTGCGCACAATACTCCAAGTGAGGTCTCACCAGTGTTCTGTACAGCGGCATAAGCACTTCACTCTTTCTACTGCTTATACCTCTCCCTATACATCCAAGCATTCTGCTGGCATTTCGTGCTGCTCTATTACATTGTCTTCCCACCTTTAAGTCTTCTGAAATAATTACTCCTAAATCCCTTTCCTCAGATACTGAGGTCAGGACTGTGTCAAATATTCTATATTCTGCCCTTGGGTTTTTACGCCCCAGGTGCATTATCTTGCACTTATCCACATTAAATTTCAGTTTCCAGAGTTCTGACCATTCTTATAGTTTTCCTAAATCCTTTTCCATTTGGCGTTTCCCTCCAGGAACATCAACCCTGTTACATATCTTTGTGTCATCAGCAAAAAGACAAACCTTACCAGCGAGGCCTTTTGCAATATCACTTATGAAGATATTAAACAAAATCGGTCCCAGTACAGATCCCTGTGGAACCCCACTGGTAACATTACCTTGTTTTGAATGTTCTCCATTGACTACAACCCTCTGTTGTCTGTCACTCAGCCACTGCCTAATCCACTCAACAATATGGGAGTCCATGCTCAATGACTGCAGTTTATTGATAAGTCTTCTATGTGGGACAGTGTCAAAAGCCTTACTAAAATCTAGATATGCGATGTCTACTGCACCTCCACCGTCTATTATTTTATTCACCCAGTCAAAAAAATCTATAAGATTTGTTTGACATGATCTCCCTGAAGTAAACCCATGTTGTTTTTCATCTTGCAATCCATGGGATTTTAGATGTTCCACAATCCTATCTTTTAATAGGGTTTCCATTAATTTGCCTACTATTGATGTCAGACTCACTGGTCTATAGTTGCTCGATTCCTCCCTACTACCTTTCTTGTGAATGGGCACGACATTTGCCAATTTCCAATCTTCCGGGACGACTCCTGTTACTAATGATTGGTTAAATAAATCTGTTAACGGTTTTGCCAGCTCACCACTAAGCTCTTTTAATAATTTTGGGTGTATCTCATCAGGCCCCTGTGACTTATCTGTCTTCACCTTAGACAGCAAACTTAGAACATCTTCCTCTGTAAAGATACATGCATCAAACGATTTAATAGTCATTCTTTCTAGTGGAGGTCCTTCTCCTTTTTCTTTTGTAAAAACTGAACAGAAGTATTCATTAAGGCAGTCGGCTAGCCCTTTATTCTCTTCTACATACCTTCCGTCCTTTGTTTTTAATTTAGTTATTCCTTGTTTTAATTTCCTTTTTTCATTTATATATCTGAAGAATGTCTTATCCCCTTTTTTCATAGACTGAGCTAGTTTTTCTTCTGCCTGCGCTTTAGAAGTTCTTATAACTTGCTTGGCCTCTCTCTGCCTAATCTTGTAGATTTCCTTATCTTCATTGCTCTGGGTTTTTTTATAATTACAAAATGCTAGCTTTTTATTTTTAATGATTTGGGCCACTTCTGCTGAGTACCACATTGGTCTCCTCCTTTTTTTGCTTTTACTGACGAGTCTAATGCAATTTTCTGTTGCCTTCAATAATGCACCTTTTAAGTAGTCCCATTTCTCCTGGACTCCATGTAATCCGTTCCAGTCTGATAAGGACTCATTTATGACTAATTTCATTTTTGAAAAGTCTGTTTTTCTAAAATCTAAAACTTTTGTTTTTGTGTGGTGGGACTCTTTCACAGTTCTTATATTAAACCACACTGACTGGTGATCACTAGATCCCAAGGTTTCGCCTACAATGACATCATATACCGAATCCCCGTTTGTGAATACCAAATCCAAAATGGCCTCCCTCCGGGTTGGCTCCTCAACCACTTGTTGTAGAGATAACCCCAGTAGGGAATTTAGAATATCTGTACTCCTGGTAGAACTTGCTATTTTGGTTTTCCAGTTTATATCTGGAAGATTGAAATCTCCCATAATGATAACTTCTCCTTTCATTGTCATTTTAGCTATTTCTTCAACTAGTAGATCATCTAGTTCTTTAACTTGACCAGGTGGTCTATATATTACACCTACACGAGTTACTGCATGGTTAGCAAACTGCAACGTAACCCAAACTGACTCTATGTTGGCCTCACCAACTTGTATTAGGTTAGATTTAATGCTATCTTTCACATACAGGGCCACTCCTCCTCCTTTCTTGCCTTCTCTGTCTCTTCTGTATAAAGAGTACCCTGGTATGGTTATGTCCCAGTCATTTCTTTCATTAAACCATGTCTCCGTAACAGCCACTAAATCTACAATGTATGTTCAATATCGGATCCGTAGAACTCCGACAGGCTCTTCTCGACCTGAACAGCCTGCCGGTGGCTCTGCCACATATGTGAAACTAACCTAAATATTAGTAAATCTGCCCCAACTTATTGGCAGCAGGAAAAGTTGTCAAGCGCTGAGGCAGAAAGGATCGGAACCATCGAGCAGGGGTTTCTTCATCCACGAGGATAGGCGCGGCAACGGAAAGGGCGCGAATAAGTGTGCGAACGCGCGAACATAAGTTTGTGCGATCATTCACATCTTTGCCAGCCAATCACTTCATACCATAACCTGTATCTCCATTGGTCATGATTGTAAGACCGCCTTCCATCTTCAGGTATAAATAAACCTTGCCTAGCTGTTGGAAGCAGGCACATTATTGGATCCTACTTGAGAACGTCTCTGTGATGTTATTTTGGAGGAATTGCGCACACATCGACGCACACTACACCAAGGATTTCCCGATTGTACTTCTGGCGGTCGTTTTCGGTTGTGAGAATGAGATAAAGGAGCAAACGGCGATATCAGTAGCCACCAAAAGTAAAAATTGTTTAGGAGTGGTTTGAGGAACATGGGAAAAAGTTGGGCAGACTAGATGGGCCAAATGGTTCTTATCTGCCGACACATTCTATGTTTCTATGTAAGAGTTCAAGGTGTTGACTTAACCCCCAATTTCCTTGGATCTCAGCATCTTTGGGATCTGCTAGGGTATAACCACGCGGTCAGGCTTGTGCATGCAGTTTTGGAAGTCAAAACCAGGAATGAATTTAAAAAAGAGGAAAAGTCGTATCTGTCCTTTATGCTTTCTCCTATTTCATGATCCACTCCTGATTTTGGCATCCAAAACGGCATACAGAAACCTGACTGTGTGGATGTACCCCTAGAGAAACAAATCCAGTCCTTGGAGCTTGCACTGGATATCACAATGATCTTGTGCAGATCAGACCAGATCACATAAAGATAAAGACTGATATATATATTTCTTAGGGTAATGAAGACGATAGATGTTTTTGTTTGAATAAATAATCTCTTGGTTTGACATATAACAAAGTCAGCCAGAGTGTGATTTTACACTCCCTTATGGCTATCATGATGCAATCAAAGTAAACAATAGAAAAGCTCCAGTTACTCAGTCAGATTATTACAATGAATGTGTCCCTAGGGATGGGCAAAGTATTAACGCACTATAAAATATCTGCAATAAAAGAGACTAAAAAATGAGTCTGCCAACTTTTAACCAGAACCATAAGCTAAGAGAGAGAGCTGTCACCTTAAAGGGGTTGTCCAACCAGCATACCAAAATGATTGACCCAGGGAATGTATGTTCAATAAAAAATAAAAAAAACATTTGCCTCTTAAAAGTAGCTCCGTTCCAGCACTGAGGGATCTGTCCCCTCTGCTTACATTACCTAGCCACCCGGAAATGTGACATCCCATCCGTGGTCATGTGTACTGCTGCAATCATTCACTGGCCTCAATAGTGACATGTCCCCAAGCAGCATATGACCACTGAGCCTCTGCGGTCATGTGTTGGTCACAGACACATGACTGCTAAGGCCAGTAAATGGCTGCAGAGGTGCATGTGACCACAGGCAGGACATGACTCTTCTGGTCTGCCGTCTGCTGGGGACCAGAAGCAGGGGAACAGCAGCTAGACCGGAGTGGCGTTCAATAGATGAGTATTTTTATATTTTTTACACACATTACACTAAATTAATTGTGGTTTGAGGGTCAGACAACCCCTTTTAATTCTAGCTTGGATTTTTTTCTTTTTGTGATGGGTCAGTGCAAGGAATGGATTATCATCCAACCATCCTTCAAATAAACTAGTTACTAACTTTTTACACACATTTGCCTAAATCAATGGTGCAGCGGAACATACGAAATGTTGTAATATATCTGTATCAGAGAACAAATTACTCTTTTTTTCACTTTTCCTGACCCTAAACTAACATTGTCTCTGACTTTTCTGCTAATTCTGTCTTGTGAGACAAGACAGGATTTCAGCTCACTGAAGGATCAGATTACATCATCCAATAGAAGTCTATGGAAAGTAAGGGGAAGCGGCGGAGGGAGCTGCAGTGGGAGAGAAGCAGATAGGCAGATAATACATGTAGGGGCCCAATAGCGATATAGCAGAGCTGGTATTATGGGTTCGCTCTAGTTGACAGGTACTGGTCAGGTATAGTGTAGCACTGACAGCTGACAGATAGTGCAAGTGATTTAAACAAAAGAAAGTGTTACTTCCAGGAGCATAATAGTAACATTTCACTCCATAAGTACAGTTCATGAATTGCAGTTGAAAAGGCAGAAGGGGGCTACTTCTACAGACTCACTTGGGTAGTAAACCCCTGGGATGGATGAATCTCCTCACATTCATCTGGGACTAGCTGTATCATCTCCGTGCTAAGACTCTCACCTCATCGCTGTCTCACTCTACAGTGCTGGCTGTGTCTTTTCATGCTTCTTTTGATCCACACTTCTTCTAACCCCCTCACTTGTCCTATCAGTTACTGCAATAACTGACTCTCTCCTCAGGACCCTCCATGTAGACCACTACATCGCAGTTCAGCCTGATGTTGACATATAACATCTGTCACTGCCATTACATTGTCACTGGTCACATAGCAAGGACCCAAGAACCAGGTTTTGCAAGAAACAACCCATTTTAACAGTTATCAGCAACACAGCTCCACTCCCAGCAGCAGCATCCTTATTGACTCTAGACACTAAGAAGTCCCCCTCCTATGACCAACTACACACATAACCATATGTACAGGAGAAAACCATTGCCCTGTATCATCATGACTTAACTGTTTTCTTTGAAGGCTATGAACACTTTTGGGGGCAATTTTTTTTTTTCAGTTGGTCTTTAACTCTTTATTAAAAATTTTCAGCAGTTTTTGTTAAAAAGGTTAAGTTTTAGCTTAGCTGTGAGCAAATTACTTTCACTCTCACTTTGTGACATCATCTGATAACCTTTAGTATTATAAATTGCTAACAGTTCACTCTTATCAGTAAGATATGATCTGAGCTGGAATGAGTGTTTGTGAGCTCTCAAGAGCTTCATATAAAATATCAGATGTGCTCCCTGAAACAGTGTAAGCAAAGAGACTGCTAATAGAGAATCTCAAGCCTGTACAGAGAAAGAGGCTGGAAATTTTTTATAAAGACCAATTAAAAAAATGAATGAAATGTCCACAAAGATGTCCATAGCCTTTAGGTCACAAACACAATATAATAAAATATGCAAGCATTTACAGATACATTATGCAAAACCATGATTATGCAATCAATTCACAACATATCAATTTCTACAAATAGCAGAGTAACTGTACATGTCTTGCAATAGATAACATACTGTATATTCAACATAAGCATAAGATCAACATGTGCATAATATAGGTATTTGGTAGGGTGGGCGCACAGTGCTGGGGACAGCCAAGAAAGTGGTCATTCGATTAAAATGCGACCACAACTATCTTGACTGCCATGTACGTGGCAGCCACAGCTACTCACTATTTATATAGCCCATAGACAGGGAATCAGGAACTTGCAGTCAACGCAACAGTTTAGGAGCATTTAGGAAGTATTGTGACGTGGCCAACCCCTTTAACAAATGCACTCATTGTAAAAAAAAATGTCCATGCTTTTTATTGTAAATTGAAAATACTATTATATTAGTAATTATTATTAAACTATTATGTTTCTTTCTGTGTGTTCCTTGTTTCTGAAGCACCCCATGTAGTATACATGAGCAAGAATGAATCCGTACCATGCTCCATCACAGATACTCTCAGGCACTTTCCCACAGAAGAGGAGAGCACCAACCAAGAAATCAGTAGTGCTCCTCAGAACCCCCCAACTAACCTTACTGTGGTAACTGTAGAGGGGTGCTCATCCTTTGTTGTTTTGAATTGGGAGAAGCCTGACAATGACACTGTTACCGGTTAGTAAAATTTATGTTTCAATTTGATAACCTGCAAGACATTAAAGGAAATCTGTCCCCAGTGACCTCCCTATCCAACTGTTTGCATAAAAACATAGTTGTGGTTCACCTGATTAAAACTCTGTTGTTCTTTTGTTGATCCGAGGCTCCATTCCCAAGTTATGGTGCTTTTGCATAATATGCAAATTAGGCCTTTGGTGCAATGAGGGCATCACCATTGCTCTCTTTGCCTCCAAGCTCCACTCCTTTCTGTGGCCATCCCCTTACTTGCTGCTTTGCCACAGCCTGACCTTGTCAATCAAGCAGCGAATTAGGGGCAGGCTACAGAAATTAGCAAAGCTTGTTTGCAACAAGAGTAGTGGTGACGCCCTTATCACAAATTTGAAAACAGGACAATTCTTGCCAAGGTTTCCAGGTGGCTACACAAGGATTAGCACAATCAACGTGTGGTCTGATCCGCTGCATGTACAACTGAAAATCTATGGCAGAAATCCGAGAATCACTTACGTATTATGGTCAGTATTTTGCATCAGTATTTGTAAGCTCAGACAGGAATGTATCAAAAACACAGAAAAGGTGCAAATATTTTTATCATACTTTGTCTATGTGTAGGTTCAACTCCTGGTCTGAAATACTGATGCAAAAATACTGACCCTACGCAGATGTGAAGGTGGTCTTAAAGGAAATGTGTCACCAAAAATGTTATCTACCAGTTAAAACCAGATAGTAACACATCTTTTTTTCTAATCTGTTTTTATTTTCTGATTACAGATTTTTTATTTCTTGAACATGATTATAGGGGGCCATCTTGCCTAAGCTGTTCTTAACGGCATTTAGAAAGCATTAAGAAAATTGCTTTACGGCAATACTATTCAAATTCTTCAAAAATATGTTAAACATAACAAAGTGATTTTAAGTCATTTTCTGATGAGAAGTTTTCTGCGTAGTCTTTTGTTCCCAACTCTCAATCAGCAAAATATATATAAGTAGGATTACCCCAATGAGTTACCTAACCTGAAGTACATGTTATCATTGCTTCATATTTTATTGCCTGAAGAAAGAACAAAGATTATTGCCTTTTTCTTTTTCTTTTAGAAGGAATAGAACATTAAATATATCAGCCATTGTGTCTCAATATCAGTCATTTTAATGGATGCATTTTTGACTGCAACATGTTTTATTAGGAATTATACAAAGCCTGGTTTCCGTTGTACTGATGGGGTCATTTTCAGTAGAATGGTTTCCTGGCCCTCATTATTCCTCAGTCATGTTCTTCTGAAATGACACCAATTCATTCTGTCTTTACTTATATTAGCCTAATATAGCCTGTGCTTAGATTATTTGTACTGTAAACCATTGTGATGACTGGTGTCAATTTTGCTTCTTCTGTAAAATTGGGTCAATTTGACTACAAAGCTAACTTCAGGACTTCTGCAAGGAGCAGATATTCATATCCGCACAAGATAGGAAATCATAAATCATATCAATATAATAATCTATAAATATTGAAGGAAATTTATAAAGACTGTCTTTGTTACCATAGCAACCAGTCGCAACAGAGATTTCTTGTCTTGTCTATTCCCTCATATGCTGCTGCATACTTCTCTTTATCTAACATAACAAAGTTGTCATTCGTTTTTGGGTATCAAACAGTTGTCAATGTGCTGTAAGTAAGGGTTTTAAACAGTAATCCAACCATGCACTTGTTAAAGTCTTCAGGCCTCCCTAAAAAGTGTAGTAAAAATGCACTGTATGCTAATAGCATACTTGGAGTCATGGGAGCAGCATAGCAGCATTGCAGAGTCAAGAAGTCATCTTGTAAGCATGTCTACACCTCTGTGATTGACATTCCCCGTGCCTGTTAACGGCAGCAGAAGTGGCTATGAACTCCTGCGCATGCGCTGTTATGTTCCCCTCACCATACTCTCAGCAGGCAAGGGAGCTGTCAGGCGTGCTTTCAGCAGTGTGACTCTGCCTGCAACATCGCTTATATATTTGCAAACACCACACGCCATTATGAAACTTCTTTTATTGAACTATTGGCTTTAACAAGGGGATGGTTGGATTACCTTTTAAAGTTCCTACAGCACCATGCCATCTGTAAAGTGGGTTCCTTTATAGAGCTTGCACACTTTTACCACATAGGGGGACATTCATCAAATCTGCTATGCAAGTTTTCTAGTGTAAAAATGTTGCAAACGATGTTGCGTGCAATATTTTGTGCATGTTTTTTTGTGGCTTTTGGTGAAATTTTGCAACTTTTGATGAGCCTCACCACTTTCAGAAATGGAGTAAAAAGGTGGTCGGGATTACAAATTAGAACACATTTATGTCTAATTTCAGAGAAAATAAAGTGGTGGCTGCCCTATTAGCACACACAAAACCTGTTCTTACCACGGCTGGATCGCTTGGTTCAAAGCAGGGAGCTCAAGAGCTCTCCCCATGGCTCTGCCTGTTATAATAGCAAAGCTGATAACATCTTCAGCTCTGAGTGTAAGAATGAATGAATTAAAAGCACAGAGCCAGGGGTGTAGCTATAGGAGGTACAGAGGTAGCAGTCGCTATTGGGCCCAGGAGCCTGAGGGGGCCCAAAGACCCCTGTGCCGCATAAGAAGACACCGGTATTTTAGAAAGTTACATGCTGGTCAAGTTACACTTCTGGCTGCAGGAAAGGGGTTAGGTCAAGAATTTGGCATGGGGGGGTGCTGTTTTAATTTTTGCCTCTATGTGCTTCCCTGCCCCTAGCTACATAGCACTGAGGGAATGGGGACCCAAGCTGAACTTTTGCATAAGGGCCCATGAGCCTTTAGCTACGCCCCTGCACAGAGAGGATGGACAAGACTGCTGTGGTGTCTATGGTAATATAGCAGAGTGCACCTATTGCTGCTCATTAGCCACAGACTCCACCAGTCGTTCTCCTCTCTGTGCTTTCACTTCATTCGTTCCTACACACACATAGCTGAAGATATTATCAGCTATGTGATTCATGACAGGCAGAGCCATGGAGAGAGCTGAGACAGCTTTTTAGCTCCCTGCTTTGAACCAACCCATCCATCTGTGAATTAGGATGGGTTTTGTGTGTGCTTATGGGGCAGCGGCCATTTTATTTTATCTGATACTTGCCCCTAGAGAAAACAAGCTGTTATAAATAATAAAAGCTATTTGGGAATGTTTTTATAGTAAAGTAACATTTACGGTAGGTATTTTCAGTAATTCTCAGACAACCCCTTTAAAAAAAAATTATTACTTCAAGAGTTACTACTCTCTGTACTTTTGTGTCATTTGTCATTCTTCATTTACTGACCATTAAATTAATTTGAAAGTTTTATTTTTTATGGCAAATAAGGATACACATGGTAAATTTTATAGACGTCCTATTTCCTTTATGCCATAAATGTCTGATAGATGTGGATCTCACCACAGGAATTTAATCTATAGAATGGGCTGGCCTGGAAGTGGTAGCCAGAGGTGTTCAGGATTATGAAAACCAAGCTATGGAAATAGTGTTTGCGGAACTTGGGAGATGCAGAAACAGTGTAGTTCGCTGTGAATAACCCCTTTAAACCAATAAGGACTGCCCACTGTAAATTTACATTTACATATGCTCAGCTTTTCATTTCCTTTAACATGTACATTTTCAGAATATAATGTTATTTCAAAAGAAAATGGTGGAGTTCCTGGAAAAGACCAGTCAATCATAACCACAAATCAGACACACTCTACGGTGGAAAACCTTAAACCAGATACAAGGTAGGTGGACAACACCGCACAGGTGATCTATCTTGACTGTAAGATATGTCACAAAACTACTGTCTGTCTCTTTTGTGTCCTTTGCCACCCCCTTCATTTAATGACCAGTAGATTGAATTGAAATGTATGGTTTTTATGGCAAAAAACCTGATAAACATAGTAATGTCATGTACAATTCAATCCTTGCTGGAGAATTGCGCATAACATAAAGAATTAATAGATTTGTAGTCCGCTCTTTTTCACTTTTACATTATCTCCTGCCGGAAACACACCATGCTACGCTCTATTCAAAGATCTAGAAAAAACATTTAACATTTAGACTGGTAAGTAACATGTTTATAGGATTTAGCAGAATAAAGTGTTTGCAGGTGGGTGGATCTACCACCACCACAGCTAATGTAGGCAGTAGGCACTAAAGCTTTCACCAGCAGACTGGACCTTGAGTAGGTCAGGTTCCTAGTATTAATATCTAGCATTGGTTCCTAAAGCATCCCGAAATGTTGATCTTCTATTACATTTTTGTGTATCCCATACTGTTATTGCAGGTGCCCAGGATTATTACATTATATGAATGGATATGGAATCTCAGTGTTCACCATTGTCACCATGGCTAGTTTGATATGCTTTGAGATTTGAAGAGGACCTGTGATAACAATTCTGGAGCATCTATTCTTATGGTTCTATGTTGTGCCATTCCTTTATTATTTCTACTAGAAGTTATAAATGAATCGCTAGGAGTCTGCAGTAAGGGTACAGAGGGTGGTAACCAGTTGGGGGCGTGTACCTGCTCAGTCCGACCATGGCAGCACTGATTGGATAGAGGGAGACTGTGCAGGTACACACCCTCAACTGGTTACCTCCCTCTGTACCCTTACTGCAGACTGCTAGCAATTTATTCATACCTTCTAGTAGAAATAATAAAGGAATGGCACAACACAGAGCCATAAGACTAGATGCTCCAGATTTGGTATTACATGGGGAATGCATGAAGCTATTAAAAACAGGTATGTCAGGAGTGGTGACAGGTCCTCTTTAAGTTAGAATTCCAAGTCCATTGCATGCTTCTCAGAATGCATGCAGAGATTTCTTCCTCACAAGCTTGACTAAGTCTGTGTTACAGTTCTGGCTCCCTGTAATGCTGCATTTTGTCCCCGTTAAAGTTTGTGATGTCCACTAAACAGAAATTAATTTATTAAACCATACCATACTTGGCAATTTTTGAGAAGTGACCTCTTAAGAAGCAATGTATGAAATATTTTACTACATGCCCCGCCATTTATATAGGCTGTACCCCAACCTAAAGAATTCCAATCACAAATAGTGTATTTGATCTTGATAACACCCCAAAACGAAACACCCACAGACCAGATCCCGGCAAAACTGCAGGTAGAAAGAAAGGTGAGTGTTTAGTCAGGACGCCCCCAGGCATCCAGGAGGTATCTTATTTGTCAGAGAGTCTCCTGGACATTCTGTCAGGACATTATGGACATCACTTGAAGCCACCATACCCCAAATGAAAATAAGAATTTATGTCCTGTTATAGACAGTTACATGCCTTTAAAAAGTAGATGACAACCCTTTGCTCTTCTTTATTGGGATAGGTAAGTGCAACAGTTTCTAAAATATTAATTGTAAATGTTAGGGTATGTTCACACTGCGGAAAATACACGTAGGAAAAATCCAACTTGTGCAGTATTTTCTGCGGAAACCTCAGATCTCTCGCACAAATTTGTTTGAATACTGCGACCTGACCTCAGATTAAACCCATTGACCATAGTTTCTTTGTTATTTCCATGTGAAAACCATGCCAAGAGGGATATGTCTTTTTATGAAAAACTCTGCGACCATATGAATGGCAACACAGAGTCCCATTAAGGGTTTCATGCGGTTTTCCTGTGGATTTCAGCATGGAATACGGTGTGAACATGCCCTTAGACTGCTGCTTCCTTACTATTGCCATTTTCAGATGAGAAGGGGACACATTTCTAATGGCCAGAACATCTTTCTGTTTCATGAGTGTTTTACAGTTAGCAGCCTTGCTTTTCCACCAACACCTGTCCAGCGCTGCCAAATAAGATTTTTTGGGCTGTTTATTCAGCTGCCTGTTTTGGAAATATTATCCAGCCCCTTGTAGGACTTTCCACTGGCGTCTAACAAGCAGAATGTGGGATTTGAAGAATGGCTACTTGCCTGGCAATGTGTGATCCAGACACCCAGTGTTTATAGAATAGTTAGTTGGAGTTTGAAAACCACTTATTAATGCCAACTAGACAAGAAAAACACTTTTTATTTTCCATGTCATTCATAAAGTGCCTTCAAGATTAAATCAGATTCTCCTTTTGTAGTCACCGAATTATTCACCTTCACGTGTAATTCATTTGCAGTGAAATATGTTAAAAGGGGAGACCTTTTTGTACAAAAATACACAAATTGATGAGTCTGGAAAGATGTTTCTGACTTCTTCTTTATGTCCTGTGGTCGACAAATAAGAATTTTTACTTGTTGACTTGCTGTGAACTCCAGTCCTGACTTCACGTAGACTAGAAAGTCAATACCTTTCAGCAAGGGCTGAGAAATGGGTGAAAAAAACTAAGATACCTTAAAGGGATCACCTGAGGGCAGGATAATATGGTGACAGACCCACTGAGTTCAGCAGTCTATCACTTTTGAGCTGGCAGTTTTTTATACTGACTGCCAGTGCTACGAGGGAGTTAAGTCGGCAAAGACTCGCTGGCCATGCCCTCCCCTGCCTCCTGACCATGACTGGCAGGTCTCTTTTCTGTAAGTCATAGGAAGAAAACCCACCAGTCATGGTTAGGAGACAGGGAAAGGTGGGGCCAGCGAGTCTCATGAGACTCATCTTCCTATGAAAGTACTTACCGCCAACACAGTGAGGGCAGCATAGTAAAGGTGACAGGTTCCCTGGCCATAAACATTAGATGTGTTTCAGCTGAACCAAAAATTTTGGAAGGATCAGCTGACCATCTAATGCATATAGAGGGCCTCCTGACTCTCCCCTGATGGCAGATGTCAGGGGAGAGAAGGGTCAGGCTCGGCGCTACATGCTTTGACACTATCCATGGTGATTGGAGAGCATCATGGTGACACCTACTCTTTAATGGGATTGTCCGAACATTGAATGTCTTCAAAAAATTCAGTATGAAAAACTATTTTTCATATTTACTTTCGGTTACATAAATGCTTTATTTATGAGATATTCCCCTTACTGTTGTTCAGTCTGAATAGTAATGTGCACATCCTCTTACTGAACTGAATGAGTAGGTCAGACCCTGTGACAGTTACAGGAAGAGAGCTGCAGCAGTGAGGACACTCTCCCTGAACTGTGATAGGGAGAGATCTGCAGCAGAAAGGACACACACCCTGAGCTATGATAGGGAGAGATCTGCAGCAGAAAGGACACAGCCCCTGGGCTGTGATAGGGTGACAACTGAAGCAGAAAAGACATACCCCCTGAGCTATGATAGGGAGAGATCTGCAGCAGAAAGGACACAGCCCCTGAGCTGTGATAGGGTGACAACTGAAGCAGAAAAGACATACCCCCTGAGCTATGATAGGGAGAGATCTGCAGCAGAAAGGACACAGCCCCTGAGCTGTGATAGGGTGACAACTGAAGCAGAAAAGACATACCCCCTGAGCTATGATAGGGAGAGATCTGCAGCAGAAAGGACACAGCCCCTGAGCTGTGATAGGGTGACAACTGAAGCAGAAAAGACATACCCCCTGAGCTATGATAGGGAGAGATCTGCAGCAGAAAGGACACAGCCCCTGAGCTGTGATAGGGTGACAACTGAAGCAGAAAAGACATACCCCTTGAGCTGCCAGCCTGATGCAAATCTAGCAGAGAAATTGTGGTAACACAAGATAAAGATCTCTGCATCAAACTGCATCAAAAACTGCTGTGCCTGAAATGACCTTACTGTCCCAAGCAGCAAATCCTCTTTCAGATTATTTTTTCTTTGTGTCAGAGAATTGTGTATTGGTTTTTTTATGTCATGGATATAGTGTTCTTGATTTCTCAGAGCACTGAGTTCTTGATGTCACAACATCATTTTTTAATTATGTTTCAGAGAGTGAAAAAAAAAATCAAAGTTTCCATAAATTATAAAATTTAAAGAGTGTTGGCAGAGAAAACTGGAACGGTGTTTGTTTATTTTTCTCCGCTGGATGTTACTCCATTTATTTGCTTGTTTGTTAATGAGAATTCCATGAACAAAGTTAAACCTATGGGGCTCTAAGTGGAATTGAGTTGTAACTTGTGGTCTCTGGAAAGAATGAATACTGTACTTGCCACTGGCTGATTTTCCAGATTGTCCATATCCTAAAAGCATCAGTATACTAATTTACAGTTTCCTTTAAGTACTGTTGAACAAAGCAACTGGTGCAAATGTGCCAATTTGGCATAAAATAAGGAAATTTTACTTACGTGGGAGTTCGGGTTAATGCCAGGTCAGGAGTTGCAAATTTATTAAGGTAGTTTAACATGGATTTTGTTTTATGTTTTGCATACATCATGCATGTCGTGTCCTGTCACTCCTCTTGTAAATGCTGCATGCAGCACTATTCTGTCTGGTCCAAACTGGTGGAATTTGCAACAGAGGTTCTGAATGGAGACACCAACATAAATCTGAACAGAGTCCTGCTGATTTACACTTAAAGGGTTTCTACCACCAGAAATACTGTTATGTAGCTGACTGACATTAGCGATGTGCTAATGTCAGCACTACATAACAGTATGTTTCTAACATTAGTCCCTGCAGCCGTTTTTGTTAAAAACAGCACTTTTATAGATATGCTAATGAGCCTCTAGGTGCTATGTGGGCGTCATTAGCACCTAGAGGGCTCCGTCCACTAGCCATTTCAGCCGCCCATCGCGTCCCTCCAGCCCGCCCCGCTCCTGTTGATTGACGTGAAACTTCTCAGTATCTCGTACCAATTCCCGCGCCTGCGCCGTGCACTTCTGTATTCTCCCGGCGCCGGCTTCCTCACTGCGCCTGCGCCAACTACGTTACAATGAGGAAGCCGGCACCAGGAGCGCAGCATTAACTCACTGCGCCTGCGCCTTCGCTGGAACAAGATCCAGAGGACTCCTCTTTTATTAAGAGTCACTCTGTGGTTGACATCCACCCCCTTCCTTCCTAGGTGTTTGATCTCAGTGGGATGTTAATCAAGGGCTTTGTGACTTGGCTTTGTCCTCAACACCTCCTCAATGACTCCAAGTATGTTCTTTAACCCCTTAAGGAGCCGCGCCGTACATGTATGGCGCAGCTGGACGTGACTTAAGGACCAGCGCAAGGTCCGCAGGGTGCTGGGGGAGGATCTCGGGGGAATCGGGGCACCATGGCTGCTCTTACCGGCAGGCAGTCATGCCGGGTAAGGGCAGCATGGTGCAGCATCTCCCCCCTGCAGCTCCAAGCGCTGCGATTGGCCGGTCAATGAAGACTGGCACATCACAGCGCCGGAAGCTCATGCTGCATATGAGCGTTGTGAAAAAAACTAACGTTAGACAATATTGGAGTTCGGACATTTTCTACCAGACTCCAATTTACAGTAAGACCATGACCCGGGCCGGAAGCGATTTGAGTCAATTGGGAAATTCCTACAATGCACAGTGCCCACCCCAAAACAACCCAACATTTGACCGTCTGTTCAAGGTTAGGCCTGTCATTGACAACTTTAACACCCAAGTTTGCTGAGGTGTACAACCCAGATAAAAACGTCTTTGTAGATGAGTTCCTATTACTTTTCAAAGGGAGGATTAGATTCCGCCAGAACCTGCCTAGCAAACGGGCAAGGTATGGCATAAAGAAACAAACTTTGTGAGAGTAGCTCCGGGTACACCCACAAGTTCCGCATTTACAAAGGGAAAGATTCACGAATAAAACCCCTAGAATGCCCCCCCCTTCCTAAGAGTTAGTGGGAAGATCGTGTGAGACTTACTGCACCCACTGCTAGATAATGGTTACTACCGCTGTGTGGATAATTATTCTACCAGCATACCCCTATTCATGTCCCTAACTGCCAGAGGTACTGTGGCAAAAATCAGAGAGGCCACCCTAGATCCCTGGTAGGGCAACCACTGAGAATGGGTGAAAGTAGGGCTCTCCTCCATGAGAACATGCTGATAGTTACGTACAAGGACAAGAGGGACGTCCTTGTACTGACCACCATTCACACTAACACCAGCTCCCCTGCTCCTGTAAGTGGTACCACTACCATTGTCTCCAAACCAGTTTGTATCCTGGACTACAACAGGCACATGGGAGGGGTGGATCTTTCAGATCAACTTCAGAAGCCCTACAGTGCCACACAAAAAATGAAAGTGTGGTACAAAAAGCTGGCCATACACATTGTACAGATGGCAATGTGTAATGTGTACGTGCTATTGCAATCTTCAGGCCACACAGGAACTTTCCTTCAGTTCCAAGAGGTGGTTATCAAGGCCCTAATTTTTCAAAGCCAGGCCGGGGAGGGTCCCAGTACTTCAGGAAGTCACGGTGCCCGTGTTGTTCCAGGGCAACATTTTACAGGATAAGTCCCCCAGACAGCAAGGAAGGGAAGGACCCAAAAAAGATGCAGGGTGTGTTCCAAAAGGAGGATAAGGAAAGACACCATTTACCACTGCGAAACCTGCCCTGAAAAACCTGGCCTGTGCATGCAGGAGTGTTTTAAAACCTACCACTTATCCATGGAATATTAATTTAATTTCATCCATGATGTACCTGTAGTTTTACCACCTTATATCTCTGATTTAGTCCGCATAGCTTACAGGTCGACTTTTCACAAACCACTACATATTCATTTCTGTGAAACACCTGTTAGGTCAAAAGTGCCTTTTCCACCCCTTAAAATGTTCGTGCGGGGGTGCTCTTTCCAAAATGGGGTCACTTATTGGGTTTTTTAATTTCTGGGGACCTTCAGGAATTTTTAAATGCAACATGGCACCTAAAATCCATGTCTGCCAATTCAGGCCAGCCAAATTCACATTAAGCTGTTTACCTGCTAGGCGCCCATACAGCAGACTACAAACACATAGGGGGTGTTTCCTGAATAGGGAGAAAATGGGGAACACATACTGGGGTGCATTTTCTCCTTTAACCCCTTCTAAAAGTGAAAAATTGGGGTCTGCTAGTAATTTTTCTTTTTCACAAATGTGTGAT
The DNA here is from genome assembly GCF_905171765.1 of Bufo bufo. Classification (NCBI taxonomy): domain Eukaryota; kingdom Metazoa; phylum Chordata; class Amphibia; order Anura; family Bufonidae; genus Bufo; species Bufo bufo. The sequence continues at coordinate 423,219,893 of NC_053391.1, read as the reverse complement.
TTGAAATGCTTTAACAAGTGTTTCTGCCTTCTGTGAGACACCTGTTTGCTGAAAAGTACCATTTTCACCACTTAACATGTTCATACGGGGGTGCTCTTTCCAAAATGGGGTTACTTCTTGGGGTTTTTAATTTCTGGGGACCTCAGGAATCTTTTAAATGTGACATGGCACCTAAAATCTATGTCTGCTAATTCAGGCCAGCAAAATCCATGTTTTGCTGTTTGAATCTAGAGCCCTGCTGTGTTGCCGTATTCAGGGGGAATTGGGGAACAAAATGTCGGGTGCATTTTGTCTTGTTACCCTTTGGGAAAGTGAGAAATGTGGGTGTAAAGCAACTTTTTTGTGAAAAATATGCTATTTTTTATTAATTCTAGGAAACACCTTTGAGGTCAAAGTGCTCACTACACACCTTGAAAGATCTCTTGAGGGGTGTAGTTTCCAAAATAGGGTCACTTTTTGGGGGTTTCAACTGTAGGGCCACCTCAGGGTGTCTTCATATGCGACATAGCTCCCAATTACCATTCCAGGTAAATCCGCTCTCCAAAAGCCATATGGTGCTCCTTCCACTCTGAAGCCTGCTGTGCACACATACATAAGTTTTTTTTAGCACACATTGGGTGTTGCCGTATTTGGGGGAAATGGGGAACAAAATGTGAGGTGCATTTTGTCTTGTTACCCTTTGGGAAAGTGAGAAATGTGGGTGTAAAGCAACTTTTTTGTAAAAAAATGCAATTTTTCATTTTGACTGCCAAGTGTTTCCTAATTCTAGGAAACACCTTTGAGGGCAAAGTGCTCACTACACACCTTGAAAAATCCCTTTAGAGGTGTAGTTTCCAAAATGAATGTGGGTGTAAAGCAACTTTTTTGTGAAAAAATGCAATTTTTCATTTTGACTGCCAAGTGTTTCAGCTTTGAGGGCAAAGTGCTCACTACACACCTTGAAAAATGATCCAAACATGAAGAAGACATATGGGGAAGGGAAAGTAAAGTAATAACTATTTTTGGAGGTATTACTATCTATTATACAAGTAGAGAAAACTAAATTTGGAAATTTTCAAAATTTTCAAAATTTTGGGGTAAATTTGGTATTTTGGTATAAATAAAAATTAAATATTTTGACTCAAATTTACCACTGACATGAAGTACAATATTTGACGAGAAAAAAAATCTCAGAATGGCCTGGATAAGTAAAAGCGTTTTAAAGTTATCACCACATAAAGTGACATATGTCAGATTTGCTAAAAATGGCCTGGTCCTTAAGGTTAAAAATGGCAGGGTCCTGAAGGGGTTAAATACAGCCCGCACCACAATAGCAAACAGACTTTTTCACAAGGGCATGTTTAAAAAACTGTTGTTCTACAGTGTCCTCATCCATTTAGCCACGAAAAGGCTGATGACAGGTTCCCTTGGTGTGAACAAAGCCTATGCCTCATTTCTCATTAAAATCTCTCTTCACTTATGTTTTTTTGGCACTGATACCAAGAATGAATTCCAAAAGTGAAGGCACTTCTAAAGTTTTCATTTGAAAAATACTTCCTATTTGTTTTACTTTTAAGGCTACTTTCACATTAGTGTCTTTGTGGATCTGTCATGGATCTGCAAAAACACTTCCGTTACAATAATACAACCGCATGCATCCATCATGAACTGATCCGGTTGTATTATATCTCCTATAGCCATGATGGATCCGTCTTGAACACTATTGAAAGTCAATGGGGGACGGATCCGTTTTCTATTGTGTCAGAGAAAACGGATCCGTCCCCATTGACTTACATTGTTTGTCAGGACGGATCCGTCTTGCTCTGCACGACATGGCAGACAGAAAAACGCTGCTTGCATTTCACTCTACTGCACAATTTAACAGGGGGAAAAAAATTAATTGTGACCTAATACTGACGCGATGTAACACAACTGCTAACAGAATGCACTTGCTATGATAAATTTTGCTCTTCTGCAGAGTTGAACAGGGCGAAATATTACATCGGGAATACGGACGCATTGTTTCACTAACATAACAGATTAACTCTGAATGTGGGTGCAGTAGAATGTGCTGCACACAGCAGTATATTAAATCTGAATTATATACTGAGGCACACTGGGGGAGATTTATCAAAACTGGTGTAAAGGGAAACTGGTTTAGTTGCCCATAGCAACCAATCAGATTCCACCTTTCTTTTTACAAAGGAATGTGGGCGCAGTAGAACGTCATGCACATGGCAATACACTCAACCTGCAGTCTCCCTACATTCTCCCTACAGTCTCCCTGCACTGTCCCTGCACTCACCCTCTCCAATATTCTGTTTTAAACCAGTTTTCAGTGCATAAGCACTTGCCACGTCTCTCCCTATGCTCAGCTTACAATGAAATGGCGGAGACCGAGCGGAATGAGTCTTTTATAGGCCTGCGACATCACAGGGGATGGCTAACAGCAGACTGGCTGGATGCATGGGATTATGGGTCATATTGTATTCCCAGGCTTCTTACTTCTCACTGTAACACGTGCAGAAACCATTTTAGGAAAAACTGATTAGTTACCACGAAGAAATTCGGATTCGTGGCAAATCTAATTTTTCCTAAACTTTGGATCAAATTCCACTTTGGATGCTTCGATCCACTCAAAACTAGTGGCACATAATGAAGAAGACTATGCTAACATATGCTAGCAGAAACGTATGTAAAGGCTGGTATACAGGATATACCTACCTGAAGAGTTGGCATTATCACAAGACTGTAGGGCAAGATTTACGGGGCACTTGACTTCAGTTTATCCTGTCCCAACATTTCAAGTTAATCTTAAGCTTCAGCCTGTAAACATATTACATCTGTGCAGTTTAGAAATATACTCCAGTTGCCAGTGCCACATGTGGTAAATAAGTTGCTGCACTGTGCTCCATAGGAAATAGCTTCAAGTCAAGTTCTTTAGCAGGATTTTCTTTTAGCTATTGAATTTCTATTATCTTTAGTTTGCTCGCTGTCTTAACAGTAATTTTTATAACTTGTGTTCTCATGCGTCTAGGGAGATTTATTAGCACAATCAAAAATGCTGTATAAAACAGTTTGTGGACTTCAAGTGTTTAAAGTTAATATTCATATGATAATCTAGACCGAATATACTGTAACAAACCTTTAAAGGATTCTCCCTCAAAATATATTTTACATTTTTCAAACCAGCACCTGGATGGGAATACTTTTGCATTTGGATGTAATTAACAACGTAATGTAGTCACTGAATTACTAGATATAATGTTTTGCTCCACCTGCTGTTTGCTTTTTTCTATTTCCCTGTCCACCTCGCTGAGGTAGACGCACATGCTCAGTTCTGTCTTAACTGCCACCAGCTCTACCTACTGTTAGAAGCTGTGACAGTTGCAAGGAGAGAACTGCAGCAGAAAGGACATGCCCCCTGAGCTGCAGCAGGAGGGACATCTGAGCTGCCAGCTTGATGTAAATCTAGCAAAGCAATAATTGTAAACTAGAGTAGAGTAACCAGTGGCTGACTGGCTGTTGGCAGCTACAAAATACTGTTGTGCCCTATTAACAATGGCTAAATTGAGAAATATACTGTTCAGAATGAGAGCCATATTTCTGAAGCACTTCCGACATAAAAAAAAAAAGTACCGTAGGTTTAGGCAAAAGGTGAAAAAAAAATTTTAAATAAAATTTCTTCTGCTTAATAAAAAATCATCAATTTATCAGAAATCTGGGGTGTTGCACTTAGCATTAGTATTTGACACACGTGTACTTGGAAAGTGAGTGGTCCCTGAGCCACTGATTGGGCTCCACGACAAATAGAGTCTAGGAAAATATATACAGGATCAATAGACTGGAGTCGTATAGCCTATGGTTATAACCACGTTGTTTTATCACAGTTTTGCTGAAGGTTTCTCAGGGTGTGCCATAAGAGGAAGTACTATCTATAAGATACAGTTACCTGGCCTGGCAGACCGGCATCTCGTCTGGAAGGGACTGTGGATATGGAGTACTGAGGAGCAAAGCTGACCCTGCTGGTGTTTAGCCATAGGAGCATGTCTGTTCATTGCCAAGTGTAGACCCCAATAGCAGGGTAGATTATAACAGGGGTGCTGCCCACATGAACACAACGCATTCAGCAGCACTGAGGTGTCCCCCTAAGCTCCGCAGCCACACAGCTTCTATTGCAGGCCCGCTCTGCTTTATTCCCTCCTCCTCCCTCGTTCTGTGCTGCTGTGTCCGTGCCGGAAGAGGAGGAGGTCAGAGGAGCAGTGCAGGTAACAACTACTACACTATCTGTACCCAGAGATCTTCCCCACAGTCCTGTGTTACATAGGACTGCAGGAAAGATCTACTACATTATCTGTAGCCAGAGAGTTATCACTGTGTTATATGTGGTGTTACATAGGACTGCAGGTACCATTTACTACATTATCTGTACTCAGAGATGTTTGCAGCAGTCCTGTTATCTGTAGTGTTACATAGGACTGCAGGGAACATCTACTACATTAATTGTACCCAGAGAGTTATCACTGTGTTATCTGTAGTTTTACATAGGACTCCAGGTGGCATCTACTACATTATCTGAACTCTGAGAACCTGAGTACAAATAATGCAGTACATGTCACCTGTAGTCCTTTGTAACCTCACAAGTAACAGAGTGATAACTCTCTGAGTACAGATAATGTAGTAGATGGTACCTGCAGTCCTATGTCACACTACAGATAACATAAGTTAAAGGGGTTTTCTCAGGGATTTACATATGGATGACCTATCCTCAGGATAGGTCACCAATATGAGATTGGTGTGGCCTAACTCCCAGCACCCCTGCCGATCAGCTTTTTGAGTTGACAGTAGTGCTCCAGTCGGCACTGTGGTCTCATCGCAACTTACCAAGCACAGTGCTTTCCACTTTATAGCAGCTGTGCTTGGTATTGCAGCTCAGCCCTTTTCACTTGGATGGGACTGAGCTGCACCTAGGCCATGTCACCGATGAATGAGATGTCAGTGGCCTAAGAAGAGGCATAACTATTCACGGAGCGCCACAGCCAAACACGAAAGGGGGATGTCAGGGTAAAATGGAAGGAGGGTGCCCAAGTTGGGTTGACAGCCCCTGCCAGTCACATAAGGCTTTTATCACATCTGCTTTGGTTACTTCCATTATTCTACTCCACTAGAGGTGGAGAGAAATGAAAATAATGCAAGTGCTATATCACATGATCTGACAGACCCCATTGACTTTTTCTCATTGGCAAGTTTCCAACATGGTGTTCCATATTTTTGTTTTGTCTAGCGTTTTTGATTTGATCTTTGATGGTGGCTGTAAAAAAGCCTCCAAAGGAGATGTGAACAAGTCTAAACTTGTAGGTTCACGGTCCACAGAGTATTGCATCCAACCCCTCATCATTTTGCAAAAACATAAGTTGTAGCCGTCATCTATAACAAAATGAGAGGCTCAGGGACAATTTGGTTCCCTCTCAACTTTTCAGGGCTTTAATACTTTTATATCCCATCGGAAGAATTTGGGGGGAAAAAAGCATTGATTGGTCTACTGACAGCAAGTTACATACAGCCTGACGATATCATTTCATATTCCATGTGCTGAAATTTTTAGCTAGTCAGGCACTTGGTAGGATATGCTGCGCTGTTCCTGTCTACCACTCAAACACCATCTGGTATCTCTGGATGTCACCCTCTCTCTTCTAAAATCCTGTAGTAATAAACTGGAATACCATGTTGTTTCTCGGAATTCAATGGTTTGCATTATGGAGGCTGACTCAGGATGCTATTTGCAGAACATGACAGGAATTTTTATATTTTTCCTGATAAACATGTAATTCATGTTTAATGTTGCACCCATTGACTCCGCTATCTGCAAAAAGGAGTACCAAATCCTGAAGTGTTACCATTAAACTTGAACGACAGAATCCATGTTATAATTCCAAGTATTACAACATGACGGGAAGCAGTGAAACCAGAGGCCATTTAGTACAGAAGGGTCTGTCTAGCGGTCATTGACTTATTGTACCTGGCATTTAATTATTTACTATATACAAGGCCTAGCTTCGCAAGTGTCATCAGACATATCCTGCACTGTGTATAATATTTGTTTTATACACAGTTGAGTCACATCATTATGACCACCAGCAAATATCCAGAGTAACCGCCATGTGCAGCACGGACAGCAGCTAGACTGGCTGGGATTGACTCAATTAGGTCCAGGTAGGTTGTCACAGGTATCTAGAGCCATGCTGACTGCAATGCATGTCACAGCCCCTGGAGGGTGTGTCGGGGAGGGGTCCATAGAGCGAACATGATGATCAAGGAGGTCCTATGCTCAATTGGGTTCAATTCTGGGGAATTAGGGGGCCAGGGTAGTACTTGAAAGTCTTGGTTATGCTCTTCCAACCAATGTTGGCCATTTCTAGCCATGTGATATGTCACATTGTTTTGATGGAAGAGCCCATCCACCCCAGGGTAGACAATCAGCATGTATAGGTGTATGTGATCTGCAAGAATGGATTCATATCCAAATCAGTTGAGAGTGCCTTCCACTTGGATGAGTGACAATGCACCTTTCTGCTGATACTACTTTGTTAGCAGAGGTGCAGTGACCATCCATCTGCTTCAGAGCCCCATAGATCGTAGGGTTCACTGAACTGTTGTTTTATACACATGTCCGGCAGCCCTCTCGTTCATTTTGGTGGTGAGCTGCTCCACTGTAGCATTTGGTCTGTTTGTAGCCAACGTTGACCTCTCACATCACTAGCTTGTCGTGCTCCACAGTTTCCATGTTGCTTATTCACAATGAAGCCATTTGTCCAGTCACGATACACTTTCACCGCAGCAATACATGAACAGTTTACAAACTACACAGTTTCAGAAATACTGCCAATAATCATCCCTTTTTACAACTGTGATCCATCGCCCATTTCACACATGACAGCCTATCACACACCTTATATACCCACCAAGCCAGCTTACGACACACGACTTCCTTCATGAGCTACACACTGCTGACGTCAAAAGTAGGAAGTGGTCATAATAATGTGACTCAACTGTGTATTAACTATAATATTCACTGTATTGAAATATATTGTATGTAAATATCAAGCATTTTGTCTGCTTGCCTTACATCCAGTTGATAGTGGGCTACTTTTTAACCTATAAAATCTCCTTTGCACTTGTATATAGAACAGTCACGCGAGTAACATTCTATTTTGTCCTAATTTACCTTCTCTGGTTAGTTTAGTATACTAAGCGGATCCACAGAGATGCAATTTTACCATTGAACAATATTAGCTTTGCTGACCTTTGTTCAATGGTATTAATATAACACAGTAAAATGAATCATAGTGATGACTTTGGTGTCAAATATGCAGCAGATGCAAATGGAATTTTGGACTATGCACTCTTTAATAATACGGCTTTAACAATGATGGATTGTCCCTCCAAAACAAGTGGTCCATTTAGTACAGCTGGCATAGGAAAAGATTTTCACCTACTTCATTTTATTAATGTTATTTTTGAATGCTTCTCTATATAATGTGAAGGTTGCTTTACTCATTATGTGCCAAAATGTTTTTTTCTGACCTTTTAATTCACAAATCAGTTATTTTAAAATATTGATATGAGGATATGTGGAGAGACAAGCCCACCTTAAGGCTTTTTGGATATTAGGAAAAACACTTATTTTTTTGTATTTTTTTTCCCTCTGCATTTGTTGGAGCTTTTTAATTTTTTTCCGCAAAAACCGCCATGGCCAGATGTTTGCTAAATGCCAATAGGAAATTAGGAAACACATTACATTTTTTGTGGCATTTTTTTCTCACTTTTAGTTTATTTTTAGAGTCTATGGCATTTCTTTCAAAAACACATTTTTAATGGACATTTAGACATAGACTTAAGCCTACACAAATGTTGGCACGGAAAATAACACTTGTAAAAAAAACATGAAATAAAAATAAAAAATTGTGATGCGAAGATGGACAAGTAAAAGAGTGAAAGACTTAAAGGAGAGACATCTAAGGGGAGACATGATTAACCTATACAAATATATAAATGGGCTTTACAAAAAATATGTCGAAAAGCCACTCAAAGTAAAATCCCCTCAGAAGAAAAGGGCGCACTGTCTCCGACTGGAGAAGAAAAAGTTCAGTCTTCAGAGACGTCAAGGATTCTTTACTGTAAGAACTTCAAATCTGTGGAATAGGCTGACTCAGGACATTAATGTCATTTAAATGTAAATGACATTAATGCTTTTGAAAATGTGTAGAAATCTGTGTCTCACTCCCCTTTTTCTAAAATTCATGTCCTCTCTCATCCCTTGGTTGAACTTGATGGACTTTTGTCTTTTTTCAAGCGTATTATCAATGTAACTAACTACACTGCTCAAAAAAATAAAGGGAACACTTAAACAACACAATGTAACTCCAAGTCAATCACACTTCTGTGAAATCAAACTGTCCACTTAGGAAGAAACACTGAGTGACAATCAATTTCACATGCTGTTGTGCAAATGGGATAGACAACAGGTGGAAATTATAGGCAATTAGCAAGACACCCCCAATAAAGGAGTCGTTCTGCAAGTGGTGACCACAGACCACTTCTCAGTTCCTATGCTTCCTGGCTGATGTTTTGGTCACTTTTGAATGCTGGCGGTGCTTTTACTCTAGTGGTAGCATGAGACGGAGTCTACAACCCACACAAGTGGCTCAGGTAGTGCAGCTTATCCAGGATGGCACATCAATGCGAGCTGTGGCAAGAAGGTTTGCTGTGTCTGTCAGCGTAGTGTCCAGAGCATGGAGGTGCTACCAGGAGACAGGCCAGTACATCAGGAGACGTGGAGGAGGCCGTAGGAGGGCAACAACCCAGCAGCAGGACCGCTACCTCCGCCTTTGTGCAAGGAGGAACAGGAGGAGCACTGCCAGAGCCCTGCAAAATGACCTCCAGCAGGCCACAAATGTGCATGTCTCTGCTCAAACGGTCAGAAACAGACTCCATGAGGGTGATATGACGGCCCGACGTCCACAGGTGGGGGTTGTGCTTACAGCCCAACACCGTGCATGACGTTTGGCATTTGCCAGAGAACACCAAGATTGGCAAATTCGCCACTGGCGCCCTGTGCTCTTCACGGATGAAAGCAGGTTCACACTGAGCACATGTGACAGACGTGACAGAGTCTTGAGACGCCGTGGAGAACGTTCTGCTGCCTGCAACATCCTCCAACATGACCGGTTTGGCATTGGGTCAGTAATGGTGTGGGGTGGCATTTCTTTAGAGGGCCGCACAGCCCTCCATGTGCTCGCCAGAGGTAGCCTGACTGCCATTAGGTACCGAGATGAGATCCTCAGACCCCTTGTGAGACCATATGCTGGTGCGGTTGGCCCTGGGTTCCTCCTAATGCAAGACAATGCTAGACCTCATGTGGCTGGAGTGTGTCAGCAGTTCCTGCAAGACGAAGGCATTGATGCTATGGACTGGCCTGCCCGTTCCCCAGACCTGAATCCAATTGAGCACATCTGGGACATCATGTCTCTCTCTATCCACCAACGTCACGTTGCACCACAGACTGTCCAGGAGTTGGCAGATGCTTTAGTCCAGGTCTGGGAGGAGATCCCTCAGGAGACCGTCTGCCACCTCATCAGGAGCATGCACAGGCGTTGTAGGGAGGTCATACAGGCACGTGGAGGCCACACACACTACTGAGCCTCATTTTGACTTGTTTTAAAGACATTACATCAAAGTTGGATCAGCCTGTAGTGTGTTTTTCCACTTTAATTTTGAGTGTGACTCCAAATCCAGACCTCCATGGGTTGAAAAATTTGATTTCCATTTTTAAATTTTTGTGTGATTTTGTTGTCAGCACATTCAACTATGTAAAGAACAAAGTATTTCAGAAGAATATTTAATTGATTCAGATCTAGGATGTGTTATTTTTGTGTTCCCTTTATTTTTTTGAGCAGTGTATATCTTTCAAACCTCCTTGCTTACAAAATAATATTACAATCTCGTTCTTTTTTATAGAATAGTAAGAAGGTAATTACAAAGCAGAAAAAATGTTTTGTTTTGCCATGTTCCCTTTTGAAGAATTGCAAAGATGGCGTAAGCTTAGACCGGCTGTCTAGGCCTGCACCAGATTTATCACAGGGGCTCAGACTGGATGATAAATGTGGTGCCGGGGTAGACACTTTTCTTTGACTCTTTGCCAAATATTGGTGGCTTACTTTGAGACAGATTTTTATTCCAGAATTGCACTGAAATTTTGGCGCAAAATGGCGCATCTTTGACCCTGCACTTTTTTAGATAGATATTTGGCACAGACAAATTGGTAAATCTGGGCCAATATACTGTTTTAGGAAAGTATAGTAACTTGGCAAAAATAATCTAATTAAAATATTGGTTTTAAGATCTGCAGGAGATCAAATTTTCAAGCACATAGTTCCAATCTATGGCATGTGGGAGGGGCATAAAAGACAGATTGAAAGAAAAGTTTTTAACCATGAGACCCTTAAAAAATCAGATCAAGTCATGTAGGGCGATAGTGTGATGCCGCCTTTTCATTGATATGCCAGTTAACTCCAGTTGTTGCAAACTGAGAGTGACAGAGAGCTTGGTATATCACTCTGGCAGATAGCTAAGCACCTACACGGAGATGTCAGTACTGTTCAACATTGAGTTTCCCAATGAACAACAATGAACTGAAATGACAGCAAGAAGGTTACAGAAGCGAAAATCTGCATGGACTGAATGTCTCATCCCAAGCCTAGGGTGGCAAACAGTGTCTGCACACATCATCAGAAGGCATTTGCATGAGAATGGGATATGAGTCAGACGTTCAGCTACAGGTGTTCCATGGCACCTCCCCCAAAGGTTATCATAGTGCCAAGCAAGACTGCAATGGAGGATGGAATGGAGGTCTATCCCCTTCAATGATGAGTCCCTTTTTTGTCTCAGGAGAAATTATAGCCATCTGAAAACTATGTGGGCAAAGCCACAAAGAGCTTTTCACAAGGGAACGTCACACTCATAGAACTCCCAGGATGGTATTGGGTGGCATAATGTATGGTTTCTGGACCCTCCAGCCTTCATTTAATGTGCGCTAACAAGTTCAGCTTTACATTTATTCGGTCGTGGAACATTAGTACGGCCATTTCTCCAAAAGTGTCCCAGGAGCCATTTTTCAACTGGAAAACACAAGGCTACATGTTGCTCTTGTTATTGTTAGTAGCCTGAGTAGTCTAAATGTGCTGTTATGGCCTGTGGTGTCTCTGGACTTCTCTCCTATCGAGCACATCTCAGACATCATTGGTCGGCAATTGTAAATGGAGCTAACAGCACTGGATCTTGATGATTTGCAGCCCCAATTGCAGTCAGCATTGCAATAGATTCCTCCGACAACTGTGTGTGTATATCTGTGCAACTTATTTTTTTTATATAGAGAAGTCTATGGGAAAACATCTGAAAAATGCCACACCCAGGGCATAGTGCTATTTTAAATAAATTATATATATATATATATATATGTACAGTCGTGGCCAAAAGTTTTGAGAATTACATAAATATTGGAAATTGGAAAAGTTGCTGCTTAAGTTTTTATAATAGCAATTTGCATATACTCCAGAATGTTATGAAGAGTGATCAGATGAATTGCATAGTCCTTCTTTGCCATGAAAATTAACTTAATCCCCAAAAAAACTTTCCACTGCATTTCATTGCTGTCATTAAAGGACCTGCTGAGATCATTTCAGTAATCGTCTTGTTAACTCAGGTGAGAATGTTGACGAGCACAAGGCTGGAGATCATTATGTCAGGCTGATTGGGTTAAAATGGCAGACTTGTCATGTTAAAAGGAGGGTGATGCTTGAAATCATTGTTCTTCCATTGTTAACCATGGTGACCTGCAAAGAAACGCGTGCAGCCATCATTGCGTTGCATAAAAATGGCTTCACAGGCAAGGATATTGTGGCTACTAAGATTGCACCTCAATCAACAATTTATAGAATCATCAAGAACTTCAAGGAAAGAGGTTCAATTCTTGTTAAGAAGGCTTCAGGGCGTCCAAGAAAGTCCAGCAAGCGCCAGGATCGTCTCCTAAAGAGGATTCAGCTGCGGGATCGGAGTGCCACCAGTGCAGAGCTTGCTCAGGAATGGCAGCAGGCAGGTGTGAGCGCATCTGCACGCACAGTGAGGCGAAGACTTTTGGAAGATGGCCTGGTGTCAAGAAGGGCAGCAAAGAAGCCACTTCTCTCAAAAAAAAACATCAGGGACAGATTGATCTTCTGCAGAAAGTATGATGAAGCCTCTTTCCCATTGTTTGGGGCATCTGGAAAAAGGCTTGTCCGGAGAAGAAAAGGTGAGCGCTGCGATCAGTCCTGTGTCATGCCAACAGTAAAGCATCCTGAGACCATTCATGTGTGGGGTTGCTTCTCATCCTAGGGAGTGGGCTCACTCACAATTTTGCCCAAAAACACAGCCATGAATAAAGAATGGTACCAAAACACTCTCCAACAGCAACTTCTTCCAACAATCCAACAACAGTTTGGTGAAGAACCAGGGGTGTAACTATAGGGGAAGCAGGGGAAGCGGCTGCTTTGGGGCCCTGACCCAGAAGGGGGCCCATCCAGGAAGAGGAGGACTAAAAGATTTTGTCAGGGCCCCCTCAACAGTATTACACAATGAAATTATATACAGTGACAGTGTAGACAGTGTAGAAAACGGATGGAACAGCTGCCGGGCCTGGTCTGAGAGAGCAATCTTTACTAGCCACAGGAATGGGGGCGGCATGAATGTAAGCGGTTGCAAAGAAATTACTGGGGGAGGGGGGCCCAATTCAAAAATTTGCTGTGGGGCCCAGTCATTCCTAGCTACGCCACTGTGAAGAACAATACATTTTCCAGCACGATGGAGCACCGTGCCATAAGGCAAAAGTGATAACTAAGTGGCTCGGGGACCAAAACGTTGTCATTTTGGGTCCATGGCCTGGAAACTCCCCAGATCTTAATCCCATTGAGAACTTGTGGTCAATCCTCAAGAGGCGGGTGGACAAACAAAAACCCACTAATTCTGACAAACTCCAAGAAGTGATTATGAAAGAATGGGTTGCTATCAGTCAGGAATTGGCCCAGAAGTTGATTGAGAGCATGCCCAGTCGAATTGCAGAGGTCTTGAAAAAGAAGGGCCAACACTGCAAATACTGACTCTTTGCATAAATGTCATGTAATTGTCGATAAAAGCCTTTGAAACGTATGAAGTGCGTGTAATTATATTTCACTACATCACAGAAACAACTGAAACAAAGATCTAAAAGCAGTTTAGCAGCAAACTTTGTGAAAACTAATATTTGTGTCATTCTCAAAACTTTTGGCCACAACTGTATATATAGAAAACTGTCAGGAAAACACTACAAAAAAAGATGTGTTTAGGGTGCTTTATAATTTCCTATTGGCCAGCATGTAACATCAGGCAACAGATTTTTGTTCTAAAAATACTGTCAAAAAACTGTTTTTAGAAAAAAAAACATTGTGTAAAACCATCCTTAGCTGTCTGTAAGTCTTTCTGCGCCTGTCTTGATATCTCCTGCGCTGTCGGAGGATGCGCCTAATTTATGATGAGGCGCACGCATTCCTCCTGCAGTCCGTGCTCAGTCTAGCTCAGAGCTGCCGTTGATTTCTGGCTTTATTTACGCCAGAAAACTGATGCAAATGAAGATAAATTAGTTGCTGCGGCTGGCCAAGCCATTGCCACCCTTGGCAAGGAAAAGTGGCAAGAACGGCGATAAAGGGGAGATGCGACAATTTTTTAAAAAGCTACACCTGTGACTTTATCACATGATCTAATATCACATGATCTAACCTGTCAGATGAATGTTGTAAATAACAAAAAACCGCCAAAACAGCTATTTCTTGTTTTCTTGCCTCACAAAAAGTGTAATATAGAGCAACCAAAAATCATATGTACCCTAAACTAGTACCAACAATACTGCCACCCTATCCCGTAGTTTCTAAAATGGGGCCACTTTTCTGGAGTTTCTACTCTAGGGGTGCATCAGGGGGGCTACAAATGGGACATGGTGTCAAAAAAAACAGTCCAGCAAAATCTGCCTTCCAAAAACCGTATGGCATTCCTTTCCTTCTGCGCCCTGCCGTGTGCCCGTACGGCTGTTTATGACCACATATGGGGTGTTTCTGTAAACTACAGAAGCAGGGCCACAAATATTGAGTTTTGTTTGGCTGTTAACCCTTGCTTTGTTACTTGGAAAAATGGATTAAAATGGAAAATTTGCCAAAAAATGTAAATTCTGAAATTTCATCTTTATTTGCCAATAACTCTTGTGGAACACCTAAAGCGTTAACGACGTTTGTAAAATCAGTTTTGAATACCTTGAGGGGTGTAGTTTCTTAGATGGGGTCACTTTTATGGAGTTTCTACTCTAGGGGTGCATCAGGGGGGCTTCAAATGGGACATGGTGTCAAAAAAACCAGTCCAACAAAACCTGCCTTCCAAAAACCGTATGGCATTCCTTTCCTTCTGCGCCCTGCCGTGTGCCCGTACAGCGGTTTACGACCACATATGGGTTGTTTCTGCAAACTACAGAATCAGGGCCATAAATATTGAGTTTGGTTTGGCTGTTAACCCTTGCTTTGTAACCGGAAAAAAAATTATTAAAATGGAAAATCTGCCAAAAAAGTGAAATTTTTAAATTGTATCTCTATTTTCCATTAATTCTTGTGGAACATCTAAAGGGTTAACAAAGTTTGTAAAATCAGTTTTGAATACCTTGAGGGGTGTAGTTTATAGAATGGGGTCATTTGGGTGGTTTCTATTATGTAAGTGTCGTATAGGTCCCTAAAAATTGGGTTTTTGAAAATTTCTGATAAATTTTAAGATTTGCTTCTAAACTTCTAAGCCTTGTAACATCCCCAAAAAATTAAATATCATTCCCAAAATGATGCAAACATGAAGTAGACATAAGGGGAATGTAAAGTAATAACTATTTTTGGAGGTATTACTATGTAATATAGAAGTAGAGAAATTGAAACATAGAAATTTGCAATTTTTTACAAATTTTTGGTCAATTTGGTCTTTTTTTATAAATAAAAATGATTTTTTTTTACTTCATTTTACCAGTGTCATGAAGTACAATATGTGACGAAACAACTATCTCAGAATGGCCTGGATAAGTCAAAGCGTTTTAAAGTTATCAGCACTTAAAGTGACATTGGTCAGATTTGCAAAAAATGGCCTGGTCCTTAAGGTGAAATAGGGCTGAGTCCTTAAGGGGTTAAGCAACACGCAGCTGGAGAGTACGGAAATGTTCTGTGCAGCTGGCTAAAAAAATTTGATTTTTTTGCTTTGGAAATCAGATGCTGATCATGGATTGTTTGGCAGACAATACAATTGAATGCTAAAATAAATTGAATAGATCAATCTGTATAATTGTTTACAAATGCCATTAAATCCTTGAATTAAATTATATATGCTATGATTTACTGTATGGATTATATTGTGAAAGCTAGTAGTAGTAGAGAGCAGTAGTAGTAGTAACATAGTAACATAGTAAGGCCCCTATTACACGGGCGAGAATTCCGTGAGGGTGCAATGCGTGAGGTGAACGCATTGCACCCGCACTGAATCCGGACCCATTCACTTCCATGGGGCTGTTTAGATGAGCAGTGATTTTCACGCACCACTTGTGCGTTGCGTGAAAATCGCAGCATGTTCTAAAAAAATAAACTCACCTCATCCTGTTGTTCACGGAGCCGGCATCATCTTCTTTCTTCTTCTTTCAGGACCTGCAAAAGGACCTTTGATGACGTAATCGCGCTCACCACGTCGTGAGCGCGGTGATGTCAGCGCAGGTCCTGCTGAATGAAGATAGAAGATTTCTATCTTTATTCAGCAGGACCTGCGCTGGGATTACATCATCAAAGGTCCTTTTGCAGGTCCTGAAAGGAGAAGAAAGCAGAAGATGCCGGCTGCGCGAACAACAGGATGAGGTGAGTTAATTTTTAACCCCTAAAGCCACATTTTAGTAAGCATTCTGTATTAAGAATGCTATTATTTTCCCTTATAACCACGTTATAAGGGAAATTAATAAAATATACAGAACACCTAACCCAAACCCGAACTTCAGTGGAGAAGTCCGGGTTCGACAGTTCTGGGTACCACAGTCAGTTTTTTATCACGCGCGCGCAAAATGCATTGCACCCACATGATAAAACTGAACATCGGAACGCAATCGCAGTCAAAACTGACTGCAATTGCGTACCTACTCGCACAATTTTCCCTGATCGCAGACGCAACGAATCCGGACCTAATACGGACACGCTCGTCTGCAAGGGGCCTAAGGGTGGGTTCACACTAGCGTTAGGGATTCCGTTATGGCTTTCCGTTAAGACATTGTTATAACAGAAAATAACGGAATGCCCAGACAGAAAGCAAAACGGAAGCCTTTAAAAGGCATTCTGTTTGCTTTCCGTCCTAATAAAAGTCTATGGGAAATCATAACGGATCCATCTGGGTTCCATTATGCAAGACGGAAAAAAAAGTCCTGTCGACAGGACTTTGTTTTCCATCTTGCATAACGGGACCCAGACGGATCTGTTTTGATTCTCATAGACTTCTATTAGGACGGAAAGCAAACAGAATGTCTTTTAAAGGCTTCCGTTTTGCATTCCTTCATAATACAAGTCTATGGGCAGAAGAACGGATCCGTCCTTCCGTCTTATGGATTTCGTTATTTTCTGTTATAACCATGTTATAACGGAAAGCCATAACGGAATCCCTAACCCTAGTGTGAACCCACCCTAACATAGTTTATAAGGCTGAAAAAAGACATCTATCCATTCAGTTCAGCCTGTGGCAGGGCTCCATAGGAATACAGTATATTTCTCATACACACCAATGCTAATGCATTGGAATTTGTGAGAGAAGTAATCTAATGATCCATATAGGAACTATAAAAAAAAAGTGTAAAAAAAGTTTTTAAGAATAAAGAAAAACAAAAATATAAAAAATTAAAATCACCTTTCTTTCCCCAAAATGTAAATAAAAATATATAAACGATAAAAAATACACATTATGGGCATTGCTACGTGTGTAAAAAAGGCCTAGCCATTAATCATCCATTAAAGTTTATTTATTTCACCACACAGTTGCAATACTACACCAATACACAGGGTACTGCACAACATCTGAGAGGTCTAAAAACTCCGGGCTACGGTAGGGTTCCAAACAAAAAACCCAGAGCCAGAATGTGGGTAGTAGCAGCACCAACTATCCGGCCAGAAGTAGTAATAACAGTAGTAGTAGTAGGCTGCAGTTGTCCCTGTTGGCTTCAGAAAGGTGCAATATTATAGTTGAGGAGAAAGAGGATGTGAATGGGGATTGGATGGCTCACTCCTCTCTATTGCAGCAGAATGATGTGGAGGTGACTTCAGAGTTCAACACAATGCTGTAGAGCCAGGGGTCACAGCGTTCCTCCTGCTCCTCCTCCTTGCAGCCCCAAAGAAGGCTTTCAGTGGAGGCCTCTCAGTCTTCGCTGCCCATTCCTAGAGGGGCGTCTTCCTTTTTCTTAAGAAGTGGGGGGGGGGGGGGAAACACCACACCCTATCGCATATAGTCAAGAGAGTCTCCTGACCAGTGTGAGAGCCCTCACCATTTCGGCTACCCTGAGAAGGAGGTTGAGGCTGCATACCTGAGGCCTGCATACCTGTGTTGATGGTTGTAGTAATAGTGGCATCTGTAGCCACGGCATTGGTGTTGGGGCAGCGACAGGGCAGTCAGGGAGCCCATCTTGATATCTCATAGTCTGATAAAAGCGCGGGGGGGGGGGGGGTGAGGACAGGACCTTGGAGCTGAGGAGGAGGCAACATTAGTAGAGAAAGGCAGTGTAGGGAGCAATAAAGAGCAGAGGCCAAGTATCTCACAAAGAACAGCCAGAGCCACGTCTGCTTGAGGATCTGGTGATGTTGCTGATGCTCCAAAAACGTGCCAGAGCTAAGCCCAGTTAGGTGCCTGTAGCTCTGTGCGAACAGCTCCTATATGGCGCTTTTTTGCTCCACAAAGCAGGCACTCAAAACCACAGCGGTGTGCAAGATCTGCAGGATTAAAATAAGCCGTGACCGTTCACACTGATTACTTTTTATCTCATTTTTGGGAGGTAAAGTCACAAAAAAAAGCTGTTTGGTGTCATTTTTCTCAATTTTTTTTTACACCATTCACTTGATGGGTTAGGCTACTTTCACACTTGCGTTCAGAGCGGGTCCGTCTGATGTCTGCACAGACGGATCCGCTCCTATAATGCAGACGTTTGGATCCGTTCAGAACGGATCCGTCTGCATTATAGTTTAAAAAAAATTCTAAGTGTGAAAGTAGTTCAGACGTATCCGTCCAGACTTTACATTGAAAGTCAATGGGGGACGGATCCGTTTGAAAATTGAGCCATACTGTGTCAACTTCAAACGGATCCGTCCCCATTGACTTACATTGTAAGTCTGAACGGATCCGCTTGCCTCCGCACGGCCAGGCGGACACCCAAACGCTGCAAGCAGCGTTCAGGTGTCCGCTTGCTGAGCGGAGCGGAAGCTGAACGCTGCCAGACTGATGCATTCTGAGCGGATCCGCATCCACTCAGAATGCATTGGGCAGTACGGATGCGTTCGGGCCGCTTGTGAGACCCTTCAAACGGAGCTCACAAGCGGAGCCCCGAACGCAGGTGTGAAAGTAGCCTTAGATCGTCTATTTTTTTTAATTTTTTACGTTTTATACAATAAGAACATTTTTAGAAAAAAAAATCATGTTTTTGTGTTGCCATTTTCTAAGAGTCATATTTTTAACTTTTTGTGGCTATGGTCTTGTGTGGGGTCTATGGTTTTGTTTTTTGCGGGATGAGATGACGTTTTTATTGCTACCATTTTAGGGTGCATCCGACTTTTTGATTGATTGATATTATTTTTTTTGGGGAATGAGGTGACTAAAAAAGGCTGTTTTTGCATATATATTTTTTTTACGCCATTCACTTGATGGGGTAGATCATGTGATATTTTTGCAGAGCCAGTTGTTACGGACACGGCGATACCAAATATGTCTATTTTGTATTCTTTTTTTTTTTTACGTTTTATACAATAAGAGCAATTTTAGAAAAAAAATCATGTTTTTGTGTTGCAATTTTCTTAGGCCTCTTGCACACGAACTTATTTTTTTTTCCGTTTCCGTTCCGTTTTTGCAGATTGCGGAACCATTCATTTCAGTGGTTCCACAAAAAAAACAGAATGTACTCCCACTTTGCCCATGTGTATACTGTTAAAACACATTATTGTACATTACATTAATGATTAAAAATTTCATGTTTTTGTTTGCAAACCGCAAACAACGGATCGCATACGGAAACCATACGGAGATATTTTGCGGAACTACGGAACAGAAAAGGAACGGAAACGGTAACACAACGGAAACAAAAAACTGAACAACGGATCAGTTAAAAACAGACCGCAAAATACTGAAAAAGCCATACGGTCGTGTGCAAGAGGCCTTAGAGCCATATTTTTTACATTTTTTTGCCTATGGTCTTGTGTGAGTGCTCATTTTTTGCAGGATGAGCTGACATTTTTATTGCTACCATTTTGGGGTACATCCGACTTTTTGATCGATTGACGTTTTGTGGGAGGCGATGTAACTAATGTTTTTTTTTTTTACGGCTTTCACCTAATGGGGTATGATCATGTGATATTTTTATGCAGGCAATTGTTACGGATACCAAATATGTATATATAAATTTTCTATGTTTGACTTCATTAGGGGGGGGGAATTTACAAGTCAATTTTTTTTTTTTTTTTTACACTTTTTAAATTATTATTTTTATTTATTTTTTGACAAAAGGGTTGTCCATGACTTAAAAGGGTTCTCCACGAATGATTTAAAATGGCCAGCAACAAGTACTAGAATGTGAGCAGGACTGATTACCTCCACTTGCAGAGCTGCCTAGGGGGTGAGGGGCAAGTACTCACTACGCTGCCCTACAATAGATGGTAATAATGCAATACTGCCTATGATATGCCTTTATGGCTGAGCAGCTCAACAAAATGTAGCATATGCATGTGCCAGAGCTTAGTGTGGTGAGATCCCACCCCTCGTCCTGCTCACATTCTAGGACAGGTTGCTGGTGGCCATTTTAAATCATTCTTGGAGAACTCCTTTAACTGTTAATCATCAATCCTTAGGATCGAGACCTCCACTGATTAGCTGTTTACAGGACTCCAGCACTGGAACCAGGCACTGGAACGACATGCGCTCTGAACACAGTCTAGTGACCATTCCTGGTTATTGCAATGCTCCTCCCATTCACTTGAAATAAACTGTAGGTATTACCTGTGCTACCCAACACCACTGACTTGAGGATGGAAATATTACTAGCCTTAGCTCACCCTTTAGCCAGTGCCTGACACATTCTTATCTCATCCCTAATAAATAATAATGACTTTTGAATTTTAAAGGGGTTGTCCAGCCTTTACTAAGTGGTGGCCTATACTCAGGACAGGCTCATTGGTGGGCATACAACACCTTGAACCCCTGCCGATCAGCTGTTTGAGTGTAGCTCCATCACCGGAAGTCAGCACCATCAATCTAGTATACTACAGCACTGATGAAGTCAAAGGGAGCATAGGCCATCGCATAGTGAAGGCTGGACAACCCCTTAAAGTTTTTATTCTCTGTGTAGAACTACTGTGTATTGTATCAGTAAGGGTATCGCTTATCTTTCTAACACAACAGCTAGAACAAATTATTTCATTATATTTGTGTTAGATTTGTGTTAGATTATATTTTATCATAGATTATTTTTCAGACTTGCATAGAACCCTGCAGCAAGTATGCCCAGCAAGCTGGTCCACGTGTGGCCCTCATTAGCTCCTGTGCATTCAGGGTGTACCGCTTTGTAATTTAATGATCAGGAAATAGGCCTCCCTCCAACACTGTCATCTGTCTATCAGCGTCTATCACTTCTGTAGGATCTTTACCATCTTCACAAGTAATGATTGTATATAATTGAAAGTTTATATGGATGTATTTGCATCCTATGTCCCCTACATATATATTCTAGTGAAAACAAGGACAAATCTCAGATGATAGGTTTTGCAAAGGTTTTATGTTTTTCCACTGCTAGGTCCAAACCTATTCTCTGGCCTAAAGTGTCTGGAAAAAAAACTTAAATTCTAAGAACAGCTGCATGAGCAAGGTGTGTGTGTGTGTAAACCCTGGATGAATTTCATGTGAGCCCCTCTGATTGAGTCTAGGGTCACATTTGAGGTCCTCACCGCTGCCCTTCATAACAATTTCACAATACAGTAGTTAATATGTAGAAAGTTTTGCTTATGGAAAAGCTTCCAGCACTCCAGTTTATTGTGATCTCACTTTATTTTTCCTACAGGGAAAGTGTAAAGATATTTCCAGTAATTAAAACCATGACACAATTCTGGACACTTCTCTGTAATTAGCAGGTTAACCAAACTGTGCAGGCATGGTGCCGGCCCCACATACCAATGGCACAGAGCCCTATGTATGAGACCAGCTGTAGAAAACCACTAACTGATTACTGTTATTTCTCTTCATTTTATAGTTATGAGTTCCAAGTGATACCAAAAAATCCTCTTGGTGAAGGACCAAGCAGTACAACAGTGGAATTTAATACAGAATCAGGTAAATACGTACTTTTGTTGCTGTTGGCCAGTGTGTAAAGCATGTTCAGGGGATATACATATATTCAAATCAACGTTTTTTTTTTTTTTCTATTGTATCAACTTGTAAAAGGAGTTAAAGGAGTTTCCTGAGTTGAATTTTTTATGGGGCAACTGCAGGGATGTTGTTAAAATAAAATAAAAAAACATATTCACCTTCCTGAGCCCCCTCCGCCAAGTTGCATCCAGATACTGGTATCAGGCCCCTTTCACACGGGCGAGTATTCCGCGTGGGTTCAATGCGTGAGGTAAACACATTGCACCCGCACTGAATACTGACCTATTCATTTCAATGGGGCTGTTTACATGAGCAATGTTTTTCACGCATCGCTTGTGCGTTGCATGAAAATCGCAGCATGTTCTATATTCTGCGTTTTTCACGCAACGCAGGCCCCATAGAAATGAATGGGCCTGCATGAAAATCGCAACTTGCTTGCGGATGCGGTGCGATTTTCACACATGGTTGCTAAGGAGACAAGGGATGAGTGACCCGGGACCCCATTTACTTTATTATTTTCCATTATAACATGGTTATAATGGAAAACAATAGCATTCTTTAATACAGAATGCAAAGTCAAATGTCAATTGAGGGATAAAAAATAATAAAAACATTACTTACCTCATTCACTTGATCGCGCAGCCGGGATCCTCTCCTTTGTTCTTCTTGAAGGACCTGCAAAAGGACCTTCGCTGACGTCATCGCGCTCACCACGTACAGAATTCAAAATCATTGATTTCAATGGGATTTATTAATTGATGTCACTTCTCAGTTCCACTATGTTTCCACTACATTTTATTAACATAATAGAATTTTTGTTATTATATTCAATAGAAGGAAATAAAAAATCTGAAAGAAATTATTAAAGGGATCTTTTAGGCTTTGACCAGATTAAAAAGAGTCCCATCATAGTTCCATCTGCCATATCTTAACAGTTTATCCAGTAATATACGGTACTTGCCATTTTTCTGAAGATAAACATCAAAACGGATGAAATTCATGCTGATTTGCATTGAAAGGGGTGTACACCCATTCAGAGCGGGGCCGGGGTGTAAAACACAGCTGTATATGGTGCACTCTTTGTGCTATCCAATTTGACAGAGCTGCTGCCGGAGGCTCTGAATGGAACTTTTCACAACAGTGTGAACTGCGTCATGTTTGAAATGAGGAAAACAAACAGTTTACCTATACACATAAGGCCGAGATAAATAAACAGCTGAACATATTTCATGCAGAAAGATGATGTGACGTAAAACCAGTTCATTTAAAAAAAGCTCTTGATTTAGGGTTATCATGTTTCCAAAGACAGCTGAAAATCTGAAATTCTAATTTAAAAATATTAGGCACCATGGGAATCCTGGAGAGATTTGTGCTCCAGAGCAACATCTTCAGCTGACTACACATCTGGTCATAATCTTTGCTGAGAAATATGCTGGAATTATGTCCATGTGTGTATAGTCTTACCGTTGTGTCATAGGGTTGTAAGACTCAATGTAAAGCACTAGGTTGATAGCTCCTTTATTCATCTCAACATAGGTAATAGAGAAATTGAATATCTTATGTGCATATACAGCAACTAACAAAGTATGTTCTTTCTGCAGCTGACCCAAGAGTAAGTGAACCAGTTACAGGTAAGAAAGATCATCAACGTGGCCAGGATTATAGTAACTGTTTTCTTCATGTCCAAATATTTATAGCATAAATGATATAGCTTATCATTCAAATCGTTAAATAAATCAGAAGTGCCCACTACACTAGGTATTGTAATATAGTAGCAGCCACACAAAACAAACAGTAGTTGTCTCATAGAAGGTTTGGTAAGTGTGTAAAAGGATTGATATTTTTATAGGGGTTAGTGAAAGAACCCTCTACCTAAGTATCATATTGGCAGTTCTTTGTTGACCAGGACTTTAGAAGAGAAGAATCTAAGGGCCCTGATATCAAAATGAGTGCAGTTTGTGGACAAGTACAGTTAGAGGTATGACCAGTCAGAAGAGAGTGATATGATCCTGCGGTATAGAGCACTGGTGGGACCACATCTGGAATACTGTATCAAGTTCTGGAGACCTCGCCTACAAAAAGATAAAGATAAAATGGAACGGGTGCAAAGATGGGCCACAAAAATGGTGGAGGGTCTGAAGCATAAAACATATCAGGAGAAATTTAAAGAACGTAATCTGTATAGCCTTGAGGAAAGAAGGGGAAAGCGGGGACATGATCGAAACCTTTAAATATGTTAAAGGCATAAATAAGATTCAGAGAGGAAGTGTTTGAAACCCTTCAAATCTGCCATACATGTACAGCGGATGTCAGCACTTTAAGAAAGGTACCTCCTCCAGAGTGGAGCGGGCACCATAGCAGTTGTGGCAATAATGCCAATCTCAGACATTTAACCCCTAAGATGCTGTGGCCAATTGTGATGGTGGCATCTGAGGCAGCTTTTCCCGGGAGAGCTGCACTCCCAGGGTCCGAACGGCTTCCCTGAGATGAGATCGGGGAAGCCTTAAATTGGTGGTGATAAGCTGGAGCATGCTGATTTACTGAATTTCCCATGCGCTACTGTATTAAATCACAGTAGTATATGGAAGAAGTGATCTAAAGACCGCACGTCCACGTCTGATAAAGGGACTTAAAAAAGTTAATAAAGTTTAAAAAATATAATAATATATATATATGTATATATATATATATAGGCTTAGGCAGGGTGCCATATCTCCTTAAAGACACCAGTCCTGTATAGAGACTTACTGGAAGTACTCCATGAAATGAAGACTTATTGGCAATGCTCCATGGGAAATGAATATGCAAAGAGATTTCTCCCAAGAAAAAGAACCATCTTGCTAGAGCGCTACCTTATGGAGGCAGCTCCCTATGAGTCAAAATCTGACTCTCTAAGCCTTGGGATTTGACAAGGGAATATAGCCAAACTAGATGTCAATTCGTAGACAGCTGTTTCAGGGTGCTTGCCCCCATCAGTACGGAGTAGTATTCTGACTGGGTGCGATGCCTTGAATCCAGCTTAGGACAAGTTTACATTGGGGTTAGAGAATTCCATTATATGTTCCGTTATAACGAGTTTTAATGGAATATAACGGAATTTTAGGACGGAAAACAAAACGGGAGCCTTTAAGAGGCATTCTCTTTCGCTCCGTCCTGATACATGTCTGTGGGGTCAAATAATGGTTTTGTTTGGTTCCATTATACATGACGGAAAAAAAATGTTCTGTCTATACCCCATAATGGGAAAGTGAAAACAAAATTTAGAAACTTTTGCTAATTTATGAAGAATAAAAAACTAATATTTTGCATAGACATAAGTATTCAGACCCTGAAATTTAGCTCTGACTCTGAGGGCCTTTGATTTCTCTTGATCATCTTTGACATGTTTCTTCACCTTGAATAGAGTCCACCTGTGGTAAATTCAGTTGATTGGGCATGATTTGGAAAGACAAAACCCTGTCTAAATAAGGTCTCACAACTGACAATGCATAATAGAGCAAAAATGAAGCCATGAGGAGGAGAAAACTGTCTGTAGAGCTCAGAGACAGGATTGTGTCGAGGCACAGATCTGGAGAAGAGTACAAAAAAAATTCTGCTGCACTGAAAGTTCCCAAGAGCACTGTGACTTCTATTATTCTTAAATGAAAGAAGTTTGGAATAACTAAGACTCTGCCTAGAGCTGTCAGCCCACCAAACTAAGTAAGTGGGGGAGAAGGGCCTTGGTAAGAGTCATGACTATGAACCCAATTGTCACTCTGGCTGAGTTCCAAAGATCCTGTTTGCAGATGGGAGAAACTTCCAGAAGATCAACCATCACTCCACCAATCTGCAAATTATGGCAGAGTGACCAGAAAGAAGATTCTCCTCAGTAACAGACACATGAAAGAAAAAAAGCACCTAAAGGACTCTCAGAAAAGATTATTTGGTCTGAAGAAACCAAGATTAAAATTTTGGCTTAAATTCTAAGCATTATGTCTAGTGGAAACCAGGCACTGCTCATCACCTGCCCAATACCACACCTACAGTGAAGTATGGTTGTGGGGGTGTTTTTAAATGGCTGGGACAGGGTGAATGCTCAGGGTTAAGGGAAAGCTGAATGGAGCAAAGTACAGAGATATTCCTTATGAAAACCTTATCTAGAGTGCTCTGGACCTCAGACTGGACTGAATCACCTTCCAACAAGACAGTGACCCTAAGCACACAGCCAAAACAACACAGGAGTGGCTTAGCGACAACTCTGTGAATGTCCTTGAGTGGCCCAGCAAGAGCCCTGACTTGAACCAAATCAAACATCTCTGGAGAGACCTGTAAATGGCTGTTCACTGATGGTCCACATCCAACCTGACAGAACTTGAAAAGATCTGCAGAGAAAAATGGCAGAAGATCTCCAAATCCAGGTCTGCAAACCTTGTGGCAAAAGTGCTTCAACTAAGTACAGAGTAAAGGGTCTGAGTTCTTATGTCAATGCAATATTTTGGTTTTTCATTTCAATAAATTAACAATGATTCCTGACATTCTATGCGAAAAAAAAAGGTGAAAGGGTCTGAAGACTTTCCAAATACATTGTAAATATCCCCATGATATTTCAAATTGCAGCCATGGAACTGAGAGAAAATAAATAAGATTTACAGAGATGACAGAACAAAGGAGGTACATTCCAGAATGACATCAGTTTTGTTGCAGACATGTGGTCTGTAAAATGAAATTCTGCACTGCATGTGTGGAAAAGAGTGATTTTATTAGCCTAGGCCTGTGCCTGTATATTAAAACTACTACATATTCTGGCTTTGGCCTCCAATATGCTTTATATCATGTCAAATATGTATTAATAAATGTTACGCGACGGATATGGACCCACTGTGTCACTTGAACAGATTTGGCTTGAGGCTGCTCGCAATGGCATTATCTAAGTGACCCCCCTGGTTTTCACCCTTTAACCCCTATACAGGGATCTGGACTCTGCTACAGGGGAACTACCAGGCCACTACCTTTCTGAGTAGTCTCTGTTCAAATGACTGCTGACCCCAAGAAATACCAGTGTGGAACACCAAAGATCACGAAACACTGTAGTCAGGGACAAGCCAAGTTCTGGGCAGACAGGGTTCGTGAAATCCAGTAAGCAGTCCAAGGTCAGGGCAAGCAGCTTAGAGTTAGTACAGAGATCAGACAGAAGTCAGGTCAGGCAGCAAAGGGTCAAAATCCAAGAAACAGGCAGTAGTCAGTACACGGGCAAACTAAAGTAAACAACACTCCTTTGCAGGAACTAGCAAACTGCAACCTCCTGCTCAGGCACCCTTCCACAGGAGAAGGTACCTTAGGTAACCAGCCATTGGCTGGGAAAGATTAAGGTGGGAACACACTGGCCCTTTAAGAGCCAGAGAATGCACACATTCACCCCCTATAGGCAGAGAGAGGCAGTGCTGACAAGAAGCAGGCCGAGGCCTCCATAAATAACCTGGGAGCTACTCCACCGGTCGGACCAGCTGGGAAGGAAGAGGAGAAGTCCAGCAGATCCGAGCCAGAAAAAGGAGAATGGCGGAGGGCTGCCACTATAGCACTAATGTACAGTTCTTGATATCAACTTCAATACCATGTGAATAAATTACTATTGTTAAACAAATGTGCTTAATATATGGCATAAAATGTAACAGTGATTGAGTGATCTGTATGCAATAAAAGAGAGAAAAGACACACCAGGCGCTGGACAGTGCTGTGCTAGCTGCTACTCCAAGCTGCAGGATATCCTATCCAAGATTCCTCCACACAATCAATTTAAAAACTAATGGAAAAAATCAGGATGACTACAAAAATATTTAAAAAATTGAAAAATGCTTTTTGAGGTTGATCCAATGTACAGAGACTTCTTCAAGAATGGCAAGTTTTAAATGTGAAGGAACTTTATTTTGTTGAAGATAAAGGTTTGTTCCATACACATCAATATAACAATAATTAGCGCACTGTTGTACTAGAGTAAGTTTAGTTCATTTTGTTGCAGTTTTCTCTCTGTAGATGTTCATTTGTTGTGCCCCTCACTCATCTACATAGTATTCCTTTTATGAAGTCAACCCACATTCAGACAGCGATTAAGGTTGTAACATTCTTCCGATCAATACCGCATTCCTTTTCATTCACAGTAGTATATTTTGTATTGTAGGAGGAGGACCGCAGAGGAGACTGCTGGGATTACATGCAGCAATCTCCTTCACAGTATGGGGAGGAGCGATCGCTAATGCCATGGCTTGTCCTCATACAAAACCATTATCTGCCAGCAGCAGAGTGTGATTAGACACCAGGATCTGCCGCCAGCATACGATGATTTATATGCATGCTTAAATATTGCGATTGCCTGATGAATAAGCGTTCATCGGGTAATCAGCGGCAGTATTACACAGAAAGCTTGTTAGCGATGATCTGCACAATTATCTGCTGGTGTAATACAGCCTTAAAGGGAACCTGTCACCGGGATTTTTTGTATAGACCTGAGGACATGGGTTGCTAGATGGCCGCTAGCACATCCGCAATATCCAGTCCCCATAGCTCTGTGTGCTTTTATTGTGTAAGAAAAAACGATTTGATACATATGCAAATTAACCTGAGATGAGTCCTGTCCCTGACTCATCTCAGGGTAATTTGCATATGTATCAAATCTTTTTTTTACACAATAAAAGCACACAGAGCTATGGGGACTGGGTATTGCGGATGTGCTAGCGACCATCTAGCAACCCATGTCCTCAGCTCTATACACAAAATCCTGGTGACAGGTTCCCTTTAACTCAAGCCAGGATTTTACTTCTGTACATGATCATTTACATATGGGTCCATTCACACGTCCGCAAAATGGGTCCGCATCCGTTCCGCAATTTTTCGGAAATAACCATGTTATAAGGGAAAATAATACAATCTACAGAACACCGATCCCAAGCCCGAGCTTCTGTGAAGAAGTTCGGGTTTGGGTACCAAACATGCCGATTTTTCTCGGGCGCGTGCAAAACGCATTACAATGTTTTGCACTCGTGCGGAAAAATTGCGCATTTTCCCGCAACGCACCCGCATCTTGTCCGGGCAAAAAACATGGCCTTAGGCCCCTTTCACACGAGCGTGACAGGTTGGCTCCGGATGCGTTCAGTAAAACTCGCACCATTTTGTAAGCAAGTTCAGTCAGTTTTGTCTGCAATTGCGTTCAGTTGTTCAGTTTTTTCCGCGTGAGTATAATGCGTTTTGATGCGTTTTTCACGCGCGTGATAAAAAACTGAAGGTTTACAAACAACATCCCCTAGCAACTATCAGGGAAAAATGCATCGTACCCGCACTTGCTTCCAGATGCAATGCATTTTTCACTGAAGCCCCATTCACATCTATGGGGCCAGGGCTGCGTGAAAAACGCTGAATATAAAACATGCTGCGTTTTTCACGCAAAGCAGAACTGATGCGTGAAAAAAAAAAACTCCACGTTCACGTCACGCATTGCACCCATGCGGAAAACTCGCTCCTGTGAACAGGGCCTTAAAGAGATGGTACTGTAAAACGTATCTTTGCTGACGTTCTGGCACTGCTTGCGTAGAGTTTGGTCATATGTAACAGTTGTACAGTCATCTTGTCGATTGTTCTTTGTGGCCATTCATTTCAACTGTACCTCGTTTTCTCTCTGATCTCTGCCACGTTGCTTTACCCGGCAGTATTATGATTTGACTTTCCTGGTAACTAAGAGTTAATCTACCTCCAGTTCTCTGTGCAGTAAGTAATGTGCGGCCCCCGCTCCTATTCATTTCTATGGGGCCGACGGAAATAGCCGAGCCAGCGCTCGGCTATTTTCGCCGGCCCCATAGAAAATGAATGGAGGACGGCTGCGCATGCGCAGTGCTCCCTCCTTCACTTGCAGGGCTCTGTTCTCGAAATAGGTGCGGGTCCCAGCGGTGGGACGCGCACCTATAAGACAATGGGGGCATATCCTAGCGATATGCCCCCATCGTCCATGATGAGACAACCCCTTTAACCCTTGTTTGGCTGTGCTATTATTTGGCTCCTGGACTATTTATTGGATTTGCTTCTGTTTTCCCATTTGGTACTTGTGCTTTTCTTGCTGTGACCCAGCTACCTGACTTATTCCTTTCTGTTGTATTGTCAGTTGGCGGGCACGCTGCAGATGTAACCGGGGCTTTACAGCAGCAAAATTATCTGGTGAATACCTGTTTAAGGCCTCATGCACAAGGCCGTATCCATTTTGCAAACTGCGGATCCACAACATTGGGATACTGTCCGTTTGCATGCCGCAATTTTCTCGCTACCATCTGTCGCAATGCCTAGTCTTGTGGCAGAATAATCAAGAATAAGACATGCTTTGTAATTTGCGGATGCAGACAGCACAAGAGAAGAAACCTTCAGGAAGACACGAGCAGTGCCTATGTAGCACCATAAAATAGCCTCTAATTACCAGCTTTTCACACCAGAATTTCTACAAATGTACAAATCACTAAAACAAAAGCTATAAAGCCATTGCTTCAGTTTTTTTACACTGCGCACAATAACAACAGGCTTTATGGTAAAAAACAAAAACCTATTACGACATTCAGATAGCCCTGCTTTATTTTTCCATCAACAAAACTGTATGAGGACTTGTGCGAGAGAAGGATGAAGTGTGTAAAGTGTGAGTAGGACTAAATATGCAAGTCTGTTAGCAGAATCCTAATTATATTCTCAGGCACTCCATAATCTAAAGACTACATTGTTTTTTTTTTTTATATATACATAACACTATTGTTTGCTATTCATGCCTCCCATGGGCTGTCTCGTGGCACCGGTGCAGACGCTCTTGGTGATGGGAGAGGTCAATGGCTAACGAGCTAGTGGAGGGTGTGAATGCAGTCCAGCTAATGGACCAGGTGGCCATTGCAGAGGCCACTGCAGAACCGCTGTCCGCATCTGTTGCTCCGTTCCGAGGCCCCACAAAAAAAATATAGCATGTCCTATTCTTGTCCGTTTTGCAGACAAGAATAGGCATGTCTACTATGGGCCGCCCGTTCCGTTCCGCAAATTGCGGCAGGCACACGGGCGGCTTCCTTTTTTTTGCGGTCCGCAAAAAACTGCACGGTAGTGTGCATGAGGCCTAAGAGAGAAGACCAGAAACAGTGCCGCCTGTATATAAAGTAACAATCTTGGAACTTTGATCACCACATGTAACACCCTCCAGCATTGCCATATTGTAAAATTTTTCATTTTCAGGAAGTGTTATAAATATTCCATATTTAATATAATGTCATTCTTTTCTGGCATCCATTTCCACTCATAGTTACATTTTGATTTCTATGCCGTTACTGAAGCTCAGTTTTTTTTTGTACAGGAGGAAAGGATGCTATATGGACAGAAATTAAATTCAAAGCAGATTCCTATTCAGATTGCAGAGGAAAACAATTTGTCAAGAGAACGTGGTATAAGAAGTTTGTTGGCATTCAGCTCTGTAACTCTCTCAGATATAAGATTTACCTGAGTGATACCCTCGCAGGTAATACTCTTTATATTGCTGCACATGGAAAGGTCACTTTTATCATTTGATCTCATCTGATCAGTCTGTGATATACTGTAAATGAATCTTATAAACATGTTAGTAATTAAAGGGGTTGTGCAAGAATCGCGCAAAACCACCACTTGGCCAGACGTATAAAGGAAAGATACTTGCCTGGCCTGTGATGATCCCCTGGGCTCCCTCACTGAAAACATCTGGGTTGCTGGCCATGGCGGTGACCAGATTCCCTTGCGCCATTTGCCATGACGTATGACGACACCTGCAGCCAATCGTCATACCGGATGTTTTCAGCGAGGGAGCCCTCTTTCTGGGCTTTTGTCGTGTGCAGGTCAGCAGCGCATGAGCAGTACATCCCGGTCTTGATAAATCAGGGCCTATGTGTTATTATTTGAAAAACTAACTCTTTTTTCCGATTTTTTTATTTATTTATTTTCCTCATAGGGAAATTTTCTTTATTGATTCCTTTCCACTTTCCAGTATTTACCTTGTGTCTGCTAAATAGGACATCCATAAACCATGCAACTAGATATACTAAAACTATACTATGTTCCAGTGAACTATATTCTCATATAAGGCACTAGCAAAGACAGTGTCAATGTGGATCCCTTTAAGGGCTCATGCACACAAACGTATTTTCTTTCTGTGTCAGTTCAGTTTTTTTGCGGACTGTATGCGGAACCATTCATTTCAATGGGTCCGCAAAAAAAACGGAAGGTACTTTGTGTGCATTCCGTTTTCATATGTCCGTATTTCCGTTCCACAAAAAAAATAGAACATGTCCTATTATTGTCCGCATTACGGACAAGGTTAGTACTGTTCTATTAGGGGCGGACTGCAAAATACATACGGTAGTGTGCATGAGCCCTAACACTACCAAAAAGCCTCTCCCCCTTTGCATTACCAGCCTCATTGACTCTGGCAAATACGGGGTTCATCATTAGAGGTCAGAGGTTTTTCTGATCTCAGCCGTCTGAGATTGGCAGCCTCCAGACCACATGGGCACAGTTTCTGTGTCTACGCAATGCCAGTGCCATGGCATGAGATGAGGTCTGACCCCAATGTGAGTCAGACCTCATCTCAAAACCCCAATCAGACCCACAATATTAATCAGATGTCAGCTCAGAGCCCCCATAAGACCCCCAGTGTTAATCAGACCTCGATACAGACCCCCAATGTTAATTTTAAAAAAAACAATCAGACCTCAGATCAGAACCCCAATGTTAATAAGACCCCCATTCAGACATCAGATCAGACCCCCAATGTTTCTAAGACCCTTAATCAGACTTCAGATCAGAGAGAAAAAAAATGAACTTAGCTCTCCTGCTCTGGATGCCGCCGCCACTCCTGAGATCCAGCTGCTGCTCTTCCTGCCGCGCTGTGCTGTGACCCGATGCCGCACAGCATAAGGTCACTCTATGCGCAGGTCACAGTACAGCATGCTGCCGATGAAGACCAGGAAGCAGTAAGTACCGAGCCCACACAGGGTGCGCTGCATTCACCGCTCCCTGGACTTCCTGCAGTAATAAGCACCTCCATAATGGAAGTGCTCATAAGTATTCGCTCCATAACACGCAATTACATTTTCCTCCACTTTAGGGGGGGTCATGGGTGAAGAAGTAATCCAACCTGATACATGGCACTTTTGGCAGACATTAGCCTGTGTTTGGACAGGGCAAACAATCACATATAATTTTCCAACAACAGTCAGCTGAACTTCTTATTTGTATGGGTAGCTTAAATGGAAAATTACATCAAACAATTAGTTCATTAACAAATGCATCAAAAAATAAACTTTTCGTTGTAAAGATTTAGGGGGGGGGGATTTATTAAACCCTGCAGTCCAGAATTTTGGCTTTTTGTGACTTTTGGATTTTGTGACTTTTTTAGGCTACTTTCACACTAGCTGCAGGACGGATCCGACAGGCTGTTCACCCTATAATGCATGTACTGCATGTTCGACTTTTTAGTCCGGCGGCCTCTCGCCGTGCACTGCCGTGCTGCGCCGGAGCTCCGCCCCTGTCCCCATTATAGTTAATGGGGACGGAGCGGCGATCCGGCGGCACGGCAAAATAGCGGCAGGACGGATCCGACAGGGTGAACAGCCTGTCGGATCCGTCCTGCCGCTAGTGTGAAAGTACCCTTAGGCTCATTTGCACAACAATTTGCGGCTTTTTGCATTTTTACACCACTCACTCCAGTTTTAAAAAGCTGGCAGCAAAGTGGCTGTGGTTAGCTATGTTACTTAGTTTCTTTCCATATATATCACTGTAGCTTTTTTTAAAAAATTTATTAGCAAACTCACTCCAGTAGGAAGTGGTGTAAAAAACTGGTGTAGCATTTCTAGATAAAAGTGTAAAGGGCCATCTGTCAGCAGATTTATACCTATGAAACTGGACTGGTCATAGACCCCACAGGGAAACTCCCCAGTGGGCCGATTCCCAGGGGGCTACCTAAGCCCTCCTCACGACCGCCACCCATGGTAAAAAAAATATTCTGATGCTCCCCTCCTGACTTCTGAATTTAACTGTATTGCCATCCTTGGGCAACTGGAGTAGGAGAACAGAACGTGGCATCTTGCATAGGCCACCATAGAGGGACAGTATTTTGTGATGCACTATGGTATTTGGCTCTGCTGACGTGGTATAATGTGCCACAATATGGTATTGCTGTCCCTGCCTACTTGTGTTTACCCCGCCTTCCGTCAGTTTGGGCCCCACTACAAAATAGGGCCACTTTTAGTTTTTTTCCAGGGCCACTTTAAGTTCCAGTCCACCCCTGCTGTGCTCACGCACTTGGCAGCTGAAGGCATCTGTGTTGGTCCCATGTTCATATGTGCACACATTGCTGAGAAAAATGAAGTTTTAATATATGCAAATGAGCCACTAGGAGCAATTTAGTGTGGTGTAATGCTCAGCTCTCTCTGCAACTGTCTCAACGTCTGCACTTTGATTGACAGGGCCAGGCAGTGTAAACGTTATCTCGCCAGGACCTGACTTCTAAAGTCAAAGTGCAGAGGCCACAGCGGTTTCAGGGGAAGCTGGGCCTCTAGGTGTAACGGCTAAACTGACTTCAAATATTATCCTTATGATAAATCCCCACCTACTTTCTTTTGATACTTTAAGATCCTAATTGGCAAATTTGGAATACAAAAGCTAAAGTGAATTATGTTACCACTCTGATATTTATTTTTTTACCTTTTTTTCCAGGCACATTTTATAATATAGGTGATCAGTCAGGATTTGGGGAAGATCACTGCCAGTTTGTGGACTCATTCCTTGAAGGGAGGACAGGAGAGCAGCTACGGCCCAATGAGCTGAATCCCAAAAAAGGTAAAGCACAAAGTTCTATAACCTTTCACCACTACTCCTTTTTGTCCCTCAGCATGGTTATTAGGATGGTACATTAGGCACTTTGCAGATCACAGCCAGGAGAAGAAGGATTGGATCTTGAATAAAGTAGGGAAATGTATAAGTCAAGCTGATGTTCAGCTGATACTTACCAGTAATGTTGGGCCACAGCATTGGTTTTATGCCATATTGACATTCTGTTCCCTACAATACACTAAAAATGGTAAATGTAAAAAGGATGTAATCATCATTCATCTGTGGTTTGTATTCTCTAATCATATAAAGTAATTCCGGAAATAAAGAAAAGAATTCCTATTTTACATTCATTTTACTCCACTGTAAGGTAAAAGTAATGCAGACTATAGAAAGTAGCTGTACAATGAAAACATGGTGTATGTTATCCCAAATATCCATCCACACTGATATAATTAATATGGTAAGCCGTACTTAGGAAAATATAGAGTGTCATTTAATCACGTGAAAATGTAAGGAAAACATGAGGCAGACAGATCCGTCTATGATATTAGTTCAGACAGGGGGCAGGCTCGGTCTTAGTTCCAGGAAATAATGTCCTGTAATTAGGGGGTTAATTAGGAGCATACTGCACAAACCCATGGGAATAACAGATTATACAAACATGTAAGTTATTGTTAGTCATCAAAGCATTTTGAAAATATGATATTTTCTTGTCATGGGCGATTTGGTACAGTGCATGACTGATCAGTTCTTCCAAAATGCGTTCATAAACATGGACGTTCAGTGATAGGATTCCAGCATTGAATATCATGTTATGTTACAGAGAAGAAGACAAGATTACAAAATGCTTTAATGAGATTTATTATCAACTTGTGTAATTCCTGGATCACACAATGTGGTTTGGTAAAGTTTTTGATTTTTTTTTTTTCTTTTTAGCTAAAGCC
This sequence comes from Bufo bufo, assembly GCF_905171765.1. Lineage (NCBI taxonomy): Eukaryota > Metazoa > Chordata > Amphibia > Anura > Bufonidae > Bufo > Bufo bufo. Next base: position 423,184,404 of record NC_053391.1, on the reverse strand, counting down.
AGGAAAGGACTGTGGAAAAAAAAAAACACCTAGATATGCCTTTGCTTATTATTCCCAACTTGTTAAACCCAATCCTGGTTTTAAGCAAAAAGGGAAAACGATAACTGCACCGTGAGAATAAGGCTTAAGGGATAACATACACTACTCACAAAAGGTTAGGGATATTTGGCTTTCGGGTGAAATTTATGGAAAACGTGAAAAGTTCACACTACAGTGATATTATATTATAAAAGTCAGGCATTTAAGTAGAAGCATGCTGGTCATGTTGCCTTGAGCAACGACGTCTCATGCTGTTCACAAGTGAACTTATTGTCTGCTGAGGCATGGTATCTCACTCTTCTTGAAGGATGGCCCTCAGGTCATTGAGGTTCTGGGGTACAGAGTTATAAGCCTCTACACAGAAACTGAGCTGATCCGGTAGGTTTTTAATGAGACTCAGGTATGGAGAAAGTGCAGGCCACTCCATTTGAGGTACCCCAGTCGCATTGTCGTCCATGAAGATGAAATTTGGCCTGTGTTGTTCATGCAGAGGCACAATGACTGGATTAATGATATTATTCAAGTAGTATGGGCTTATCACTGTACCATTCACAAAGTGTAGGGCAGTTCTGTATTGACTAGACACACCTGCCCACACTGTACCACCACCACCACCACCATCAAAGGCTCGTCTGGTGACAACAGTGGCTGATGCATAGTGCTCTCCTTGATGTCTCAAACATCGTTGGTGGCCATAATTTCTGCTCAGTGTGAATCGACTTTCATCAGTGAACAGCACTGAGGCCCATTGGTCCCTCATCCAGCGTAGATGCTCCCTGCCCCATGCAAAACGATGATGCCTGTGGTCAGGTACCCTTGCAGGTCGTCTAGCACTTAGACCAGGCTGATGTCAATGGTTTTGAATGGTCTGATGTGACACTTGTGTGCCTCTCACCTCCCTTAAATGTGCTTGGACTTGTGTGGCATTCATCATACGGTTCTGCAGGGCATTGTTCACAATAAAGTGGTCATCAGTGTGGGATGTGGCCAAAGGACGTCAACTTCTATGCCTTTCTGTGACTCTTCCAGTCTCTCTGTATCTCTGTTGCAACCTGCTGATGACTCTGTGACACTCTAAGCTCAGTGGCCACTTCTGTCTAAGAACATCCTGCGTGAAGCCTTGCAACGGTGAGGTAATGTTTATCAATTGTTAGGTATTGCCTTGGTCTCATAATGTCAAAATGTGAACAGCATGACGAGGAGGACTGTTTAAATGGCAATTTTAATTTATTGGGAGATTTATGGATCAAACAACTGTTGTGAATTTTGCTGTTAAGCTCCTTGTTAGAGAACAGCAAGTTGTGTAAAAAGGACTAAAACACTAAACAGTTGGACATGTGCATTCAAAAGTTTACAGAAGATTTACCTGTAAAAGTTAGAGTGCATTTTAGGTTCATCCTGAAATTTCACCCACAAGCAAAATATTCCTAACTTTTTGTAAGAAGTATACAGTAATTTTATCTATGTAGTGGTTTTGTATAAATAATTAGTTCTGATAATAACTCTGCTAAGAAATTGAGATTTTAAAGAAAGGTCAACAAGTGAGCAAGGGAATGAGGATTTCATCAGGTATATTGGGATAGACCAGGGACGCCCAACCTGCGGCACTCCAGCTGTTGCAAAACTACAACTCCCAGCATGCCTGGACAGCCTACAGCTATTAGGGCATGCTGGGAGTTGTAGTTGTGCAACAGCTGGAGAGCCGCAGGTTGGGCATCCCTGGGATAGATTGTCTGGATGTCCTGTGTGAATGCTCCCGAAAGTGGAGAATATATCCCATGCTTTTTCCACCACTTTTTAGTACTGGGTAGGATTTCATCTTCTCCTTTCATCTACCCCTTGCCTCTCTCTTCAGGAATCGTTCATCCTGGACGCTTCCTTCCCGGCAATCGCCTGCAGAATCAGGCTGTCTAATACAACCCTTTACACAGCACCATCCGAGGAATACGGAGGGTGGGGTTTCTTGGGAAGGAGATGTATCTGAGAGCTGCCAGGAGGGATTTGATAGCTGATGATGTAATTCTGTAGGTCACAGGAAATCAACTACACAGTGGATAATGATTTCCTATCTACCCAGGAGAGTAAGCTCTGGACTTGTGATCAGACTGGGGATCACCAAGCTGGCCATAGTGAAAGTGCTCAAATTGTGTGGATACAACTAAACTAGACTGAAGCAAATTACACAGAAAAAATGTGGGAGCGTCTATTTAAGAGATCAGGGTGTGCAATTCACCTTCCCAGTGTAAGTGGTCCTACAGACTACAGACATAGTGGTCACTCAGTTAATAGGGGCACCCACTGGACTCACAGGCTCATAATGAGTAGTGATTTAAGTCAATACGTTACACTGAAGTTATGAAGTTACACTGAATCTTTTACCATAATAGCTGAGCAGGCTGATTAGATAGATAGATAGATAGATAGATAGATAGATAGATAGATAGATACTGTGTGTATGTATATATATATATATATATATATATACACATACACATATATAGTTTTATTTTAAAAAAAAGTTGTAACTTGTACTTCATTAATTCTGAACTCTGTGGACTCTGACACTGCTGAGCAAGCTGGAGAGCATAAGCTGGAGGCAGAGGACTGGACCTAGAAAACCCTCAATACTTACAGAATAAGGCTACAGGCACACGGCCGTATGAGTTTTGCGGTCTGCAAATTGCGGATCCGCAATAAATAACCGTATGCCATCCGTTGTTTTTTTTCGGATCCATTGTAACAATGCCTAAAACGGACAAGAATAGGACATGTTATATTTTTTTTGCGGGGCTACGGAACGGACATACGGATTCGAATAGCATGCAGTTTGCTGTCTGCATTTTTTGTGGACCCATTGAAATAAATGGGTCTGCATCCTCTCCGCCCAAAAAAATGGAACGGACACGGAAACAAAATACGTTCGTGTGCATGAGGCCTATGTCTATTTATCTTCTTGAATATTCTTCCAGGTGGTAAAAGGTGTTAAGAAGCTAAATAAGGCTTTACAATCAGATGTAGCAATAAATAGAAAATGGCAAATGAAGCAAAATAGTGCTAAATTTAGACACAAAATCGAGCAAATGCTAGTAAAGTTGAGAGGATCTGCTACTCCTTATCAGGGAGGAGATGGGTTAGGTGCTAGGGAAATATGTTTTTTTCCCCATTTTATATTGATTGATGATCTTCATGGTGAAATCAGAACATAGCTGCAAATAACATTCAGAAATGTATTTTCATTTGAAATTTACTTTACGTTTTGATATTTTACCCAGGATTTTACAGATCCGTTCGCCAGCAGCCAGTTGAATTTGGGGATATGGGAGGCCAGACGCACATCAGCTATGTCCACTGGTATGAATGTGGAATATCTATACCCGGGAAGTGGTAAGAAGAATGGTATTCATGGACTCGCCTGCATCATCAGCCACCATCTGATCTATAGACAATGCGCTAGCTTCAATCTACTCTACTTGGTCCTACTAATGTAAGATATGTATTAATGTTGCAGAGTTAACAGACTGCTTCCATATTTATCAGTCTACAGATAAGGATATTGTCTTCATAGGAGATAAACCTCGGGAAGCTGGCTCCCTGTTTCTAGTATTTTAAGAAGAGCAGTGTCTATGTTATTTATCACAATGTTGTAAGAAATATTTTGAAGCAGAGTTTTATCCAACTACATTCTCTAACGAGCAAGGTTTTAATGTTTCTGTCCATGATCATCTTCATCTAGTGTCATTAACGCCCACGTTCTTTTTTATTTATTTCATCGAGTGTCTTTCATGTCAGTGTCTACGACCTCTTTCTCATATAAGACCTTGGTGCCCACATCTAGACATCACATTGTAGCATGCCCTTCCAGAAATCCCATCACCCTTAGGCATCTCCTCCTGGTTCTGTCACCGCGTGGTGACATTAGATGGATAGATGGAAGATACAAACAAGGCAGGTACTTACATAGGTTCCGTTTTTTAGTGCAAGATTACATTTTCCTTTCATGGCTGCAAATATTTTAAGATTAACATAAGCATGTGATTTATAAATAGATTTGTAATTAACTTTTTACAGAATGTACAGTATATCCAATATAGCTTTATTTCCAAATGCAACCTGGTTTTGTATCTGAAGAGAGCGATATGATATATAAACGCTACAATAAAGATATTGATCTTTCTTTTTTTAAACGCTGCTCTTGTACTTTGTGTTACTCCCACGACACTGTGCGCACGATTACCAAGGGGTTCCTCGGATCCGGATCAAATTTCACCACAAAACTGTGATCCATTTTCTGCAACTATTAGAATTGTATCAGAGCGTATACGACAAGCAGTTTCTCTCTTTATGCTTTCATACCGGCGTCACATGCAGGAATTCAATGAAACCTTCAGGCTTGCTTCCCTACTCCCTGTATATAGATGTCCCTCATATTACAATGGGTGCAGGTTACTATATATTCAACATGCCGTGGTCTTTCCTGGGCCCATCGTAATTCAAAACCACTTCTGGTTGTGCAAGCACCAATGCCTGTGATTCATTGCATCACATGGGGCAAGTAGATCCATTCAACGGCGCTGTATTACTGAAGTGCATCGACTGATCTGTGCACTGATAGAGAAGGACTATCAAAGTTACAGTATATTACCGGTGCTATACTGCCATCTGCCTGTGCAACATGCACTCCTTACTGTAATTGTATCCAGAAGTACTACACATACTGTTATCAACCTGTCCTACATGTACTCTTCTGCTGTCTCCCTGTACTGTATATACTGTAATTCTATCCAGCTGTACTACACACTGTACTGCCTTTATCTGTACTACATGTAGTGTTCTGCTGTCTCCCTTACTGTAATTCTATCCAGAAGTACTACACGCACTGTTATCAACCTGTCCTACATGTACTTGTCTGCTGTCTCCCTGTACTGTATATACTGTAATTCTATCCAGAAGTACTACACGCACTGTACTGCCTTTGGCTACTTTCACACTTGCGTTTGGAGCGGATCCGTCTGGTGTCTGCACAGACGGATCCGCTCCTATAATGCAAACGCTTGCATCCGTTCAGAACGGATCCGTCTGCATAACTGGTTTTTACAGATCTGATTTTTCACTTCGTGAAAACTCAGATCCGACAGTATATTCTAACACAGAGGCGTTCCCATGGTGATTGGGACGCTTCAAGTTAGAATATACTAAAAACTGTGTACATGACTGCCCCCTGCTGCCTGGCAGCACCCGATCTCTTACAGGAGCTGTGATCCGCACAATTATTGTGCGAATCATAGCCCCCTGTAAGAGATCAGGTGCCTGCAGGAGGAGGCAGACCCCCTCCCTCCCCTGTATTAAATGTGACCAGTGCGGCCCCCGTCCCTCTATATTCATTGGTGGCCAGTGTGGGCCCCTCTCCCTCCATCCCCAGTATTAAATGTGACCAGTGCGGCCCCCCCTCCCTCTATATTCATTGGTGGCCAGTGCGGATTCCCAGTATTAAATGTGACCAGTGCGGCCTCCCCTCTCTCCCCCCCTCCCTAATTAAAATCACCCCCTCCCATCATTGGTGGCAGCGGAGAGTTCCGATCGGAGTCCCAGTTTAATCGCTGGGGCTCCGATCGGTTACCATGGCAGCCAAGACACTATTGCAGTCTTGGCTGCCATGGTTACTTAGCAATAAATAGAAGCATTATACTTACCTGCGATGTCTGTGACCGGCCGGGAGCTCCTCCTACTGGTAAGTGAAAGGTCTGTGCGGCGCATTGCCTATAGCACAGACCTGTCACTTACCAGTAGGAGGAGCGACAGGCCGGTCAGATATCGCAGCTCGCAGGTAAGTATAATGCTTCTAAAAATTGCTAAGTAACCATGGCAACCAGGACTGCAGTAGCGTCCTGGTTGCCATGGTTACCGATCGGAGCCCCAGCGATTAAACTGGGACTCCGATCGGTACTCTCCGCTGCCACCAATGATGGGGGGGTGATTTTAATTAGGGGGGGGGGGGGGGGGAGTGGGGAGGCCGCACTAGTCACCAATGAATATAGAGGGAGGGGGGCTACATTGGTCACATTTAATACTGGGGAGGGAGGGGGGGCCGCACTGGTCACCAATGAGTTAAATACAGGGGGGGGGGGGGGGGGGTCTGCCCCCTGCTGCCTGGCGGCAGGGGGCAGTCATGTACACAGTTCTCAGTATATTCTAACTTGAAGTGTCCCCATCACCATGGGAACGCCTGTGTTAGAATATACTGTCGGATCAGAGTTTCACGATCTAACTCAAATCCGATGGTATATTCTAACAGAGGCGTTCCCATGGTGATGGGGACGCTTCAAGTTAAAATATACCATCGGATTGGAGAAAACTCTGATCTGATGGTATATTAATAGAGGACTCCTGACTTTACATTGAAAGTCAATGGGGGACGGATCCGTTTGAAATTGCACCATATTGCGTCAACGTCAAATGGATCCGTCCCCATTGACTTGCATTGTAAGACTGGACTGATCCGTTTGGCTCCGCACGGCCAGGCGGACACAAAAACGCTGCAAGCTGCGTTCGGGTGTCCGCCTGCTGAGCGGAACAGAGGCCAAACGGTGCCTTTAAATGAAACCCAGAACGCAAGTGTGAAAGTAGCCTTAATCTGTCCTACATGTACTCTTCTGCTGTCTCCCTGTACTGTATATACTGTAATTCTATCCAGAAGTACTACACATACTGTTATCAACCTGTCCTACATGTACTCGTCTGCCGTCTCCCTGTACTGTATATTCTGTCATTCTATTCAGCTGTACTACACGGACTGTACTGCCATTCATCTGTCCTACATGGAGTGTTCAGCTGTCTCCCTGTACTGTGTATACACATACTGTAGTGCTATCAACCTGTGATACATGTACTGATCTGCAGTCAACCTTTACTGTATATACTGTAATTCTATTCAGCTGTACTACAAGTACTGTACTGGTGCCTGCCAACAGCTTACACGAGATAGCAGCTTGAATAACCGTTCTCTCCAAATCCCGCCATAGATATATATACCAAGCTGAGGATGCATGTGTTGTGATTTGGAGGGGGAATGCTACCAAACACCCCATAGCTCCTTGAGAACAAGGGATCACGTGTGCTGAAATCCAACGTGACTGACCCTTCCCTCCCCAAACATCTGCCATTGGGGAAGTCAGGAAGCCCCCATACAATTTAGATGGTTGTCCGATCCCCATACCATGAACAAGTTTGACCAAAATACATCTAATGGTATAGCCAGCTTAAAGGGGTTTTGTCACTTCAGCAAATGGTATTTAAAATGTAGAAAAAGTTAATACAAGCCACTTACGAATTTATTGTGATTGTCCATATTGCTTCCTTCGTTGGACTGATTCATTTTTCCATCATATTACATACTGCTCATTTCCAGCGCTTACAGTGGTGGCCGTGCTAGCACACTATAGGAAAAAGGGGACAGCCTCTCTGCTGGCCGGGACCGTGGGAGCACACATAGTCTGGAGCCTTTGCCTATAGCAGGGATTCCCAGCCTACAATTCCCAGTTTCACAACAGCTGGCGTGCCGAAGGTTGCTGACTCCTGTCATAGTGTGCAAGCACGGCCACCGCTGCTGGATTGCAGTGGGGTCATAACTTCTGGAAACTAAAAGTGTATAACAAGATGGGACAAAATGAATCCAGACAGCAAAGGAAGCAATATGGACAATCACAATACATTAGAAACCCTTTAATACAAGACACTATCACTTCGTATGACATATTTAGGTGTCAGACACTAGCGATCCGCTAGTGTCTGCTCTAACAAACCATCCTAATATGATAGGCTTTGGGGCAGCCGTTTTGCTAAAATAACAACTTATATCTATATGCTAATGAGCCTCTAGGTGCTATGGGGGCGTCATTAGCACCTAGAGGCTCCGTCTACCTTCATAAACGGTCGCCGCCCAGCGCGTCCCTCCAGCCTGCCCATCTCCTGCTGAATGCGATCCTCTCCGTGCGCGTCTCTGTTCTGCGCATGCGCAGTGAATGTCTGACCGCTTCCCTGCTCAGACATCTCCACTGCGCCTGCGCCGATGACATCATAGTGCTCCGAGGAACAGGCGCAGTGGAGATGTCTGAGCAGGGAAGCGGTCAGACATTCACTGTGCATGCGCAGAACAGAGACGCGCACGGAGAGGATCGCATTCAGCAGGAGATGGGCGGGCTGGAGGGACGCGCTGGGCGGCGACAGTTTATGAAGGTAGACGGAGCCTCTAGGTGCTAATGACGCCCCCATAGCACCTAGAGGCTCATTAGCATATAGATATAAGTAGTTATTTTAGCAAAACGGCTGCCCCAAAGCCTATCATATTAGGATGGTTTGTTAGAGCAGACACTAGCAGATCGCTAGTGTCTGACACCTAAATATGTCATACGAAGTGATAGAAACCCTTTAACTTTTCTATACATGATAAATGCCATTAGCTGAAGTGAGACAACCCCTTTAAGTTCAGACAGCAGATTTTTTTTTTTTTGCAGAACCACGTGCATGCTGCAGGGTGAACCCCAGTGAAATGTATGGAATGGATTTTCGGTTGCAGAAATTGCAACAAATCAGTCCCTTAATGACATACTAAAACCCTAGCTGCAATATTCAGGAAGGGGGCTAAAAAAACTCTTTACTTCCTGGGTTGTGTAGGAGAGCTGCAGGTAAGAACATCTCTCTCCTTGTGGAGTCTTCCAGTAACCTCAAGGGTGTGACAAGTGAACGAATAATCCTAATTAAAAGTCTTTTTTCTCCTACCGAATTGTTAAGAAGATGAGCAATTGCACAAGTAATCATCCCCTGTGAACGGGCTGTTTACCATTGCTGTAACTAAGGGGTTATCCGGTAATTTATATTGATGACCCATCCTCAGGATCAGCGGTTAGAAGAGGACGTCTCGATGTGAAGTCACGGTACATCGGTCACACGGCCTAGTTGGATCGGTTTTTATAGACTAAATCTTCCACAATTGTTATGAACTTGGTGCCTTTCATCTTCAGAGGTGCAGAGTTTGTCCCCATTTTAATGAGCCTGACACAGAAGCACAACTTTCAGTAAAGACACCATTTATTCAGACGCAACCATAGATTAAATGAGCTGAACATTTTATTAGGCTTCAGTGTGTTAGAATGTGTACATAATACCTAGTTTATAACTCAGAAGAGCTCTATATGGACACATCAGATCATTAAAAACAAGTCAAAAAAGTGAGGGTTTCATTAGCATATATTTTCAGGGGTCTGACAAGGCTGACTAGTTTGTCAAACACTTGCTTTTTGGATTTTTATTTTTTTCAATTTAAATTTCAACTAGAGAGCAGATACAATCAAAAGCAAAAGATAATGATTTGGGGTCTTCTCCTCCACTAAAGACATACAACACTGAAAAGCACAAAATGCTTTTCTTCTGCTGTCTGAAGCATGATTACAATTGTAAGCTTAATATTGAAGTCTGTTGGGATGGAAAGAGATTTAGCAGCCTTTGCCTTGGTAATGGAGGTGAATTTATCGGTATCCAGGTCCTGGTTGGGCGTACCCCTGACCAAATGGGGCACGGTTACGGGAATATGGGTTAGGCCCACTGGGAGGAGGAGTTACAGTACTACCAGGTGGAGGGGTAAATCCTGGCCTAGGCTGATAGCTCCCTGGTTGGCTTGGTGCCATTCCAGGCTGAGAAGCAGGAGGGACATTATAGCCGGCAGGTTGGGATGCCTGTGTAGTGTAGGTCTGTGGTGGGTAGGAGCCAGCTGGGTACTGTTGAGGGGCCTGGGCTGGTAGTTGCTGTGGCTGGCCTTGAAAGCCAGGAGCCTGGGCAGCTTGCTGACTGTAACCAGGGAACTGCTGAGCCGCTTGGGCTGTTTGCTGATTGTAACCTGGAACATATAAGCACACATTAAAGGGGTTATCCCATGATTTTCATTTGACATTAAAATCAGACATATAATGCATGACAATCTCTTTCTAACAGAGCTATAGCCAGCCCTGTACCTTACATGGATCCAGATCTCTCCTATTAATTAATTAGTCGGCTAGATTTAGTTCAACCTAGCAGCTCAAAAAGCCAGGGCTTGTTCCAGCTGAAGGATGGAACTGAGCATGTGCGGCGTCCACCTCAGCAAAGTGGACAGAGAGATAAGGAAATCAATAAACAGCAGGTGGCGGTATACTGCTAGATTTTATTGAATTACACAGTAGCTATACTCATTTTTTTAAATTGCATGCATTTATATAATCATTCAGATCCAGGCGCCGGAATACGTTTCATAGCTCGCCATCTTTAATGTTTTGCTGTAGAATACCATACACTACAATGCACAGTGTGGATGTAGTGTATGGTTAGAACACAATATACTTGACTTCAAGAAGTCTAGCGTTGCCAATGTGACAGCCCCCTTATATGATAACATGTCTTACCGGGATACTGCATGCCATACTGCTGCTGGGGCTGAGCTTGAGGTTGACCTTGAGCTGTTGGATACCCGGGCTGTTGTGGATACTGCTGATACATTTGCCCTACAAAAGTAAACGTATATTAATATGGCTATTGTAAGGCTGCCTTTCAAGCAAACAACAAAAATATGTATCCTCCAGTTTTAACATTTATGAGCATTTTCATAATCCATTGTTTTAGCTCTCTGGGAAGGAGTGACAATTCATAAAGAGGATAGATGAGAATAGCACATGCTTTGCTGGGGGCAATGGGAAATAACTAAGGTGTGAAATAAGGCTTAACATACTTTCGTGCAGTCTCCGTGGGCTAATATCGGATTACTGATTTACTGTAAAGCATTCCAAACGAGAACAGAATCCGATGGCATCCCACCCACATAAACAGACTGGCGACACGAAGGATCAGTCACAGTACCGCTGCTGAGAACGAGGTGTTATCCTGTCTCTACTGAACTGCACACAGTAGTATCTGTAAAGTTAGCGCACAAACATTTCCCAGACATTACAGATGGAAGCCATGACCTCTTCTTTTAAAAGGGACAGCTGTGATTTTAAAACTGCAGACTGGACATAAAATGCTGAATCTCTCTCATCAACGTGCTGGACCACACAGGACTGTGCAGTAATTTATACCTATCCATACTGCAGCACTGACTTCAATGTATGGATGAGTGGAAATACACAGGTCCATGAAGCAGTCCCCAAGATACGATCTAGAACAGAACTGCATACCAATTAGAGAGCTGCAATGTCAGGGCCCTGAGCACTAAAAAAAATGTCCTTTTCTTCTTACATAATCAGTCTCTCTGGGGAAATGCAAGCAGGCGTGTTCCTATTACGAAGCACAAATATAATGTCCTGTGCATGAAAAACATGTTCTGAAGGCAGAGAAATACAGATTTACCAAGGAACTGTTCTCCGCAGAGATTGTTAGGCTATCAGTTCCTTTTTGGCTTTGAAAGCGCTGGATCAAAATGAATGCCAACATCAATAGTCATGCAAAAAGACTCTGCAAACAACTAGTACAGGCTCCACAAGTTAATGAATGTAATCTCTGAGCCATTAGTACAGCATAGCCTGATGTCAGAAATGGCCACAGGAGCTCCAGAGACGTGGAAAGAGAAGATATCATTATGACCACCCTTCACAGGACAGGTACTACTTACAGGGTCCAATTAAATTCAATAGGAAGAAAAAGAGAAAACACATTTTTCAAAAACGTCCATGCAGCACATTGCAAAATGTCTTTGTATGCTGTAGGTGTTTGACAAAGAGGAGCACTTAAAGGGCTTCTGTCACCCCGCAAAAGTCATTTTTTTTTTTTTTGGATAGTTACATTCCTTATAGCGCGATATAGGAGAATATAATGGTATTACTTACTTTCATGCAGCCCTTTAAAGGGACTGTCTGTGCAAAATAAAAACTTGGGCATTCCCTGAATATGGTCTAAAACAACAAAACAAATGGTATTCCCCTTTTTTCTCACCTGACTGTTCCTGCGCTGTGCTCCAGTCCTCCATGCTGCTGTATGTTTTCTTGGCTGCGGTAGTGATGTTCTATGCACACAAGTCACAGCTGCAGCCAATCACTGGCCTCAGGAGTGACGTGGGCATGGGACATCACTGCCACAGCCAGAATGCAGCAGGGTACAAAACGGATAAGTATGGCTTCTAGTTATTTTAGACCACTTACAGGGGCTGCTCGAGTTTTAAATTTAAATCAGACCTCTCATTTAAGCACCTTTTACTGCAGGATACAAAGACATAAAACAGTACATATACGTATATAAAAAGGTTATGGACACCTTTGAGCATTTTTTATGGACTTATTTTGGGCTAAAACAATTTCTGTAATAGGTTTTTATTTTTTTAAATGCTTCTGTAGCTTCTATGTTTCACAGTACACATAAGCTGCAGAATGCAGTTTAAAGTGAAATCCATGAAACTTTGAAGTGGTCAAAAAGCAGCTTAAAAGGGCAGGTCAGAGGTGGGCTTCAAAACCAAGATGATGCAGAAGCCAAACCATCCAAAGGTTTTAATAAAATCATATTCAACGCCCACAGCCTTTAAAGAGAAAGGTACATGTTAAATATAGAAGCTGACCTTCAATCTGACCTGGCTGCTGAGCTCCTTGGTATGGCTGCTGCTGCTGGACTCCTGGAGGATGAGCAGAGGAGGAAGAGGCAATACTGTCTGGTGTACTGGAACGTTCCTCTACAGGAGCACTGGGTGGACCTAGGCACAAAGGACAAGTGTGAATGTACATAGATGTCATGAAGTGTCGCACTGTAAAATACAACTGTCCAGTAACTCCTCTACTAAAACCTCAACACATATGGGCAGCTATGAGTACAGAGGCGTATTAAAGGTATTTCTATCACTGCATATATCTTTCAAATGCAAAGTATTAGGCTGCTTTCACAGTGTTTGATTTTGAGCCAAAGCAAGAAGCAGAGCTTAAAAACTCATACAGTATAATGTTCTGTGTTTCTGAACCTGGTTTTGGCTCAAAATCACTGATGAAAATCATTGATCAAACACTGTGTGGAAGCAGCCCAAAGAGCTCATCAGCAAACTTGTGCTGGGGATTTTCCACAGAGAAAATTACACGTTCCAATAAATGATACAGTGAAACTAATTCAATCATATTTGTAAGGCTACTTTCACACTGGCGTTTTGGCTTTCCGTTTGTGAGATCCGTCATGGGCTCTTACAAGAGGTCCGAAACGGATCAGTTTTGCCCTAATGCATTCTGAATGGATAAGGATCCGCTCAGATTTCAACAGTTTGCCTCCGATCAGTCACCATTCCGCTCTGGAGGCGGACACCAAAACTCTGCTTGCAGCGTATTGCTGCCCGCTTGATAAAACTGATCCATCCTGGCACGCAATGCAAGTCAATGGGGACGGATCAGTTTTCTCTGACACAATAGAAAACGGATCCGTCTCCCATTGACTTTCAATGGAGTTCATGACGGATCCGTCTTGACTATGTTACAGAGAATACAAACTGATCCGTTCATGACAGATGCATGCGGTTGTATTATTTTATCGGATCCGTTTCTGCAGATCCATGACGGATCCGGCCAAAACAAGAGTGTGAAAGTAGTCTAATATTAAAAGAAGTCCACAGGCTTTCCCATGGAGCTGCTGCAACATCAAGACACTGGGCCAATAAGAGAAATGCCAACTCCTTGTCAGCCGCTGTGTGGGACAACGCCTTCAAGGTGTGACCTGTCGGGATCCTAGAGGGCCGCATGGGACACACTGCTTATACCTACAGCATTTTTATTTCTCCTTTTGTCTATGGTCAGTCAATCGAGCTAAACCCAAATTGTACTAACTAGAAACAGAGCACATCTAAGTTGATAAAAATGTACTGTAATATATATATATATATATATATATATATATATATATATATACATATACACACACACACACACACATTTATAAAATGTAAAGATATAAATTACATTAACAGCTCTATTACAATCCAAACTCACCTGAAACGTGGTCCTCTGCAAGTCCAAAGGCCGACATGACATTTTTGTTGATTTCCTCTGGATTCTTCAGTGGATCAAAGGCAGACATACTGGCAGCCATAACATGGGTAGAAGGCTTGACTGAAGAGTCAGGGGCAGCAGGTTTCTCTTCTCGGCCATCTACAGTTTCTGTACCATTAAAGCAACAAAAGAACCTGAGCATCGAGCAATGATCTTGTCTTCTGGCAGACACTATAATGAACCAGTAATACCTGTGTCCGGTATGCTGCTACTTGGGATCCCAGGTTCGGTGGGTGGCTCTAAACAGTCCAACAGACGATTGACTTTGTTACGTAACTCTATCAACTCCCGCCGGAGATACTTCACTTGACTGGACTCTAGAGGTCGAGGCTGTCCATTAACTGAAGACAAGAGAGTAAACCACATTAATGGCAGGAGTGAACAGGTATGAACAGGCACATGTCAGGATAAGCAGAGTGTGAGTGTGATAGATAGATATCTATCTTTTTTTTTATATATATTTATTTTTATTTTTTCAGCCAGTTTATAAATATAAAGTTATACCTGCTGGGCAACGCCTTTAACTAGACCACAGAATTGTGCAGACGCCTTATAGATGACAGAGGCACTTACACTGCATCAATGATCTTATCCTAAGTTACTTAAAATTAAGTGATCTGGTTTATATACTTCTTCAGCAATGAAGCGGACAACAATAAAAAAATAAAAAAAGCGTCTTCTGAGTTCAGAGTATGTACGGGTTTCTCTGTAGACATCTGGTTGATATAATTAGAAAACTTGATGCCAAGAGAGAACAATTGTGATACACTGCAGAAAGCATTGAGGCAATCAGAAAAAAATGTGCACCAAAAAGATCCACAACATACGGGCAACATAAATGTGTCCGCAAGGCAACACATACAGCGCGTATCAGTAAAGAGCGAGGGGTCCTACCACTCAAGACCACCTCCCTCCATGAGCCAGAGCTGCTCACTACCAATGGCTCCAGCATACCTATGCATTAGATCGTCTGATACATGGATGGGCTGGTTCGGTCACAGTTCCTATTGATGTGTGGCATTGGCATCAATATAATCAAAATGGCCCAAGCAGGTCTTACTTTACCTTTTTTCGCACTGTAAAGCATACTGCCTACATATTTCTTATTCTTTTAAATAATGGGGGTCAATTGTCAAATACATCCATGCAACTGTAAGAGACACTGAAGGCTGCTGAGCTAAATGGATTAAAATGAACACGCACATACACAGTATAGTGTATATTATGTTACAGTACACTAAAAAGAGCCATAAAGAGGGGCCGCTGTACAAGGATATCATGCACTACTGTCACATGTATATTGGAGCAGGATCTACAGATCGTGGACAACGTGGATCTTCCACCACCTACTGGCAGAACTCTGTATGAACCAGGCCATTAGTCCTTATCCATACAAATGTGCTTACTGGACAATCTCCCACCCCCCAAAATATGATGTACTCGTGACAGTAAGAAGAAAAGATCTTTTTATATCTACTAATAGGGCATATGGAGAGCGGACGTCTTCATGAAGCACCAAGTACTATGGGTGTCTATAAACTGTACAATTGGTAGAAGGATGTATTCATTGGTTGCAGCAGCACATACGGTAATATGGCAAGGGCAACTAAATAATGTAAAAAGTGTTCATTTTGGTTCTATTATATTTTTTTTGACTGAAGTGGTAAAAAGCATGAAGGGCACTAGTGAAACAGGCTCTCGTGATAACAGACCAATAGTGCTCCACTGGACACTCAAAGGGGTTTTTAACTCTATATTCTATGCCATTGAAAATTAAAAAGTTACAGCCTTAGGGTCCATTCACACGTCCGTTGTTTCTTTCCTGATCTGTTCCGTTTTTTGCTGAACAGATCTGGACCAGATCTGGACCCATTCATTTTCAATGGGTCCTGAAAAAAAAAATCAGACATTGAGCTGTCCGTTTTTTTCCAGGACCCATTGAAAATGAATGGGTCCAGATCTGTTCAGCAAAAAACAGAACAGATCAGGAAAGAAAAAACGGACGTGTGAATAAGGCCTTATAAAAATTTACAAAACGGCTCCAACTGTGACATTCCCTTTACTTTGTTATAATGGCACCCTCTGGTGTTCAGTCTGTGTATGGTCATGTGCACGTCCTACTGAGTTAAATAAGTATGGTCAGCTCCAACTCCCACCGCCAACCAGATCTTTATGACTGATGTTCTTGACAGACAACAGAAAATGGTTCCTTTGTACTTCTCTTCTAAAGAGAGGAGAGCTCGTACTGTGTAAGGGTCTCACAAAGTAGTGGAACGAGTCACATACAGGAGAACCCAACCATAGAGCCATTTGTAAGACCCCACCCTCACTCTTCTCGAGTCATCTAGGAGGTGGTCACGGACTATGACATTTGTTAAGCTGCTCCTAGGGATATGGCAAAGACAGTGGTAGGACTCAGGAAAATTCTAACCGTTCATTTGAATGCTCACTCCCAATAAATATGGGCGCATCACCTGACAAATCAGCTCATTTCCTGGGCGTATGCGTCATTCATGAGACACCAAAGCTCCTAGTTTGTCGGCTGCATATAGCCCTTTGTAATTTGGGTGCGCTGCCAACGAACAAGAAAGCAGTAAGGGGGGGGTGAGCAATCATCGCAACGATCACTTATTCCCACATATTACCCATCACTGTTGCATGTAAATGCAGCCAACAATTGGAAATTACCGCAACTTCCTCAATCCCCATCAGCGCCTGTTTTTATATCCTACACAGAATGATCTTCCTCTGCAATCTGTGGCCGTTACAAAGAGAGAGCTGATGCAGAAAGGACACGCCTCCTGGAAAGGGACACGCCTCCTGAGCTGCAGTCTGAAGATCTAGCAAAGCAATTCTTACAGTGAATGGGGAGATCACTGGATCTATGTGAAGTACAGGGCAGGTTTTGAAAGTGACTGTTGTGTACTATATTATATTCGTTTTTCACATTAATCAGGGGAGAACCCCTTTAAAATTGGCTGCCCAGTGATCAGATGATCGCTCTAGGGTCTGGCACCTGGACCTCCAGTGAGCAGCTGATATCACTAGAATCTGTAGAAACGATACCCTTACTACACATATACCTACTAACTAGAATTTTTTAAGCAAATTATCATTCAATAAATAGGAAGGCCGTGCCACTAAGTAAATGATGTAAAATGGGTATTCCGATCTTGTAATAAGATGGCATATTGCTACGATCAGTGAGGATCCAACCTCTGGGACCTACTGAAGCTTATAATGAAGGTGGTATGACCCTGGGTTTTCCTACACAGCGGTGCTGCCAGCCCCATTCACTAGCTGCTGGGTCTCTTCCATTCTCAAGGTCAATGAGGGTCCCAAAGGTCTGAGCCCCAAGGATCATAAACTGATGGCTTAGTGTATGAGGAGTGTAACCCTGTAGTATAATTCTCTGCAGCACGATACTGTGCTTGTCCTCTCATCTCCTAAGGGCTTATGCAACTGACTATGTATTTTGCAGTCCACAAAAAAAAAGGATCGGCCAAAAATACAGATGACATCCGCTTGCATTCCGTATTTTGCGGAGCAGTACAGCTGGCCCCTAATAGAACAGTTCTATCCTTGTCCGTAATGCGGACAATAATAGGATATGTTCTATTTTTTTGAGGAACGGACAGAAGGACACAGAATTTTCACTGAGGAACCTCTGTTGTTTTTACGTACCCATTAAAATGAATGGTTCTGCATACAGTCCGCAAAGAAAGAAAAAAAAAGAAAAAACGGACGCGGAAAGAAAATGCGTTTGTGTGCATGAGCCCTAACTCCTATGGGGCTGATCTTCCAGCAGTATAATAATGCTCTGAATATCCAGGTGAAGCACACAATACCTCTGGTCACAGCACAGAGGCTCAATCTGTGACACAGCATGTGGCGTCAGATGAAAGTATTAGGAATAGTAATGCAGGTATGTCATAAGGCTGAAGGGAGTCGTTATAACAAGTCTAAACTAGAAATGTTGCAGTAAGCCACCACCTACCAAACAGGGTCAGCTTCAAAATCCTACTGCATTGTATGGCAAACGATAAATCGGAGCTGTCAAAAATAGTTATAAGGTCTCCATCTGTAGACAAAAAACAGTACACCGATTATTAACAGAGAGCAAACATTGTCATTTACATAACATATTAACAAGTAGAAACGTAGGTTAGATTTTAAAAGCAAATTGTAGCCGTGGCTGAACGTCCTAGATCTGAAGGAGACGTAAGAAGAGCACCTCCAAATACAAAGAGTCATGTCTAACTGATTGTCCTACTGCTAACTAATACTTCCTACCCGGATACCTAATAGGAGCTCATCTCCGATTCACTTACTACATTCCTGCAATACATCCTGTACCATTCTGGGCCACTGTCCCCCAGAGGTCAGACAAGGATCCCCCCTCCCCCAATAAAACCCATTTATAACATGCCAACCAGACACGCTGGGACGCCGCTCCATCTGTAAACGGCACATCCTGCTAGCTCCACCTTGTGGGAATATTGGTTAGTTTACATTTCCACGCTGGATGATGATGTGGCATGTGCACAGTATTTGCTCACAATAATGAAAAGTACATTACGACTGAAGCAATCTATTCCAGGCATGAAGGAAGGAAGTCACTAAGCAATGCCCCAGCAACTAAAACCTAAATGTAAATGATAGGATCAAATACTAGTACAGTATAAAAGGGACGGGCTATCCAGGAGATTTGTGTAAGGCCTGGCTATAGTATCCATTCATAGATCTAGTTTCACACTAGGGCTAGGGCCCCGGCAGGCTCTCTGTAATCCGGCATTGCCAGAAGCTTGAAACGGCCTCAGCAGCGATATAACACTCCAGTTAGCGCACAGGAGGTTCCTTTGGAAATTCGCAGGATTGTGTGTGCGGGTTTATAAAGGGCCACTATGGCTCAGTTTACAGTTGCGTTTGGAAAACGGTATCCTGATCTGGCTGAAGAGCAGGCTACCAAAGCCTACCATATCCGGCAATGACCATGCACCACCGGATCCCCACTTGCTATATAATGGGATCCGGTGGTGATCTGGCTGCTATTCAGGCATAAATGCCTGGTTTGGCAGGACAAATACCGCTGCATGCTGGAACAGCCCGTCGGATCGGGCTACTAGCTTCACAACACTACTGTGAATGTAGACTTAGCCCTGAAAAACAAGAAAATGAAGCCTAACCTGCTCTGCAAAGGTTAGCTGTAGAACTTTCTACATGGACATCTGAAAGCTGCAGCAGAAAGCTGTTAAATACGGTTAGGCTACTTTCACATCTGCGTTTTCCTTTTCACTATTGAGATCCGTCAGAGGATCACAATACAAGAGGAAAAGGATTCAGTTTCGTCTCCGTTCACTGTCAATGGGGACAAAACTGAACTAAAAATGGAGTACACCAGAATGCATTCCACTCCGCTGCATTCCCATGACCCACACAAAAATGCTGCAAGCAGCATTGTTGTGTGCGCCATGGGATGCTGATCGAGACGGATCCGTTGTGAAACACAATGTAAGTCAGCTTCTCAGTAAACCTCCCAGCCTTTTTATCTTGCTTCCTCCGCTACAGCTAGTTTCCTTTCACCCCAATTATGCATTGGCTTAGCAGTGCAGAGAAGTGGTGATAGACCTGAAAAGGACCTGAGTGATGTCATGATGTGGGCGGGGCTCTGGTGCTGTGTGCGCCAGGTTAGTGCTACCCTCTAAGGGCTCTTTCACACTTGCGTTGTTGGGTTCAGGCATAGAGTTCGGTCGTCGGGGCTCTTTGCCGGAAGAATCCTGATCAGGATTATCCCCATGCATTCTGAATGGAGTGAAATCCGTTCAGGATGCATCAGGATGCCTTCAGTTCCAGAACAGAACGTTTTTTGGCCGGAGAAAATACAGCAGCATGCTGCGCTTTTTGCTCCGGCCAAAAATCCTGAACACTTGCCGCAAGGCCGGATGCGGAATTAATGCCCATTGAAAGGCATTAATCCGGATCCGGCCTTAAGCTAAACGTCGTTTCGGCACATTACCGGATCCGACGTTTATCTTTTTCTGAATGGTTACCATGGCTGCCGGGACGCTAAAGTCCTGGTTGCCATGGTAAAGTGTAGTGGGGAGCGGGGGAGCAGTATACTTACCGTCCGTGCGGCTCCCGGGGCGCTCCAGAATGACGTCAGAGCGCCCCATGCGCATGGATGACGTGATCCATGCGACACGTCATCCATGCGCGTGGGGCGCCCTGACGTCACTCTGAAGCGCCCCGGGAGCCGCACGGACGGTAAGTATACTGCTCCCCCGCTCCCCACTACTACTATGGCAGCCAGGACTTTAATAGCGTCCTGGGTGCCATAGTAACACTGAACGCATTTTGAAGACGGATCCGTCTTCAAATGCTTTCAGTTCACTTGCGTTGTTACGGATCCGGCGGGCACCTCGGGCAAATGGAGTGCACGACTGATCCGGACAACGCAAGTGTGAAAGAGCCCCAAGTTGTCAAATATTATCCCTCTCCATGTAATGACCACTGATGCCCTATAACAAGTCTGGACATGCTGGGAATTGTAGTTCCCTCCTCTTATATCCATCTCCCTGTAATGTCAACTGTCACTAGAGGGGAAGATCTAATACATTTCTGACAGATGGGAAGGTTTCCCTCACAACAGGCATTTTCTGATTTGTATACATTTATTATTCTGGTCTATTACAGTTCCACATGGTGTAACCAAATCTATTTTGTACTATTACTAACTAGGAGAATCCTTCCAACAAAATGGCCACTCTCGCAGTGCGTGACAAAAGTTATGTAAACCCAGATGCCTCCTCCTATACTTCCTGCCTTACGTGTACCAGCAGGAGAGGGGGAGAGGACATGGCTGCAGCCTGAGACAACAATGCACTGCTTTCCTATTCTATTTTTCATGGTCTGCAATTGTGATATCTGACAAAACAAGGGTAAATAACAGACACATAAGGAGATTATGTTTGTCTGTATTTCTGGCTTTAGTTCCCCTTTACAGTTGTCATTATGGCAGTACCACTCCCTGGGAGATGTCTGCAATGTTGAATGTGATGGAATGATTCACAGTAGGGCTGCAGTAAACGATTAATAGAGTACTCTAATAAGAAAAAATGAATTAACTCAGACCCCCTGCCATCAGTCCCCAACACCCTTCGTTCCCCCCTGTGCGATCAGCCCAAGTGCTCCACTCCCCCACCCCAGTGCCTTCAGCTCCCCCTCCAATGCCACCAGCTCCCCCATGTCATCAGTTGCTCCCCCTACTGCCATCAGTTCCCCCACTCCCCATCCTAGCCATCAGTGCCCAGTAGCAGCGCCAGTGAACTAAAATGTCCTGACTATGTGTATACGTCAGGATCCAGTGCAGCATTGTGAGAGCAGGCGGGTGACCATGGAACGTGAGTAATAGCAAGCTCTTCACTCACACTCTGGTCACATGGCACAAACTAATCATCAATTTGACAATTTGATTAATTTGAGTAATAGTTTTAGCCCTAATACACAGTAATTGGAGCTACAAGGAAACTATGTAATTTCACAACCTAATAACAGATCCTCCTTCTGACTGTTGACAGGTACAGAACATTCAAGACAGGGTCTCACCCCTCGTGCCCAGCAGCTCAGGTTTTTTTATTTTTTTTACTGTGCACCCTACAACTTCTGGGTTAATCCTCTAAAACCAACATAAAAAAAGCCAGCAATGTCAAGTGTCCTCAGCCTTCATACTGGGCAGCACATATTGCACACTACACAACGCCCGAGGAGGTGACAGTTACTTATATAACTCCCTCCGTATCTCTGACATATGTAGTTTATATTCAGCTCGGGGGAGGGTAACTTAATCCCTGACGTACAAAGCCTGTATCTCTGGTTCTAACTACTGCTGGTGTCACTTATTCCACCTACACCTCTGCCACTGTATACCTTTTGCAGAATATAACATTAACCCCAAGACACTACTTTACACCAGTTCCTGACATTAACCCCTTCACTACCTTAAAGGGAATCTGTCACCAGTTTTATGGTGTCCGAACTAAGGGCGACAAACTAGTGACAGGTCCCCTTAGCAGAATGCTGGGTCACTTTCTTTAACTGACCCAGCAGTTTTGCTAAAATCATGGGCCAAACAGTTCTGCAACGTGCAAAACGAGTCCCCATATTCATGAGCTTATGGCTTTCTCCACCAGCCTTCTGCTAAGTCATATGGCAAAAACTGTCAGGTGGACGGGGAGAGCCTTGAGCTCATGAAGATGGAGACTCATTGGGATGCGCTGAAACTGTTAAAACCTAGCAGCATAAAACTGCTGACAGATTCCATTTAAACCACCAGGCAAGTTTTAGCGAGTATGAAATATTTTTTCCCTACATTCTGTTGTCTAAAACCTGTGTGTGTCCCATCACAGTTATTATTGGGGTTCACCAAGATTAACAATTACAGCACATGAATTGGACAGGACATAAAATGTGCTAGTTTGTGGATATGTGACCACTGGTGCCCCTTGCAGGGGGAACACCAAAAAGTTCATTATACATAGTAAGTAGCTCTCCATTAAAAAGGGCTGCCTCATAACAATTTAACCCCTATTCACAAGATGGGGGATAAGTGTCTGATAGGAAGAAGTTCAACCAGTGGGGCTACCGCTGATATCTACAATGGGGCTGTTCTATTCAACTCCATAGGACTTCCAGAGGCAGCTGAGCACTCGTACTCTGCCATCTCCGGCAGCCCCATTGATTTGAATGGTGTGGTGGACATGCATGCAGGCTGGCGCTCCATTCAAGTGGCGGAACACTGCTCCTGTTCCAGTGATCGTCGAGGGGCCCCCTACCGATCAGACAACTGTTTAAGCTCTGTACCATTCTCTGCACAGAAGTCTAACAGTTATAAACTGTAGTGCGTAGTTTCTCGTGCACCGGTCGCTTGTAGGTTTTATGCTTCGGTGTTGATTGGTGCACATACCTTCACTCCCAGTGCCCTGCTCTTCTCATTCTTGCCGTGAACTGGAACCGGGGCTTAGTGCACAGGTTGTGAAGTCTACCAGCACTACTGCCATTCATGTAAGCAGAGACTTGCCACCGCACTTCTTGTAATCAGTCTCTGCTGCTAAAAACTGATTTCATCTAACTTCCAGCAGAGGGTGGCAAATGGTCAGGAAGTGAGACCCCCAGTGGCTGGCACTTTGGAGCAATTTTACGGTGGCAGGACATTATTTTCGGTAACTAAAATAATGTGTGTGTCTGAGGTGTGTGAAAGGTTTTTTAAATCAGTAAATTTTGCTACACAGCATGGTCATGAATAAGACAGTTTGTCGAAACGCGTAGACCGCAAAGCGCTCTGATCAGCACATGGAATTTTGAAAAGAATTATAATAAAAAGGCTGGATTTTATCTGTAGTGCATGTGCTGGATTTTTCTGTCCCTTAAATAATATATAATGTTATTTAGTAGATTGCCTCTCAATAAGTGACCATTAATGGGAGTCTGTCAACACTATTTAGGGTAGGCCCCTTGAAGCATAAACCATAACTTTCCAGTCCTCTGATACCAAGACACGCTTCTTTTTATCTTCATGCAAATAAGGTCGGTGGACAGGGCCACTCCGTTTGGTGCACCCGGCTTCCTGCGTCATCGCTGACGGCTGTAAAATCTCAGGAACCGTCAATCAAACAACAGAGGTGGTTTCTGAGCGGTCTTACTGGAGGAGCAGGGCGACCCATGGCATTTGCATAAAAGTAACTATTTCTCAAGATTAGAAGACTGGATTTTCTCAAAATACATATGGTTATACTTCAGGGCTCCTAACCTATATGGCGGTATGCTTACTTTGAAAAGGAGTTTTGGGGGTGACCGACTCCCTTTAATAAAGCATGAAACGTACCTTCATCTTTATACTTAATGGTAACTTCATCATTAGTTAAGAGCTTCCCTCGAAAAACCCTTTGCATCATCAAGACCAGTTCATCGTAAGTGATGTCCTCATTGTGGATGGGAATTCTCCGGATGTCTTCCCCAAGCTGGGCCTTTATGATCAGCTTACCACTTAGGTCCAGCTGTCCGTTCATTGTGGCCTCCGTGATGGCTGAGGCAGCTACATGGAATAAGAGGAAAGGTAGAAAACAAAATTAGACATTTTCGAAATTCAAATAAAATTTCTAATGGTTTGCACAAGAAAAATAGGCTCTGTAGAAGTCCTTAAATTCAGATCATTTAACACACGAGGCTATCCTGCCCCTACATGTGTATGACCAGCGCACAGCGGAGCCGAGTATGTCATACGTTACATATATGCTGGATGGCAGCAGAAAACGTGCAAAAAGATTAGTATAAAAAAAATAAAAAATATGTCCTCCTGGGCAGCAATCACACCGACCCCTCCCTACACACGCCAAATATGGAGCATAATGTTCTGCAAATAAAAATCTGTTCAATTCAGAGATTGTTTTGGCAGCAAACATTAATTTCTGCGAGTCCCGAGGGACAGTACCTGCCACGTGTGAGTATTTTCAGATTTTCTGTTCCGATTTTGCGAGTGAAAAATCCACCGTGTATAAGATTATAATAAATCTCATCCACAGACTTCAGAAAAAAAATAAAATCTGTGTCAAAACCGAGGCTTGTTTCACATCTGCGTTAAGCTAAATAAGGATACTGTCTGAGTGCAACCCGCATTTTTTTTGCAGACCCATTGACTTCTATGGGTTTGAGGTCTGCATTTTGCACCAGAATAGGACATGTTCTCTTTGTGGAACTGACATATGGATGTGGAAAACACATTTACATCAGTGTGCTTTCCACATCTGTATGTGCGTTCTGCAAAAAAAAAATGCCATTCTGGTCCTCAAAATGCAGATCTCAAACCCATAGAAGTCAATGGCTCAGCAAAATAAAGTGGGCCACACATGGACAGTATCCTTATTTAGTGGATGTGCAAGACCACAAAACGGATACAGTCATGTGCACGAGGCGTAATCTTTTTCAGTCCTGCCTTGTGAAGTGTTTATCTTGGCATATCATATGTGATACATGTATGATACCACAATTATCAGCCCAGGGAACACGGTCCGTGTGCAGGTTGCATCGCCCAGGCTGACCGCAATCTCCTCACCCGAACTGACTATCACAGTAATTTATCATACAGCCAGTCTCTATCTGATCGGGGGGTATGTATACATGATGAGGGGAGTACATGACAATCACCCCGCGGTCAGATACAGACTGGTTGTATCATACATTACTATCATACAGCCAGTCTCTATCTGATCGGGGGGTATGTATACAGGATGAGGTGAGTACATGACAATCACCCCGTGGTCAGATACAGTCTGGTTTTATCATACATTACTATCATACAGCCAGTCTCTATCTGATCGGGGGGTATGTATACAGGATGAGGCGAGTACATGACAATCACCCCGTGGTCAGATACAGACTGGTTTTATCATACATTACTATCATACAGCCAGTCTCTATCTGATCGGGGGGTATGTATACAGGATGAGGTGAGTACACTACAATCGCCCTGCGGTCAGATACAGACTGGTTGTATCATACAGTCAGTCTCTATCTGATCGGGGGGTATGTATACAGGATGAGGTGAGTACACGACAATCGCCCCGCGGTCAGATACAGTCTGGTTGTATCATACAGCCAGTCTCTATCTGATCGGGGGGTATGTATACATGATGAGGTGAGTACATGACAATCGCCCCGCGGTCAGATACAGACTGGTTTCATCATACATTACTATCATACAGCCAGTCTCTATCTGATCGGGGGGTATGTATACAGGATGAGGTGAGTACACGACAATCGCCCCGTGGTCAGATACAGACTGGTTTCATCATACATTACTATCATACAGCCAGTCTCTATCTGATCGGGGGGTATGTATACAGGATGAGGTGAGTACACGACAATCGCCCCGCGGTCAGATACAGACTGGTTGTCTCATACAGCCAGTCTCTATCTGATCGGGGGGTATGTATACATGATGAGGTGAGTACATGACAATCACCCCGTGGTCAGATACAGTCTGGTTGTATCATACATTACTATCATACAGCCAGTCTCTATCTGATCGGGGGGTATGTATACAGGATGAGGTGAGTACACTACAATCGCCCTGCGGTCAGATACAGACTGGTTGTATCATACATTACTATCATACAGCCAGTCTCTATCTGATCGGGGGGTATGTATACAGGATGAGGTGAGTACACGACAATCGCCCCGCGGTCAGATACAGTCTGGTTGTATCATACATTACTATCATACAGCCAGTCTCTATCTGATCGGGGGGTATGTATACAGGATGAGGTGAGTACACGACAATCGCCCCGTGGTCAGATACAGACTGGTTTCATCATACATTACTATCATACAGCCAGTCTCTATCTGATCGGGGGGTATGTATACAGGATGAGGTGAGTACACGACAATCGCCCCGTGGTCAGATACAGACTGGTTTCATCATACATTACTATCATACAGCCAGTCTCTATCTGATCGGGGGGTATGTATACAGGATGAGGTGAGTACACGACAATCGCCCCGCGGGCAGATACAGTCTGGTTGTATCATACATTACTATCATACAGCCAGTCTCTATCTGATCGGGGGGTATGTATCCAGGATGAGGTGAGTACACGACAATCGCCCCGCAGGCAGATACAGTCTGGTTGTATCATACATTACTATCATACAGCCAGTCTCTATCTGATCGGGGGGTATGTATACAGGATGAGGTGAGTACACGACAATCGCCCCGCAGGCAGATACAGTCTGGTTGTATCATACATTACTATCATACAGCCAGTCTCTATCTGATCGGGGGGTATGTATACAGGATGAGGTGAGTACACTACAATCGCCCCGCGGTCAGATACAGACTGGTTGTATCATACATTACTATCATACAGTCAGTCTCTATCTGATCGGGGGGTATGTATACAGGATGAGGTGAGTACACGACAATCGCCCCGCGGTCAGATACAGTCTGGTTGTATCATACATTACTATCATACAGCCAGTCTCTATCTGATCGGGGGGTATGTATACAGGATGAGGTGAGTACACGACAATCGCCCCGTGGTCAGATACAGACTGGTTTCATCATACATTACTATCATACAGCCAGTCTCTATCTGATCGGGGGGTATGTATACAGGATGAGGTGAGTACACGACAATCGCCCCGCGGTCAGATACAGACTGGTTTCATCATACATTACTATCATACAGCCAGTCTCTATCTGATCGGGGGGTATGTATACAGGATGAGGTGAGTACACGACAATCGCCCCGCAGGCAGATACAGTCTGGTTGTATCATACA
Source organism: Bufo bufo (assembly GCF_905171765.1). NCBI lineage: Eukaryota > Metazoa > Chordata > Amphibia > Anura > Bufonidae > Bufo > Bufo bufo. The sequence continues at coordinate 423,157,001 of NC_053391.1, read as the reverse complement.
TTACTATCATACAGCCAGTCTCTATCTGATCGGGGGGTATGTATACAGGATGAGGTGAGTACACTACAATCGCCCTGCGGTCAGATACAGACTGGTTGTATCATACATTACTATCATACAGCCAGTCTCTATCTGATCGGGGGGTATGTATACAGGATGAGGTGAGTACACGACAATCGCCCCGTGGTCAGATACAGACTGGTTTCATCATACATTACTATCATACAGCCAGTCTCTATCTGATCGGGGGGTATGTATACAGGATGAGGTGAGTACACGACAATCGCCCCGCAGGCAGATACAGTCTGGTTGTATCATACATTACTATCATACAGCCAGTCTCTATCTGATCGGGGGGTATGTATACAGGATGAGGTGAGTACACGACAATCGCCCCGCAGGCAGATACAGACTGGTTGTATCATACATTACTATCATACAGCCAGTCTGTATCTGATCGGGGGGTATGTATACAGGATGAGGTGAGTACACGACAATCGCCCCGCGGTCAGATACAGACTGGTTGTATCATACATTACTATCATACAGCCAGTCTCTATCTGATCGGGGGGTATGTATACAGGATGAGGTGAGTACACGACAATCGCCCCGTGGTCAGATACAGACTGGTTTCATCATACATTACTATCATACAGCCAGTCTCTATCTGATCGGGGGGTATGTATACAGGATGAGGTGAGTACACGACAATCGCCCCGCGGTCAGATACAGACTGGTTTCATCATACATTACTATCATACAGCCAGTCTCTATCTGATCGGGGGGTATGTATACAGGATGAGGTGAGTACACGACAATCGCCCCGTGGTCAGATACAGACTGGTTTCATCATACATTACTATCATACAGCCAGTCTCTATCTGATCGGGGGGTATGTATACAGGATGAGGTGAGTACACGACAATCGCCCCGCAGGCAGATACAGTCTGGTTGTATCATACATTACTATCATACAGCCAGTCTCTATCTGATCGGGGGGTATGTATACAGGATGAGGTGAGTACACGACAATCGCCCCGCGGTCAGATACAGACTGGTTTCATCATACATTACTATCATACAGCCAGTCTCTATCTGATCGGGGGGTATGTATACAGGATGAGGTGAGTACACGACAATCGCCCCGTGGTCAGATACAGACTGGTTTCATCATACATTACTATCATACAGCCAGTCTCTATCTGATCGGGGGGTATGTATACAGGATGAGGTGAGTACACGACAATCGCCCCGTGGTCAGATACAGACTGGTTTCATCATACATTACTATCATACAGCCAGTCTCTATCTGATCGGGGGGTATGTATACAGGATGAGGTGAGTACACGACAATCGCCCCGCGGTCAGATACAGACTGGTTGTCTCATACAGCCAGTCTCTATCTGATCGGGGGGTATGTATACATGATGAGGTGAGTACATGACAATCACCCCGTGGTCAGATACAGTCTGGTTGTATCATACATTACTATCATACAGCCAGTCTCTATCTGATCGGGGGGTATGTATACAGGATGAGGTGAGTACACTACAATCGCCCTGCGGTCAGATACAGACTGGTTGTATCATACATTACTATCATACAGCCAGTCTCTATCTGATCGGGGGGTATGTATACAGGATGAGGTGAGTACACGACAATCGCCCCGCGGTCAGATACAGTCTGGTTGTATCATACATTACTATCATACAGCCAGTCTCTATCTGATCGGGGGGTATGTATACAGGATGAGGTGAGTACACGACAATCGCCCCGTGGTCAGATACAGACTGGTTTCATCATACATTACTATCATACAGCCAGTCTCTATCTGATCGGGGGGTATGTATACAGGATGAGGTGAGTACACGACAATCGCCCCGTGGTCAGATACAGACTGGTTTCATCATACATTACTATCATACAGCCAGTCTCTATCTGATCGGGGGGTATGTATACAGGATGAGGTGAGTACACGACAATCGCCCCGCGGGCAGATACAGTCTGGTTGTATCATACATTACTATCATACAGCCAGTCTCTATCTGATCGGGGGGTATGTATACAGGATGAGGTGAGTACACGACAATCGCCCCGCAGGCAGATACAGTCTGGTTGTATCATACATTACTATCATACAGCCAGTCTCTATCTGATCGGGGGGTATGTATACAGGATGAGGTGAGTACACGACAATCGCCCCGCAGGCAGATACAGTCTGGTTGTATCATACATTACTATCATACAGCCAGTCTCTATCTGATCGGGGGGTATGTATACAGGATGAGGTGAGTACACGACAATCGCCCCGCAGGCAGATACAGACTGGTTGTATCATACATTACTATCATACAGCCAGTCTGTATCTGATCGGGGGGTATGTATACAGGATGAGGTGAGTACACGACAATCGCCCCGCGGTCAGATACAGACTGGTTGTATCATACATTACTATCATACAGCCAGTCTCTATCTGATCGGGGGGTATGTATACAGGATGAGGTGAGTACACGACAATCGCCCCGTGGTCAGATACAGACTGGTTTCATCATACATTACTATCATACAGCCAGTCTCTATCTGATCGGGGGGTATGTATACAGGATGAGGTGAGTACACGACAATCGCCCCGTGGTCAGATACAGACTGGTTTCATCATACATTACTATCATACAGCCAGTCTCTATCTGATCGGGGGGTATGTATACAGGATGAGGTGAGTACACGACAATCGCCCCGTGGTCAGATACAGACTGGTTTCATCATACATTACTATCATACAGCCAGTCTCTATCTGATCGGGGGGTATGTATACAGGATGAGGTGAGTACACGACAATCGCCCCGCAGGCAGATACAGTCTGGTTGTATCATACATTACTATCATACAGCCAGTCTCTATCTGATCGGGGGGTATGTATACAGGATGAGGTGAGTACACGACAATCGCCCCGCGGTCAGATACAGACTGGTTTCATCATACATTACTATCATACAGCCAGTCTCTATCTGATCGGGGGGTATGTATACAGGATGAGGTGAGTACACGACAATCGCCCCGTGGTCAGATACAGACTGGTTTCATCATACATTACTATCATACAGCCAGTCTCTATCTGATCGGGGGGTATGTATACAGGATGAGGTGAGTACACGACAATCGCCCCGTGGTCAGATACAGACTGGTTTCATCATACATTACTATCATACAGCCAGTCTCTATCTGATCGGGGGGTATGTATACAGGATGAGGTGAGTACACGACAATCGCCCCGCGGTCAGATACAGACTGGTTGTCTCATACAGCCAGTCTCTATCTGATCGGGGGGTATGTATACATGATGAGGTGAGTACATGACAATCACCCCGTGGTCAGATACAGTCTGGTTGTATCATACATTACTATCATACAGCCAGTCTCTATCTGATCGGGGGGTATGTATACAGGATGAGGTGAGTACACTACAATCGCCCTGCGGTCAGATACAGACTGGTTGTATCATACATTACTATCATACAGCCAGTCTCTATCTGATCGGGGGGTATGTATACAGGATGAGGTGAGTACACGACAATCGCCCCGCGGTCAGATACAGTCTGGTTGTATCATACATTACTATCATACAGCCAGTCTCTATCTGATCGGGGGGTATGTATACAGGATGAGGTGAGTACACGACAATCGCCCCGTGGTCAGATACAGACTGGTTTCATCATACATTACTATCATACAGCCAGTCTCTATCTGATCGGGGGGTATGTATACAGGATGAGGTGAGTACACGACAATCGCCCCGTGGTCAGATACAGACTGGTTTCATCATACATTACTATCATACAGCCAGTCTCTATCTGATCGGGGGGTATGTATACAGGATGAGGTGAGTACACGACAATCGCCCCGCAGGCAGATACAGTCTGGTTGTATCATACATTACTATCATACAGCCAGTCTCTATCTGATCGGGGGGTATGTATACAGGATGAGGTGAGTACACGACAATCGCCCCGCAGGCAGATACAGTCTGGTTGTATCATACATTACTATCATACAGCCAGTCTCTATCTGATCGGGGGGTATGTATACAGGATGAGGTGAGTACACGACAATCGCCCCGCAGGCAGATACAGTCTGGTTGTATCATACATTACTATCATACAGCCAGTCTCTATCTGATCGGGGGGTATGTATACAGGATGAGGTGAGTACACTACAATCGCCCCGCGGTCAGATACAGACTGGTTGTATCATACATTACTATCATACAGTCAGTCTCTATCTGATCGGGGGGTATGTATACAGGATGAGGTGAGTACACGACAATCGCCCCGCGGTCAGATACAGTCTGGTTGTATCATACATTACTATCATACAGCCAGTCTCTATCTGATCGGGGGGTATGTATACAGGATGAGGTGAGTACACGACAATCGCCCCGTGGTCAGATACAGACTGGTTTCATCATACATTACTATCATACAGCCAGTCTCTATCTGATCGGGGGGTATGTATACAGGATGAGGTGAGTACACGACAATCGCCCCGTGGTCAGATACAGACTGGTTTCATCATACATTACTATCATACAGCCAGTCTCTATCTGATCGGGGGGTATGTATACAGGATGAGGTGAGTACACGACAATCGCCCCGCAGGCAGATACAGTCTGGTTGTATCATACATTACTATCATACAGCCAGTCTCTATCTGATCGGGGGGTATGTATACAGGATGAGGTGAGTACACTACAATCGCCCTGCGGTCAGATACAGACTGGTTGTATCATACATTACTATCATACAGCCAGTCTCTATCTGATCGGGGGGTATGTATACAGGATGAGGTGAGTACACGACAATCGCCCCGTGGTCAGATACAGACTGGTTTCATCATACATTACTATCATACAGCCAGTCTCTATCTGATCGGGGGGTATGTATACAGGATGAGGTGAGTACACGACAATCGCCCCGCAGGCAGATACAGTCTGGTTGTATCATACATTACTATCATACAGCCAGTCTCTATCTGATCGGGGGGTATGTATACAGGATGAGGTGAGTACACGACAATCGCCCCGCAGGCAGATACAGACTGGTTGTATCATACATTACTATCATACAGCCAGTCTGTATCTGATCGGGGGGTATGTATACAGGATGAGGTGAGTACACGACAATCGCCCCGCGGTCAGATACAGACTGGTTGTATCATACATTACCAGAGGTCGCAATAACGCCTGTACAAGCGTCAGACGCCTGTTCAGGCCATTTTACTCCCTGGAAAAAGTCTAAAGCGTACCGATACGCCTTAGACTTTTCCCTGCTATTCATCAGCGCAGTGAGCGCTGTGAACGGCACAGGCAGCGCACCGATGCTGCTGCTGCCTGAAACAACCAATAGCAAGGCTCCTTACAGTAAGGAGCTTTGTTATTGGTCAGTTTGAGCGGGCTGCCGGAGCTTATGGCACACCACTCTGAAGGGAGGAAGGAGGCGTGCGATCCTTACTGGCGGGGTAAGTGGCCTTGCAGTGAAATTTAGTGGGGGTCCCGGATAAGCGCCTTGTTTTCCTCTCTAATGATGAGTCTGAAGCGCTCAGCCGAGCACTGTCTCTCCTCCCTGCTGAGTGCGGTAGTGAAGACGGCCTCAATAGAAGGTCTAGGGGACCGTCTTCACTACCGCGCTCAGCAGTGAGGAAAAGTGGCTGAGCACTTCAGACTCCTGCTTATAGAAGTCAGCGGGGGTCCCAGCGCTGGACACGCCAACAGGAGACCTCCATAACTGACAGACCTGTCACCTGTAGACCTCTACCTAGGTCACCTGTTAGTTTTCTTATGAATCCATCAAGGATGTATTGCAGCATGTTCCATCAGACGCTGCTATAAGGATTTCTTCTGTAATGCGGAGCCGCATGGCGGCACATGGTGCTACAAGGACTGCATGTGGCCATTTACAGCCTCCAGGACATACAGTCCCTCTGCCAAGTGCATGAAGTCTTCGATCTAAAATTGTATAATCCAATAACCAAAGCGGTGGTGGCAATTTTGTGGCATGAGATAGGGCAACAGGGTCATGGAAGACGAACTCCCCTTTATAGCAAGATCAAGCATAACAAAAAGCCTCTAGATCAGGGATAAGCAACCTCTGGAACTCCAGCTGTTCTGAAACTACAACTCCCAGTATCCTCCTTTCACTTCTTTGGGAGTTACAAGAACAGCTGAGCAAGTGTGCATGCTGGGAGTTGTAGTTTCACAGCAGCGCTGGAGTGCCAAAGGTTGCTGCACCCTAGATCAGTGGTTATCACCGCGTGATGACATCATCCAGATCCATAACATGCGACTGTGGCGGTGCAAGGTATGTGCCCGGGTCTTTCGCTTGTGCCCTTGGCACCAGCATGCACCACCATCCATTGTACCTGTGTCCTGCTCCGCCAGTGCCTCAGGTCTCTTCAGAGTCTACCAACAGCCCCGGTGGCACCGACATACCCACCTGAGAGCTCATCTACAAGGACGTAACTTTGGAGGGCAGCAATGGCCAAGTGATGGATGGCATACCCCAGTGACCAGCGGCACAGAAACCGCAGCAAAAATTAAAGGGATTGTCCCAAGATCAACACTTATTTACCTATCCATACTTGACCCAGAGAACATTAGAACATGGTAACCAAAGTGGGACGCATTTCCCATGCAACAACAATTCTGGGGAGTCAATTCTTGTGACTCTATATTGTACCATTTCTCTATTATTCCCACTAGAACTTATGAACGAATTGCTAGTAGTCTGCAAAAAATGTAACATTACTATCATACAGCCAGTGCGGGGTCAGGTTATGTGGCCTACAAACGGACCATGATTCCTGAGCCGTTCATGGTCGTTTGCATAAGCCCTATAACTCATACTGAGCCCCCATAGCTCTGCCAGCTACAGAACCCCAAAAGTCAGTACAGTGACTAGGCGGATGGCAGTCCCGACACGTGCATACTAAAGTGCAGCCGTCGGACCAAGGATGGCTGGCAGGAGGCGGTGACACGCCACCTCCTGCAGAAGAGAAGAGGGTGAGGGACCAGAGGAGCAGAAAACGCCAAAGGAGCGGTCATGTGACCGTGAAGAGGATTCTGCCGCTTCTACTGGGGGTAATTGGCTTCCATCATCTACTCTCCACAGGTTAGATTAAGGGCATTTTTTTTAGGTAGGTCCGGAGAACAGCTTTAACCAGTTGTGGACTCCCCACTACATCCAGGTGGTACACATTTCTCTGTAAGGACATTTCCGAACGTCCTTGCAGAGTTAAAAGCTGCACAGAGACTGTACAGCTGTAGGATTGTGGAGTCTGATGTCAGTGATAGTGGGGCAGAGACAGTTTTATACTGTTCATGCCTTCTCCATTGCTGTATATAAGGCACTCAATGAGCTAGTCCTAGAAATGAATCCATGAGCTGCTGGGTCTTAGCAGACCCAGATCAGTTCTGCAGACAGGCTCAACAGCCTTATATAACCTTCTGCCTGTAACTCAGAAAAAAATACAATGTTCTAATGCTCTCCAAAGATCAACTTATAGGGGATAATAAAAAGATTCTACTAGCATGCACTGCAGCTTCCAGCCCCACCCATGAAGTCTGTAACCCATATATCCGCTATATCAAAATGAAAAAAAAAAAAAAAAAAAAAGGGGACATCATTTATGAAAATATTCTGGTTGACTATTTGTTTTGCTTTTTAAAAAAATTTTTTATTTATATAATTTTTAGTTTCCTGGACATAAAATGAGGAATTTAAAATCTACTGCAGGTGAATTCTTTGTGCAGATTTCCCCCTTTTCAATGCAGGGATGAGATCTACGGCAATACCACATCAAATCCGCACCAAAACCAACAAGTAACACGTGCGGTTTTTGCTGCGGAACTGCACAGAACTTCGGATGGAAATTTGTGCGGAATTTCTGCACCCGTGTGCCGGTAGCCTAAACCCTCCTGAGGTGTCTGCAGGTGAGCAGTAATTGAGGACTGGTTGAAGTACCCAATCATGTTTCTCAATGGGGTATCGGCAACCTTTAGCCGCAAAGCTTTCTTTTGGGAGCACTATTACAAAGCGCGGTCTACTTTCAAGGCACACAGGAGAACCAAAGGCTGCCACCAGAAAATTGACTGGTCAACCAGGCACAATGCCTTCTAGGGCCAGGTTCCTTCACCGTCATCTGGTCTGGACCTGTCAATCAAGAAAGAAAGGGAGGGGCTGGGTGAGGAGGCAGGAGAAGCGAGGGTGCACAGAGTAGCTTAGACCTACCCTCAGAGCGCAACCAATTTCCATATGGATTAAAAGTAGTCTCTCTCCAGAATGAAGCAATAGATCATTACATTCAGAGCGAGACCTACATCGCAATGTGCCTGGTGTATCAGTGAGTTTCCTGGTGACACATCTGCTCATATTTGAGCCTCACTGGAGCACATCAAGCCCCTTTCTCAAATGGGCTGGCACCTGTATGTCTGGAAGTAGCAGAGAATATATAGCATATGGAGCTGTAGGGCTAGCTGGTTACATAGCGAATATTAGGTTTGGACCATTGCTGATCCAGTGCCGCCAGCTTCCTGTGTACACTGTACTCGTCCAGTGACAATAAAGGACTGGTTCGGCCACCTGCCTACAAGACTGGTATAATTACACCTTCAGGTACAACCACTCTAGTTATAATGTGGAGGGCCATGGACTTTCAGATTTCAAAACTTCTGACAGCACTATGTGGGGGCTGAGGTGAGCGGATCCAGTATACCTATTGTGGAGCTTTTATTATCAGGAGCAGTGTGAATATGAAGATTTATTCTGCCACATTTTTCCCTTAGCTAGAGGCAGAGCATCACGGTGAAGTTTTTCCTGCATTTAGTGCCTTCAGAGGCTCTCCACCCTTATGCGAGTGACAGCTGGGGGGTCTCCTGGCTGGATGCTTCAGCCGTCACTTAAAGGGGTTGTCCGGGTTTAGAGCTGAACCCGGACATACCCCCATTTTCACCCAGGCAGCCCCCTAACTTGAGCATCGGAGCAGTTAATGCTCCGATGCCCTCCTTTGCCCTGTGCTAAATCGAGCAGGGCAAAGGAATTTCCTGGAGTTCCGGTGACGTACCGGGCTCTCCATGGGGCTGCCCCGAAGCTAGGTGACGTCACCGGCACTGATGGGCTGGCTTTAGCGCTGCCCTAGCCAGTAAAACGGCTAGGGCAGCGCTAAAGCACGCCCATTAGAGCCAGTGACCTCACCAAACACACTTCCGGGTAGAAGCGTCCGCCCAGCAGTGTGTTGTTGTAAACAAAAGAGCCCTTGCCCTGCGCGATCTAGCACAGTGCGAAGGAGAGCATCGGAGCATGAGATGCCCCGATGCTAGCCCCAGGGGGGCTGCCTGGGTGAAAATATGGGTATGTCCGGGTTCAGCTCTGAACCCGGACAACCCCTTTAAAGCGGAGGGGTTGTGAAGCAACTTACTGCTGAGAGCACGTCACTGTGAAACTCAATATATAAAATCCAGAACGGTTATTATAGGGGGAATACAAGTAGTTACTAAAACCTAAGAGGTGAAGAAGTCTGGGATCTTCTCACAGTAGGTGTGTTTCGATTACCAGATCTTTCACCCCATGCTGTGCCTTTACATAGTTCCTGCTGTGCTTGTTCATACATAACAGCTGCAGTGTAAAGCATGAGGGAGAAAGCAATATCCTTAAATGGGGTTATCAGGGCATACATTTTTCCCTTTCCCTGCAACTTTCTGATATACTTGCACTACTTTTTCTGTCTCACTGCGGAGATGGGGAGAGTAGCCAAGTGACTGCGCCCTCTGTGAAGACTGTATTTCCTCCGACATCATGACCAGGCCTCCAATGATACCCTCCATGCGAAGCCCAAATGGTCATGATGTTAGACCCATGTGACCTTGGAATGGGCTCTGGTAGACACTCTCAATCCATAAGCAGCGTAGGCAGAGTCCACTGCTTACCATATCAAAGCTGTGTGCGAGGAAACCGCAAAGGGATGATGGGGGGTGTAGTGGCTGGAGTTTTCGGCCCAGGGAAGAGTGCAGTAGGCGTTTACATTTCTGACTGATCTTGCAGTACACAGCATTATGGGAAGTGTTGTGGTTGCAGCTCATCTACGCCCATAACCCAGAAGGTTGGGATGTAAATAATGGGGAGACTGAAGACTAGAACGCTCTGTAGGAGACTAGATAAGGTTTACACAATTAACTGACGTTTTTTAGGATCCCGTAAATCCTCTTTAAAGTGTCACTGAACTGTCAAAAAACTTTAGCTGTCCCTGACTTATCAAAGATTGTGCTCAGCGGGGGTCCGAGTGCGGAGACCCCACCGATCACTAGAACGAGTGTTCTCTCTCCTTGCTGCAGAAGACAGGCTCGTTAGAAGAGAGAGAGAGCGCAATATGTAAGCACCTCTCTCCTCGTTCTAGTGATCGGTGGCGGTCTCAGCACCCAGACCCCACCAATGGATACCTGATACGCAGCTATTAATGTTCACGTTAAGGCCCCCATACACATTAGTATAACGTCTGCTGAACCCGCCAAGCACCGCAGACGACCTAATCTATATGGAGAGCTCTGCCGCCCTCCCCTACTCAACAGGTGATGTTGGGGAAAAGACGGATTGGGTGAATTGTTCTCCCAGGAGACGGGCCACTACCGGACAGCGGCGTTCTCCTCGCCCCATTAAATACTGAACCTGTATGGTGGCTTTATTCTCTTTTATACCCAGAAATACAACAGTTGGGAGATGCATTTACTCCTACACTGATCAATGGACACCTGAAAGGAATCTCACACCGCCTGATGCCTAACGCAGTGTCCATGTACACACCATGCACCTGGCAGGACAAGGCCTCCACAGGGAAGGTGACATGGGCTACACAGGAAGTGCTGGGACTTGTAGTCCACACTCTGTCACTGTGTATGTAACAAGCAGGGGGAGGGGGGAGTCTGGCTTTACGTAATGGGACCACTGACAGCAGCAATACCGGCCAGTACTGGCCCCTGGTGCCACACCCCGCTCCCGTCCCGCACACACACTTACCTAGGGCAGCTGCTCGCGCTTCTCAGGTGGAAGAAACAACGCCCGCAACGACGAGCCCTCCGGTGTGGCCGGCGAGGAAGCGGACGAGGACAATGACTGGAACACTTGTACGGCTCCTGCCCTCCGTCCGCTGTCCGTCTAGCAGCGTCACCCTTCTGACACAACCAATCAGATACCAGGATCACCCCCCCTCCCGGGTGACGGCTCCAACGCGTATTCTGTACGTGGCATGGACGCCGGCACGCTGCGCAGGCGCTCTGGAGAACAACGTCTTTTTTTTTTTTTTTTTCTTTCACACAACTTTATCTACACTAAATGATTTCCTGTTCAGTTTCTGCCTTCTGAAGAAAGGTCAGTTATAAAGGCGCCACATGAAATTAGCAAGTGAAAGGGCACATAATCAGCATTCATAAAATGCTTTACCTTGCCCTGAATTATTATTTTCCTACGCAGCTTAATTAAAATATGTAGCCAGGATATGGGCTTGCCTTTGAAATCACAGTTTGTGGTGGCCAAGTCAAGTTGGTGGTCGTCCAGACTTAAAGGGGTTGTCCAAAAAAGACCTTTGGGGGTTCATTTATCAAACTGGTGTAAAGTAGAACTGGCTTAGTTGCCCATAGCAACCAATCAGATTCCACCTTTCATTTTTCAAAGCTTCTGAAAGGTGGAATGTGATTGGTTGCTATGGGCAACTAAGCCAGTTCTACTTTACACCAGTTTGATAAATGGCCCCCTTTGATTTTTTAAATTCCACCCTACCCCACGGGACCTGTGACTGGAAGCATACTTACCTGCTTCTCGCAGCTAGTTTCTGACTCTTCACTGTGCTTTGGTCCCCATATGTAAGTTTCCAGCATGGATGGGCACTGCTGCAGCCAATAGCGAGTCTCTAAATCTACTTTCACACTGGCGTTTTGGCTTTCCGTTTGTGAGATCCGTCCAGGGCTCTTACAAGCGGTCCACAACAGATCAGTTTTGCCCTAATGCATTCTGAATGGAAAATGATCCGCTCAGAATTCATCAGTTTGCCTCCAATCAGTCTCCATTCCGCTCTGGAGGCGGACACCAAAACGCTGCCTGTATCGCTTTGCTGTCCGCTTAACGAAACTGAGCCAAATGGATCCGTCCTGGCACACAATGTAAGTCAATGGGGACGGATCCGTTTTCTCTGGCACAATAGAAAACGGATCCGTCTCCCATTGACTTTCTGGCTATGTTACAGATAATACAAACAGATCCGTTCATGATGGATGCATGCGGTTGTATTATTGTAACAGATCCGTTTTTGCAGATCCATGACGGATCTGCCCAAAACGCGAGTCTGAAAGTAGCCTAAGTTGTAGGTGATCCAGCAGTGGCATGCCACCCAGGGAAACATCACCATGGTGGCCAGTCATTGGCTGCTTGGGGACACGTAATTGGCTGCAGTGGCGGACATGACCCTATCCTTGCCAGAAGCTTACATGCAGGGACTAAAGTGTAGTGAAGGCAGTCCAGGACCCATGACGTCAGAACCAAATAGCTGGGAGGAGATAAGTATGCTACACTTCACAGGTCTAAGGCCTGTTTCACACTACCGTATGGCTAAATGTCCGTTGTTCCGTTTTTTTTTGTTTCCGTTGTGTTTCCATTTCCGTTCCGTTTTTCCGTATGGCATATACAGTAATTACATAGAAAAAATTGGGCTGGGCATAACATTTTCAATAGATGGTTCCGAAAAAACGAAACGGATACGGAAGACATACGGATGCATTTCCGTATGTGTTCAGTTTTTTTTTGCGGACCCATTGACTTGAATGGAGCCACGGAACGTGATTTGCGGGTAATAATAGGACATGTTCTGTCCTTCAACGGAACGGAAATACGGAAACGGAATGCATACGGAGTACATTCCGTTTTATTTTGCGGAACCATTGAAATGAATGGTTCCGTATACGCACTGTATACGGAACGCAAAAGACGTCCCGCAAAACGGAAAAAAAAAATGGTAGTGTGAAAGAGGCCTAAGGCCCCTTTCACACGGGCGAGATTTCTGCGCACTGAATCCGGACCCATTCATTTCTATGGGGCTGTGCACATGAGCGGTGATTTTCACGCATCACTTGTGCGTTGCGTGAAAATCGCAGCATGCTCCTCTTTGTGCGTTTTCCACGCAACGCAGGCCCCATATAAGTGAATGGGGCTGTGTGAAAATCGCAAGCAAGTGCGGATGCAGTGCGATTTTCACGCACGGTTGCTAGGAGACGATCAGGATGGGGACCCGATCATTATTATTTCCCCTTATAACATGGTTATAAGGGAAAATAATAGCATTCTTAATACAGAATGCATAGTACAATAGGGCTGGAGGGGTTAAAAAAAAAAAATTAAACTCACCTTAATCCACTTGCTCGCGCAGCCGGCATCTCTTCTGTCTTCTTCTTTGCTGTGCACAGGAAAAGGACCTGTGATGACGTCACTGCGGTCATCAGATGGTCCGTCACATGATCCATCACCATGGTAAAAGATCATGTGATGGACCATGTGATGAGCGCAGTGACATCATCAAAGGTCCTATTCCTCAAAGAAGAAGACAGAAGAGAAGCCGGGCTGCGCGAGCAAGTGGATTAAGGCGAGTTAAAAAATTGTTGTTGTTTTTTTAACCCCTCCAGCGCTATTGTACTATGCATTCTGTATTAAGAATGCTATTATTTTCCCTTATAACCATGTTATAAGGGAAAATAATAAAATCTACACAACCTTGAACCCAAACCTGAACTTCTGTGAAGAAGTTCGGGTCTGGGTACCAAACATCCAGATTTTTCTCACGTGCGTGCAAAATGCATTACAATGTTTTGCACTCGCGCGGAAAAATTGCGCATTTTCCTGCCACGCACCCGCATCTTATCCGGGCCAAAAACATGACGCCCGTGTGAAAGAGGCCTAAAAGTGAGGGGGTGGGATTTAAAAAACAAGTCAATTATGGACAACCCCTTTCAGGTGATCATACTGATTAATATTGGCTGAACTCAACAATTTTGGCTGGAACAGACAAATATGCAGAATGGGGGGGTATTTATTAAACTTCTGTGCCAGTTTTCATAGAAAATTTGCAAACTTTGGCACAAGTACAGCTTTGCGCCAACTTTTGAGACTTTTCTCCCTTTCCTGACAATTTTACCACTTTTGTAAAAAAGTCTGTGATTTTTTCTTGCTGACATAGATTTCATTTCCTGGCACACGGACCTACTGAAGACGTGTCAAAATGATTAAGAGGCCTGTACCTAATTTTGGTACATCATGCACCAGCACTGGAGTAAGAAACGCCATTGGGTATGGTGGTGTCCCGCTGCTCGCAGAAACATTGGGCAGATAGACTGTAACATGCTTTTTGTTTTCAATGGAGAAGTGTCTAAGGACTGTATTACACCTAGAGATAGTCGGGCCGTTGTAGGAACGCTCATTAGCGATGATCTGGCAGTGCCATACCGCAGCAGGTTACCCGATGAATGAGCAAATGCACAGTTTTTAAGCAAGCCATAAAAATCATTGTTTGCTTGCGGCAGATCGTGCGGTCTAATCTAGGTCTGCTGCTGGCAAACAACGATTCTGCATGGGGACGGTCGATGGAATTAGTGATCGCTTCTCCCCGTACAGTGGAGGACATCGCTGCCTGTAATAATAGCAGTCTGCTCCGCTGACATGCAGGTGATGGTCAGGAAGGAACGCTTCCCGGCGATCGTCTGTCTCATCTGCTGGTGTAATACCAGCCTTAGAATACCTTACACCCTTCTCCCTACTGAGAACACATGCATGCTTGGTCAAGCATGGAGGGGGAGGGAGTAATACCTGCTCTGTAGAAGTTCTGAGATGACGGCAGCCAGTCCCAGTGGTGAACTTCCTCCTGTGGTCTTCACTACTGATCATGTACGACACAGACTCATTTACGCTAAAAGGGAAATTTATCAAAACTGGCTTAGTTGCCCATAGCAACCAATCAGCTTCCACCTTTCATTTTCCACAGGAGCTCTGAGAAATGAAAGGTGGAATCTGATTGGTTGTTATGGGCAAGTTCTACTTTGGACCAGTTTGATAAATCTTCCTCATAGTTTCTGTGCAGTAGATCCTGCTGTCTAAAGAGCGATCTTCTGCACAGGAACAATGATTTTCTATAGGGAAAAGTGATTGCTGTATGGATCGCCTGTCTCCATACAGCGGAGGTGATTGCTGCATGTAAATACAGCTCTCCTCTCCGCTGGCGATCAGGCAGTTATGGGGAACGTTTAGTTCTGATAATTGCCTGATATATTGGTGTGTGTAAAAGGACCTTTACTCCAATATTCATATAAGAGGAAGCAATCAACTATTTTTGTTACTCCCATTGAAGTGAATGGAGAGACTTGTGCGCGCATTCAGCTGAGTATATATTACAGAACTGGTGACCTTGAGAAACTGCGAGTAAAACGAGGTCAGTGGAATTCACAATGGTTGTAGAAGTACTCCACGTGTAACCAGGATGTCAGACACGGAGATAACTGCTGGACTAATGGACCGTGATTCATCAGAGGTAAACAGCAGATTGCTGAGGTCATCCTAATAACTGCTAGTTGAAAGACCTGAAAATCCACTAGCTTGTAGATTGTGGGGGTCCAGCCAAGCAACTGCAGTGGGCATGAGATTATATGGAGCAGTGCTCAAGCATACCACCCCACACATGACGCATTACCTATAGGTCCTGCAGAGGGAGGGGTATTCCAGTTGTTACAAGTTATCCTCTATCCACAGGATAAGGGAAAACAGATCGGTGGGGGTCCTACCACTGGGAGCCCCATCGATCATGAGAATGGGGGCTTCGTACCTCCTGCAGCCCCCCTGAAAAGGACAGAGCGTCTGGTCGCACTTGTGCTAAGCCGCTCTATTCATTTTTATGGGAGTTCCGGAGATAGTAGAGTACAGCGCATGTGCGACCGCCACTCCATTCTTTTCAGGGGCGCTGCAAGGGGTATGGGGTTCTCGTGATTGGTGCAGACAATAAGAATCATTGCACTAGACGTGACTACCGTATGTCTCGCCAGGACTGGACACATTAAGGTGTAAAGTACATTCACAGTGGAAAACATCTGGTTTCTTTAATGGCTATTGCACAGCCGTTTTTAGAACCATTGCCGTCTATGGAGCTTTTCACATAGCCATTTTTTTAGAAGCCAGTGAATAGCGGCGATCATAAAATAGGACATGTTTTGATAGCCAGAGAGTCCCCATTTAAATGAATGGGCCAGTTTTTAACAGCCGTTTAGACCGAAGTGCCCCTGTATAACAGTTAAAAAACGGTACATGAGCGACGTGGAAGGCAGGGAGTTAAAATATATATATAGTTATTTTTTATTTTTTTTCACATCACCTATGGTACACACAGAAACATTTTCTCTGCCCTGGTGGCAGCAGGACCTTACTGGAGCTCCCCTCATTGTGACGTCACAGGATCACACTGGGGGCGTCAGTTCCTGATACTTCCAGTGCAGAGCGAGTGCTCCCCCGAGTGCCTGCGGTGAGCTTTTCTTCATTTGTTGGCACTATCTATACTGGGGGCTCAACTAGGGGCTACTATAGATACTGCAGTCACAACTAGGGGCTATTATAGATACTGGAGTCACAACTAGGAGCTATTATAGATACTGCGGCACAACTAGGGGCTATTATAGATACTGCGGCACAACTAGGGGCTATTATAGATACTGCGGCACAACTAGGGGCTATTATAGATACTGCAGTCACAACTAGGGGCTATTATAGATACTGGAGTCACAACTAGGAGCTATTATAGATACTGCGGCACAACTAGGGGCTATTATAGATACTGCGGCACAACTAGGGGCTATTATAGATACTGCAGTCACAACTAGGGGCTATTATAGATACTGGGGTCACAACTAGGGGCTATTATAGATACTGCGGCACAACTAGGGGCTATTATAGATACTGCGGCACAACTAGGGGCTATTATAGATACTGGGGTCACAACTAGGGGCTATTATAGATACTGCGGCACAACTAGGGGCTATTATAGATACTGTTGTCACAACTAGGGGCTATTTTAGATACTGCGGCACAACTAGGGACTATTATAGATACTGCGGCACAACTAGGGGCTATTATAGATACTGGGGTCACAACTAGGGGCTATTATAGATACTGCGGCACAACTAGGGGCTATTATAGATACTGCGGCACAACTAGGGGCTATTATAGATACTAGGGTCACAACTAGGGGCTATTATAGATACTGCGGCACAACTAGGGGCTATTATAGATACTAGGGTCACAACTAGGGGCTATTATAGATACTGCGGCACAACTAGGGGCTATTATAGATACTGCAGCACAACTAGGGGCTATTATAGATACTGCAGCACAACTAGGGGCTATTATAGATACTGTGGTCACAACTAGGGGCTATTATAGATACTGCGGCACAACTAGGGGCTATTATAGATACTGGAGTCACAACTAGGGGCTATTATAGATACTGTGGTCACAACTAGGGGCTATTATAGATACTGGAGTCACAACTAGGGGCTATTATAGATACTGCGACACAACTAGGGGCTATTATAGATACTGCGACACAACTAGGGGCTATTATAGATACTGTGGTCACAACTAGGGGCTATTATAGATGCTGTGGCACAACTAGGGGCTATTATAGATACTGTGGTCACAACTAGGGGCTATTATAGATATTGGGGCACTAAGGTGGCTATTATAGATACCTGGGGCACAAAGGGGGGGAATTATTTATACTGGGAGTCCTATGGGGGCATAATATATACTGAGGGCACTGCAGCGGTTAGGATTAAAAAAAAAAAAAAGTCAATGAAATTCATCCATTTTAACGGACGTTAAATTGGATAGACAGAAAATGGATGCACACACTGATCTAAAATGGCCATGAAAACTGACAGTTTATAAATTTTTAACAGACTTTTTTTTCACGTGTAATTGTAGCCTTATTCAGAAGAGCGATATAAAACTCTTCCGTGTTGCATCCACTAAAAGGACGATTTTCCATCTGTATGAAATCAGTACTGTGTCTGACTGCATTCCGTTTTGTGTGTCCATATGGCATCACTGGTTACACCTCCAGGATTCCCATCTAATGAGAAAAATGCATGTGAGCAGCCACAAGACAGACATACATGTCTGTCACCAGATGATATTGAGGGCCGGATGTGGCCCCCGGGCCGCAGGTTGCGCACTCCTGCTCTAGATAGATCATTTTATTTGTGGGCCAAATTAAATGTTACAAACTATTTTTTAAAAACACAAAAAACTTTTGTTAATAAAATTGCTTTAATGCCCTGTAGCTGTTGGGGAACCACAAGGAGAAACTCCCATGGAGGAGGATAAGGAGCTGCCACTGGAGGAGGAGCCAGAGATAGAGGAGCAGGAGAATGATGATGACACCAGCCACGACACCCAATCATTTCAGTAGGGGGCCGATCTGGAAACAACTGGCTCCTCGGGCACACTGGCAAGAATGGCAACCTGTATACTCACTTGCTTACGCACTAACAGGTGCATTATTCACATCAAGCAGTCTGATGCTTACTGAATAGCCATGATTTTAGACTCTCACTATCAAAATAAAATGGGTTAATGAGTCACCCATCTCCCGCCGCCACGAGCAGCAGCAGTTAGTTCAGTCTCTTCATCATGATGGAGCAGTTTTTTCACAAGCCAAGCCAGACTGAGGACAATCAGCAAGTGGAGAGCTCCCATCTCAACAACCAGGTTCAGGCCTGGCCTGTCTCTGGCTCATACTGTGTTCCTTGACCCCATGGACTTCTGGGAAGGCAGACTAGAACAGTGGCCCAGTATGCTCTCTGTCTTCTTACTTGCCCAGCCTGCAGTGGCATCTTGAAGAGGGTTCTCAGTGCGGTAGGGGGGTGGTAACAGCCAAACCGACCAAGTTGTCCTCTGCCAGTGTCCAAAACATCACTTTTGTCAAAATGAACCAAGCCTGGATTTGGAAGGATTTTCACACTCCTCCGCCTGAGGCTGATGAATAGAATTGGCCTTGCTGGCAGGGCCCCATCTTGCCACTGTTGCTGTTTGCCAGCCTACTATGCTTGAAAAAGGCTAATGTCTAGCCGAAATGCATCTACTGTATTGAGACTTCACTTTTTTGAAATCCAAGTGCTGCCTTTTCTCGAATTTTTTGGCCTTATACTAAGAAGTCTTTTGGATCCGACTTCTACAAGGGCATGCACCAAATCCTCTTTAATTTTACAATAAGGGTATTGTATTTGTTCTATATGGCTGCTGCTAATGCCTCCATCATGCCGCTGTCTGCCTGCCTGCAAACATGTACCATATGGCTGCTGCTACCACCACCACTGCAGCAGCTGCTACTCCTCGCTGCCAATCCCCTACTACCGCCACTATTAATGCTATGCGTTACTACTACCCATAGACAGCCAATCTTCTGTCTTGTATGTTCCATGCCATGCTGCTGCTTCTACTACTACTATTGCGGCCGCATGCCACTATATCCGTACCCTTTCCACATCTATACTGCACTGCTGCTGCTCCTAATTAAAATGGAGAATTTTTATAGGCTCTTTCACAACGAGCCACAAATTTTTTCTAACAATTACCACTTGTTCGTGTCATATAGGCAGGCATCGTGACCCCATTAAGGCATCATTTTTGGACGCTTTTTAAAGTATTTTTATCCCATAACACTGTAGGGGACATTTATTAACCATGTTGCGCCAGAATTATGGTGTAAAATGTGCCAAAAAGAATGGTCTTTTAATTTGCACCAAATATACCAACTGTTTTCTCCACAATTTTCACCATAAAGAATGCATCACGCCAAAAATAAGTTATAAATGTCAAAGTGGGCTGGGCTATGAAATTGGCGCATATTACACCTTTATCATCTTCTTACGGGTAGAAATGCCTCAAATTGTTGCAGACAATTAAGCCAGCTTATGTCAAGGTCTTTTGTGTAAAAAGTCGCATTTATGAAAAGAAAAAGCAACCTATTGTGGGAACAAGTGATAGGGAAGTATTAAATCAGGAGGATATAAATGAGCTAAACGGCAGGGTTTCGTCAGTAAATTGTCTTTCAACAAAAACAAAACAATTACAAAAATGTCCTGAGTCTGAGACAAAAGTAGCAATTTACCAGTGGAAATGTCGCAAATATGCTTCAAAAGTCGCAAGTGTGGTCTGGACAGGGGTGGCTGAAATGGCGCATTTCAGTTTAAAAAGTCTCATTTTAGGGCTATTGGTGTTAAAATGTCGCAAATCAAGAGAAGTAGGAGAATAATCAAGTTGATATTTTAACGTCAGTATGTTTTTGGTGCAAAATACGCCATTATTGATAAATGACCCTCTGTGTGTGTTTAAATATCATCTGCCCCCGATAAGGGCTTGTTCACACGACCGTTGCCCCCCCTTTGCCATATTGCGGCCCGCATTTGCGGATCTGCAGTACACGGGCACCGTTCCGTGTGCATTCCGCATCACAGATGCGGACCCATTCACTTCAATGGGTCCGCAAATCCGGAGATGCGGGAAGGAATCGGGGAACGGAAGTACTACGGAGTGCTTCCGTGGGGTTCTGTTCCATACTTCAGTTCCGCAAAAAGATAGAACATGTCCTATTTTTTTGCGGAACGGACGAATGCAGACCCATTCAAGTTGAATGGGTCTGGATTCATCCCGGCGGCCATACGGAGGTTGCCCGTGCATTGAGGACCGCAAATTGGGGTCCCTAATGCACGGAGCGGCCCACCTACGGCCGTGTGAATGAGCCCTAAGGGTATGTTTTTAACGCTGTCAAATGTGCGTTTACCCATAGCTCTGTATGACAGTGTCACTCAGACATCGCTTACTATTGCTGTCACTGTGTTCCAGAGCTTGGGGAAGGGGGAGGGGGGAAAATCATAAAAAATAAATGAAAAGAGATAAAAAGTATTCCTAAAAATTATAGGGCACATTTATTACGACCGGCGTTTTAGACGCCGGTCTTAATATAGCCGTGCACTGGCGGTGGATCCACCAAAGTTATGAAGAGGCTACATTTAGACTTTTTTCTACGCTGGAAACAGGCACAGAAAAGAATAAATAAGACGGGCTGTCATGAAGTTTTTGATTCTCCAGGGAAAGTCTGCAAAGGACATTCACACTGAGATACGTATATCCAAAGGGTCGGCACTGCTCCTTGGCCGTTTGGCGCTGCACGTGTCAGCGGGCAGGAATCCCAATAGGCAATGGAAGCGCTCACAGGAGGAGAGAGAGAGAAGGCCTGTGAGCGCTGTACAGTACTTACCCCTCCTCCTGCTTGCTCTTCTCAGGGCCCGCGTTGCTGTGTCCTGGCTGCCTGCGGCGTCAAGACGTACAGAGCGCACTCTGACCTGACGCTGCAGGAGGTCAGGTGACTGCAGCGCGGGCCCTGAGAAGAGAAGACAGCCAGGACAAGGAGAGTGGCGGCAGGAGAGGTAAGTTACTTTATTATTTTACAGTCTGATCTGAGGTCTGATATGGAGGTCTAATGGGGGGTCTGGAGCGGTCTATGGGGGGGTCTGGAGGTCTGACTGGGGGGTCAAGAGGTCTGACTGGGGGGATCTGGAGGTCTGATTGGGGGTCTGGAGGTCTAATGGGGGTCTGGAGGTCTAATAGGGGGGGTCTAGAGGTCTAATGGAGGTCTGATTGGGGGTCTGAAGGTCTGACTGAGTGGTCTAGAGGTCTGATTGGGGGTCTGGAGGTCTAATGGTCTGATTGGGGGTCTGGAGGTCTAATGGGGGTCTGATTGGAGGTCTGACTGGGGAGGTCTAGAGGTCTAATGGGGGTCTGAAGGTCTGACTGGGGGGGTCTAGAGGTCTAATGGGGGTCTAAAGGTCTGACTGGGAGGTTTAATGGGGGTCTGATTGGGGGTCTGGAGGTCTAATGGGGGTCTTATATGGGGGTCTTATCTGAGGTCTGATTTTGGGTCGTGGTCTTACATGGAGGTCTAATTGGGGGTATGGGGGTCTGGAGGTCTAATGGGGTCTGATTGGGGGTCTGGAGATCTGACTGGGGGTCTAGAGGTCTAGTGGAGGTCTGACTGGGGGGGTCTAGAGGTCTAATGGGGGTCTGGGGGTCTAGAGGTATAATGGGGTCTGAAGGTCTGACTGGGGGGGTCTGGAGGTCTAATGGGGGTCGAGGTCTGATTGGGGGTCTGGAGATCTGACTGGGGGTCTAGAGGTCTAATAGTGGTCTGACTGGGGGGGTCTAGAGGTCTGATTGGGGGTCTAGAGGTATAATGGGGGTCTGAAGGTCGAATGGGGGTCTGGAGGTCTGATATGGGGATCTGGTCTGAAGTCTGATATGTGGGTCTGGAGGTCTAATGGGGGTCTTATCTGAGGTCTGATATTGTGTCGGGGTCTTACATGGAGGTCTAATGGGGGTCTGATCTGAGGTTTAAAACTGGGGTCTTATATGGGGTCTGACATAGAGGTCTAAAGGGGGCTTGGTCTGAGATTGGGGGATCTCATTTAGGGTTTTATATGGGGGTCTGATCTGAAAGGAAGGTGTTTTTTTATTTCTAGCGCACAATATAAAGGGGTGTTTTGTACTGACGCACTATCTGTGTGGTACCAGTATTTTCCGGTGGACTGTTTCTGCAGGAAAGTATTGTGGAGCACAGTATTGGGGGTGGCAGGATGGGGTGTTGAGAATGTGAGGAGGAGTATGGAAAAGTAGGAAAGTAAGATGTCTGTTTGTTAAACTCTGCAGAGACGAGGCGCGGCTGAAAGAAGTCCCCATGGCGGTCTGGGCTGACAGGAGAAGAAAAGGAAAGAGAATATCTACATCAGAGAAGAGAAGTCACTGGATGTAAGATGTACATATGTGGTGCTGTATTACCCTGTATGTTCTGTAGCGCTGTATGTAATGTTTTCGAAGTATGTCTTTAAAGGGGTTGTCCGCTTTTTTAAAATTTATTTATTTATTTATTACTACTATGGAGGGGGCACAAAGGGCATTACTAATGTGAAGGGGGCACAATGGGCATTTCTACTATGGAGGGGGCACAGAGCCAGAGGGCATTATTACTGTGAAGGGGGCACAGTGGGCATTATTACTGTGAAGGGGGCACAGTGGGCATTATTGCTGTGAAGGGGGCACAGTGGGCATTATTACTGTGAAGGGGGCACAGTGGGCATTATTACTGTGAAGGGGGCACTGTGGGTATTACTGTAAAGGGGGCACAGTAGGCATTATTATTACTGTGAAGGGGGCACAGTAGGCATTATTACTGTGAAGGGGGCACAGTAGGCATTATTACTGTGAAGAGGGCACAGTGGGCATTTCTACTATGGAGGGGGCAGAGAGACAGAGGGCATTACTACAATGAAGGGGGCACAGTGGGCATTATTACTGTGAATGGGGCACAGTGGGCATTATTACTGTGAAGGGGGCATAGTGGGCATTATTACTATAAAGGGGGCACAATGGGGATTATTACTATGAAGGGGACACAATGGGTATTTCTACAATGAAGGGGGCACAGAGCCAGAGAGCATTACTACAATGAAGGGGGCACAGTGGGCATTATTATTGTGAAGTGGGCACAATGGGCATTATTACTGTGAAGGGGCATAGTGGGCATTATTACTGTGAAGGGGGCACAGTAGGCATTATTACTGTGAAGGGGGCACAGTGGGCATTATTACTGTGAAGGGGGTACGGTGGGTATTATTACTGTGAAGGGGGCACAATAGGCATTATTACTGTGAAGGGGCACAGTAGGCATTATTACTGTGAAGGGGGCACAGTGGACATTATTACTGTGAAGAGGGCACAGTGGGCATTATTACTATAAAGGGGGCACAATGGGGATTATTACTATGAAGGGGACACAATGGGCATTTTTACAATGAAGGGGGCACAGAGCCAGAGGGCATTACTACAATGAAGGGGGCACAGTGGGCATTATTATTGTGAAGGGGGCACAATGGGCATTATTACTGTGAAGGGGGCACAATGGGCATTATTACTATAAAGAGGACACAATGAGGATTATTATTGTGAAGAGGCACAAAGGGTATAACTACTGTGAGGGGGCACAATGTGGTTATAACTACTGTAAGAGGGCACAATGAGGATTATTATTGTGAAGGGGCGCAGAGGGTATAACTACTGTGAGGGGGCACAATGTGGTTATAACTACTGTAAGAGGACAGTGGGCCCCAAAGGCAGGAGGGGGGAGTATAGTTATTTAAAATGTAACTTTTAATAAGGTCAAAAAATTGTCAGACTAATAAAACTCACTACATAGATAAGACATACATACACATAGACAACCAAAAATGGTGCCTGGCTGGTATAAACAATATACTGTTCCGTACGGGGAGACGTGAACAGTCTTACCAGACCCTTTGTAGATGGTGGTGGAGGTCCTTAGGTACAGGAGGCAGGAAACGTAACAATCAAGCCATGTGGGGATGGTTGTGGTTGTAGAACCGCGTAGATGGAGCAATAGGAAGTGTCCTGAGTAGCCCTGCCTCGGATGAAGGGGGCTATTATGCTGCTACCTATCTACACGGAGCACTCGCCTTGAGAAAGGCGACCCCGTCCGGTAGCCTGTCCCTATAGTGGACCTCACCCTAAAACTACAGGATAGATGCCAGTGGATAGGATGATGGGAAGTGCTTCCGGGGGTCTTCCGACGTGGCACGTTTCTGTCCGTGACTCTTCAGGGAAAGACTGCAGGAAGACAGTAAGTGGAAGGCCGCAGGTATCTGGCCTGTGGCTCAATAACACACTGGGGATGAATGAAGCAAGGTTAAAAGCTTGTATTCTGCTATCCTGGTGTCGGATGCAGTAATGCACTGGAGGGATAGTCCTGTGCTTGGCGGTCCGGGGGACACAGTGGTCCCAGGCTACAGCAACCCTTCTGGTTTGGGGAAAAAGTGCAGTGAACCAGCCGCAATGTTGTACAGCAGTACTGGGTTTTAAATAGTCGCGCCCCAGGTCCTTCGCCCCTCCTCTTCTGTAGCACTATCGCTGCGCAACGCCTACCTGAGGCGCCGCTCGAGCCCGGTCACGTGACCCCCGCGTCAGAGGACCTGCGCCGAGGCCGCATCAACAGGACAAGGGCGGACGTCGTCGGTGACGTCACACGTCAACAGCACCACGTGGGGAGGGCGGGATCGCGAGCGGAGATGGGCGGGATCAAGGATCATCAGCCAATGGTCATATGGTCTGATGATCGTGTGGAGCGCATAGTGTATGCGTCTCCCTTGGTAACAACCACAATGGTAAAGCCTTAAATCGGCAGCTAGCATTTAGTGCAGGAGTCATAGGCAGGCAAGTAATCAATGGAGCAATTGTTGTCGGAGCGACACCGACAGACTGACATGAGGTCAAAAGGTGAATGACAGTGTCACGTTTATACGGACACCATGCATTAGAGGCCAGGCACTGACCTAAGGAGGCGCTCTTCAGGTTAGGGTCGCGCAGTACAAAGGCAAGCGCTAATCAGATTAGTTCAAAGGAGCAGTCCATGGGCTAGGATCGCACCTAACAGAAGCAGGTGCCAATCAGGATATCATGAACCCCTGCAAATGCCACCGTTAGGGTCCAGATGCTAGTAGCCGTCTAGACCAAAACTAAACTAGAAACAGGGTCAAACTAAACTAGAAACAGACACAGAAAGCCATATGCGCATTACACAGGTAGGTGCTAATCAAAATGATTTTAAAGAAGCACTCTGCTGGCTGAAGTCACACATTAGACGGTACAGAGGCTGGCGCTAATCAGGATCTCAAGAGTACCTGCGTACACCGCCATCAGGAACAGGGCGCTAGTGACAATGTAGACCAGCATGACCCCAAGTACGGCCAGGGTATATGCCAGCCTCAATGTGTGCGCAGCGGTGTATCGAGGAGAGGGTGCCCCCCACACACAGTAAGTAGGCGCAGGTTTAGCGCCGTATGCGCTAGTTGAGGTGCCCGAGGCCCTGGGTCAACATCAGAGTAATGACAGTATTGACAGTAACCATGTGGCACAAAGTGGGACCACCAGCTAAATGACGATTAAACGCTGCCCCGGATCTTCAATCGAGCAGTCGCACCATGATAGATGAGGCATAACTGTTATCATACTCAAAGAAAACAGGAGAAATTCAATCTCTCATTCATGCCTAGAGGTGCCGCTGTTTTAAGATTGAAGATCCAGCGTGCTTCGCGTTGGAGGAGGCTCTTGTCCCAGTCCCCCCCTCTTGGAGGGGGTTTTACGAGATCAATGCCCATGAATTTCAGCCGGGCTTTGCCGTTGTGGTCGGTGTGCACATGTTTCGACACCGGGGTGTCCCTCTTGTGTGTCACGTCCCCCATGTGCTCACCGATCCTCCTCCTAAATTCCCGTATGGTCTTTCCGACGTATTCCAGACCGCACTCACAGAGGATGCGATAAACCACACCTCTGGATTTGCAATTAATAAAGTGCGGGATGGAATACGTCTTACCTGTGACCGAGCTGGTGAAGGATTTTGTAGTCATAATGTATTTGCAGGCCACACACCTGCCACACCTATGGCTACCCACCAAATTGGACCGCAGCCATGTTGGTTTTGTACTGATGGATGAGAAATGACTGCGGACGAGTTTATCGCGCAGATTGGTACCTCGTCTGTATGTTATCTGTGGACTATCTGCTAATGTGTCCAAAAGGTCGGGGTCCATTTTCAGGATCCCCCAGTGGCGTCGTAAGATGTCCCTAACCTGACTTGAACCTCTGTCAAAAGTCGTGATGATACGTGACAGTTTGGTTGTGGGAGTGTTCGGCTGTTTCTTAATTAGTAGGGTCGGTCTCTGTCGTGCTAAGGCCACTCTATAGGCGGCTCTTAGGATGTAGTCCGGGTACCCCCTGAGTAGAAATCTGGCCCTTAGGTCGGCTGCCTGAGCCACAAAATCCTTTTTATCCGAACAGTTCCTCCGTAGGCGGAGGTATTGTCCTCTTGGTATCCCTCTCCTGAGTGGGAGAGGGTGACTACTCTCCCATCTCAGGAGAGAGTTTGTCGCATTAGGCTTTCTGTGAATCGAGGTATCCAGTTCACCCCTATCATTCTTGGTAATTTTAATGTCCAGGAATGGTAGACAGGTTGGGTGGGTCTCGAATGTAAACCTCATGCCAATGTCGTTCTGGTTTAAGTGGAATAGGAACGACTCAAATTGAGAGGGGCTCCCGTTCCAGGTGATAAAGATGTCATCTATATATCGCGCCCACAGTCCAATTCTAGATATATCGTCCGGACTCCTATCCCCGAAAACCAGGGTCTCTTCCCACCAGCCCAGGAATAGATTAGCATACGACGGGGCACAGGGACTCCCCATCGCGGTACCCCTGAGCTGGTGGTAGATCTTATTATCAAAGGAGAAGAAATTCCTGTTCAGGGTGAATTCTAGGATCCGGATGATGAACTGGCTGTGGGCGCGATATTGGCAGCCCCTGGATTTCAGAAAGAATTCAACTGCCGTTAGTCCCAGCTGGTGCGGTATGGAAGAGTATAACGCCTCCACGTCTATGCTTGACAGTAGGCATCCACTCTCAAGGGTAAGACCCTCCAATTGTTTGAGGAGGTCCATAGTATCCTTGAGATGAGATGGCAACGTGCTTACAAATGGAGCTAAAACACGGTCAATGTAGATTCCCAGGTTTTGATTGAGGTTATCCACCCCTGACACTATCGGCCTTCCTTTCAGTGGGGAGGTCCCCTTATGGACCTTTGGAAGGCAGTAGAAGGTGGACCTACAGGGGAAGGGAGGTAGCAAAAATGAATACTCTTCCAACGAGATAATGTTAGAGCCCTTGGCCTCATCCAGTATGGATTTGAGTTCACGTTTATAAACGTCCGTGGGGTCTTTGTCTAGGATCTCGTAGGTTGCCCTATCTGAGAGAAGGCGCATGCACATCTCCCTGTACTGCACAGAGTCCATGACCACGATATTGCCCCCTTTATCAGCAGGTTTGATGGTAATCGTGGGGTCATTGCCCAAAGATGAAATGGCAGTGGTCACGGACTCTGTGCAATTGGTGTGGTGTGAGGAGACCTGCAGACCCTCCAAGTCCTTTGTAACCCTGTTGAGGAAAACGTCTATGCACGAAACCTCACCAGAGCTAGGTGGCATCTTGGTACTTCTGCATTGGAGATCCGTGAAAGGCCCCAGACCTGACGTCGAGTTATCCATCACGGATAAAGAATTCAGCAATTGGACATCAGCTAGCATCTCAGCTGGGATGCCAAGTTCAAGGCATCGGCGTCTATCAGTATATTTAAAATGCTTATGCCATCTAAGCTTGCGAATGAATAGATTCAGGTCTTTTACGGCCATGAATCTATCAAACCTAGGGGTAGGTACAAAGGAAAGTCCCAGTTCAAGGGCTCTAGTCTCGTCTGGGGAGAGAGGGCGTGAGGACAAATTAATCACCTCTGGTCCTGTGATTGAGTTGGCATTTGGGGTGTGCGACTGCGGAGTGGGTAGCCCAGAGTCTGACTCGGTTGTCCTAAAAAACGGTTATCTCTTCCTCTATATTGACCCTTGGATCGGCCCCTTCTAGATGAACCCCTGTTTGGGTGTTTGGTAGTTTGGGGTCCCGTATCTCTTTCTGAGTCAGAGAGGTCTGTTTCAGTCGAGGACCTCTCTGAATTACTGGGTCTAGTGTCCCTTTTTCCGATGTTAAGGGAGGAATAAATCCGGTTCTCCTTAAAATCGGAAAGGTCTCGTATGAATTGACGATGTTTTCTTTCTTTGAGGTGGTACTGGTACTTCTCAAGGGTCAGTTGTAGTTGTTTTTCCCTATTTGAGAATTCAGTCTCCTGCGTGAAGGCCCGTACCACCTCAATTTGTTCAGACAATTTCTGATTCAGAATGGTCAATGTATTCTTCTCCTCATCCACCAGCAGCCTCATCAATCTAAGGGAGCTATCGGTAGCCTCTTGTTCCCACTTAGTCATAAAACCTGGGTTGCGTGACCGAGCTGATGGGAGAAGAGAGATACGGAGACCTCGGGGGACTATACCGTTTTTAATATAATTATCCAGACTCTGGACCTCCCACCACGACGTGATCTGCTCTTTATAGACCTGTGTCAAGTCAGTAAAGGCAGTGTGAAAAGAGGGTTGGTACTTTTTCTTGTAACATTTTCTTTTTATTGAAAATTTTTCATATATTAGGCATTAATCATTTCTTATGACAAATTATATTTCATTACAGCTGTATGCATATAACAACAGACATTGTGCATTTACTTTTTCTGAGAGAATTGTTTCTCAGAAAAAATATCTTTGGCTTCATGCAACCAATTGTCCGCATTGAAGCCTGTCGCCAAGAATCCTGCCATGCCAGAAAGGAAGGAATAGAAATGAATTGATCAGAGCACCGAAACAGTTCAGGCTATGAAAAACACTCCAACTAGATAAGCAGACAGTGGGCCCCAAAGGCAGGAGGGGGGAGTATAGTTATTTAAAATGTAACTTTTAATAAGGTCAAAAAATTGTCAGACTAATAAAACTCACTACATAGATAAGACATACATACACATAGACAACCAAAAATGGTGCCTGGCTGGTATAAACAATATACTGTTCCGTCCGGGGAGACGTGAACAGTCTTACCAGACCCTTTGTAGATGGTGGTGGAGGTCCTTAGGTACAGGAGGCAGGAAACGTAACAATCAAGCCATGTGGGGATGGTTGTGGTTGTAGAACCGCGTAGATGGAGCAATAGGAAGTGTCCTGAGTAGCCCTGCCTCGGATGAAGGGGGCTATTATGCTGCTACCTATCTACACGGAGCACTCGCCTTGAGAAAGGCGACCCCGTCCGGTAGCCTGTCCCTATAGTGGACCTCACCCTAAAACTACAGGATAGATGCCAGTGGATAGGATGATGGGAAGTGCTTCCGGGGGTCTTCCGACGTGGCAAGTTTCTGTCCGTGACTCTTCAGGGAAAGACTGCAGGAAGACAGTAAGTGGAAGGCCGCAGGTATCTGGCCTGTGGCTCAATAACACACTGGGGATGAATGAAGCAAGGTTAAAAGCTTGTATTCTGCTATCCTGGTGTCGGATGCAGTAATGCACTGGAGGGATAGTCCTGTGCTTGGCGGTCCGGGGGACACAGTGGTCCCAGGCTACAGCAACCCTTCTGGTTTGGGGAAAAAGTGCAGTGAACCAGCCGCAATGTTGTACAGCAGTACTGGGTTTTAAATAGTCGCGCCCCAGGTCCTTCGCCCCTCCTCTTCTGTAGCACTATCGCTGCGCAACGCCTACCTGAGGCGCCGCTCGAGCCCGGTCACGTGACCCCCGCGTCAGAGGACCTGCGCCGAGGCCGCATCAACAGGACAAGGGCGGACGTCGTCGGTGACGTCACACGTCAACAGCACCACGTGGGGAGGGCGGGATCGCGAGCGGAGATGGGCGGGATCAAGGATCATCAGCCAATGGTCATATGGTCTGATGATCGTGTGGAGCGCATAGTGTATGCGTCTCCCTTGGTAACAACCACAATGGTAAAGCCTTGAATCGGCAGCTAGCATTTAGTGCAGGAGTCATAGGCAGGCAAGTAATCAATGGAGCAATTGTTGTCGGAGCGACACCGACAGACTGACATGAGGTCAAAAGGTGAATGACAGTGTCACGTTTATACGGACACCATGCATTAGAGGCCAGGCACTGACCTAAGGAGGCGCTCTTCAGGTTAGGGTCGCGCAGTACAAAGGCAAGCGCTAATCAGATTAGTTCAAAGGAGCAGTCCATGGGCTAGGATCGCACCTAACAGAAGCAGGTGCCAATCAGGATATCATGAACCCCTGCAAATGCCACCGTTAGGGTCCAGATGCTAGTAGCCGTCTAGACCAAAACTAAACTAGAAACAGGGTCAAACTAAACTAGAAACAGACACAGAAAGCCATATGCGCATTACACAGGTAGGTGCTAATCAAAATGATTTTAAAGAAGCACTCTGCTGGCTGAAGTCACACATTAGACGGTACAGAGGCTGGCGCTAATCAGGATCTCAAGAGTACCTGCGTACACCGCCATCAGGAACAGGGCGCTAGTGACAATGTAGACCAGCATGACCCCAAGTACGGCCAGGGTATATGCCAGCCTCAATGTGTGCGCAGCGGTGTATCGAGGAGAGGGTGCCCCCCACACACAGTAAGTAGGCGCAGGTTTAGCGCCGTATGCGCTAGTTGAGGTGCCCGAGGCCCTGGGTCAACATCAGAGTAATGACAGTATTGACAGTAACCATGTGGCACAAAGTGGGACCACCAGCTAAATGACGATTAAACGCTGCCCCGGATCTTCAATCGAGCAGTCGCACCATGATAGATGAGGCATAACTGTTATCATACTCAAAGAAAACAGGAGAAATTCAATCTCTCATTCATGCCTAGAGGTGCCGCTGTTTTAAGATTGAAGATCCAGCGTGCTTCGCGTTGGAGGAGGCTCTTGTCCCAGTCCCCCCCTCTTGGAGGGGGTTTTACGAGATCAATGCCCATGAATTTCAGCCGGGCTTTGCCGTTGTGGTCGGTGTGCACATGTTTCGACACCGGGGTGTCCCTCTTGTGTGTCACGTCCCCCATGTGCTCACCGATCCTCCTCCTAAATTCCCGTATGGTCTTTCCGACGTATTCCAGACCGCACTCACAGAGGATGCGATAAACCACACCTCTGGATTTGCAATTAATAAAGTGCGGGATGGAATACGTCTTACCTGTGACCGAGCTGGTGAAGGATTTTGTAGTCATAATGTATTTGCAGGCCACACACCTGCCACACCTATGGCTACCCACCAAATTGGACCGCAGCCATGTTGGTTTTGTACTGATGGATGAGAAATGACTGCGGACGAGTTTATCGCGCAGATTGGTACCTCGTCTGTATGTTATCTGTGGACTATCTGCTAATGTGTCCAAAAGGTCGGGGTCCATTTTCAGGATCCCCCAGTGGCGTCGTAAGATGTCCCTAACCTGACTTGAACCTCTGTCAAAAGTCGTGATGATACGTGACAGTTTGGTTGTGGGAGTGTTCGGCTGTTTCTTAATTAGTAGGGTCGGTCTCTGTCGTGCTAAGGCCACTCTATAGGCGGCTCTTAGGATGTAGTCCGGGTACCCCCTGAGTAGAAATCTGGCCCTTAGGTCGGCTGCCTGAGCCACAAAATCCTTTTTATCCGAACAGTTCCTCCGTAGGCGGAGGTATTGTCCTCTTGGTATCCCTCTCCTGAGTGGGAGAGGGTGACTACTCTCCCATCTCAGGAGAGAGTTTGTCGCATTAGGCTTTCTGTGAATCGAGGTATCCAGTTCACCCCTATCATTCTTGGTAATTTTAATGTCCAGGAATGGTAGACAGGTTGGGTGGGTCTCGAATGTAAACCTCATGCCAATGTCGTTCTGGTTTAAGTGGAATAGGAACGACTCAAATTGAGAGGGGCTCCCGTTCCAGGTGATAAAGATGTCATCTATATATCGCGCCCACAGTCCAATTCTAGATATATCGTCCGGACTCCTATCCCCGAAAACCAGGGTCTCTTCCCACCAGCCCAGGAATAGATTAGCATACGACGGGGCACAGGGACTCCCCATCGCGGTACCCCTGAGCTGGTGGTAGATCTTATTATCAAAGGAGAAGAAATTCCTGTTCAGGGTGAATTCTAGGATCCGGACGATGAACTGGCTGTGGGCGCGATATTGGCAGCCCCTGGATTTCAGAAAGAATTCAACTGCCGTTAGTCCCAGCTGGTGCGGTATGGAAGAGTATAACGCCTCCACGTCTATGCTTGACAGTAGGCATCCACTCTCAAGGGTAAGACCCTCCAATTGTTTGAGGAGGTCCGTAGTATCCTTGAGATGAGATGGCAACGTGCTTACAAATGGAGCTAAAACACGGTCAATGTAGATTCCCAGGTTTTGATTGAGGTTATCCACCCCTGACACTATCGGCCTTCCTTTCAGTGGGGAGGTCCCCTTATGGACCTTTGGAAGGCAGTAGAAGGTGGACCTACGGGGGAAGGGAGGTAGCAAAAATGAATACTCTTCCAACGAGATAATGTTAGAGCCCTTGGCCTCATCCAGTATGGATTTGAGTTCACGTTTATAAACGTCCGTGGGGTCTTTGTCTAGGATCTCGTAGGTTGCCCTATCTGAGAGAAGGCGCATGCACATCTCCCTGTACTGCACAGAGTCCATGACCACGATATTGCCCCCTAGACTCTGTGCAGTACAGGGAGATGTGCATGCGCCTTCTCTCAGATAGGGCAACCTACGAGATCCTAGACAAAGACCCCACGGACGTTTATAAACGTGAACTCAAATCCATACTGGATGAGGCCAAGGGCTCTAACATTATCTCGTTGGAAGAGTATTCATTTTTGCTACCTCCCTTCCCCCGTAGGTCCACCTTCTACTGCCTTCCAAAGGTCCATAAGGGGACCTCCCCACTGAAAGGAAGGCCGATAGTGTCAGGGGTGGATAACCTCAATCAAAACCTGGGAATCTACATTGACCGTGTTTTAGCTCCATTTGTAAGCACGTTGCCATCTCATCTCAAGGATACTACGGACCTCCTCAAACAATTGGAGGGTCTTACCCTTGAGAGTGGATGCCTACTGTCAAGCATAGACGTGGAGGCGTTATACTCTTCCATACCGCACCAGCTGGGACTAACGGCAGTTGAATTCTTTCTGAAATCCAGGGGCTGCCAATATCGCGCCCACAGCCAGTTCATCGTCCGGATCCTAGAATTCACCCTGAACAGGAATTTCTTCTCCTTTGATAATAAGATCTACCACCAGCTCAGGGGTACCGCGATGGGGAGTCCCTGTGCCCCGTCGTATGCTAATCTATTCCTGGGCTGGTGGGAAGAGACCCTGGTTTTCGGGGATAGGAGTCCGGACGATATATCTAGAATTGGACTGTGGGCGCGATATATAGATGACATCTTTATCACCTGGAACGGGAGCCCCTCTCAATTTGAGTCGTTCCTATTCCACTTAAACCAGAACGACATTGGCATGAGGTTTACATTCGAGACCCACCCAACCTGTCTACCATTCCTGGACATTAAAATTACCAAGAATGATAGGGGTGAACTGGATACCTCGATTCACAGAAAGCCTAATGCGACAAACTCTCTCCTGAGATGGGAGAGTAGTCACCCTCTCCCACTCAGGAGAGGGATACCAAGAGGACAATACCTCCGCCTACGGAGGAACTGTTCGGATAAAAAGGATTTTGTGGCTCAGGCAGCCGACCTAAGGGCCAGATTTCTACTCAGGGGGTACCCGGACTACATCCTAAGAGCCGCCTATAGAGTGGCCTTAGCACGACAGAGACCGACCCTACTAATTAAGAAACAGCCGAACACTCCCACAACCAAACTGTCACGTATCATCACGACTTTTGACAGAGGTTCAAGTCAGGTTAGGGACATCTTACGACGCCACTGGGGGATCCTGAAAATGGACCCCGACCTTTTGGACACATTAGCAGATAGTCCACAGATAACATACAGACGAGGTACCAATCTGCGCGATAAACTCGTCCGCAGTCATTTCTCATCCATCAGTACAAAACCAACATGGCTGCGGTCCAATTTGGTGGGTAGCCATAGGTGTGGCAGGTGTGTGGCCTGCAAATACATTATGACTACAAAATCCTTCACCAGCTCGGTCACAGGTAAGACGTATTCCATCCCGCACTTTATTAATTGCAAATCCAGAGGTGTGGTTCATCGCATCCTCTGTGAGTGCGGTCTGGAATACGTCGGAAAGACCATACGGGAATTTAGGAGGAGGATCGGTGAGCACATGGGGGACGTGACACACAAGAGGGACACCCCGGTGTCGAAACATGTGCACACCGACCACAACGGCAAAGCCCGGCTGAAATTCATGGGCATTGATCTCGTAAAACCCCCTCCAAGAGGGGGGGACTGGGACAAGAGCCTCCTCCAACGCGAAGCACGCTGGATCTTCAATCTTAAAACAGCGGCACCTCTAGGCATGAATGAGAGATTGAATTTCTCCTGTTTTCTTTGAGTATGATAACAGTTATGCCTCATCTATCATGGTGCGACTGCTCGATTGAAGATCCGGGGCAGCGTTTAATCGTCATTTAGCTGGTGGTCCCACTTTGTGCCACATGGTTACTGTCAATACTGTCATTACTCTGATGTTGACCCAGGGCCTCGGGCACCTCAACTAGCGCATACGGCGCTAAACCTGCGCCTACTTACTGTGTGTGGGGGGCACCCTCTCCTCGATACACCGCTGCGCACACATTGAGGCTGGCATATACCCTGGCCGTACTTGGGGTCATGCTGGTCTACATTGTCACTAGCGCCCTGTTCCTGATGGCGGTGTACGCAGGTACTCTTGAGATCCTGATTAGCGCCAGCCTCTGTACCGTCTAATGTGTGACTTCAGCCAGCAGAGTGCTTCTTTAAAATCATTTTGATTAGCACCTACCTGTGTAATGCGCATATGGCTTTCTGTGTCTGTTTCTAGTTTAGTTTGACCCTGTTTCTAGTTTAGTTTTGGTCTAGACGGCTACTAGCATCTGGACCCTAACGGTGGCATTTGCAGGGGTTCATGATATCCTGATTGGCACCTGCTTCTGTTAGGTGCGATCCTAGCCCATGGACTGCTCCTTTGAACTAATCTGATTAGCGCTTGCCTTTGTACTGCGCGACCCTAACCTGAAGAGCGCCTCCTTAGGTCAGTGCCTGGCCTCTAATGCATGGTGTCCGTATAAACGTGACACTGTCATTCACCTTTTGACCTCATGTCAGTCTGTCGGTGTCGCTCCGACAACAATTGCTCCATTGATTACTTGCCTGCCTATGACTCCTGCACTAAATGCTAGCTGCCGATTCAAGGCTTTACCATTGTGGTTGTTACCAAGGGAGACGCATACACTATGCGCTCCACACGATCATCAGACCATATGACCATTGGCTGATGATCCTTGATCCCGCCCATCTCCGCTCGCGATCCCGCCCTCCCCACGTGGTGCTGTTGACGTGTGACGTCACCGACGACGTCCGCCCTTGTCCTGTTGATGCGGCCTCGGCGCAGGTCCTCTGACGCGGGGGTCACGTGACCGGGCTCGAGCGGCGCCTCAGGTAGGCGTTGCGCAGCGATAGTGCTACAGAAGAGGAGGGGCGAAGGACCTGGGGCGCGACTATTTAAAACCCAGTACTGCTGTACAACATTGCGGCTGGTTCACTGCACTTTTTCCCCAAACCAGAAGGGTTGCTGTAGCCTGGGACCACTGTGTCCCCCGGACCGCCAAGCACAGGACTATCCCTCCAGTGCATTACTGCATCCGACACCAGGATAGCAGAATACAAGCTTTTAACCTTGCTTCATTCATCCCCAGTGTGTTATTGAGCCACAGGCCAGATACCTGCGGCCTTCCACTTACTGTCTTCCTGCAGTCTTTCCCTGAAGAGTCACGGACAGAAACGTGCCACGTCGGAAGACCCCCGGAAGCACTTCCCATCATCCTATCCACTGGCATCTATCCTGTAGTTTTAGGGTGAGGTCCACTATAGGGACAGGCTACCGGACGGGGTCGCCTTTCTCAAGGCGAGTGCTCCGTGTAGATAGGTAGCAGCATAATAGCCCCCTTCATCCGAGGCAGGGCTACTCAGGACACTTCCTATTGCTCCATCTACGCGGTTCTACAACCACAACCATCCCCACATGGCTTGATTGTTACGTTTCCTGCCTCCTGTACCTAAGGACCTCCACCACCATCTACAAAGGGTCTGGTAAGACTGTTCACGTCTCCCCGGACGGAACAGTATATTGTTTATACCAGCCAGGCACCATTTTTGGTTGTCTATGTGTATGTATGTCTTATCTATGTAGTGAGTTTTATTAGTCTGACAATTTTTTGACCTTATTAAAAGTTACATTTTAAATAACTATACTCCCCCCTCCTGCCTTTGGGGCCCACTGTCTGCTTATCTAGTTGGAGTGTTTTTCATAGCCTGAACTGTTTCGGTGCTCTGATCAATTCATTTCTATAACTACTGTAAGAGGGCACAATGTGGGCATAACTACTGTGAGTGGGCACACATCTGTACAAAACTACTGTGAAGATTGTACTATGAGGGCAATACTACTGTGAGGGGGTACAATTTTATTAGTATGGGGGGGGGGGGGGGCAGAGAAAGGACCCGCCCCAGGTGCCAAACACCCTAGGCATGCCACTGGGTAGGTGTGTACAGTGCAGCGCAGCACACCTCTCTACACTGTCATAAAGACACCGTCATAAAGACACACAGGAAAGCAAGGGGCAGGGTTTAGATTGTGACTCCTCCCACACACGTGACTGATCACATGGTCATGACATCATGAAAGGTCCTTTAGCCACCAGCAGTTAGCATCCTCCGGGCATGGAGCAGTCTGTGGGTACAGTTTGCATCTCTCTGGCGCACGGCTGCTAAGGTAGGGCTGGTCACATCTTGCTGTTACCCTCTATTTGATGTATATGTTAATGTATACAATATGGTCGTGACTAGAATATATGGGCTCCTAGGAGAAGGAAGCCCTGTTAGTGACCCCCAAACCTGAGAAAAGAGACCACAGTACGCAGCGCTTTTCTGAGGGATTCTGCACCAGAAATGCTTGCAGATATTCTCTTTTTTTTTAACTGCACTGTGGGGGGAAAAGGTGACTTGTCCGTTATTGACATTCCACATCCAGAATTCACACAGAAAATGGGCAGGAATGAAAATCCACACCAAAAAGCACATACAAAATGTGACGGGAAATAAAAACATCCAAAAAGATGTGGATTCCGCATCAGGTTTTTAAACCCAATAAAACCACCATGTGCACATACCCGTCTGAGGGGTGTTCTTCTTACTCCCATAGAAGTGAGTGAAGCATTCTGGGAGTTGTAGTTGGTGAACAGCTGGAGTGCTGATCTCTGTTCTATAGTGACGCACAGCAGTGGAAGAGAACACCGCCCCTTAGTAATCTCCAGGGATGCAATGGAGGTTTCAACAGGAGTTTTAAGATAGACAGGTCATCAGTATCTGATCGGTGGGGGTCCGACACCTGGGACCCCTGCTGATCAGCTGTTTGAGAAGGCAGCAGCGCTCCTGTGAGCACCACGGTCTTCTCCGTGCCATACTAATCACAGCTGAGTACCGCTGCCTTCTCTAACAGCTGATTGACGGGTATCACAACCCCCACCGATCAGATACTGAAGACCTATCCAGAGCATAGGTCATAAGTATTAAAGAGTAACTAAACCTTTGTATGACATTTTAATATGATGTCCCTAATGCCCTAATAAAACTTTTTCTAATATATTTTAGAAATTAATTTTGTATTTTTCTTAGTGTTTTTCCTACCTAAAGCACACCATTCACTGTGCGCTTAAAACTCAGTTCTCTGTACACCACTGAGCTGTGAAGTTTATGAATGGGGCCGCAGCAGCGCTGTGATTACGGGCAGGAGCGCATACTGCTGCTCCTGCCGTGCTCCTCTGAGGATTGCCAACTCCTGGCATAGCACATGGGTACCCTGTACCCATGTACTGTGCCAGGATAAGCTGAGCGGAGCGGGTTCCTGCCTGCTTCACTAAGCTAAGTTCTGACATGCAGTTTTCTTAGCTTAGCGGAGCAGGCAGAAGCAGGAGCAGCTCCTCTTAGCTAATCCTGGCATAGTACATGGGTACAGGGTACCCATGTGCTATGCTAAGAGTTAGTAATCGTCCCGGGAGCACGAGCAGGAGCAGCAATATGCGCTCCTGCCCATACTCACAGCGCTGCTGCGGCCCTATTGATAAAATGTACTCCGTATACTGCTGAGCTGTCAGCGGTGTACAGAGAACAGAGTTTGAAGCGCACAGTGAATGGTGTGCTTTAGGTAATGAAAAGGCTAAGAACAATACAAAATTGTTTAATAAAGTATATTGGAAACAGTTTTATTAGGGCATTAGGGACATCATATTAAAATTTGATGCAAAGGTTTAGTTACTCTTTAAAGTCTTAGAAAACCACTTTGAAGGAGTTTTCTGACCTTTTGGAGAACCATAGTTCTAACTACGTATGGGTAAAAATAACAGGCATGCTCTTAGATGGTACATTTGTTACTTTTTAGGCCTCATGCACATGACCGTACACGAGGCCTTACTAACTGCTATTTTTGAAAGGGTCGGAAGAGCGTGTTTAGCGTGCTTCCACACATGGGGGGTCATTTATTCAGCTGAAATATGCCCAAATTAACCATTGCGCTGCAATTTGAGACTTCTCCCTGCTCACGCCAGGTCTAAATAGGTGGGCGGGGAAGGGGACAGGCCGGCAGGCCCTTCTCTTTTACCATTTTCTACGCCTGCTTTAGGTGTAAAAAATGGTCTAAATGTAAAACAGCCCGGAAGATGTCTTACATTTAGAACTGGGGTTGGATGCGCTGAATTTATGTAGAAGTGCTGCCTCTTCATAACTTTGGTTTGGCAGATCCACCACCAGCTATAGGGCTTTATTAAGACCGGCGTCTAAAACACCAGTCTTAATAAATGACCCCCAGAGTATTTACTTGAATCTTTCTTTTTTGCAAAAAGTCTCAAATGCCAGTGAAGCCAATTTTTAGACAACATGTCCATGTAGTGTTTTACCACCTGGCATTTTTTGTATGCTTTGCATTTTTTTTTTTATAGCAAAGTATGTAACCCCTGTAATGTCAATTCCCTTGTAAAGCGGTACTGGAAAAATATATTGTTGCAAAAATGCAATAAAAAAAACGCAACTGGCACTTGCGTTCTTTAACCACTTACCGTCACGCTAACGCCGAAAGGCGTCATTTCTGCGGCGCTCCCAGGTCACACTAACGCCGATTGGCGTCATCTCGCGTGAGCCGAGATTTCCTGTGAACGCGCGCACACAGGAACGGAAGGTAAGAGAGTTGATCTCCAGCCTGCCAGCGGCGATCGTTCGCTGGCAGGCTGGAGATGTGATTTTTTTTAACCCCTAACAGGTATATTAGACGCTGTTTTGATAACAGCGTCTAATATACCTGCTACCTGGTCCTCTGGTGGTCCCCTTTGTTTGGATCGACTACCAGAGGACACAGGTAGCTCAGTAAAGTAGCACCAAGCACCACTACACTACACTACACCCCCCCCCCCCCCGGTCACTTATTAACCCCTTATTAGCCCCTGATCACCCCTGATCACCCCATATAGACTCCCTGATCACTCCCCTGTCATTGATTACCCCCCTGTCATTGATCACACCCCTGTAAAGCTCCATTCAGACGTCCGCATGATTTTTACGGATCCACTGATAGATGGATCGGATCCGCAAAACACATACAGGCGTCTCCCTGGAGCCTTCCAGGGGGGGTGATCACCCCATATAGACTCCCTGATCACCCCCCTGTCATTGATCACCCCCCCTGTCAGGCTGCATTCAGATGTCTGTATGATTTTTACGGATCCACGGATACATGGATCGGATCCGCAAAACACATACGGACATCTGAATGGAGCCTTATAGGGGGGTGATCAATGACAGGGGGGTGATCACCCCATATAGACTCCCTGATCACCCCCCTGTCATTGATCACCCCTCTGTAAGGCTCCATTCAGACATTTTTTTGGCCCAAGTAAGGGCTCTTTCACACCTGCGTTCTTTTCTTCCGGCATAGAGTTCCGTCGTCGGGGCTCTATGCCGGAAGAATCCTGATCAGGATTATCCTAATGCATTCTGAATGGAGAGTAATCCGTTCAGGATGCATCAGGATGTCTTCAGTTCCGGTACGGAACGTTTGTTGGCCGG
Source organism: Bufo bufo (assembly GCF_905171765.1). Lineage (NCBI taxonomy): Eukaryota > Metazoa > Chordata > Amphibia > Anura > Bufonidae > Bufo > Bufo bufo. Next base: position 423,116,114 of record NC_053391.1, on the reverse strand, counting down.
AGAAAATACCGCAGCATGCTGCGCTTTTTGCTCCGGCCAAAAATCCGGAACACTTGCCGCAAGGCCGGATCCGGAATTAATGCCCATTGGAAGGCATTGATCCGGATCCGGCCTTAAGCTAAACGTCGTTTCGGCGCATTGCCGGAGCCGACATTTAGCTTTTTCAGAGTGGTTACCATGGCTGCCGGGACGCTAAAGTCCTGACAGCCATGGTAAGTGTAGTGGGGAGCGGGGGAGCAGTGTACTTACCGTCCGTGCGGCTCCCCGGGCGCTCCAGAGTGACGTCAGGGCGCCCCAAGCGCATGGATCACGTGATCCATGTGATCACGTCATCCATGCGCATGGGGCGCTCTGACGTCATTCTGGAGCGCCCCGGGAGCCGCACGGACTGTAAGTATACTGTTCCCCCGCTCCCCACTACTACTATGGCAACCAGGACCTTAATAGCGTCCTGGGTGCCATAGTAACACTGAAAGCATTTGGAAGACGGTTCCGTCTTCAAATGCTTTCAGTACACTTGCGTTTTTCCGGATCCGGCAGGCACCTCCGGCAACGGAAGTGCATGCCGGATCCCAACAACGCAAGTGTGAAAGAGGCCTTAGCGGAATTTTTATTTATTTTTTCTTACAAAGTCTCATATTCCACTAACTTGTGTCAAAAAATAAAATCTCACATGAACTCACCATACCCCTCACGGAATCCAAATGCGTAAAATTTTTTAGACATTTATATTCCAGGCTTCTTCTCACGCTTTAGGGCCCCTAGAATGCCAGGGCAGTATAAATACCCCACATGTGACCCCATTTCGGAAAGAAGACACCCCCAGGTATTCCGTGAGGGGCATATTGAGTCCATGAAAGATTGAAATTTTTGTCCCAAGTTAGCGGAAAGGGAGACTTTGTGAGAAAAAAATAAAAAATATCAATTTCCGCTAACTTGTGCCAAAAAACAAAATTTCTATGAACTCGCCATGCCCCTCATTGAATACCTTGGGGTGTCTTCTTTCCAAAATGGGGTCACACGTGGGGTATTTATACTGCCCTGGCATTCTAGGGGCCCCAAAGCATGAGAAGAAGTCTGGTATCCAAATGTCTAAAAATGCCCTCCTAAAAGGAATTTGGGCACCTTTGCGCATCTAGGCTGCAAAAAAGTGTCACACATCTGGTATCGCCGTACTCAGGAGAAGTTGGGGAATGTGTTTTGGGGTGTCATTTTACATATACCCATGCTGGGTGAGAGAAATATCTTGGTCAAATGCCAACTTTGTATAAAAAAATGGGAAAAGTTGTCTTTTGCCAAGATATTTCTCTCACCCAGCATGGGTATATGTAAAATGACACCGCAAAACACATTCCCCAACTTCTCCTGAGTACGGAGATACCAGATGTGTGACACTTTTTTGCAGCCTAGGTGGGCAAAGGGGCCCATATTCCAAAGAGCACCTTTCGGATTTCACAGGTCATTTACCTACTTACCACACATTAGGGCCCCTGGAAAATGCCAGGGCAGTATAACTACCCCACAAGTGACCCCATTTTGGAAAGAAGACACCCCAAGGTATTCCGTGAGGGGCATGGCGAGTTCCTAGAATTTTTTATTTTTTGTCACAAGTTAGTGGAAAATGATGATTTTTTTTTATTTTTTATTTTTTCATACAAAGTCTCATATTCCACTAACTTGTGACAAAAAATAAAAACTTCCATGAACTCACTATGCCCATCAGCGAATACCTTGGGGTCTCTTCTTTCCAAAATGGGGTCACTTGTGGGGTAGTTATACTGCCCTGGCATTCTAGGGGCCCAAATGTGTGGTAAGGAGTTTGAAATCAAATTCTGTAAAAAATGACCAGTGAAATCCGAAAGGTGCTCTTTGGAATGTGGGCCCCTTTGCCCACCTAGGCTGCAAAAAAGTGTCACACATCTGGTATCTCTGTATTCAGGAGAAGTTGAGGAATGTGTTTTGGGGTGTCTTTTTACATATACCCATGCTGGGTGAGATAAATATCTTGGTCAAATGCCAACTTTGTATAAAAAAAATGGGAAAAGTTGTCATTTGCCAAGATATTTCTCTCACCCAGCATGGGTATATGTAAAATGACACCCCAAAACACATTCCTCAACTTCTCCTGAATACAGAGATACCAGATGTGTGACACTTTTTTGCAGCCTAGGTGGGCAAAGGGGCCCATATTCCAAAGAGCACCTTTCGGATTTCACTGGTCATTTTTTACAGAATTTGATTTCAAACTCCTTACCACACATTTGGGCCCCTAGAATGCCAGGGCAGTAGAACTACCCCACAAGTGACCCCATTTTGGAAAGAAGAGACCCCAAGGTATTTCGTGATGGGCATAGTGAGTTCATAGAACTTTATATTTTTTGTCACAAGTTAGTGGAATATGAGACTTTGTAAGAAAAAAATAAATAAAAAATCATCATTTTCCGCTAACTTGTGACAAAAAATAAAAAGTTCTATGAACTCACTATGCCCATCAGCGAATACCTTAGGGTGTCTACTTTCCGAAATGGGGTCATTTGTGGGGTGTTTGTACTGTCTGGCCATTGTAGAACCTCAGGAAACATGACATGTGCTCAGAAAGTCAGAGCTGCTTCAAAAAGCGGAAATTCACATTTTTGTACCATAGTTTGTAAACGCTATAACTTTTACCCAAACCATTTTTTTTTTTACCCAAACATTTTTTTTTTATCAAAGACATGTAGAACAATAAATTTAGAGCAAAATTTATATATGGATCTCGTTTTTTTTGCAAAATTTTACAACTGAAAGTGAAAAATGTCATTTTTTTTGCAAACAAATCGTTAAATTTTGATTAATAACAAAAAAAGTAAAAATGTCAGCAGCAATGAAATACCACCAAATGAAAGCTCTATTAGTGAGAAGAAAAGGAGGTAAAATTCATTTGGGTGGTAAGTTGCATGACCGAGCAATAAACCACTAAAGTAGTGTAGTGCCGATTTGTAAAAAAGGGCCTGGTCTTTAGGGGGGTATAAACCTGTGGTCCTTAAGTGGTTAAAGCAGGGCAAAGAAACAATGAGACAAAAATGTTAGACTCAGAGCAAGGGATTTAAAATTTGCCTTTTACTCAAAAACACAGTTCGGGGGTAAAAAAAAATGCCGCCACTACAAAAAATGCTTGTGTGTGCTGTGTTTAATATTTCCCATAGACTTTCATGTAACAGCTGAAGCTGGTGTTCTCTCACCACAAAACGCACCAAAAACCTTCATAAATTCAGAATAAAAACCCTGAGATGCCTCCCTCTGACCTCTGATTGGATCCCTATAATGAAATCACAGGGTTCTCATTGGTTGCTATGGTAGTCTGGGACCTTGTGAAGGCTCCCCAGCCTGCCATAGTAAACTGGATGTTAGAGAGCATCACCACACACCTTCATATCAATGTAAATGAATTGTTGGATGTGCGCCACTCAGTAAAACGCTCTTTGATCGCATCCTGATTCTCCGGAATGTTGCCTGCATTCCGGAGAAATTCTTTTTTTGCTCATATGCATATTAAAGGGGTATTCTGGTTGGTTGAAGGTATCCTATAACAATTAGATTGGTGGGGGACCTTCTGTCGGGACCCCCACCGATCACAAGAACAGAGGCCCCATACACCCTGCAGCCCCCCTGAAGAGAACAGAGCGTCCGGTCTCACATGGATGCGGCTGCCCCATTCATTTCTTTGGGAGTTCTGAGGATAGCAGAGTACAGCGCTTGGCTATCTCCAGAATTCCCATAGAACTGAATAGAGCGGCCGCACTGTTTCTCGTGATCGGTGGTAGGACCTCCACCGATCTAATAGTTATCCCCTATCCTGTGGATAGGAGATAACTTTAACCAACCAGAATACCTCTTTAACTGGTCGGTGCAATGAGGGTATCACTGCTGCACTGAATGAAACACTCCTTACTCCTGGCCTCCCCCCCCCCCCCCCCCCAGCTTTGGGTGACAGGGTCAGGCAGTAATGTAGTCTTGCCTTGCTTTGTGTTACTGTGTGCGTGTGCAGTACAGATAACTTCAGCCCAGGCAAGCCCCAGTACTGGACGTGCAACATCGCACACACCGTAAGGGCTCATGCACGGGCACCATTTGTGGATGCAGACCCATTGACCTGAATAGGTCCGCGATCCTCAAGAGATGGTCTACCCTGCAAAAAAAAATAGGACATCTTCTATTTTTTTGAAGTGGGGAGGCACAGATGGAAATCGCATAGCGCTTCTGATCCGTGCCTCCACAACGATCCGTATCGTGAGGATTGTGGATCCAATCAAGTCAATGGGTCTGCATCCGTGATACGGAGTGCACGTGGCCGGCGCCCTTATATTGCGGACCCGTAGTTTTCCTCCCGCAATATGGGCGCACACGCTCATGCGCATGAGCCCCAACACAGGTCGAAGCGAGACTACATCACTGCCTGGCCCTGTCACACAAAGCTGGGGGGAAGCAGAGAGGCCAGGAGTAAAGAACATGGGCAACAATCAGGGGGGAGCATGTGCAGCGTACAAAAGATAATGAAGTATACAAAAAATAAATAAAATGCCATACAAGGAGAAAATAACAGAAGCATGTGGCACAAGTCTTTCCTAGAGGGTAAGAGAAACAGTGGATCCGCACCCAGATATCAGGTCCGGCCTCATGTGCACCAGTCATGTTTTATCCTTTCCGCCCTTGGCTCAGGTTCCTAGCCCCGCCCAGCAACGTAGCAGGGAAGCTTCTTGGTTGTGATTGGACAATCAATGCATGTTGAATTGTACATTGTCCCATAATTGACCTTATTGTGTGGGCTGGGGAATGTTTGGCTGGGATAAACAAAAGCCCGTCTCTCAATCCGAAGCTTGTGGAAGCCAGGTCTTTGGTTCCTGCAATAATATACCCTGGACAGCTCAATAACCTGCGGATATGATGTTCCTTTTCATTATACAGTATTAGACATACATGGGGGGATTTATCAAAACTAGTGCAAAGGAAAACTGGCTTAGTTGCCCATAGCAACCAGTCATATTCCACATTTTATTTTTCAGGGCCTGAGCTCCATAGGAACATATTGAATGTCCCATAGGCTGCAATGGTAATTCATTGTAGTCTATGGGACAGGCGATTTAAGGCTCACGTTTTCAAGTCCCCCAGGGGACTTAAAGGGGTTTTCCAATCGCAGACAATGGGGGCATATCGCTAAGATATGCCCCCATTGTCTGATAGGTGTGGGTCCCACTGCTGGGACCCGCACCTATATCGAGACCGGAGCCCTGAAAGTGGTGGAGGGCGGTATGCCTCCATTGTCTGTGATGAGAATACCCCTTTAGTACAGGGCTCGACAAATCCCAGGTCGCCATGGCGACCAGGAATTTAGTCCTGGCGCTTGGGTATTTGTCAGCCCGTTTTCAAAGGTGCCCGGGCGATGGGTGCGGAGCTGCCGTTCTGTCCGGAGGCAGCACCGTTTGAAACAGCTCCGTCACAGCACACAATAGCAGAGACGCTGGCAGCAGGGAGGGGAGGGACTCGGGAGGAGTGTAATCTGATCCTAGAGTGGAAGCTGCTTCTGCCAGCCCCTCCCCTCCCCGCCCACCAACCAATCAGAGCTGAGGCAAGGCAAGCACTAGCAGCTCTGAGTCCGAGTCACTGACACAAGTACAGGGAGTCTTAAGGGGGTTATCCCATCATAATGATCACTGTTAAATCAGTTAATGATTTGACAGTGATCATTTTTGTAAATATACTTTATTAACAAATTCCCACCGTTTTGGAGAAAATTCATCCCCACTTACCTTATTGTTGTGACTCGGTCTCCCCTGGTTACGGCCACCGCTCTTCTCCAGTATGCCGATGGTCGCGCTTGCTCAGAAGACTTCTTCTTTTCTCCCGGCTGGGCTGCTCGCTGTCCTGAACGCGCACGCTGCCGCGCATGCGCGACGGTGACTTCTTCCCGGCCAGAATAGTACAGAGCTGCGAACGCGCACGCCGGCTCTGTACTATACTGGTCACATGGCGCATGCGCGGCAGCGTGCGCGTTCAGTCCAGCGCGCGGCCCGGCCAGGAGAAGACTTCAATCAAGATGAAGCCCGCCCCCAGCCAGAATCCAGGAAGTGAACGGCGCGGTGGCAGCTGGTAAGTATGAAAAGGGGAAGTGGGATAACCCCTTTAAGTAAGAAAGAATCGAATGAGTCTCAGGTTAAAAGAATCTAAAGATCAGACTTAGTGACTCATTCGATTCTTTGAGTTAAAAGAACTGTCATTCAGACTCTAGCACAGGTTACACTGAGGCTGATGCTTTTGCAGCAGTGATAAGATTAAGGGACAGGAGCAGAGAGATAAGAGAAGTGACAGGACACAGTTTAGATTACAGTTTGAATTAACCCTTTAGGATCAAATTGGCTTCTCAAGGAGATGTATATGTTAAAGGCATCCCTTCTTCGGTCTCATTCAGTAGCTATAGAACTAAGGGTACTTTCACACTTGCAGCAGGATGGATCCGGCAGGCTGTTCACCCTGTCGGATCCATCCTTCCGCTGTTTCGCCGGACCACCGCTCCGTCCCCATTGACTATAATGGGGGCAGAGCTCTGGCGCAGCACGGCAGTGCATGGTGAAAGGCCGCCGGACTAAAAGTACTGCATGTCCAACTTTTTAGTCCGGCGGCCTCTCACCGCGAACTGCCATGCTGCGCCGGAGCTCCACCCCCGTCCCCATTATAGTCAATAGGGTCCGGGGACGGAGCGGTGGTATATGTAACATGGTATACAGCATTATTGGGGGGGCTCTATGAAGAAGTGGGGGGGGGGGGCACTATGAGGGCACCTACTAGGGGCTTTATGACGCGGCTCCGCCTGGCTCCTAACTTTTTTAGCTGGCTCCCAGATTCCAAGGAAATTTGTCAAGCCCTGCTTTAGTATAAGTGGAAAAATTTTTTTTTTAAAAGTCAAATCACCTCCCTTTCCCCAAATTAAAAATAAACATCATTAGCACCACTGCATCCGAAAATGCGTGTACTATTAACTATAAATGTATTTATTCCGTACGGTGAACGGCATAATGGGAAAAAAATAAAAATGGCTTATTCGCCAATTTTTCACCTCTGAAAAAAAATGTAATAAAGTGAAGTGATAAAAAATGAAAAAAGTCTTAGGCCCCTTTCACACGGGGGAGTATTCCGCGCGGATGCGATGTGTGAGGTGAACGCATTGCACCCGCACTGAATACCGACCCATTCATTTCTATGGGGCTGTTCACATGAGCGGTGATTTTCACGCATCACTTGTGCGTTGCGTGAAAATCGCAGCATGCTCTATATTCAGCGTTTTTCACGCAACGCAGGCCCCATAGAAGTGCGGATGCGGTGCGATTTTCACGCACGGTTGCTAGGAGACGATCAGGATGGAGACCCGATCATTATTATTTTCCCTTATAACATGGTTATAAGAGAAAATAATAGCATTCTGAATGCAGAATGCATAGTAAAATAGGGCTGGAGGGGTTAAAATAAATAAATAATTGAACTCACCTTAGTCCACTTGATCGCGTAGCCCGGCATCTCCTTCTGTCTTCATCTGATCTCTGTGCAATAGGACCTGTGGTGACGTCACTTCGGTCATCACATGATCTTTTACCATGGTGATGGATCATGTGATGACCGGAATGACGTCACCACAGGTCCTGTTGCTGAACAGAGATCAGATGAAGACAGAAGGAGATGCCGGGCCACGCGATCAAGTGGATTAAGGTGAGTTAAATTTTTATTTTTTTTTAACCCCTCCAGCGCTGTTTTGCTATGCATTCTGTATTCAGAATGCTATTATTTTCCCTTATAACCATGTTATAAGGGAAAATAATTCAATCTACAGAACACCGATCCCAAGCCCGAACTTCTGTGAAGAAGTTCGGGTTTGGGTACCAAACATGCGCGATTTTTCTCACGCGAGTGCAAAACGCATTACAATGTTTTGCACTCGCGCGGAAAAATCGCGGGTGATCCCGTAACGCACCCGCACATTGTACCGCAACGCCCGTCTGAAAGAGCCCTTACACACACCAAAATGGTATCAATAAAAGCTACAGATTACCCTGCAAAAAATCAAACCCTCACAGAACTCCGTAGACATAAAAAAAAAAAAAATTATAGAGGACAGAATATGGTGCTGAAAAGAAAATTACAAAAACACAAGAAAAACAATATAAATGTGGTATCGTAATTAGGGATGAGCGAATCGACTTCGGATGCTTCATCTGATGTCGATTCGCATAATACTGTATGGAGCGGGCACTCCGTACAATATTAGCATGTATTGGCTCCGATGAGCCGAATGTATTACCTTGTGAAGTCTCGCAAGACTTCGTGTAATAACTTCGGAAATTAATTTCTACTATAAAAAACCTTTGTATCAGGGCTCGTTCACACGACTGTATGGCTTTTTCAGTGTTTTGCGGGCCGTTTTTTTAACGGATCTGTTTTTTTGTTTCAGTAGTGTTTCTGGTTTCCATTTTTTTTCCGTATGTATATGCCATATACAGTAATTACATAGAAATTATATACAGTATACAGTAATTACATAGAAAAAATTAGGCTGGGCATAACATTTTCAATAGAAGGTTCCGCAAAAATGGAACGGATACGGAAGACATACAGAGTACAATACGTATATGTGTTAGTTTTTTTTGCGGACCCATTGACTTGAATGGAGCCGCAGAACGTGATTTGCGGGCAATAATAGGACATGTTCTATCTTTGGACGGAAATACGGAAACGGAATGCATACGGAGTACATTCCGTTTTTTTTTTTGCGGAACCGGATATGGAACTCAAAAAATGTTTGTTGAACGAGCCCTCAAACTCGGGTTCGTTCCAGGTGGTACCTGAGTTCGATACAAAGGATTTTTACAATAGAAATTCATTTCTGACGTTATTACACGAAGTCTTGCGAGACTTCACAAAGTAATACATTCTAATATTGTACGAAGCGCCCGCTCTGTACAGTATTAAAACAAAATCCTGATCAGTCTTACTAATGCCATCAGTTGGCATACGTTTTGCCGGATCCGGCAGGCAGTTCCGGCGACAGAACTGCTTGCCGGATCTCTCTGCCGCAAGTGTGAAAGTAACCTTAGGCTACTTTCACACTGGCGTTTTGGCTTTCCGTTTTGGGAGATCCGTTCAGGGCTCTCACAAGCGGTCCACAACGGATCAGTTTTGCCCTAATGCATTCTGAATGGAAAAGGATCCGCTCAGAATGCATCAGTTTGCCTCCGATCAGTCTCCATTCCGCTTTGGAGACAGAAACACAAACTTTTTTTTTTTTTTCTTTGGTTTTTTGTGTTCCGCATACGGAACCGTTCGTTTCAATGGATCCGCCAAAAAAATCGGTATTTTTTTGTGGATTTGCTTTTTGCGGACCGCAAAATACTGAAAAAGCCATACGGTCGTGTGCAGGAGGCCTTAGGGCTCGTTCACACGACCGTGCCGTTTTTTGCGGATTCGCAAAACACGGATGGCGCCCGTGTACCTTCCGCAATTTGCGAAGCAGAACAGGAGGCCTATTATAGAAATGCCTATTCTTGTCCGCAAAATGGATAAGAATAGGACAGGACTCATAATTTTTTTGGGGCCACGGAATGCAGCAACGAATGCGGACAGCACATAGAGTGCTGTCCGCATCTTTTGCGGACCCATTGAAATGAATGGTTCCGTATACGGAACGTATGCGGAACGCAGAAAACGTTCGTGTGAACAAGCCCTTATCCTGGGATTAAAGGGGTAATAGAAAATGAATGACATTTTGAAAGTCCCACTCTAATGGTCCTGAGCAGTGACGTGTGCCATTGTATCACATGTAACCACTAAGGCCCCGGATTAGCTGCAGCGGGACATGTTCAATCGCTTCTCCATGTAAATGTCTACTCACTGCTACTTGTCCAGTGAGAAGGAATGGGGCCCTTAGCTGTCAGACATGGAACATCTGTGCTGTGCCATTTAGTTCCCTTTAATCTCCGCTTTGGGCAACTCCACCTACCCAAGTACTGCGTAACAGATTTCCAGTCCCCCGTCCCTGTAAATTCCCGCTCTGCCCCATATGCCTGTATAAATGAAATAGAGGTGGGTGATTCGGGACACTTCCCTGCTGCCAGCCTTCTCAGGTTCAGATTACAGGTCCTCTTTTTCATAGAGCCCAGCCGTCTCGTGCCATACCCAGAGCCATTTGGTAATGCTGTCTTATTCCACTAGATGGTGCTAAAGAACAGATGTGAAGCAGCAGAATGGCCCACACCCAGTATAAGCCCCCCGTAATTAGATTTTTCTCTCATTGTAAACCTCTATTGATATTGCAAAATCCCGCTGTGACATCTCTAATGGCTGCGGACAGCATTTGAGCTGAAATTTGATCTACACTGACCCTGTGCAATAGTTGCCTTCTAGCCAAGACTTTTTAGAGAAACTGTGGAGCTGGCTACATGTTGTATTAGATAAACCGCTGGTTTTCAGTGTAAACCCAGCCACACACATTCTGTAGCATCGTTCGTCCGACAGCTATCGCTCCTGGCTCCAACATGCACGTAGTATGTGTATTCAAAGGGGGGTGAGGAGAACGCTGCTGGAAGTCACTTTGCCCCATTCTTCTCTCCTGAAACATCCTAGGTCAGGGGCAGAGTCGGGACCCACCAATCTCGCTGCAGTACCAGACACAACCCATGGACAGGTGTGAGCATCAGTAGTTTTCTAATATTGGACATCCCCTTTAAAGGGGTTGTCTCACTTCAGTAAGTGGCATTTATCATGTAGAGAAAGTTAATACAATGCACTTACTAATGTATTGTTATCCGTATTGCTTCCTTTGCTGGCTGGACTCATTTTTCCATCACATTATACACTGCTCGTTTCCATGGTTACAAACCACCCTGTAATCGAGCAGTGGTGGTCGTACTTGCACACTATAGGAAAAAGCGTCAGCCTCTTGTGGCCGGGACCAAGGGAGTGCACATAGGCTGGTGCTTTTTCCTATATTGTGCAAGCACGGCCACCACTGATGGATTACAGGGTGGTCTGTAACCATGGAAACGAGCAGTGTATAATGTGAAAAATGAATCCAGCCAGCAAAGGAAGCAATATGGATAATAACAATACATTAGTAACTGTCTGGTATTTACTTTCTCTACATGATGAATGCCACTTACTGAAGCACCATCCATCTTTCCCTCAACTCTGACCAGTTTCCCAGTTCCGGCTGCTAAACAACAACCCCACAGCATGATGCTGCCACCACCATGTTTCACTGTGGGGATGGTGTTCTTTGGGTGATGTGTTGGGTTTGCGCCAGACATAGCGTTTTCTTTGATGGACAAAAAGTTCAATTTTAGTCTCCTCAGACCAGAGCACCTTCCTCCATACATTTTGGGAATCTCCCACATGCCTTTCCGCAAACTCACAACATGTATTTTTGTTTTTAGCTGCAAGTAATGGCTTTCTTCTGGCCACTCTGTTTTATGGTTTATTTAGCACAGTTTTTATTTTTTATCTTTTACGGTGTTTATCTCAGGGGTTAAGTCATGTGATATTTTTATAGAGCCGGTCGATACGGACGCCGCGATACCTAATATGTATACTTTTTTTTTCATTTATGTAAGTTTTACACAATAACAGCTTTTAAAAAAAAATATAATGATGTTTTAGTGTCTCCATATTCTGAGCCATAGTTTTTTTATTTTTTGGGCGATTGTCTCAGGTAGGGGCTCATTTTTAGCGGGATGAGGTGACGGTTAGATTGGTACTATTTTGGTGGGCAAACGTCTTTTTGATCGCTTGCTGTTGTACTTTTTGTGATGTAAGGTGACAAAAAAATTGTTTATTTAGCACAGTTTTTATTTTTTACGGTATTCATCTGAGGGGTTAGTTCATGTGATATGTTTTATAGAGCCTGTCGATACGGACACGGCGATACCTAATATGTATACTTTTTTTTTTTTTCCCTATTTTTTACCAATTTTTATTAACTTTATTTGGGGAAAATGACTTTTTTTTATTTTTACTTGAAACTTTAAATTTTTGGGGGGGAAACTTTATTTTTTCAACTTTTTTTCACTTTATTTTTTGTCCCACTTTGGGACTTGAACTTTTGGGGGTCTAATCCCCTTTACAATGCATTCCAATACTTCTGTATTGGAATGCATTGGCTGTATGAGTAATACAGTGTGTATTACTAATACAGTGTGTATTACTCATACAGCTTCCGGCCTGTGAGATCCAGGGGGGCTAGATCTCACAGGCTGATCACAGGAAGGCAGCGCGATGCCTCAGGAAGGCATCGCGCTGCCTTCCATGCCATCGGGTACCCCCCACAGCCTCATGGGGACCCGATGGCGCCATCCCTGGCAGTGGATCAGACGCTGCTTGGTACAGATCATTACAGGGTTCAGATCTGCCAGTCTGACAGAAAGGGGATTAGGTTGATAAGATTCATGGGAAGGAAAGTGAGAGGGAATGGGTCACCTAGACTGAAACGTATACAGTGCCTTGCAAAAGTATTCACCCCCCCCCCTCTTTGACTTTTTTTTGTATTTTGTTACATTACAGCCTTAAGTTCAATGTTTATTTATCTGAATTTTATGTGATGGATCAGAACACAATAGTCTAAGTTTGTGAAGTGAAATGAGAAAAATATATAAATAAAACTATTGTTTAGAAATAGAAAACAGAAAATTGGCATGTGCGTTTGTATTCACCCCCTTTGTTAGGAAGCCCATAAAAAGCTCTGGTGCAACCAATTACCTTCAGAAGTCACATAATTAGTGAAATGATGTCTATCTGTGTGCAATCTAAGTGTCACATGATCTGTCATTACATATACGCACATTTTTTGAAAGGCCGCAGAGTCTGCAACACCTAAGCAATAGGCATCACTAACCAAACGCTGCCATGAAGACCAAAGAACTCTCCAAATAAGTAAGGGACAATGTTGTTGAGAAGTACAAGTCAGGGTTAGGTTATAAAAAAATATCCAAATCTTTGATGATGCCCAGGAGCACCATCAAATCTATCATAAACAATTGGAAAAAACATGGCACAACAGCAAACCTGCCAAGAGACGGCCACCCACCAAAACTCACGGACCGGCCAAGGAGGGCATTAATCTGAAAGGCAGCACAGAGACCTAAGGTAACCCTGGAGGAGCTGCAGAGTTCCACAGCAGAGACTGGAGTATCTGTACATAGGACGACAATAAGCCGTACGCTCCATAGATTTGGGCTTTATGGCAGAGTGGCCAGAAGAAAGCCATTACTTGCAAAAACAAAAAGGCACGTTGTGAGTTTGCGGAAAGGCATGTGGGAGACTCCCAAAATGTATGGAGGAAGGTGCTCTGGTCTGATGAGACTTAAATTGAACTTTTTGTCCATCAAAGAAAATGCTATGTCTGGAGCAAACCCAACACATCACCCAAAGAACACCATCCCCACAGTGAAACATGGTGGTGGCAGCATCATGCTGTGGGGTTGTTTACCAGCAGCTGGGACTGGGAAACTGGTCAGAGTTGAGGGAAAGATGGATGGTGCTAAATACAGGGATATTCTTTAGCAAAACCTGTACCACTCTGCGTGATTTGAGGCTAGGAAGGAGGTTCACCTTCCAACAGGACAATGACCCCAAACACACTGCTAAAGCAACACTTGAGTGGTTTATGGGGAAACATATAAATGTGTTGGAATAGCTTACTCAAAGCCCAGATCTCAATCCAATAGAAAATCTGTGGTCAGACTTAAAGATTGCTGTTCACAAGCGCAAACCATCCAGCTTGAAGGAGCTGGAGTAGTTTTGCAAGGAGGAATGGGCAAAAATCCCAGTGGTAAGATGTGGCAAGCTTATAGAGACTTATCCAAAGCGACTTGGAACTGTGATTGCCACAAAAGATGGCTCTACAAAGTATTTTATGGGGGGTGAATAGTTATGCACATTGACTTTTTCTGTTATTTTGTCCTTATTGATGTTAGCTTCACAATAAAACAAACATCTTCATAGTTGTGGGCATGTTCTGTAAATTAAATGATCCAAATCTTTAAACAATCCATGTCAATTCCAGGTTGTGAGGCACCAAATTACGAAAAAAGTCAAGGGGGTGAATACTTTTGCAAGGCACTGTATTTGGTTTTTATTTTCTTATGGTATTTTTTTTATTCTATTTTCTTGATATGATTATGGGGCAGCACCTTGTGGAACTGATAACTATATTCAGAGATACTTTACAGCAGCCACCATTGACTATAGATGCAATGGACAGGATATGTTCATTGACTTCTATGGGAGAGTTTTCTAGGCATGATGTGTGACCTGTTCAGAGGTCATTGTGCAGGGAGGAGGAGGAGGTGACCTGTGTTCATCACTAATTGTGAATGGTGAATCCTGTATTATCTGTGTATGACTGATATCACACAGTTTTTTCTTGGCATCTTTGAGAGGTTTTGCTGTTTTGGGTCTTTTTTTGACTCCAATTTTTTTGCAGTAGTTTTAGTCAAACAACATCAGCACCAGATGTTGCATACAAGTATGTATGAAATAGGACAAAAGGGCTTTTTTTTTTTTGTAGCGCTATTTTCCAACCTTGAAGTGCATTTCTTGTAGGTCAGTAGTGTTTAAATCTCAGCACATTCTATCATTTTCCCCTCCATTGTGATTTGTTTTTTTATTTTTTGCTCTGCCTGAATTAATGTAAGTACGTGTGTGTGTGTTGCGTTCTTTAATGCTATTTGTACATGGTGTTGTTTGTACCGATGTATTTTGCCCATGGTGCTCTGTAGAGGAAGTGATATCGGGAAGGGGGGGGGGGTTTACATAGCGCTGTACTCGACTATCTCCGGAACTCCCATGAACTCCGGTTCATTTCATGGGGCTGCAGACTACGATACGGGGCCCCTGTTATTGTGACCCCCACTTATCTAATAGTTATAGGGGATAACTTAATGTAACCGGAATACCTCTTTTAAGATTCGGAAATGAACCATTTGGCCAGTACTTGACTGTATATGTGTATTCTTCCTTTAGTGATATTAGCAAGGAAAGCAAGGCCAAAATATGTGGATAAAGATAGTGAAACAACTTACAAGATCCAGTGGTCAGACAGCCAAAGAAACCCTCCCAAGGAATAGATCTAGATGTGGAATTAGGAAAGACGCCAAGGCCTGTGATGGAGTAGACTGAAGCGTCACACCAGGAGCCCTGCATATATTCACCTTCATATTGCAGGCGTCAATGTGCGCTTTCCACCATGATACCTAATGGCTGCTGTCATAATGAACTGCGGAATCAGCCTTTCATTTTCTCCAGTTGTTTGCAGCATGCTTTGGCCATTCCTTATCTGAGATTTGGCTTTGTGCACTGATGATAACGCGTACCCTGTGCTACACAAGACCTTGATCTTGATGCACAAAAGCCGTCATCTCTTCTGGGATGAGTTACAATGTCTAATGAATTCAGTGTCCGTGCTGAGGTGCACACAATCGCCAGTTGTATTGTGTTCTTGACAAGTTGCTTTGCATTTGTGAGTCAGCCCACTTTATGGGCCAGATTTATCATTAGCTCAAGTCAGAATAATGGAGTGAAAAAGTCGCCAAAAAATGCGCAAACGCTAAAACTGCGCACAAATTTGCGACTTTTTTCTGCTCTGCACTATGCTCGCCAGTTTTCTAAAAGTGGGCGTGTTTTCTTATGTAAATGAATCTCTAGACAGATTTACTATTGGGACTATTTAAAAAGTCGCAAAAAAATGCGCAATTTCACTCCAGTGAGGACCATGCTTATCTTATGAGACTTTTTAATAGAACATGCGACTTTTTAATAGAACATGAGACTTTTTAATAGAACATGAGACTTTTTAATAGAACATGTGACTTTTTCATAAAGATGTGCGACTTTTGTAAAGCTGCTTACTGACTGATAATAAACTGCTTCCGTCAAACCACATTTATGTGTTTTCACTGATGCCGGCGCATACAGCAGGGGGCTATCAGTGACTGCCGGACCCATGTATGGCGCGGGTCCTTAAGGGGTTAAAAAGAGTTGTTGTTTAAATTGGTACTATCCCGGGGTTCAGATGACTTTTTGATTGCATTTTATTTTGCATTTTGGGAATACGATAAAGAAAAGGCAGCTGTTCACCATTGCTTTTTCTATTTTTGTAAGTTTTCATTGGTACCATTTTTGGGTACATACGACTTTTTGATCGCTTGATATTATGCTTTTTGCGAGGTGAGGTGACCCAAATGGCTTTTCTGGCACCACTATTTTTATTTTTATTTTTTTCATGACAGTCATCTGACTGGGTGGATCATGTGATGACGTTAGAGCCGGCCGCAGCAATATGTCTATTTTTTTTTTTTTGTAGTAGTAAATGGCTTTTTACTTGAAACTTATAAAAATACTTTTTTCTTATTATTATTATTATTATTATTATTATTATTATTATTATTTTATATATTTTTTTGTTCCACTTGGAGACTTTAGTTTTTAAGGGTCTGATCACTGGTTTAATGCAGTACAATATAGCACTGAACCTGTAATTTTGCTGTATTGATTGGTTGCTGTATTGTACTGCATTGAACCAGGAGGCTGGGCCTCATAGGCTTCCGTACATGGCAGACACAGAAGCCTTTATAAGGCTTCCACCCACCATGGCAACCATTGGCACCCAGTGATTGCATTGAGGGGAGCCGATGGAATCCGAGAGGGAGCCCCTTCCCTCTAAAGTCATTTGATGCGGCATCCGAGATTTCAGCTATGTGGGGGATACAGTGTAGTCCAGGGGATTTGTCACTTCAGCAAGTGACACTTATCATGTAGAGAAAGTTAATACAGGGCACTTACTAATGTATTGTGATTATCCGTATTGCTTCCTTTGCTGGCTTGATTCATTTTTCCATCACATTATACATTGCTCGTTCCCATGGTTACGACCACCCTGCAATCCATCAGCGGTGGCCGTGCTTCCATGTTATAGGAAAAACTGCTAGACTGGCTGGTGGCCAAGACCATGGGAGCTCACATAGGCTGGTGCTTTTTCCTTCATTTGCTGACGTGACACAACCCCTTTGAGTGGTTTTAATTGTACTTCAGTATACAATAGAAACGCCTGTCAAAAAGATCTAAAAGCACTAAAGCAGAAAACTTTGTAATTGACGTCATTGGGTCTGCGATCTGCAAGGTACAGCTAAAGATAGGACATGTCCTATCGCTCGGAGCGCTTCCGTGGGCTTTCAGGTCCATGCTTCCACAACGCAAACGATAGGACATGTCCTATCTTTTTCTTTATCTTGCAGATCGGGAACCCATTCAAGTCAATGGATCCGCATCCTCACCCCAGAGTGCATGCGGCTGGTTCCTGTGCATCGCGGACCACTATTTGCAGTCCGCAGCACGGGCACGGAGCACTTACGTTCATGTGAATGAGCCCTGAAAGAGATGATGTCTGCTGTGTGAAGTGTTGCACTTCTGGCAGGGTAGGGAAACTGTTGACATGAAGGAATCATTGAAGGAGGTTACACAGTGTACAGAACCTTCAGTTCCTAATGTATCATCTTTAGATTGTAAGCTGTTAACATGAAAATCGAAACAATAGTCATATATGCAGATATACATAAATGCTTTACCTTATATATTTTTCTCTTTCTCTAGGTTCTTGACAACTGATTAAAGAATTCATTAAAAATGGTGAGTATATTTATAACAAATATGTATTCTGAGGTATTCTCATCTTAAAGGGATATGTTTCTTTTCATTTGGGCAGTACTACAATTAAAAATGAAATACAGAATGTCCTGTAGCAGTCAGCACGGAGAGATAAAACTCCTGTATAGATAGGGGACCCATTGTTATTTTACTGCTGTTGTAAGGGAAAGATGTTATCTGTTAGTATAACAGTAGGTGTAGAATTAGGATGACAGTTTGACGGCTCTATTGTTCCCTTAATAGGAAGGTGTCCACAAAGGTGCATTGCACTTGGTGTAACGTGATGCTCTAATTGAGTCGTTCAACTCTGTCCCCTCTCTGGCCGCAGTGAATTGAGTGAGCTGTTTGCTGCACTATAAGCTTAAGGGTCCATTCACACGTCCGTTTTTTCTTTCCTGATCTGTTCCGTTTTTTCTGGAACAGATCTGGACCAGATCAGGACCCAATTATTTTCAATGGGTCCTGGAAAAAAACGGACAGCACAATGTGTGCTGTCCGTTTCCGTTGTTCCGTTCCGCATGTCCGTTTAAATATAAAACATGTCCTATTCTTTTCCTGAAAAATCGGATCCTGGTACAATACAAAGTCAATGGATCCGCAAAAAACGTAAGACATTCGGATGTCATTACGTATGTCATCCGTTTTATACGGAATCCGTTCCTGGAAATTACATAAATTTTTTTATTTTTTTTTTTTTTTTTTTTAAAGAAATCCAAACAACTTTATTTGCTTATTGAAATTTATACATGTTTCCGTTTTTTGCGGATCCGCAAAAAACGGATGACATACGGAAACATTTTCAGGAACAACGGATCTGCAAAAAACGGACAGAAAATCGGATTATAGAAAAATACTGACGTGTGAATGTAGCCTAAAGGGAATCTGTCTACAGAATCATCACCATTAAACTAAAACTATTGTCTTGTAGCACTTACTATCTCCTTTTCAGATGTGCTTTTCTTTCCTTGCTGATTGGTTTCTATCTCGAAAAAATCCACTTTATTCCTTATGCAAATGAGGCAGTAAGGTGCCCAGAGGGGCGTTATTTTTGTTCAAAGGCGCCCAGGAACACCCCCATTGAGTGCCCAGGCCAGCCCTCCAGCAGAGCCCAACCACTTTCCATCACCAAGCAGCCATGTGAATACAGACAATGATTTAGCTACTGTAATAGTCTCAATAAAAATCATTACGGTATTTCACCATTAATCCTATTTACTTATCACATACTGTAATTGTGTTCTGACCCAGCACGTATGTCATGTAACACTGCTGCTTACCGAATATCAGAGATTATATGATGTGAAGAGTGTCACATAACTGATGCCAAGTTACATTACACAGGACTGATACACGGCTATAAGCTATATCATTCTACTGTCTATAGAGGTCAACTGCCTGATAGAAGAAAGGCATGTATGCAGAATTTAAAATGCATATACATTAGAAAATTGTATGATTCCCTATTCTATAAACAGGAAGGGGGGGAATACCCGTTTAATAGTTAAATGCAATGAAATACAACAAATATGGCGCCCCTGTGCTGTGAGAGCAGGATGTGGTCCCAGCCCAGCTGTCGGTATAGGCAAAAGATTGTTTCCCATAGCACTTATTTATACCAGTACATATGGATGTGATTGTTGTGTTTGTATCACATATCATATTTTAGCTTCCTACCCATAAGGCAACTTTAACGATCTATCCGGAGCTGGCGGTATTAAACACTGGGGGTGGAAGTTTGTACAGCAGGAAGTGGAGGACAGTTTTCCCACAGTGTCGCCCCATCCTTCCATGTGAACAGCAGCTACGTCTGGATCTCTTCCATCTCTCTATATAATATTAATCCGTATTGTATAGGGGTCTTCAGTGCCTCTTCTGAACATGCAATCTGTAGTGTCTGGTAATACACATTTTCTTCATGTATGTGCAGCACTGCTGGACAGCTGCTGAAGCAGATGTGATTTAGTCCCAAGTGTTATGTAGGATGTTTGCTTTGGCTTTTTGGTTTGCGTGAATGTATGGGAAGTTAACGTTATACTTTGCTATTTCTGAAAATGTCTTTTGTGTACAACCCTGACGTGTGATGCAGAAGATAGTGTTTAGCATCTGCTGATTTAAGAGACTTCATACATCTGTAGAATATAATTTGCCAAAATGTGCTTATTTAAAGGCAATCTGTCCCCAGCGACCTCCCTATGCAGCTGTTTATACAGACACATAGCTGGGGTTCACCTAATTAAACTCCTTACAGTCACATTAAAATTGGAAAAACCTCCCAAAAATGTCACTTTTATTATTGTAGATTTTTAATGTGTCTGAAGTAAATCTTGTTGGTGCACAATACATAATTTTTGCCTTAAGGACCAGTAACATTTCCCCCCTTTAATTACAGCATTCACTGTGTGGTGTAAATAACATAATTGTATTACATGGGTCAATACAATGATGATAATGCCACATGCCTTTTTTTTTTTTTTCCTTTCCTCCTGCAGGCTGTCAGCTCCCCAACTGCCCCCGCTCCTCCTCCAGACTGAAGAGGAGGGGGCGGCTGCTTTAGCTGCTCATATCTCTGGATTGGTAGCAGCTAGAGACAAGCTTTCAAACTACCAGAATCACAGCATTATCTTCACTATATGGTAAGATATCACTGTTAGAAATCTGGATGCAGTGAATGCAGCTGAAAGTGAAAGTAAAAGCAGTTTTTACTTCATTTATTCCCGACTTGATTTCTAACAGTGATATCTCCTGTTTCTGTAGAGCTAATGCTTTCATTTTGGACTTGTATGAAAGCCTGGAATGCCAGATTTCAAACAAGACCAGGCCAATGTCCTCAGATCAACAAAAGAAAAATGGCATTTTAATCAGGTGAACTACCGTTTTGTGTCTATAATGGTTAAATAGGGAGGTAACTGGTGACAGATTCCCTATAAAATGTTGCTAGAGCACTTTTACAGTGTGTTCACACATAGTAGATTTGTTACGCAGATTTCTCCAATTGTGCCATTCATCTAAGGCTACTTTGACACTTCCGGCAGAGTGATCCGGCAAGCAGTTCCGTCGCCGGAACTGGCCTGCTGGACCTGGCAAAACGTATGCCAACTGTTTTCATTTGTCTTAAAAATGCCTGATCAGTCAGAAAAATGCATTGAAATGCCGGATCCATCTTTCCGGTGTCATCCGGCAAAACGGACACAGCATTTATTTTTATCACCTTTTTTTTTTCGGTCTGCGAAGGACGGATCCGGCATTCCGGTATTTTGAATGCCGGATCCGGCACTAATACATTCCTATGGGAAAAAATTCCGGATCCGGCATTCAGGCAAGTCTTCAGTTTTTTGGGCCAGAGATAAAACCGTAGCATGCTGCGGTTTTATCTTTTGCTTGATCAGTCAAAAAGACTGAACTGAAGACATCCTGAACGGATTACTCTCCTTTCAGAATGCATGGGGAATATGCCTGATCGGTTCTTTTCCGGCATTGAGCCTTTTTGCCGGAAAAGAAAAACGCTAGTGTAAAAGTACCCTAAGTTTTGCTGTATAATAAGCTTTGTTAGTATTTTTTTTATTTTATTTTTTATGACCGTTATATGAAATTTTTGTGTACATGCAACTGTGTAGCTACATGTACTCCTGTGGACTGCTACTCAGTAAGAACAGAAGTGTTCGAAACGCGTAAATCTGGGGGGGAGTGGGGAGGAGTGCCACTGTGTTTGTACACTATAAGTGTAAAATCTTTTACCACGAGTGCTGGAGCCTTCTTTCTCCACAAAACACATGCTACTCAACAAGTCCTGTATGTGGCCCAATAGTTAAAGATGTTGTATCGTCAGATATCATGGTGGAATATTTCTAGGATATTCCTCAAATAGGAGAAACCACTTTAAAGGGTTTGTACAGGATTTTTTTTTAATTCCTGTTCCCCCACTTAGTGGTACCTGTGAAGAAAGCTATACTTGCCTGCTCCCCAAAGCTCGATCCCGACTCCCAAGCTGTCTTCATGGAACTTCTGGTCTCAACCTGTTACATGGACAGGGTCATGTGCGCCACTGCAGCCAATGACTGGCCTCAGCAGTGATGTATCAGCAAGTGGTATGTGACATAGCAGTGATGTGTCACTTGAAGTCCTGTCATTGTCTGCAGTGGCGCACATGACCTTATTCATGCAAGAAGTTGACAGGTGGATCCCAGTTGTGGGAGAACAGGTAAGTATAGCTTTCTTCACAGGTACCGCTGGGTGGGAGGGGTAGGGAACAGCCGACGCTTATCAGTGGTTGCTAATGTGAAGACCTCCACCAACCTAGAAGCAAGTTAAGACCCCACTGGGCTATGCTGTATTAGGGTGAGTTTACCTATCAGTTATAAGTGATGCTCAAAATAACAGATCACTTTTTTTTTCTGTTCTTCTGATCGCTCAGAAGAATGGAAAACGAAATGATGTGAACTCGCCCTTAACAACATTTTTACTCCCAAGACTTTAGGACATAATGAAATATACTCTGTCATTGATGGAAAGAATTATTTGCAGACTTCTCATGCCAGAAAAGACAACATTTCCAGGGGTTGTTAGGAATGTGTTAAACTGTCATGATACACAAGACCACAATCGTTATGCTTTTCTATAATTATTCTCACTTTTCCCTTAGGCAAACGTACATCTTCCAGTATCTGAGCCTTGGTATGCTGGACGGGTGTATTCCAGGTACTGGAAGCATTACAGTCAAGCAATGCACTGGCTGTACAGGCATAAGAGAGCATACAGAGTGGCGGTGGCATCTATGTGTTATCCCCCATGGTACCTGGCCGAAGCCTTTCAGAATTCTCGTTATGCGGAATGGGAAGGGGGTGAGTCCTCTTATCAATCCTTCTATGCCAGGCCACAGAAACGAGCTGTGCAGCCACGCAGGGATCGCCCCTGTTTAAAGGTCTCCTCTTCTAAAGATGAGGTATCTGAAATGGAACAAGAGGACGTGTCCACTGATTCTGATGAGGAAGGAATAGAATGCGACATGAGCAACATGGAGATCACAGAGGAGCTGCGCCAATACTTTGCAGAGACTGAGAGACATCGAGAAGAGCTAAGTAAGTATCAAGAAGAGCTGAAAGTATCTGTCATCTGTTCCGTAGGTCAATAGATTTCCTTTCATAGGTCTTGGTTCACTGCACACGTGTTACTGGTTATATTATATACAATAAATCATTTGGTCATTTTATTCCGCCATGCGGTAACTCAGTACAATTTATAATCCAGCCCAGAACTGCAATATAAGGTGGAATTTCCCAAGAGAAGAAGCAGATATTCATCCAGTTTATAGTAGAATATTGTGCACTTAAAGGGGTTGTGCAGTGGGTAGATATTGATGCTTCCTCTATAAGATTACACTGTGCATCATCTTACTTATTTCGGCGGCTCAGAGTGATTACAGCTGCTCTTCCCCTTCACTTATACAGTCCTGATCAAAAGTTTAAGACCACTTGAAAAATGACAAAAAATCATATTACATTGTTGGATCTTAACAAGGTTCCAAGTAGAGCTTCAACATACAACAAGAAGAAATGAGAGTGAGACAAAAAATTTTGAGCATTCAATTAATTGAAAATAACGATTAAACTGAAACAGGCTGTTTTTCAGCTGATCCAAATTTTAGGACCACATGCCTTTTAAAAGTCCAAATCTGTGCAAAGATGTGGATTCATTGTCATTTTCTGTGAGGTAGTCACACGTTGTGATGGCAAAGGCAAAAAGAACTCTCCCTTTTTGAACGTGGTCGGGTTGTTGAACTAGATAAGCAGGGTCTCTCACAGCGCGCCATCGCTGCTGAGGTGGGACGCAGTAAGACAGTAATTTGTAATTTCTTAAATGATCCTGAGGGTTATGGAACAAAAAAGTCAAGTGGAAGACCCAAAAAAATGTCATCAGCACTGAGCCGGAGGATCCAATTGGCTGTCCGTCAAGACACTGGACGATCCTCGACCCAAATTAAGGCCCTTACTGGTGCTGACTGCAGCCCCATAACCATCAGACGGCATCTGAGACTGAAGGGCTTCAAAAACAAAAAACGTCTTCAAAGACCTCGTCTCCTTCAACGCCACAGAACTGCTCGTTTGGACTTTGCAAGAGAGCACCAAACATGGGACATTCAAAGGTGGAAGAAAGTTTTATTCTCTGATGAGAAAAAATTTAACCTTGATGGTTTCCAACGTTACTGGCATGACAAGCAGATCCCACCTGAGATGTTTTCTACGCGCCACAGTGGAGGGGGCGCCATAATGTCTGGGGTGCTTTTTCCTTCAGTGGAACAATGGAGCTTCAGGAAGTGCAGGGGCGTCAAACGGCCGCTGGCTATGTCCAGATGTTGCAGAGAGCATTCCTCATGACTGAGGGCCCTCGTCTGTGTGGTAACGACTGGGTTTTTCAACAGGACAACGCTACAGTACACAATGCCTTCAGGACAAGGGACTTCTTCCAGGAGAATAACATCATTCTTTTAGCCTATCCTGCGTGTTCCCCTGATCTAAATCCAATTGAGAACCTTTGGGGATGGATGGCAAAGGAAGTTTACAAAAATGGACAACAGTTCCAGACAGTAGATGGCCTTCGTGCAGCCGTCTTCACCACTTGGAGAAATGTTCCCACTCACCCCTTGGAAACGCTTGCATCAAGCATGCCGAAACAAATTTTTGAAGTGATAAACAATAACGGCGGAGCTACTCATTACTGAGTTCATGTTTGGAAGTTGGATTTCTGTTTTGGGGGGGTTTGATCAGCTGAAAAACGGCCTGTTTCAGTTTATTCGTTGTTTTCATTAAATTGATTGCTCAAAAAATGTTTTGTCTCACTCCCATTTCTTCTTGTTGCATGTTGAAGCTCTACTTAGAACCTTGTTAAGATCCAGCCATACTTAAACTTTTGATCAGGACTGTACTGCGCCTCCGCTACAACTGAGATGGCACATATTGTAATCTTAAAGAGGAAGTGGCAATCGCAGGAGCGCCACTACCCCTTTAAGTAGATGATTGTTGGGTGTTCCGGAGTCTCACTTCTGCCAATCTGGTATTGATGACTTATCCTGAGGATAGATTTGGCATCTGGTATTGATGACTAATCCTGAGGATAGATTTGGTATCTGGTATTGATGTCCTATCCTGAGGATTGATCATCAGTATTATGTCACTGCACAACCCCTTTAAGAACTCTCAGTAATATAACAGCAGATCTCACCCTCTAACGGGTTCTTCCATCAAGAACAATGCCTTTCTTACTGGAAGCTGATGTGGTAAGTCTCGCTCCTGGCACTCTTGTCAGACAGAAGGAAGCTGTGGTCAACTAGATATTTACAGGGCAAACGAAATAGCACAAGACAGCCATTCAGATGCCCGTTCAGATGTAATAAATGGGCGGCTCAAGTGCGCCAAAATGGGAGTCGCAATTACAGAGCTCTGTGGTCTAGCAGAAAGAGGGGAGCCCTAATGTTTAGACCTCCCATCTATGATGTCCATGTACCTTAGTAGGCAATATGAACAGGGGCTGCCTGTGAGGAAAGCCATTCAAGGCCAGCAACCCCTGGTTTAGATGTTTCACAATCACATTGCACACATCAAGCTCCTCTATCACAGAGAGTGATTGTAAATAAGGTAGTGTGGCTTGTGAAGAAAATATATGTAGCCGAGTGTAGAAATTCACTTTCCCGTGGTACAGGTTTGTGTCCTGTACAGATATGGGGTCATTTATAAAACCGGTGTAAAGTAGAACTGGCTTAGTTGCCCATAGCAACCAATCAGATTCCACCTTTCGTTTTTGACAGCTCCTTTGAAAAATGAAAGGTGGAATCTGATTGGTTGCTCTGGGCAACTAAGCCAGTTCTACTTTACACCAGTTTGATAAATGATCCCAATAGTCTATTACTAGGCCGCTTACTTTATGTTGTTATTGCTGTCTGATTTCTTCATGTGCATCTCTCCTTGTATTGGATCTGCCTAGTGCCTACTGTCTGCTTCTTGGAAGGTGATGGAATTTGGATTCCTTGGCCTGTTCCTTGACCATGCTAATTTTCTATTTTAATGTGAAATACTGTGTGGCAAGCACACATTGTCTGTGATGCCATGTTCTTCTAGGTCTGAAGCACATTGCTCTGAGTGGGAATACAGCTTGAGCTTTATGGTATCACTGATCTTTCTTCCAAGACATGGTCATGTTCAGCTTCCTGTAAAACATTGCAATCCCACTCTTTCAAGTTTCCATAACAACGGTACCAAGAGCTCAGAAAGGCTCCATTGACAGGACTCAATAGGGCCTCTTCAAGTAGGAGAGAACTGGAAGCTCTGAGGAAACAAAGAGGAGACAAACACGGCAAAATAGAGCCACAATACTGCCTGTATGCTTCTTTATAGATTATATATATTCTCCTTAGTAGTTACTTTCAGTTCCCGCACAAAGCTGCATTGAATATTAACCCCTTAAAGGGGCATAGGTCATCATTAGCACATCAGTAGGGGGTCCAAGTCCTAGCATCCCTGCCGATCAGCTGTTTCAGGGAGCTTTGGTGAGTGATGCAGGCTCCCGGCAGCTTTCCAAGGACAGCGCCGTACATCGTATAGTGGCAGTGCTTGGTATTGGAGCTTAACACCATTTTCTTGAATGGAGCTGAGTTTCAACTAGGCCATGTGACCAATGTAGAGTGATGTCACTGGCCTAGGAAGACGCTGCAGCGCTCAAGTTCTCTTCTAACAGCTGGTTGGCAGGGGTCCCGTGTGTCACAACCCTGCAGATCTGAAACTAATAACTTGTCCTGAGGATAAGGCCTCATGCACACGAACGTATTATCTTTCCGTGTCCGTTCCATTTTGTTTTGTTGTTTTGCGGACCGTATACGGAACCATTCATTTCAATGGGTCCGCAAAAAAAAAACGAAGTTACTCCATGTGCATTCCGTTTCCGTATGTCCATATTTCCGTTCCGCACAAAAATAGAACATGTCTTATTATTGTCCGCATTACAGACAAGGATAGGACTGTGATATTAGGGGCCAGCTAACTGCAGACCGCAAAATACATACAGTCGTGTGCATGAGGCCTAAGTCATAAATATATTTTCCTGCATAACCCCTTTAAGTAAAAATTCTTTGTGGGGTAAAATGGAAAAAAATAAATTCTGACAAGGTTTTTTGGGTTTTGATATTAGGGCATTCACTGTGTACTTAAAAATATATATATATATCCTTTGAAAAAAATCAAAATTTTCTTTACTATTTTTTTATATATTTAAATTTGGGGAAGGGAGGGACTTAAAGAGGACCTTTCACCGATTCTTACCCTATGAACTAACTATACAGACATGTGGAGCGGCACCCGGGGATCTCCCTGCACTTACTATTATCCCCGGGCGCCGCTCCGTTCTCCTGCTATGTCCTCTGGTATCTCCGTTCCCTAAGTTATGGTAGGCGGAGTCTGCCCTTGTTCTTCTGTAGCGCTGGCCAATCGAATTGCAGAGCTCACAGCCTGGGAGAAAATAACCTCCCAGGCTGTGAGCTCTGCGCTGCGATTGGCCAGCGCTAGAGCAGAACAAGGGCAGACTCCGCCTACCATAACTTAGGGACTGGAATCTCTGCCTACTATAACTTAGTGAGCGGAGATACCGGAGGGCATAGCAGGAGAACGGAGAGGCGCCCGGGGATAATAGTAAGTGCAGGGAGATCCCCGGGTGCCGCTCCACATGTCTGTATAGTTAGTTCATAGGGTAAGAATCGGTGAAAGGTCCTCTTTAAACTTTTTTTTACTTTTAACAATAACTTTTACCCTCCTTAGGGGGCTAGAACTTGGGATCTTTTTGATCCATTGTCCCATTCACCCTAATAATAATCTATTTGGGTGAATGGCATTCTGACACGCTCCCTGCTGAGCTGTGCCTGGTGCAGGCCTAGGAAGCTTCTGCAGTGCTCAGGCTGTCATTGTAACCGATCGGAGCCCCCACAGTGAGAGCATCATCCCTCTGCCGCCATCAGTGAGACGTTAAATGACCGGTTTCAGCATCATGGACTTTAGTGGTTTTAGTGCATTTTGCACCAGTGGTTTTTCATGCTTTTTTTTTTTTTTTTTCCCCATCAGAGATTAGATGCAAGTCTTAAGAGAACTGTAAACCACTACAGCCAATGACTGATCTCTATGGTGACATTGTCTTCAAGCGGTATGACCCAGCAGTGATGTAGCTTCAAGACTCGTCACAACTGAGGCCTGTCATTGGCTGCAGCAGCGCATGTGACCCCATCTGTGCAGGAAGATGATGGGTGGAACCCAGCGACGGGAAGCAGGCAAGTTTAGCTTTCTTCAGGCGTTTTTTTAACATGTCCTCTACAGGGAATAAAACGCTAGTAAAAAAAATGGTGTTCATACAGTTGTTAAGAAAACCAAGTCTAAAAATGCCATAAAACCTGCATGCGCTATCTTAAAAACTGCAAGTATATACCATATTTTCCACTTTATAAGACGCAGCTGATGATAAGGGTACTTTCACACTAGCGTTTTTCTTTTCCGGCACAGAGTTCCATCAAAAGGGCTCAATGCCGGAAAAGAACTGATCAGTTTTATCCCCATGCATTCTGAAAGGAGAGCATTCCGTTTAGGATACATCAGGATGTATTCCGTTCAGTCATTTTGACTGATCAGGCAAAAGATAAAACCGTAGCATGCTACGGTTTTATCTCCTGCCCAAAAAACTGAAGACTTGCCTGAATGTCGGATCCGGCACTTTTTTCCATAGGAATGTATTAGTGCCAGATCCGGGATCGAAAATACTGGAAAGGTGAAAAAATTTAATGCCGGATCTGTTTTGCCGGATGACACCGGAAAGATGGATCCAGCATTTTAATGCATTTTTCTGACTGATCAGGCATTTTTAAGACTGATCAAGATCCTGATCAGTCTTACGAACGCCATCAGTTGGCATAAGTTTTGCCGGCAGGCAGTTCCGGCGACGGACAAGAATAGGACATGTTCTAATTTTTGGGGGAACGGAATTGCGGACCCGGAAGTGCGGAACCGCAATTCCGGATCCGGGCAGGACATTGTGCTGCCCCATAGAAATGAATGGGTCCGCAATTCCGTTCCGCAAAATGAGGAACAAAATTGCGGACGTGTGAATGGACCCGAAGACTCACTAAAGTTTTAGAGGAGGAAAATAAGAAAGAAAAAAAAAGTTTCATTAGACCTCAGATCAGACCCCCCCATATGAGATCCTTTGATCAGACTTCCATCTCAGATCAGACTCCCATCAGACCTTTAATCAGACCCTCATATCTAACCTCAGATGAGACCCCCATCAGACCTCTATGTCAGACCCCCAATATCAGCCTTCCATATCAGATCTTTAGATCAGAACCCCATTAGACCCCCATATGAGATCCTCAGATCAGAACCCTTTTAGACCTGAAATTCCCCCCCCCCCCCATATCGGATCCTCAGTTTAGACTCTTCTGCTCTGCCGCTGCTCTGCATGTCTGGAGGTCCTTCCTGTACTCACACTCTCTGGTCTTCTTCGGGCCCTCTCTGCACCGTGACCTGGCGCAGTCAGGCCACTGCAGGGTGGGCCCGGAGGAGACCAAGGAGGGGTGAGCGCAGGCAGCGCTTGAAGCAAATCCTGGATACTAGTGAGCGCTGTTTTGTAAGAAGCACTGCCATTTCCCCCCTCACACTTTTGTTGGTGGTATATTATTGTGTAGAATGTGTTGATGGCAGTACTGTCCACGCTGCCAATGCTTTGTGAGGGGAATACATCTTTATATTCTGCTAACCTGGGCAAAAAAGCAGAATTGGTAAAATGTAAGGTTTGTGCACCTATTGAGGGAATTTGTACCTTACATTTGATGGATCCATATGTATTTTTTACTTTGATATGGTGAAAATCTGTTCTGTGTGAAATCCCCTGATAAAACAAAGAGGGGGTCTGTCTGGAGAAGAAAAAAAGTTCAGTCTCCAGAGGTGACAAGGCTGTGAATCTGTGGAATCGTCTATCCAGGAGGTGGTCACAGCTTGAACTGTTGATGGCTTCATATAAGGCTTAGGTTTATTACAATAAAATAACACTTATGTAACTGTATAGAATTCCGTTTTTTCTCTGTTCTAGCTGTATTTGTCACCGCTGTTATTCTTCCGTGGTGATCTATAAATTCCTAATAACCACACTTCTTGTGGTTGTATCCACATGATATTTTCATGTTTCTTTAGTCCTATGTTTAAGACAAAACTATTCCCATGGACCTCCTGCTGGAGCTCTGTATACTTTTAATATTGACCAGGCTGTAGTAGAATTTTCTCAGCCTCCCCCTTCCCAGAGGAAATATGTGGTAAGCTGTAATTTACACCAGTTTTATTTCATCTTTATCAACATGTTAGTTGCAGTATTGTAGTGCCCGTGTGAAGACCCAGTACTTCTTTTTTTAATCATTGGACATGGTGACAATATAATGCACTGTACATTCTCTTCTGGGGTTACCGTATAGATCAGTTGTCTATGGTCCCTTGCGTGCCTTACAACAGTAGGGCCTTACTGGTGACCCGGGCACAACCTTTAATCACATGTCATGATTATTTGGCACCGTAGTATAGCCTTTGTTGATATTCTGTGCCGTCTTCAATATTTCATAACATATACCAACTTTTTGGTCTTTTGTGCTGTCAAGGCATCCTGTCCATAAAATGGCTGCCGATGGAGGGTAATGTGACCAGACACATCACTCAGCCTTCTCCTTTCAAATACTCTGCACTTGTCATCTACACTTGCACTGTTGGGAGTTTAGTGCAGGTGTAGTGTGTTTGAATGGAGGAGGCTGAGCGAAAAAACTGGTTAGATGGCCCTCCATTGGTCATGGAAAGGACCTCTATGCAGGCCAACAAAGGGGCATGGCTTATAAAATATTGCAAACTGCCCATAATATTAACAAAGGCTATATTAAAGAGGTTGTCTCATCATGGACAATGGGGGCATATCACGAGGATATGACCCCATTGTCTTATATGTGCGGGGACCCGCACCTATATCAAGAACGGAGCCCCGCAAGTGAAGTAGGGCTCGGCTATTTCAGTCGGCCCCGTAGAAATGAATGGGAGCGGGGGGCCGCGCATGCGCGGTACGCTCCCATTCACTTCTATGGGGAGCCCGCTTGGTGGTGGCCTGACCGGAGTCCTCCAGCCACCACCTTGTGGGGCTCCGTTCTTGATATAGACCCGCACCTATAAGACAATGTGTGCATATCCTAGCAATATGCCCCCATTGTCTATGATGAGACAACCCCTTTAAGTTTCATGTAGTCATCTTACATACACATTGGTCAACAGTAGCCAGAAAGTGGCCAACTCCTTTAAGGTTGCAGATTGGTTGAGGCAAAACCACATTCACGTGTGCTTTTGATTATTCATTTCATTTTTCTTTTTTATTATTATTCAGATAGTGCTGCACAGAATTAAAAGGCAACCTGCCATGAGATTCATGTGGACATAAGTTTAAAATGAGCCAAGTGCAGGGATAAGAGTCATCTAAGCATCTCTCTTCCAACTTCTCGCCGCTTGGCTCTGCCTGATTGACAGGTTTCTCTTTATTTGTATATATGGCAAGTGGTGAGAAGCAACCAGAAGACTCGATTTCTACGCACTGTTTGACCTGACACGGTTTTTTAGTAGGTTACTGAAAAATCTGTAAACCATGCTGCATCTGAACATACTCTTATACGAGCCCAAGTGGAAATATGGCCCATATAAGAGGAAATGTAAAAAATGTCATTGTTTTTGTAAAAAAAAACAAAAACATAAAAATGCACCAAACTGCCCTATCCTTATCTCCTCACATCTGTCATCGGAAAATAGTTGGGAAGCCCCAATACACATTAAGTGGACTGCCGGCCCTGCCAAAATCGGCAGGTTCAGCCAACCTTTACATAATGTGTATGACAAACTTCATGACTGTGTACTGAATGTGTTGGGCTACATGTGTACATTTTGGTTGTCTTCTGATGGTGGCGTGGGGCCATTACTGTGGCTTGTTTTGTGCAGTTGTTCTAATGATGACCTTTCACAAATTCAGTGCCAGGACAGGTTGGTTTTGGCAGGGAAAATATAATTTTTGGCAAAAGTTTTCTTTATTGACCATTTTTTTTTACAAAAGAAGATTTGGACAGGTACATGACACATACTGTACAGTATACCGGTTTAAAAGCCAACGGTAGCCTGCCGCAGTCACATTGCATTGTATGTTAGGTCATCCTGCAGTGATGAGGACAGTTAAGGACCTTTTACATGGGCCAAGGATCGAGTCAATTATTGGGAATGAGCATTCGTAGGAACTCCTGATCATTGCCCCGTGTAAATCTGACAAATAAAGCTGTAATTTGACAGGTGAGATGTCTGTAGGAGGACAAACCATTGCAGTAGCGATCACTTGTCTCCATACAGAGGGGATAATTATCTCTCACCTCTGCTTAATGAATTAGTCAATTATTGGAAATGAACGGTTCATTATGAATCAATGCCTGTGCATCGGCCCATAATAAAAGGACCTTACGTTTATTTCACATATGATTGATGCTCTGGAATTGGATGTGATTTTATGAAATCTCAATGTACCCAGTGGATTTCCACCAGAGATTCCAGCCTGTGCAGTGTATAGGTGAAATCCACTGCAAATTCCATGCTAATTTCACATCAAATGTGCCATGGATGTACCCTAACTATAATGTGACCCCAGTTATCAGTAGCACTGGAATGGAGCTGAATTTGAAAAACAAAAATTCAAATTTTTTTTTTACTTTCTGATCCGCTTGAGAGGTAAAAAAAATGTATTGTATTACTCAACTTAAAAAAATAAAAAAATAAAAAATACATAAAAAACCATCCTGACAGATTAACACTCATTTGTGTCCTCAACACAGATCTCGGCTCGTGGACTGATTTAGTACATAGTGTGAGTAAACTGTTTCCATTTTAGTTTGTAATGCAATGATAGCATTAAACCCCTTTAACACGCCGCTTGGCAGATCTGCACACACACTGGTCCGACAGCTAAGACGGTAATAAACACGGAGACAGACATTATTGTGATAGAAACATGTTTAAAAAATTAAAATCCAATATTCTCGCTGTAAGAAATTGGGTTGTCAGGAATTGGCTCAAGGCTTGGCAGAGCCACTTCATTTTTTCCACTTGATGCTTTCCTTTTTCCAACCTGGCACTTGCAATGCAAGAGATTTTGTACATTCCCACATCCCACCTCCCACTTCCCCCTCATCACCCTTTTGTATGCTTTAACTGTGCATCTGCTGCCATTTACTAGGGAAATTATGACTCATGCCAGGATTTGTTGTGTGCTTTTTTTTATGGGTCCTCTGAATTCATCTCGTGAGGAACGCTAAAGAACAAACTGACTCTGCCCTCCATACACACATAGTATGTGCCGCTGTTCTCCTAACCATGTGTATGGTAACCTTTGGTTTTATGGTCAGATAACAAAATGTAAATGCTGTATTAGAGCAAACGATCCTGCAGGCGATTGTCGGGAGAGAAGAGTTCCTTCCTGACAATCACTTGCTCGGTAGTGGAGGAGACCACTGCTATTATATGCAGCGATCTCCTCCACTGTATGGAGACAAGTGATCGCTAATGCAATCGCTCTTCCCCATACTGAATCGCTGTTTGCCGGCAGCAGATTGTGATTAGACAGCATGATCTGCCGCCGGCAAACGATCATTTGTAAACCTGTTAAAAGATACCAGTTGCCAAATGAATGACCGTTTGCTCGTTTAGCGGGTAATCGGTGGCAGTATTACACTGCCAGATGACCATTAATGAGTGTTACTCGTTAGCAATGAACTGGCCGACCATTGGCCAATGTAATACAGTGTAATGAAGTGACCTAATTTGTTGATGTGAGGCTCTTCTCCACTAGTTGTTATAAGGCCCAAAATGTCTAGAGCTTCTCCACAGAGCAATAATATGTGTATTCACAGTATATGTGAGTAACTAATAACTGTGGAAAATATTATTTGGAGGAGTCATTTTTGCATTGTTACAGTGTAAATAAACCACAGCATTAATTGGTCACAGTACTTTAAAGGGGTTATCCAATTTCAGAAACATCCCCCCCCCCCCATGTGCCGGGCCCCTCACAGGTAATATATTTATCCCACTCCCTGCGCCGCTCCTGGTGCCCGCACAGCCACTGCTGCTTCTCCCTGTACACCGATGAAAACATCCGGCGTCGGGGGGAGCAGCCAATGGCAGACGAGGATGGGGGTGAGCCTCCCTAGCGTCACCTGCAATGCTAGGGAGGCTCGTCCCTGCCTGCCCTTGGCTGCTCCTCCACGATACCGGATGTTTTCATCGGTGTACAGGGAGGAGCAGCGCCGGGAGCAGGGTAAGTAGTATATTACCTGTGAGGGGCCCGGCACATGGGGGGGTTGTTTCTGAAATCGGATAACCCCTTAAAGCAAACTTTGTGAAAAGGTGAATATAAATCTGGCCATTCATATTGTTCGGCTGACAGCTATCTCTCCCAATTCTTCCGTGTACATGCATGCTTGGCCGAGCATACGGCATACGTATGTAGTGAAAGGGGAGAAAGCTACTTCCAGACTCATTTGAGATTAGCCATCGGAAAGAACCCGGAGATCACCATACACAGTAGATGGTCAGTACTATTCCACTGTAGCAGTGAACACAAATTATTAAAATTCCTATGCAGATGGGTAATCTATAATCCAGTAACGGTTGCTGTGAGGGGAAATTGGTATCTGCAAGGTAATCCGCCTGATAATATTAGATGTAAAATTGGGATAAAATTGCCTAAATAAAGATGCCTACAGAAGAGCATTGAACAGATTAGTGTAATGTGTGATACTGTAATTGTGTCAGAGTGATGGCTGGACTGAGAGAGTTAAGCGAGACTGTGTGCCATGCTAAAAAGTCCAAAGAGGAAGTTAGAGCCAGGGAAGGAAGGAGAATTTTTCTCTGATAAGTTACAGTATATTACAAAGTTTAAGTTCCCTATACTATTAATTTATGCAAAGTTTGCTGAAAATACAGAGACCATTTAAGAATGTGATGGAAGAAGGTAATCGCTCTTAAAAAAAACAGTGGTAACCATAAAAAGCCAAAAATTGTGGTTCGTGATGACAAATGTAATAACACAAAAAAGTAAAAGGCAGAAAGTAGAGCTTTAATTTAAAAGAAAATTTTGAGCTGTTCACAACCTAACCAACCCCCCACCCCGTCCCTTTAAAATTCATATAGAGGGGTTGCTGTAATATCCTGACAGCCTTTACAGAATATGGGCTACTGTTAATGGCGTCTTTATTTCTTCTGGTTGAAAAAGGTAGAGAATTAAATTTTCAGCTTATCCTCCTCTAATTTTTGTCATGCGTGTGTGAAAATATTAAAATACAGCTGCATTATCGACTTCTGAGTGAGACTTCACTCTTTGAGGTTCCAGAATGAAATTTTCATTATTCCTATAATACCTTTTTAATTTTTATTCCTAATATCTTTATAGAAAATGTCTAAAGTTGTTAACCTAAATGCAAAAATTCATAGGGCCTGATTGTCTAACAGGAAAACAGTTTTACTTGCCCATGGCAACCTATCAGAAGCATACCTTTTGTTTTTTTCAGAACAATTTAAGAAATGAAAGGGAAGCTCTGATTGGATGCTATAGGCAGCTAAGGCTATTTTTACACTTGCGTTTGGTGCGGATCCGTCTTGTATCTGCACAGACTGATCCTCACCGTTTGCATTATTCTTTAAAAAAAAAGTGTAAGTCAAAACGGATCCGTCCTAACTTACATTGAAAGTCAATGGGGGACGGATCCGTCAGTGAAAACTGATCCGTCCCCGTTGACTTACATTGTAAGTCAGGACGGATCCGTTCGGCTCCGCATCGTCAGGCGGACACCAGAACGCTGCAAGCAGCGTTTTGGTGTCCGCCTCAAAAGCGGAACGGAGACCAAACGCAGCCAAATTGATGCATTCTGAACGGATCCTTATCCATTCAGATTGCATTGGGGCTGAACTGATCCGTTTTGGGCCGCTTGTGAAAGCCCTGAAACGGATCTCACAAGCGGACCCAGAAACGCCAGTGTAAAAGTAGCCTAAGCCAGTTTTCCTGTTAGACAGTTTCAATAAATGAGGCCCATTGTGTTGACAGCTTTACTATTTCTGGTGACAGCAGTTACATAAAGGCATGACTTTTTTGTATAAGAAATTTATATTAAGGGGGTTGTTCCAAGTATGAGACTGGTGGAGATAGTGGAGTACAGTATGAATGAATGGAATGGCAGGGGGCAAATTCAGCCTGCCGACCCATCAGGATAGGAACATGGGACCACCCCATTCTCATTTCCAGAGGTCAGATACCCACCAATCAGGTAGTTATCCAGAGTGGCCGGACCTGCGGTGCTAATCGTACTTACTTGATCCCTACTGCTGGGTTTCAGCTCCATTGCTGCCTCTGCAGGTCCCGGGTCTCCGCGCATCAACATCCGGTTTGACAACAGATCATGTGACTGTTGTGGTCAGCCATTGGCTGACATGTCACCCATGTGGCACGTAACACAGTGATTACAACCGCAGGTCCAGGGTCTGTAGAAAATGTCCACAAAGGTGAGAAACCCCTTAAACTTAATTTACAGTTATTACAATAATTGCACAATAAATTATCTAGACCAAAAATATAATCAAATTCTTTAATAGAGGGGAAACTATGATCACAAACAAAATGAGCATCTACTCCAAAACGGCATAAAAACTGCACTGTCCGTAAGGCGTTACTGAAAAGCATTACTTTGAAATAAATAGGGGATTTCAGGATAGGTCATCAATGTCAGATCAGCAGGGGTCCAATCAGTTGTTTGAAGAGAAGGCAGCTCTCGTATGCTCTGTTTACTAGCTCGCTGCAGCAATTGCAGTGGTAAGCAGGTCTAAGTACAAGTATGGCGTCTTCATTCACTTCTATGGGACAACTCTGTCTGTTCAAGTGAATTCTACAGAGCCGTCCCATAGAAGTGAATAAAGACGCCATACTTGTAACTAAACCTGCTCACCACTGCAATTGCTGCACCGAGCAGGTAAACAGAGCAGAGAAGGCAGCGCTAGTACGAGCGCTGCCTTCTCTTCAAACAGCTGATCAGCGTAGGTGTCGGACCACCGCCAATCTGATTTTGATGACCTATCCTGAGGACAAGCCCTTTAAGCATTGTAGATAGAAAATATTGTTAGGTTTTTATGTATATTATTCTTTCCTCTCTGGTAGTGTCTTCAAGTGTTTCTTCTGTGGCCAGAATTCTGGTCCACCTTCTCCTGCAGTTAGTGGTGGACCAGACATGCACAGTAGTTTCCCTGCTCCATTCCTCCTCCCAGTGGTGACATAATGAAGCGGCCCGGGCACCTTTCTTTTATTCATCATCCCTAAGTTCTAAATTCATAGAAATATATAGCTATATTTCTTCCTAGACAGTGGAGAAGGAAATTGGGACAAGAGACACATTGCATGCCATAATACTATTTATTAGTGGAATCGCTGTGGCTGTGTGTGAGGGATTATATTTTAGAGCTAGCTCAGCTGAATGTAATGATGCTTGTCACTTAGTGATCTGTTGCTTCATTCTGGAAAAAAATGACCTGTAATCCATATTCAGATGAGCAGTAAAGTGCACTGAGGGCGGGTCCAAGTCACTCTCTGCACCCTTGCTCCTCTTGCTTCCTCTGCCAGCCACTCCCTCTCCTCCTTGATTGACAGGTCCATGTTCCAGCGTAGTCATCTTGCTTGGCCTTGTCAATCAATATGGAAAGGAAAGGACTGGCAGAGGAAGCAGGAGGAGCAAGGGTGCCCAGAGTGGCTTGGGCCTGCCATTCGTGCACTTAAATGCTCATTTGGTTTAAAGGTTGTTGTTTTTTTCCCCCAGAATTAAGCAATGGATCACCAACTGAACAGTATCATTACACTTAGGCTACTTTCACATCTGCGGCATTGCGATCCTGCCGCCAATTCTGGCAGAGAATGCCAGGAATCGGCCAGACACTTCTCAGCATTTTTGCTATGTTCCTGCCGCATATCCGCCGGACCCCATTATACTTTATGGGCAGTGTCGGTTCCAGAGAATTCTGGCAGGCTGTTCAGGCAGAGAACTAGCTGCCGCAGATGTGAATCTAGCCTTAGGTGAACTAGACTTACATCGCATTGTGCCCGGTTTAGCAGTGAAATTCCTGTTGACAGTTTCCTTTTAACAGGAGCTGACTGCAGTGCACTCCTGGGAAATGCAGGTAGTTGACGAGCTGCTGTCCGCCCCCACTGAAAGTGAAGAGATGAGCTGGATGAGTAAACACGATAAAAAGGATTACAATTACACTGGAGAGAGCAGCCTTGTTTGCATTGATATTCTTAAAATAATGGTGTGCATTCTCCAGATGTTTTTTTAAATTTGTGGAATAACCCTTTAAGAGGCAAAAAGAGCTGTGCTTTAAATGGATAGGATTAATAACTAGTGTAGACTTTTGAGAAACTGCAAAGTGCCATGAACAACACTGCTAGAAGCATCAGAGAAGATGACGCTTCTCAGAGTGATTGTGCAGCATCCATCGGTTAGGAGTGTGCTTGTAAAGAGAGAAGACATCATGCAATGGCTGCTCTACAGAAATGACTTTTTATTGATTCATGCCGTTGTTATTGTCCAGTAGTGAGATATCTATGTCCATACAGCAGATTGTAGTGATGTGTGGCTAAATGATGAATATCTATATTTTTTAATAAAATCTACCCTACTATTTCAGAGAGACAGCAACAACTTGAGTACGAAATGCATGAGCAGTACGTAGATGCCGGCCATGATCTGCACATCCCCACTAAAAGATCAACCCACCCTCCTTCTGAAAGACCCGGAGAAAGGCGTAGGATAGAGATGAAGAAACTCTATGGAGAAGATGCCGCTCAAATCCAAGCCATGGAAACTGCAATGCAACTCAACTTTGATAGACACTGTGATAAAAAACAACCTAAGTACTGGCCGATCATCCCATTAAAGTTTTAAGGCTCCGATGGGAACATATAACTGTATGTAGCGGTGATGGTAGAAACCACAGCTGTACTTGTAAAATGAACCATACTGCTGGGGGTTCAGCAATAGATTCTGTGTCCAGTGTTACTCTCTCTATACTGAACATTTGAACTGTAAATATGGCTTACAGTCTACCATACTTTTCATGTATGAACTTATTTGAACATGCAAATAAATATAGATTGGAATTATGAAACTGAGTAATGGTATTGCAGACGTATAGTAACTCCCAGCATTAAAGGGGTTGTCCAAGGTATTTTAACTGATGACCTAACCTCTGCATAGGTCATCAGTATCTGATCGGTGGGGATCCGACCCCCGGGACCCCTGCTGATCAGCTGTTTGAGAAGTTGTGACCTCCACTGCCTTCTCCGCGCTGTACATTGTATAGTGGCTGTGCTTGGTATCACAGCTCAGCCCCATTCACTTAAATGGGACTGTGTTGTGCCTAGGCCACGTGACCTATGAATGTGACGTCACATGGCTTCGGCAAGGCTGAAAGAAGGCCCTGGTGCTGCTGTGAGCACCATTGCCTTCTCAGACAGCTGAGTGTTAGCCCCCCACTTATCAGACACTGATGACCTATCCTGAGGATGGTTCATCAGTTCCAAGATCTAGGTAAAACCCCTTTTAATTTAATAATGTGATTTGGGTGTTATATACTGTATTTAATGAGGCAAACTGCGATTGCAGGTAGGTGACACCTCTAATACTGGCAATTGATTTTATAGAGAAACCATTGGGATTTTGGTATGTGTTGGCTTAATTATTTTTGAAGACATCAGTGACAAAATGTATCAATAATGTATCATAGATAAATGTTAAATCTTCTTAAATGGGTTGTCCGGTTTCAAGAGGCATCAATCTGTAATAAAGAATAGATGATTACTTACCTGAAAGATCCTGTGCTGCTGCACCAATTCTCCCGGCTGGGCTCTGCTTTCCTGGCTGCAGCAGTGACGTCACATCAATATCACATGACTGCTGCAGGCAATCACTGGCTTCTTCAGTGCACAGCTGAGGCCAGTAATTGGCTGCAGCAGTCATGTATTGTCGATGTGATATACCCGCTGCCGCCAGGAAACAGAACGCCACCAGGAGAAGCGGCACAAGATATGTCAGGTAGTTAATCATCCTATTCTTTATTACAGGTCAATCCCCTTAGTTG
Source organism: Bufo bufo (assembly GCF_905171765.1). Taxonomy (NCBI): domain Eukaryota; kingdom Metazoa; phylum Chordata; class Amphibia; order Anura; family Bufonidae; genus Bufo; species Bufo bufo. Next base: position 423,076,152 of record NC_053391.1, on the reverse strand, counting down.
TCCTCTTGCCTTGTGAAGTTGGACAGCCCCTTTAATAAACAGGTATGATGTATTGCTTTACATTGTTAAAATTATTCTCATTAATTGGCTGCCAGCATTACATTTCCCATGGTTTTAGAGGTTTATAGCCTGGATTTATTATTAAAGGGGTTATCTGAGATGTTTTTTTTTTATTTCATCTTGCCCCCTTGATGTGAATTACAACAGTTGCATTGATGATGATTAAAAATTCCTTACCGGGCAAGTGCTGGGCTCCCCGGGTCAAATGCTGTAAATTGTGCACGTGATCCTAACCCAGTTAAGAACCCACAATGTACATGGGTTGTACTTGCCTGCGGTTTTTAATGGGAGAGCAGAGGAAGATGCTGCCAGACACTTCAGGCGGCAGTTTATCTCCCAGGAGAACAAAAGGGAGCTCAAACCCTCCGTTCTCTTTAACTCTCTGGTCCAGATTTACTAATGTGTCTGTGCAAAAAAAAACGAAAAAAAAACTTTGTAAACAATGGCACAAATTTGGCGCATCTAGGGGTCCTACACTTTCTCCCAACATGTTCGACAAGGGAGCAGGGCATCGTGGAATGGAGTGGAGCTTTGTGGCGGGGAGGCCTAAGCCACATAAAAATCTGTCTCCAGGTAAGCCAACAAATAGTTGGTATAGAGTCAGAGAAAAGTGTCTCTCCCTGCACCACATGTATCATCAGCCTCAGCCAGTTTAATAAATCTGGTGCAGGTCTAGACTGCCTGTCTACTGTAAACTTACACCATCTATAGCGTTAATCTGGTCCTCTATGCTTATAGCTGCACATGAGTTAGGCTAATTTCACACTAGCGTTTTTTGCGGATCTGTCATGGATCTGCAAAAACGCTTCCATTACAACAATACAACCGTCTGCATCCGTCATGAACAGATCCGGTTGTATTATGTCTTCTATAGCCATGACGGATCCGCCTTGAAGACCATTGAAAGTCAAGGGGGGACGGATCCATTTTCTATTGTGTCAGAGAAAACGTATCCGTCCCCATTGACTTACATTGTGTGTCAGGACGGATCCGTTTGGCTCAGTTTCGTCAAGCGGACAGCAAAATGCTGCAGGCAGCGATGTCCGCCTCCAGAGCAGAATGGTGACTGAACGGAGGCAAACTGATGCATTCTGAGCGGATCCTTTTCCATTCAGAATGCATTAGGGCAAAACTGATCCGTTTTGGACCGCTTTGGAGAGCCCTGAACGGATCTCACAAACGGAAAGCCAAAACGCTAGTGTGAAAGTAGCCTTAGCTGTCAGTCGCTGATGGAACAAGCCACATGACTCATAAACACAGAAGCACGACCACTGCTGCTGGAATGTAGGCTGGTCATAACCCCTGGAAATGAGCAGAGTATAATGTGATGGGAAAATGAATCAAGCCAGCAAAGGAGGCAATATGGACAATCACAATATATTAGTAAGGGCCTTGTATTAACTTTCTCTACATGATAAATGGCATTTGCTGAATTGACACAACCCCCTTAACATAATGTGAGCCTCCCATTCATTTGCACGTTAACCGTCCTCTTAAAGGGAACCTGTCACCGGGATCTTGTGTATATCAAATTGGTTTTTTTACACAATAAAAGCACACAGAGCTATGGGGACTGGGTATTGCGGATGTGCTAGCGGCCATCTAGCAACCCATGTCCTCAGCTCTATACACAAAATCCCAGTGACAGGTTCTCTTTAATGCTTTTATTTGTCATGTTGTGCCTTTGGCAACATGGAAAGCTGAAATATTGTTTTAGGTATATATATCATATTATATCCCTTTATTCAATAGGCACTTGGTAATCCCCATTTTCCTCAGTCGTCTCCATGACAGCACTTCCTGAGACTGTCTTTCCTCTGATAGGACAGGAGAGGTTTAAATTCCCTCCCCTTCCCTCCACCACCAGTGTTTTTCCTGTCCTGCCAGGAAGGAAGTTCAAAGAGGTGCCAGGAGACCCTCTGGGTTTTCTGGCAGAACTTTTTTTTTTTTTTTTTACTTCAATTTTTCACTTTATTTACCAATTTCCAGGCTGGGTTTCGGATCCAGGGTCTGGCTCTCCCTGCCTCAGTCGAAAGCCTGTGCCCAAGATCCATTTGGGGGGGAGGGGGTCCCCGGTGAAGCTCCCTGTTGCGGCGCCCCAGGCGTGTTAAATGCACAGAGGTATGGGTGGCCGGAGCGACGCTATGATGCGATTGCTCCAGGTGGTGACATCAGACGCTGGGGGCGTGGCTGAACGTACTGACGTCACATCTGGCGTCCCGAGCCCTGGCGCATGCCGCATGGGGATAAAGCGCAGGGCCTAGGGAAACAGGGAACAGTGAGTAGCCTGACTTCAGGCCACTTTTGTGCTGTGATACCCTACTGTGGCTGACCCTTCTCCCCCTTGTACTTTTTAGGGAGAAAAGGAGTTATCCTCCTCTGCTAAACTTAAATCTAGAAAATATCGGATATGCTCTAAACGTTTACCTTCATCTGGGTCCAAGCCCCTCTGTAAGGAATGTACAGCTAAAGTAGTTAAAGGGGAATGTTCTCGTTTCTGGGAAGATATAAGGCTTTTGCTAAAAGAAGAAGTGCAGTCCGCTCTATCTTCAGCCTCCCCCAGACCCCCTCCTCCTCCAGTTTATAGAGAAACCTTAACCATGGATAGTGACTATGATTCTGTATACCTGGATCAGTCAGATCCTGAAACCTCAAAACCGCTTGATGAAGATAATGAGTATAAAAGATTTATATTTAATCCAGATGATATTGAAGAGCTTATCAAAGCAATCAGAGCAACTATTCAAATGGAAATTCCTAGGAAACCTAAATCCGTACAGAAATATATTTTTGGGGCGGCTGGGGGAGAGACCCAGATCAGTATTCCCAGTGCCTGATAACGTGCAAAAGTTAATTATGGCAGAAACTAGGAAAGGGTTCCTTTATCCCCCAGGGGATTAAAAGACGCTACCCATTTGACGAGGAGGAGTGTGCAGATTGGGAAACCATCCCTAAGGGTGACGCACCTGTGCCTCTGCGGAATCTGTTTGTCTTTCTGCCCGCACTGCAGTACTGTACAACACTATTCGGAGGGTACTGTGATTAAAAGCATGGTCAGGTGACATGGCATCTAAAAATAAATTAATTTCTCTACCCTTTCATGGTCAATATGTGTTTGGCCCAGACCTTGACAAAATCTTAGAAAATGCCATGGACAAAAAAAAAGGGGATTCCAGAGGACAGACCCCACTCAAACTCTTTTTTTTCGTGACAGACAATATCAGCGTGATGAAAAACAGGGGAACGAAAAGATTGGAAGGTGGAGTTATGCAAAGGGAGGAAGGGGCCGAAGTTTCCTCTTTAATCGCAACAAGGGGGAATCTTCTTCTGCCCAAAAACAATGACGTAATCCAAGTGGGGGGGGGGGCACTCAGCTCCTTTGTAAACATCTAGGAGCAAGAAATATCAAATCCTTGGGTAACCAGTCTAATAAGACAAGGGTACCAAATAGAACTACAGTCTCCTCCCCCTCAAAAGTTTTTAAAAAACTCTTCTTCCTCTGGGTCAACAATCCTACCTAACTTCAAGTATTTCAGAGCTTCTACAGTTAGGAGCAATAGAACCCGTCCCTTTTACAGAACAGGGCAATGGTCATTATTCCAGGCTCTTCATAATATGGAAACCAAATGGGAAATTCAGAACTATAATAAATCTAAAACCTCTAAACAAATTTATTGTATACCAAAGATTCAAGATGCAGACCTTAAAGTAAACCGTAAAATTTATCAAAAAAGATGCGGTAATGGCCACTCTAGATCTAAGAGACGCCTACTACCACATTCCAATCCATCCCGGTTCCAGGCATCTCCTACCATTTGCAGCCCCACTAAAGAATCATACCCATCATTTTCAGTTCACTTGTCTCCCCTTTGGAATCTCGTCAGCCACCAGGGTTTTCACCAAGGTAATAGCGGAAGTGGTAATAGGCCTCAGACAACAAGGCATTCTAATAATCCCATACCTGGACGACCGTTTAATAGTGGCGGGCAACAAAAAGCTTCTCCAGGTACATCTTCAGATTGTCACTTCACATTTTCAGACCCTGGGATGGATAATAAATTGGGAAAAATCCAGTCTGATACCAGAAAGCCGGAAACTATTTCTAGTGATTTTGCCAGATTTTCATCTCCAGATATCGTTTCTACCTGCTCAAAAGATGCAAGATCTCAAAGACAAGATACTCCAATTCCAGAGAAAACCAAGCTGCACAATCAGAGAGAGCATGAAAATCTTGGGAATCCTGTCCTCATGTATACTGGCAGTAGACTGGGCCCAGTTTCATTTGAGACCCCTTCAGCAATTTGTTCTCAGAAGTTGGAACAGATCTCAAACGACTTTGGAACAGAGAATTGTAACCAGGGAAGTAAAGAACTCTCTGGCTTGGTGGCATCAGGACAAAAACTTGGAAAACTGAATATTCTGGGAACAGAAGTCAGCCGTTTCCCTGACAACAGACGCAAGCGCTTGGGGCTGGGGAGCTCACAGACCAGGAAATATTTCAGGGAGTCTGGACCAACGCCATAAAACCTCTCTCATCCAATTACCAGGAGCTAAGAGCAATATGGGAAGCCTTGAAAGTGGCACAGGATCACTTAAAAAACTGACATGTCCTTATCCATTCGAACAATTCAACTGCAGTAGCATTCATTCAGAATCAAGGGGGGACAAGACACAATCACTTACAAAACTTAGCGTACCAGATTTCCAAGTGGGCAGAGAGAAATGTATTATCCCTCTCAGCTGTACACTGTACACAGCTGTAAAGGGATTACTGAATTCAAGGGCAGATTTTCTCAGCAGGCAGAGTCTCGATCCGGGCGAATGGTCCCTCTCTCAGGAAGCCTTCCATAGGATCACGGATTTATGGGGAACCCCTACTCTGGACTTATTTGCCTCAAAGAAAAATCACAAAGTACCTTTCTTTTTCTCCCTCAATCCCAGGAATCGTCCCACAGCTGTGGATGCCTTGGTCTGTGAATCTGGTGTACGCGTTCTCTCAATTTCCACTTATCCCCAGAGTCTTGCAGAAATTCCAAACAGAAAAATGTACCTTAATTCTAGTAGTGCCCTATTGGCCCAGGAGGAGCTGGTTCGGGCTTCTGAGGTCCCTAAGCAAGGAGGATCCTATTCTTCTGCCCCAGAGACAGAACCTGCTGACTCAAGGTCCAATCTGCCATCCATAAATCTCAAAATACTGAGATTGTCAGCGTGGATTCTGAGGATTCCATCTCACTCAGATTAGGCTTTACTACTACTTAGCAGAAAAACTAATACCTCTAAGGCCCCTTTCACATGGGCGTCGCGGAAGAGGTCCGGATGCGTTGCGGGTGCCTTGTGGGAAATCCACGCGAGTGCGCACGCAATAGATCATCAGCTTCTGATCGGCGGGGGTCCGACACCCGGGACCCCTGCCGATCAGCTGTTTGAGAAGGCAGCGGCGCTCCAGCAGCGCCGCGGCCTTCTCACTGTTTACCGCCGGCCCACTGATGTCACGACTAGTATCAACTAGCGTGGGCGCAGCTAAGCTCCATTCAAGTGAACAGAAGCTCCATTCAAGCCCCGCCCAGAAGCTGATGATCTATCCAGAGGATAGATGATCAGTTAAAACAAAGTGCAGAACCCCTTTAAACTAATAACACACAAAGAATTAAATGTTACCATGTTTTTATTGAACACACCATGTAAACATTCACAGTGCAGGTGGAAAAAGTATGTGAACCCCTAGACTAATGACATCTCCAAGAGCTAATTGAGTTGTGCACGTCTGATCTGCAACTACAGGAAACGTTTGGTTGAAGTTATTGCTGCCAAAGGAGGTTCAACCAGTTATTAAATCCAAGGGTTCACATACTTTTTCCACCTGCATTGTGAATGTTTACATGGTGTGCTCAATAAAAACATGGTAACATTTAATTCTTTGTGTGTTATTAGTTTAAGCAGACTGTGATTGTCTATTGTTGTGACTTAGATGAAGATCAGATCACATTTTATGACCAATTTGTGCAGAAATCCATATCATTCCAAAGGGTTCACATACTTTTTCTTGCAACTGTATGTGAGGGCCTGTAGTTGAGCTGACCCTGTAAAAAATTATAAGCAAGTGCATTATATGCGATGAATAAGCATGTTGATATGATGGAAGAGGATGAGAAAAGGAAGATTTAACCATATACCCTTTTTTGTGGTGAAAGGGGTGTATGAGAATACAGTGTATTCAGTACATTAAACAACACATTTAAAGTGCCTTTGTTCATCCGCTTTCCTCTGGTGGAGTCAAGAAGTCTGGGGCAATCCAGGCCTTGTTCATTTTTATAAGAGTCAACCTGTCAGCATTTTCAGTTGACAGACGGATACACTAATCTGTTATAATGCCACCAGCAGCACTAAATTCCCGCTCAGACAAAATACTGTGTTGCCCTGCCTCTATTGGAACTGCTGTGTGTTCCACTTGTCTCCCCTCCTCAGTTGGCCAAGGAACTATGGACTCTGCCGCCAGCGTTGTCAGATGGAAAATTTTGTAGCAATTTTTCAACAAGGACCTTCTGGTATTGCACCGTTTTGCTCATCCTCTCCACCTGAGGAATGAGAGATGAGAAGTTCTCTTTGTAGCGAGGGGCGAGAAGGGTGAACACCCAGTAATCCGTGTTGTAAAAAATGCGTATAACGCGCAGGTCGCGGTAAAGGCAGCCTAGCATGAAGTCAGACATGTGTGCCAGAGTACCAACAGGCAAGACTTCGCTTTCGTCATCAGAAGGATCACTCTTAATCTCCTCATCCTCTTCTGCCCATCCACGCTGAACAGATGGAATAAAACTTCCATGGATACTACCTTCTGTAGTGGAGGAAACCGTCTCCTCCGCCTCCTCCTCTTCATTGTCTAATTCGCGATGAGAAGATGGACGGAGGGTGGTCTGGCTATCACCCTGTGTAATGTCTTCCCCCATTTCCACCTCTTTCACATGCAAAGTGTTGTCCTTAATTTTGAGCAGCGAGCATTTGAGTAAACACAGAAGTGGGATGGTTACGCTGATAATAGCGTTATCGCCACTAACCATCTGTGTTGATTCCTCAAAGTTTCCTAAAACGTCACAGAGGTCAGACATCCATGCCCACTCCTCACTTCTGATTAGTGGAAGCTGCCTGGAAAGGCGACGACCATGTAGCAGATGGTATTCCACTACTGCCCTCTGCTGCTCAGAAAGCCTGGCCAACATGTGTAACGTGGAGTTCCAGCGCGTGCTCATGTTGCGCAACAGCCTGTGAGCTGGCAATTTCAAGCGCTGCTGCAGCGTTAACAGACAGACTGAAGCTGTCAATGACTTGCGGAAATGTGCACACACGCGGCGCACCTTCACCAGTAGCTCAGGCAAATTCGGGTAGGTTTTGAGAAACCGCTGAACCACTAAGTTTAAGACGTGGGCTAGGCATGGGATGTGTGTGAGCTGTCGAGCTCCAAAGCCACCACCAAGTTACGGCCATTATCACACACAACCATGCCTGGTTGTAGGTTAAGTGGCGGGAGCCACAGCTTAGTCTGGTCTCTTATCCCCTGCAACAGCTCTGCGGCGATGTGCTGTTTGTCCCCTTAGCATATCAGCTTCAGGACGCTTCCCCCACTGCAGTGCTACACTGCTTCCAGCTACCGGCTGATGGCTGACTGGTGCTGCACATGGATAATTCGGAGGTGGAAGTGCTGGCGGAAACCCTGCTGAAATTAAGGCCCACAATCCTCGGCGTCGGTACCACCTGTGCCATCCCAGGGTACGACTTACTCCCGGCCTCCACAATATTCACCCAGTGTGCTGTCCGGGTGGGGACAGAGTACTGCGGGACGGCCGCTAACATCAGGCTGCGGAAGGCCTCAGTGTCAACAAGCCTAAATGGCAACATTCCCAGGGCCAGTAATTTTGATAGGTGTGCATTTAGTGCTATGGCCTGTCGGTGGGTGGCTAGGTATTTGTGCTTGCGTTCAAATGCCTGGGGTAATGACATTTGGATGCTGCGCTGGGACAGGGAAGTGGATGTGGTCGCTGATGGTGCTTGCGATGGTCCAGGTGCAGAGCGGGAGGCATCTTCACCTGCGCCTCTGACAGGTGATTGGCCAGCACGTACCATAGGTGAAGAGGAGGCAGTGGTGTGACTCGCAGACACAGATTGTGGACCCAAGCATTCGTCCCACTTATTACGGTGCTTGGATGCCATGTGGCGGATCATGCTTGCTAGTGTTCACGCCCCAGCTCATTTTGGTGTGGCACAGGTTGCAAACTACTATTCTTTTGTCGTCCGCACTTTCCTCAAAAAAGCGCCATACTTCGGAACACCTACCCCTTGGCAAGGGAGATTTATGCAAGGGGGTGCCCCGTGGAACAGTTGTGGGCCTGTTTGGTGTGGCCCGCCTTCTCCCTTTTGTCACCCCACTGCCTCTTTCAGCCTGTTGCGGTGCTGCAGATCCTTCCCCCTCTGTACTTCTGTCCTCGCTCGGCTTTCCACCTTCCCAGGTTGGGTCAGTGACCTCATGGTCCACCACATCCTCTTCCACTTCCTCACTCTGATCATCCTCTTGATTTGTTGAGCTAACCCCAACCTCAGTGATTGACAACTGTGTCTCATCCTTTTCCTCAACCTCTTGAGACAGTAATTGCGGTTGACTCATTGGCAACTGTGTCTCATCATCATCCACCTCATTAAACACTAATTGCCGTTCCCCCACCGCCATGTTCTTGTGACTGTGGATGCTCAAGTGGTTGGGAATCAGGGCACAAGATCTCATGTCCCTCTTCAAGCGTGCTTGGCGAGAGGGCCAAATCAAGCAATGGCGATGAAAAGAGCTACTCGGAATATCCGAGTGTGAAATCACTTGTTTGGCCAGACTCTTCATGGTGGTAGGAGGATCAGGGAGAGGATTCTGTTGACCAGATTCATGGCTACTGAGACTGGACTTGGTGAAAGACAGGGTGGTGCTTAACTGACTGGAAGAATTATCTGCTGTAATCCAACCGACCACCTGGTCGCACTGGTCTGACTTCAAGAGTTTTGTCCTGCGACACACTGCAAACTGGGACATGAAGCTAGGTATCGTGGATGATTGTTTTTCTTGTGCTCTGGCAGCAGGCACAGTTTCAACGTGCCCAGGGCCACGGCCACGGCCTCAGCATCACGGCCACTTCCCCATCCCTTAGTGCTCGCCTTCTTCATATTAAATGTTACATGCACGCTTGACACACAAGATGTGGCACGGATGTCACAGTTCATAGCAAGCACAGTATATGGGAAAAAGTATGCAAAAGTATGGAAAAAGGAAAATAGATTTCAGTTATATTTCTCCAGTCTCTGACCCTGACACATAGAAGGTATTGGACAGATGTCACTAGTCACTCCAGACACTCTCTATAGGAAAATTATTGAAAATGATGCAAAAAATACAGTATTTTTCAGTTATATTTCTCCAATCTCTGGCCCTGACACACAGAGGGTATTGGACAGATGTCACTAGTCACTGCAGACACCCTCTATATGAAAATTATTGAAAATGATGCAAAAAATATATACATTTTAATTTATATTTCTCCAATCTCTGGCCCTGACACACAGAAGGTATTGGACAGATGTCACTAGTCACTGCAGACACCCTCTATATGAAAATTATTGAAAATGATGGAAAAAATATAGTATTTTTCAGTTCTATTTCTCCAATCTCTGGCTCTGACACATAGAAGGTATTGGACAAATGTCACTAGTCAATGCAGACACCCTCTATATGAAAATTATGGAAAAAATATATTAATTTTAACGTATATTTCTCCAATCTCTGGCCCTGACACACAGAAGGTATTGGACAGATATCACTAATCACTGCAGAAACCCTCTATTTGAAAATTATTGAAAATGATGCAAAAAATATAGAATTTAGCAGTTATATTTCTCCAATCTCTGGCCCTGACACACAGAAGGTATTGGACAGATGTCACTAGTCACTGTAGACACCCTATATATGAAAATTATTGAAAATGATGGAAAAAATATAGTATTTTTCAGTTATATTTCTCCAATCTCTGGCCCTGACACACAGAAGGTATTGGACAGATGTCTCTAGTTACTGCAGACACCCTCTATATAAAAAGTATTAAAAATGCTGGAAAAAAATATTTGTGCTGTAGCTATAAAATAATGCCAGCCTGCCACCACACACAATAGTCCTTAAAAAGGACTTTTGGGTCTTTAAAAAAACATTTTTCTAGCGAATTGATTGCGATCAGACTCCCTACACTCTCTGTCTTTTCCGAAGAGCAGCTCTCCCTGACTACAAATGAGCCGAACATGCGTCATCGGGTTCTATATAGCACCCGATGAAGTGTTCCGGCCAGCCAATCACTGTAATGCCAGTATCCAACATGGCTACTGGCATTACAGTGAGGGCAGTACTTATCTGCATGTTTATTGGCTGCATAGCAGTCGCGAAACGTGCGGGGAGGAGACTCGAGCATGGCGCTCGAGCACATGCGGTACTCAGGCGAGTACCGCCATGTGCCGAGCATAGCGATGCTCGAGCCGAACAGCAGTTCGGCCGAGCATGCTTGCTCAACACTACTCGGTACCCTTACTGCAGACTGCTAGCAATTCACTCATAACTTCTAGTAGAAATAAAGGAATGGCAGAACATAGAGCCATAAGAATAGATGCTCCAGAATTGTTATTACATGGGGAATGATGATATTAAAACAGGCATTTCAGGAGTGGTGACAGGTCCTTAAACTTGGGGGGAGTTGCACTTCCCCACCTTTATGTACTAGAAGGTGGATCTGGCAAAGCAGCATTGTCACGGATAGGCTCATTTGAACTGACAAATCTGCCATGTTGGGGACGCCAAAGAAAAATGCTCCATGTCAAATATGACTTTGGTAGGGACAGTGTGGAAGGACTTTCTCTGTCTATGTTATAGAGGAAGCAATAGAGAGATCTGATGTCCAAAATTCGTGTTTGGAGATATAACAAATTACCCAATATCTTTAACCTCCCGGAATTAGAATTTTAGCCACAAAATGGAATTTTAACTGTTAGGCCTCTTTCACACGGGCGTTGCGGGAAATTTGCGGGTGCATTGCGGGAACATGCGTGATTTTTCCGCGCGAGTGCAAAACATTGTAATGCGTTTTGCACTCACGTGAGAAAAATCGTGCATGTTTGGTACCCAGGCCTGGACTTCTTCACAGAAGTTCGAGCTTGGGATCGGTGTTCTGTAGATTGTATTATTTTCCCTTATAACATGGTTATAAGGGAAAATAATAGCATTCTGAATACAGAATGCATAGTAAAATAGCGCTGGAGGGGTTAAAAAAATAATAATAATAATTTAACTCACCTTAGTCCACTTGATCGCGCAACCGGCATCTCCTTCTGTCTCCTTCTTTGCTGATTGTAGGAACAGGACCTGTGGTGACGTCACTCCGGTCATCACATGGTCCATCACATGATCCATCACCATGGTAAAAGATCATGTGATGACCGGAGTGACGTCGCCACAGGTCCTGTTCCTACAATCAGCAAAGAAGGAGACAGAAGGAGATGCCGGCTGCGCGATCAAGTGGACTAAGGTGAGTTAAATTATTTTTTCTTTTTTTTAACCCCTCCAGCGCTATTTTACTATGCATTCTGTATTCAGAATGCTATTATTTTCCCTTATAACCATGTTATGAGGGGAAATAATAATGATCGGGTCTCCATCCCGATGGTCTCCTAGCAACCGTGCGTGAAAATCGCACCGCATCCGCACTTGCTTGCGGATGCTTGCGATTTTTACGCAACCCCATTCACTTCTAAGGGGCCTGCGTTGCGTGAAAAGCGCAGAATATAGAGCATGCTGCGTGTTTCACGCAACGCACAAGTGATGCGTGAAAATCACCGCTCATGTGAACAGCCCCATAGAAATGAATGGGTCGGGATTCAGTGCGGGTGCAATGTGTCCAACTCACGCATCGCATCCGCGCGGAATACTCGCCCGTGTGAAAGGGGCCTTAGTGAGCTCAAGTTAAGTGACTTTTACCAACACAGAAAGGCATGACATTTCACTGACACTGTGGTTGGGAGCACTGCTGCGCATGGAAAAATTTTAAAGGGAACCTGTCACATAGAACATAGTGTCTGAGCTGCAGGTTGCATGTTATAGAGCTGGAGGAGCTGAGGATATATAGTTTTAAGGGAAAAGATTCAGTATAACTTGTATTTTATACATTTATATTCCTGCTCATTCTGGGCTTTGAAGTCAAGCAGGCGGTCCTATTAGTGATTGACAGCCTTCCGTCTATGACTGTGTATACAGAGAGAGCTGTCAATCACTGATAGGACCGCCTCCTTGACTTCAAAGTCCAGAAAGAGCAGGAGTTTAAATGAATGAAATACAAATTATACTGAATGTTTTTCCATAAATCTATATATAAATCTGCTTAGCTACTCCTGCTCTGTTACATTCTGTATGCGGACACTGCATCTTCATGATGACAGGTTCCCTTTAAAGGAGCAGTAGCACTAAACCAGCTTCAATAGACTACAACAAACTGGGCCATGTTGACAGAATGCAACACTTTTTGTTGCATGCTTTCTGTTTTATACATAATAGCAGGAATAGTTTGTGTAGAGAGAAAAACTACACGTACAAGCGTTACAACTGCACTGTGTAAATAAGACAAATCACAGTAGTATTTATAGGGTTTAGAAAAGTATCAATATAGTGTATCACAGAGAGAAATTACTGTTTATCTAAAACATAACTTTTACTATCATTGGTTAAAATATTACCCCATCTAGATATAATATTAGGCTAAGTCAAATAGATAGACAAGGCCTTACTTTGGACATATCCAGGATAGTACAATCCGATATATAAAAAATGACGGCAACTTACAGTTAGATGACTGTGGACCTGGCCAGACGGTGAACGAGAGGTGACGTCTGGGACGGGGATAGAGGAGGGGGGGGGAACCAAGTCCCTAATGCGTCCCTCAATGTACCCCTGCCTACAGGCGGAGCACCCGCCCCGTTTAGTTTACTTTTAGTTGTCAAACTGACAACTTTCTTATAGGTAGAAAGAGTAAACTGAAAGTACTAACAAGTTCAACTAGCAACAATAGAGTAGATATTCACATGGCTCCATACTCACATTATGAAGCATTATGGAGGTCATTTATCAAACTGGTGTAAAGTAGAACTGGCTTACTAGCCCATATCAACCAATCAGTTTCCACCTTTCATTTTGGACAGCTCCTTTGGAAAATAAAAGGAGGAATCTGATTGGTTGCTATGGACAACTAAGCCAGTTCTACTTTACACCACTTTGATAAATGACCACCAAATCGTATATAGCCCTTTAAAGGGAATCGGTAAGCTCCAAAACGCCCCCAAACTAGAGTAATCAGTGTAGAGTCCAGTAATATAGTTTTTATCTTCATAATCACTTGCATTGTGATGCTGTGCTCCCACAAACGAGCAGTAACATGCATTGTTAGGACTCCTGTTTGACTCCTCTCCATGGTGCCATATGAGCAATTACTTTAACTATAATTAGTTAACTTTTAAATTCACTTATCTAAAAATAAATACCAACTAAATTGTGGTGCAAAATGGCCGTGGTCCTTTATTAAGGGTTACATAATATAATAATAATAATAATAATAATAATAATAATAATAATAATAAAAAAACATTAATAATGAATTAACCAATAAATAAATAATCATTAAATATTTATTAAGTCCACAATTGTCCCCCCAGCAAAGCTGGGTGACTAACCCCCCTCTAACTCAGGACCACAACTTCTTTAAGGGAGGGCGGGTGGGACAACGTCTTCTAATTCCAGGCTCAGCGGCGGACAAGCTCCAGACCTGCTGATACCGTCTATAAATACTTGAATTTCCCGCCACTGGCAGAATTCAGGTGCCTTAGTGACAGGTAAGTAATCAGGAACCAGTCAGAATAATTTATTTAATCACCACAGAATACTGTCACATAGCTGAAAAAAGAACACAAATCAAGCGCAAAAAAGGGGAGGGGGGAATTAAAGCACTACCACTAACATTATGCTCAATGACACCATGGTGGGGCCTCTGGCATACACCTCCCTGCCCACTATCATGGTGCCATATGAGCAATAACTTTAACTATAATTAGTTAACTTTTAAATTCACTTATCTAAAAATAAATACCAACTAAATTGTGGTGCAAAATGGCTGTGGTCCTTTATTAAGGGTTACATTTTTTTAAATAATAATAATAATAATAAAAACCATGAATAATTAATTAACCAATAAATAAATAATTATTAAATATTCATTAAGTCCACAATTGTCCCCCCAGCAAAGGGTGACTAACCCACAATTCACCCGCATGTCCCCCCCCCCTAAAAACCACAGCCTTGTCTATTATATCCTGTAAGCCAGAATTAAATATATAAAATCCTATATCCGACAAATTAACTAAATCGTCCCGATAAAGGCCCAAGATAAAACCTTCCAACTCAGTATGTCCTAATGACCAGCCATTCAAACTAGGAAGATATTTTTCTAAGTTTCTATTAATTCTCTTCCTAATCTTTTCAATAAAACCGAACTGGTCTCCTCTTCAGATCAATCTTGGTATCATTTCTGAAAAAACTAGTTATTTCAGGCAACAAGGATTTAATATACCCGTATATACTCGAGTATAAGCCGACCCGAGTATAAGCCGAGCCCCTAATTTTACCCCCAAAAAATGGGAAAAATTATTGACTCGAGTATAAGACTAGGGTGGGAAATGCAGCTATAATGCAGAGTGTATGTGTATATAATGCACACACTCTATATTATATACACACATCTGCAAGAGGGTGACTCCCTGTATTTAATGCAGAGTGTGTGCATTATATACACACACACTCTGCATTAAATACAGGGAGCCATCCACAGATCTCCCCCCTAAACAGTGCCATCCACAGATCTCCCCCCTAAACAGTGCCATCCACAGATCCCCCTAAACAGTGCCATCCACAGATCCCCCCTCCCCTAAACAGTGCCATGATGGCACTGTTTAGGGGAGGGGGGATCTGTGGATGGCACTGTAGGGGGATCTGTGGATGGCATCCACAGATCCCCCTACAGTGCCATCCACAGATCCCCCTACAGTGCCATCCACAGATCCCCCTACAGTGCCATCCACAGATCCCCCTACAGTGCCATCCACAGATCCCCCTACAGTGCCATCCACAGATCCCCCTACAGTGCCATCCACAGACCCCCCTCCCCCACGCTCACAGCAGTATATTTAAACTAATCAGTAACCTTTAACTTTGGATATCTTACTTTGTCTTTGCTTCGGTAATACAGGCAGTGCGGGGAGCGGCGCTCACTCACTGACGTCACGCGCCTGCTCCCACTAGGCAGCGCAGGCGCGTGACATCAGTGAGTGAGCGCCGCCCCCCCGCACTGCCTGCTATTACCGGAGCTAAGACCTAGACTCGAGTATAAGACGAGGAGTCTTTTTGAGCACAAAAATATGTGCCAAAAAACTCGTCTTATACTCGAGTATATACGGTAATTAAAATCTAATTTCATTTGATCTAATAAATCTAACGTTCTAATTTTCCCCAAATCATTCCCCCCAGCATGGATAATTAAAACATCTGGCTGAGGTAACGACCGTAACTCACCTCTAAGAATTGGAATAATTTGGTTCTATTTCAAACCCCTAAAGCCCAACCAAAATATAGATATAAATAAAGAACCAATATAACATTTTTGTGAATAATTACGCTCCGCAGCCCTTTTTTCCACCCAAAAGACGAAAGAATGACCCAGAATCCAAACGATCAATTGCTTTGAACCTAAAAAAGATTAAATTATAGTACTAAATTAGGCCTAACATATAATTTATATCTGTTAGATTCCCAATGTCCAATTTTTTTAATTATTGCCTCATTCAATCCCAAATTAGCCGCCATTGTGGCCGCACCAATGCGAAAAGAAAGACGAATATTTTTCAGCAGACAAATTTAACGACAATAAACATTTTTTTTTAATTGCATTAAACTGATACATTGTCAATGCTGAACCATCCTCATGAATCAAAAAGGAATCGTTACCCTGAGGTCTAATCTCAAAAAAAAAATTCACTGTCCTAACTGGGCACAATGGTGATTCTGCTAAAGCTGCTAACTTAACCCATGTCCCTTTCGCTAACTGATGCATTTTTGTTTTTTTGTCTTTTATAAAAAAACACTGTATTACTACTAAACTTAACATCATTGAAATTCAGCGGTGCCAATGTCTGCTTATTGGCCGCCACTAATTCCCCTGTACGAAATGCGCCAAAGAATGCTATTACAAAAGCTACTTTAAATAGAACTGCTTCAAAAACTGAACAGGTGCAAGACTCCAAAACTGACACTAAGTCACCCAACAATTCAAATGTGATTGACCGCCTGACATCCGCGCTGCTAAATGATCTTCTGACTCCTTTAAGAAACTGTTTCACCACAAACTGGTTAGAAAAGGACTGATAACCTGCTAATTTAAAAAAGAAAGAAACACCGGCAACCGTTATATGCAAAACTGAATAACCAAAACCACCTTCTAACAATGAACAAAGAAATTGAAAAAATACATTTAAATCAAACAGAAAACAAGAAACATTCCTGACAGTACAAAATTGATACCACCTCTTCCATGCCCGTGAATATCCATCCCATGTTCGAGGGGCTAAGGAATTCTGAATGAACTTGTTGATCATACCCGGATAAAAACCCAAACCTGTTCTGGACATGGGATTCCCACTCTCTCCGCTTGCGGCACTGGAGGAAATAATCTTTCCCACTGTGCGCGGGAAAGAGAATCCGCTATACTAACAAATCTGGAAAAAACACTCTTATAAATGAGGTCAATCAACAAAAGAACCAACAAACAAGAAGTCATCTAAATAATGAATAATGCTAACTAAACCCAACTTTTTTATAACAACCCAATTCAAAAATGAAGAAAACGTTTCAAAATAGAAGCAAGACCAGGAAAACCCCATTGGCAAACATTTATCAAAGAAAAATTGACCATTAAAATGAAAACCTAAAGAATTAAAACCTTCCGGATGTACCAATAACAAACAAAAAGCAGCCTTAATGTCTGCCTTCGCCATAAAGCACCCTTTCCCAACTGAACGAACTAAAGAAACCGTGTCATCAAATGATGTGTAAGATACTGACGCTATTTCTTTATCTAATTAATAATTTAGTGATTCTTTCACTGGATAAGATAGATGATGTATTAGTCTGAATTCATTCGGATCCTACTTTGGGACAATGCCCAAAGGAGAAACCATAAAATCAGTAAACGGTGGAGAATTAATTGGGCCAGCTACCCTACCTTCTTTTAACTCTTTAAGAATCTTAACATTAACTATATCCATGTGCCTTTTAACTGACGGCAAATTATCATAAATTACACAACCTTTACCTGTGAATCCTGGAACATAAAAACCATTAGAAAATCAGAAATAATTCTAGCCATGGCAACATTTTTTCCTATTTCACTGGCGTCTGAGCTTTTAGAAAAATCTCTGGTATTTTGACTTTGCAAGGTTCCTTGATTTGATTTCTTAAAACACCGAAACATGGGGTGCGCTCCTGCACAAAAAGAACACTCATGTCGGTATCTACAATGACTCAGCCATCTATAAGCTGATTCGTTATATGCAAAACAAACTCCTTTTTTAATGTTAGCACCAGGCGCCAATGAATTATTTGGCTTAGCCTGAAAACCACTTCTCTGCGGCAACACCAGGCTAAGCCAAAGGCCAACATCCTTAGATCCCCATTCCATATTACTGTGTACCGCCAACTTCTGGCGAAAGGTCTCATCATATGAAAACCATGTGAGGCCACCAAAATTATGGTATGCCTCCAAAATGGAATCCATATGCTGGAACAAACCGATACAAAGCTGGGGGTGTTTTGCACATAAAACTGAGGAATAAATGCAAAAGGCCTGCACCCAGTTATTGAATGAGCAGCCCTTTTCCTGTCCTCATCTTTCTCATCAACCTTTTTCTAATTTCTAAAAGATTCTTTGGCGGAAGGAAGTAGAGATAAAATATCCACATACTCCCTCTTCCAAATTTTTTACTTCATTGTTTGTGACAAATGAAACCCCAAAGGAGAACCATCACAGGTCATAGGCTCCTTTAAAGGGAACCTGTCACTGGGAATTTGTTTATAGAGCTGAGGACATGGGTTGCTTGGTGGCCGCTAGCACATCCGCAATACTCAGTCCCCATAGCTCTGTGTGCTTTTATTGTGTAATAAAACGATTTGATACATATGCAAATTAACCAGAGAGGAGTCCTGTCCCTGACTCATCTCACTTACAGGACTCATTTCAGGTTAATTTGCATATGTATCAAATCAGGTTTTTTACACAATAAAAGCACACAGAGCTATGGGGACTGGGTATTGCGGATGTGCTAGCGGCCATCTAGCAACCCATGTCCTCAGCTCTATACACAATTTAAGCAGGTTTCATCTATCACAATTCTATTATCTGATGTTAAATTAGATTGTGATTTATTTATAACTGAATTATCAGCCACTGCAGCAGCTGGTGAATCGCACCACACTGCTGCAGGCTGATTAACCTGAGTGGGCACAGAAGCTGTAGCCCACTCAGAGAATAGCTTAGCTAAACTAAGCAACAGTCTATTATCATTGATCCCTATGTTGGTGGGCAAAGTAACGCTCTGCCCACATGTCTCCTCACCTAAATCCTGACCCGGGTCCACGCTAGGTATGCTGTAGGCCGGCTGCGACAATCTATTCAAAACCCCAGACTGCGATGCCGCCCGTCTAGGGGAGGAGCACCTGCTGCCACCTCTTCTGCTCACAGCTTCAGCAGGCGAGTAAGATCTTCTTGGCCTTTTCGTCCTCCTGGAGACCCGAGCCGGTTCTTCAGTGCTATGGGAAGCGCTCCCTGCTGCGGTCGCCTCCTCGATGACACCACTGCGCTGAGCGACGTCACGTGGTCCCGCCTCCTCTTCTTCAGCTGACAAGCCGTCAGCCAGGCAGCGCTGAAGCCGTGCCTCTCTTCCTCTTGACTCGGCGTGCTGGGTCAGCTTCCTGAGCGGCTCTTCCATTCGGACGGTGAGTACTTCTTCCTCTCTCCACAGCTCACCGGCGCCGCTCTTATTTCTTCAGCACAGCTGACCGGAACACTTCGGCTCTTCTGCCCTCTGGTGCCCTGGACTCTGGAACATTATGCTCAATGACACCATGGTGGGGCCTTTGGCATATGCCTCCGTGCCCACTATCATTATATGTGTGAGCTCAGGAGTCCTCTCCATTATGTATCTGAGCTCGGGAGTCCTCTCCATTATGTGTGTGAGCTCGGGAGTCCTCTCCATTATGTGTGAGCTCGGGAGTCCTCTCCATTATGTATCTGAGCTCGGGAGTCCTCTCCATTATGTGTGTGAGCACGGGAGTCCTCTTCATTATGTATCTGAGCTCGGGAGTCCTCTCCATTATGTGTGTGAGCACGGGAGTCCTCTCCATTATGTGTGTGAGCATGGGAGTCCTCTCCATTATGTGTGTGAGCATGGGAGTCCTCTCCATTATGTGTGTGAGCTCGGGAGTCCTCTCCATTATGTATCTGAGCTCGGGAGTCCTCTCCATTATGTGTGTGAGCTCGGGAGTCCTCTCCATTATGTATCTGAGCTCGGGAGTCCTCTCCATTATGTATCTGAGCTCGGGAGTCCTCTCCATTATGTGTGTGAGCTCGGGAGTCCTCTCCATTATGCTTGTGGGCTTGGGAGTCCTCTCCATTATGTGTGTGAGCTCGGGAGTCCTCTCCATTATGTATCTGAGCTCGGGAGTCCTCTCCATTATGTGTGTGAGCTCGGGAGTCCTCTCCATTATGTATCTGAGCTCGGGAGTCCTCTCCATTATGTATCTGAGCTCGGGAGTCCTCTCCATTATGTGTGTGAGCTCGGGAGTCCTCTCCATTATGCTTGTGGGCTTGGGAGTCCTCTCCATTATGTATCTGAGCTCGGGAGTCCTCTCCATTATGTGTGTGAGCACGGGAGTCCTCTCCATTATGTGTGTGAGCACGGGAGTCCTCTCCATTATGTGTGTGAGCACGGGAGTCCTCTCCATTATGTGTGTGAGCACGGGAGTCCTCTCCATTATGTGTGTGAGCTCGGGAGTCCTCTCCATTATGTATCTGAGCTCGGGAGTCCTCTCCATTATGTGTGTGAGCTCGGGAGTCCTCTCCATTATGTGTGAGCTCGGGAGTCCTCTCCATTATGTATCTGAGCTCGGGAGTCCTCTCCATTATGTGTGTGAGCTCGGGAGTCCTCTCCATTATGTGTGAGCTCGGGAGTCCTCTCCATTATGTATCTGAGCTCGGGAGTCCTCTCCATTATGTGTGTGAGCACGGGAGTCCTCTCCATTATGTGTGTGAGCACGGGAGTCCTCTCCATTATGTGTGTGAGCACGGGAGTCCTCTCCATTATGTGTGTGAGCACGGGAGTCCTCTCCATTATGTGTGTGAGCACGGGAGTCCTCTCCATTATGTGTGTGAGCTCGGGAGTCCTCTCCATTTTGTATCTGAGCTCGGGAGTCCTCTCCATTATGTATCTGAGCTCGGGAGTCCTCTCCATTATGTGTGTGAGCTCGGGAGTCCTCTCCATTATGCTTGTGGGCTTGGGAGTCCTCTCAATGCATTTTACTGCTTATTTGTCGGAGCACAGAGTTGGAACGCAAGTATGAAGATAAAAATGACATAACCGGACTCAGCATCACTTCCACTATACCACCACCTACTAGTTTGGGGGGGGGGGGGTTTCCAACCTTTTATTGATAATTTATCTTTGAACACCAATTTTTATCTACACTAAATGACACCTTTATCCTTTTTTGCCAATTCGATTGGGCAGTTCAGATTACTCCTAATTAGTTTGAATTGTAATGATTGTTACATGTAAATAAACCTTTAGCCTCTGCTTTGAGCTCTGTATTGATTAGTGTAGGAATAAAGAGATTCAAACAAAATACAGTACATCCATAGAGTATACAGTATGTTATTTCAGTGTTTCACATCCACTGCAAGCATGTGCATCAAATCAAGCATACAGCCTCCCTAGACTATTTGCAGTAATATAAGTTGTACTGAAGAGCTCAGGGACTTTAAAGGGGTATTCCCATCTTGGACATTGGGGGCATATCACTGGGATATGCCCCCAATGTCTGATAGGTGTGGGTCCTGCACCTTTACTTAGAACAGAGTCCGCAAAGTGCTGCAGGGCGCACCGTGCATGAGAGACTGCCCTCCAGTTATTTCTATACTGCCGAAAATAGGAATAGGAGGAACATTAAACCCTTACAATGCCCAGCTGTATCTAAAACTATCTGTGCTGGTTCTCACAAGTACGTCTCTCTTGGATCAATACTACAGATAAATGTATAACTCAAGGCAATCATTTTCTTAATGCTACTCACCTGAGACATAGATCACAGATTTTTCCTTAAGTCCTGTTCCTTTGTAAAATTTACTGTCTACAGTTCAATAACCAGAAAAAATGTTGTTGTCAGATTTTCTTTTGTATGTCTCAGTATAAGTCAATATTTTTCTTTTTATTATACGGAAGCCAAGCTCTCGGAACCCTCGGGGAATGTGGGTTTTGTGGTAAGTGTGAGATAGAATTCGAGGAAGGAAATATATAGCAGTCATTTCTATGTGTTTGTTTTAAGTAGATATTAGGCTTTCTTATGTTATTGACCACGATAATCTTAGCATAAAAAAAAAATCTGTACAAACGGTAAGCAAAAACCCTGAAAACATTTGCATCGATCATAAGCTTATTGACATAAAACTGAACATTTTAGGATGTTTTTTCTTATGTTTTGATGGAGTTACTTGTTTTTTTCAGCTCTCTTTGAGACTGTTTGAGAGAGGTTCATACCATTACCTTCTTATATGACTAGTGGGCTGTTCTGCCTACCAGTTTCAATCCCCCTGATGCATTTAAAGTGTACCTGTCATTTTAGGCTACTTTCACATTACCGTATTTTGCGGATCCGTCATGGATCTGCAAAAATGCTCCTGTTACAATAATACAACCGCATGCATCCATCATGAACGGATCTGGTTGTATTATGTCTTCTATAGCCATGACGGATCGTCAGGAACACCATTGAAAGTCAATGGGGGACGGATCCGTTTTCTATTGTGTCAGAGAAAATTGATCCGTCCCCATTTACTTGTGTGTCAGGACGGATCCGTCTTGTTCCAGACCCCATGGCGGACAGAAAAACGCTGCAGACAGCGTTTTGGTGTCCGCCTCCAGAGTGGAATGGTTGAATGGAGGAAAACTGATGCATTCTGAGCGGATCCTTTTCCATTCAGAATCCATAAGGGCAAAACTGATTCGTTTTGGACCGCTTCTGAGAGCCCATGACGGATCTTAGAAACGGAAAGCCAAAATGCTAGTGTGAAAGTAGCCTTAGAATAAACTGTTATGTGTGCATGAAGATTAGCACTACTTTTTCCCAGTTCCCCCTCTGCAGGCCCCACCTCTGTCGGTTTACCTAAACTAGTGGGCAGAGATTAGCTGCTATGATGTCCCCCATACACTGCACAATAGGAAGTTCATGAAGTCAGCATTTCTTTACTTTGCATTGTCATAAAATGCACCAATTTCATCAAACATAGACATTGTTTGATAAATTTGCAGCATCTTTAAACATAACACTTTTTTAATATCTTACTTCAGTTTTTTATGCCACCTGACTACTGGAGTAAGATTGTGCCTTTTGTGTGACTCTTTAAAAAGTCATAGTTGGTAAATAAAGCATGCATCTAATTAAAAAAAGCTAAACATGCCCACTTTTCAAAAGTGCACAGAGCAGCGTACCAATGACAAATTCAAATACTGTGCACCAACAATTGCTACTTATTTTCTTCCAGAATTCTGGCACAAAAAGAATAATAAATTCCTCCCATAGTGACTAGGAGAGCATTCCAGTTGCACCACACTTTTTACAAGTAGCGTGAGGGGCATTATACAGCAGTACTGAGCAGTGTTGCTATGAATCCAGCACTAGGGTGAGGTAGAAAACAGGAGCCAGCAGTAGTGTGTCTCTGCCTCTCCCTCCATTTTCCCTCTTCTCAGCTCCCCTTTTTATGGACTTCCATGGTCATCATTCAGTGAGCCTCTCTCTCAAGATGGGTTTTGTGAATTGAGGATGTTCAGGAACCAGAGGTAAGGAGAAGTTTTGTCTAATGTCGCAAAGTTTCTTGTATCCAGTTGCTCTTTTGATTTAGGCCTCTTGCCCACGAACGTAAGGGCTCCGTGCCCTTGCTGCGGACCACATACGGTGGTTCCCCAAAACACGGGTCACCAGCCATGTGCATTCCGCATCACGGATGCGGACTCATTCACTTGAATGGCTCTGCAAATCCGGAGATGCTGTGCAGAATGGAACCATGGAACGGAACCGTGGTGCTTCCGTGGTGTTCCATTCCGTGCTTCCGTTGCAGAAAAAAATAGAACTTGTTCTATCTTTTTGCGGAACGGACGGATCGCGAACCTCATTCAAGTGAATAGATCCGCGATCCGCATGCGGCTGCCCTATGGTCGGTGCCCGTGCATTGCGGACCGCAATTTGCGGTCCACAGCATGGGCACAGAGCCCTTACATTCGTGGGCAAAAGGCCTTATGCAAAGTTTGTTAAGAATCTCTGTTTAAAGGGAATCTTTCACCACATACCTTGATATCCAACCAGATGCATTGTTAGGGGAGTGCTGGTGTCCTGAGTAAAATGATCTTTCTCTTCTCCAGATTCCTGGTCACATTACAGAGAAATTAATGTGCAGATTCATTTCTCATATGCACATTTATAGCTCAGTGCAACAAGGGTGTCATCCTTGCACTGTATGCCACACTCCTTACTCCTGGGCTCCCCGCCCTCATGTCTTGATGTAGTCTGGTCTGGTCTTGTGTTACGGCGTGTGTCCCTTCACTTCGGTATTCAATGCATGAGCAGTACTGCCCTGCTGCTTGCCATGGGTTGCCATAGGTATGTGGTGACTCCCTTTAGGAAAACATCTCTGTATGCTTTTAGCATGTGAATTCCTCACATATACTCAGGGGGCACTTTTATTAGGCACATTAGTACTAGCTAATACCATAGAGTATTGCCCTCTGAACCTCGAAATTCGGGCATGTATTCAACAAAGTGCTGGAAATCATCCTTAGGCCTCGTTCACATTTTTGTTTATCCAGTTTTCCTTGGACAGTACACATACTCATTGACTTTAATGTGTTTTATTCACACATCCGTATTTCTTTTACTGACTGTGGGTATGTGAAAAAAATCACAGAGATATGCGTTATTTTGATCCGTGATGTGAACCAAACCAAGACTATGGGTCCAGGAAAAAACATGGACACAACACGGATGGCATCCGTGCCACAAGGATTTTCATTGGCAAAATGAAAAATAAAATAGCCTACAGCACGTGAACCATGGTAGCTTTATGAGGCCTTAAAGGGAGTCTGTTATCAAAGTTTCACCTTTTTAACCCTTCCCATAGCTTTCTAGCAGCCTTACAGTTAATAAAAACATTACCTTTATGAGCAATCCTGGACTTATAAAACCGGCAAAAAACAACTTAGTAGCATATGCAAATGAGGGCTTGCAAGTGCCCAGGGGCGGCGTTAACCTCGTAGGTGCCCAGCTAGCTCAGCCTTATCGTCGCTTCCCCCTGCCCATTCTTTCTCTCTGCCCGCCCATCCTTTCCCTCTGACCGCCCATCTACTTACTTCTTGTTTTGCAGAGATCCCGCGCCTGCGCACTCAGTCCGTCGGCCGGCGCATGCGCACTGCGATGCCCATTCCTTGTACGGCATCACAGTAATTAATGTGCATGCGCCGATGGACCGCATCCTTTGTGGTGTTTTTGCGCCGTTAGCCGGCGCATGTGCATTAATTACGGTGATGCCGTACAAGGAATGGGCATCGCAGTGCGCATGCGCCGGTCGACGGACTGAGTGCGCAGGCGCGGGATCTCGGCGAAACAAGAAGTAAGTAGATGGGCGGTCAGAGGGAAAGGATGGGCGGGCAGAGGGAAAGAATGGGCGGGGGGAAGCGACGATAAGGCTGAGCTAGCTGGGCACCTACGAGGGAAACGCCGCCCCTGGGCACTTGCGAGCCCTCATTTGCATATGCTACTAAGATGTTTTTTGCCGGTTTTATAAGTCCAAGATTGCTCATAAAGGTAACGTTTTTATTAACTGTAAGGCTGCTAGAAAGCTATGGGAAGGGTTAAAAAGGTGAAACTTTGATGACAGACTCCCTTTAAATGCTCCTTACCCACAGCTCACATGCTGCAGATCTGGCCCAGATTCAGCACCAAAGATACCAGAATGCACGTGAATGGGATTTTGAAAATCCAATTTGTGTGTTGTGAAAATAAATGTGTACGGATGTGAGAACGCACTGTAGATTGTCACATACCCTGAGATTTGGCAGACGTTTGGGGCTTTCAGCTGACTGCGTGGAGTGCAGACATCTCACCCACCTGAAACACTGACACAGCGGTTTACATGTGGTACCTGGCATGGGATATATATCATATATTGTTTGTGGTTCTGCCAAGTGACCTCTATGTCCTTCCATAAAACAATGGTAGTAGTAAACAAGGACCATTTCTGGAATACCAGATTCTTTTCACTTTACTTAGCTGTTAATCCAAGATTATCACATCTAGCGTTCTGTGGATCAGGCTGAGGAGTCTAATGGGATGATAGGATTAACCCTTCTGTGACAGGAAGACATACTCTATTAGTCCTCTTTCACACGAACGTGTGCTCTCCGTGGCCGTACTGCGGACCGCATTTGCGGATCCGCAATACACGGGCACCGTTCAGTGTGCATTTCGCATCACGGATGCGGACCTATTCACTTCAATGGGTCCGCAAATCCAGAGATGTGGAATGGGGCAGAACGGAAGCACGGAACGGAACCCTACGGAAGCACTACAGAGTGCTTCCGTGGGGTTTTGTCCCGTACTTCCGTTCCGCAAAAAGATAGAGCATGTCCTATCTTTTTGCGGAACGGCCGGATCGCGGATCCATTAAAGTGAATGGGTCCGCGATCCGCTGCGGCTGCCGCACGGTTGGTGTTCGTGCATTGCGGGCCGCAGTATGGCCACGGGGCGCACACGTTCGGGTGCAAGAGGCCTTAGGAGATTCAGTGTTATGGCAATATTTCTTTACATTGGAAAGACTTTTTTATTTATTTCAAGAATTAGCTTGATGACATCACAGTACTGATCAAAGTCATTTAACCCCTTAGTGACCAGCCTATTTTGGGACTTACTGACCAAGTGATTTACTTTTTTTTTTCATCGTCGCCTTCCAAGAACTATAACTTTTTTATTTTGGGACTTACTGACTAAGGCTGGGTTCACACGAGCGTGTCCGGATTAGTTCGGGATGCGTCCCGGTGTGTTGCGGCAAACCCGCGCGAGTAGGAATGCAATTGCAGTCAGTTTTGACTGCGATTGCGTTCCGATGTTCAGTTTTTATCGCGCGGGTGCAATGTGTTCTGCACGCGCGTGATAAAAAAACGACTGTGGTACCCAGACCCGAACTTTTTCACAGAAGTTCAGGTTTGGGTTAGTTGTAGTGTAGATTGTATTATTTTCCCTTATAACATGGTTATAAGGGGAAATAATAGCATTCTGAATACAGAAGGCTTAGTAAAATAGCGCTGGAGGGGTTAAAAAAAATAAACAAATTAACTCACCTTCTCCTCTTGTTCGCTAAGTTCCCGGTATGATGAGTTGTGGGCTAAAGGATCTTTGGTGACGTCAGATCACATGCTCCAATCACATGGTACATCACCACGGTGATGGACCATGTGATTGGAGCATGTGATCTGACGTCACCAAGTGATCTGACGTCACCAAAGATCCTTTAGCCCACAACTCATCATACCGGGAACTTAGCGAACAAGAGGAGAAGGTGAGTTAATTTGTTTATTTTTTTTAACCCCTCCAGCGCTATTTTACTAAGCATTCTGTATTCAGAATGCTATTATTTTCCCTTATAACCATGTCATAAGGGAAAATAATAATGATTGGGCCTCCATCCCGATCGTCTCCTAGCAACCATGCGTGAAAATCGCACCGTATCTGCACTTGCTTGCGGATGCTTGCGATTTTCACGCAACCCCATTCACTTCTATGGGGCCTGCGTTGCGTGAAAAACGCAGAATATAGAGCATGCTGCGATTTTCATGCAACGCACAAGTGATGCGTGAAAATCATCGCTCATCTGAACAGCCCCATTGAAATGAATGGGTCCGGATTCAGTGCGGGTGCAATGCGTTCACCTACCGCATTGCACCCGCGCGGAAATCTCGCCCGTGTGAACGCAGCCTAAGTGATTTACTTTTTTTTTATTGTCTCCTTCCAAGAACTATAACTTTTTTATTTTGCGGTCTATGTTTTTGTGGAACAAGTTGTCGTTTTTAATGATGCCATTTTTGGGGTATACATAACTTTTAGATGTTTCCTGCATGGGGAATATATTCAAAATTTTGCGGTGTTTATTTTATGGCATAAATAACATGATAACTTTATGGGTCAGTAGGATTACAGTGATACCAAATACATATAGTTTTTTTTATATTTTACTACTTTTTCGTAAAAAAAAAAACACTTTTTAGAAAAGAAGAAAATGTTGTTTTTTTATATTTTTATTTTACAATGGGGCTCACAATCTAAGTTCCCTATCAGTATGTCTTTGGAGTGTGGGAGGAAACTGGAGTGCCCAGAGGAAACCCATGCAAACACGGGGAGAACATACAGACATATTCGAACGTATTCGAACCACCGAGGCACCACTGGTGGTCAGCTTCTTTCCATGGAGCTGAGAGAGGGCTTGATTTTTGCGGGACGACTTGTAGCTTCCATTGGTTTAGAAATCTGCATCATATCAATTATTTGTGTGATTCTGCACCTTAGGCCTCCGGCACACGACCATATGGCTATTTCAGTATTTTGAGGTCTGTTTTTCACAGATCCATTTTCCGGTTTTTGTTTCAGTAGTTTTTTCGCTTCCGTTCCATTTTGCCGTTCCGTTTGGTTTCTGTTTGTGATCCGTTTTTTTTTGAGAATTGCAAACGGAAACGCAAGCATACAATAATGTTTAAACAGTAAGTACATAAAAAAATTGGGCTGGGCATAAAATTTTCAATAGATGGTTCTGCAAAAACGGAGCAGATATGGAAAACATACGGATGCATTCCGTATGCATTCCTATTTTTTGCGGGCCCATTGACTGGAATGGAGCCACAGTTCATTATTTGCGGGCAATAATAGGACATGTTCTATGTTTGAACGGAAATACAGAAACAGAAGGCATACGGAGTACCTTCTGTTTTTTTGGAGGATCCATTGAAATGAATGGTTCTGTATATAAAACTCAAAGAACGGAACGTAAATGGAAAAAAAAAGGTTTGTGTGCAGGAGGCCTTATGTAGAGTGGTTTTCCCCATAGACTTCAATGAAGTTGTTAGGCTACTTTCACACTCACGTTTTGGCTTATCGTTTGTGAGATCCATCATGGGCTCTCACAGGCGGTCCAAAACGGATCAGTTTTGCCCTAATGCATTCTAAATGGAAAAGGATCCGCTCAGAATGCATCAGTTTAGTCTCCATTCCGCTCCAGAGGCGTGAAAGTAGCCTTAACATAAACAGAAAATCTGCAACAACAAACGCACCAAAACTGCAATAAATAATGCGGATTTATGTGTTGCGGATTTCATGTGGAATATGTGCCTTGTGCGGGTGGCCCTAGGGTACTCGCACATGGCGCAGATTTGTGGCATATGTGCGGTTTTTCAGCGTGGATTACAGTACCAGCAAACTGTATGAGATTACACTAATCTCATGCACACATCACCGATTTTTTTTTTTCTGTGCGGAAACTGACCTGCTGTGCGGATTTCCAAATCAGCAGCATGTCAATTATGTTTGCGTTTTTCAATGGAAGGGTGAGATCTGTCGCAAAAACACGTCAAAGCCACACCAAAAACCGCTGTTAGAATTGGCAGATTTTGGTGTGAATATGCTGCAGAAACGCACATAAATCCTCACTGAAATTGGTGCAGATCTTATGTGCATTCACCCGCACTCGCCACCTCATTAACACCAGTGGTAAAAAAAAAACATTTAATATTTCACATGGACATTCAGCTAACATCCGCGGCTGCCATGTTTACAGAAAAATATGCAAAAGTGTAAAAAACTGCCACTAAAAATCTATGTGTGAAAGCAGCCGAAAACAGGCTTTTACCCCTGTGGCTGTCATATTTAGCATCATAGAGATAGACTCCCAGTTGGTGCCCTAATATGCCTGCCTGGACTAGAAACTGGGATCCCTAGAAAATTCATTAGCGTAAAGAACGCATTGAGTGATGTCAAAGTAATGAATTCAAGTACTGGTAGTTGGGTACTGAAAAAATCTACAACGCTCACGATGCCAGCATGAATTATGTGAAGGAAATAAAGAGCAGAATGAATCTACTGCATGACGAGAATGGGTTTGTTTGTGGAGACGCACAATAGATGATGACCATGTATACTCTTCACAACTGCCCTTGACTTCTAATTTGTATCAAGAAAGCATTCTCCAGGCTGCACACAAGTCGTTACTGAAACCAATATACATTTCCTTCAATACATATTAAAAATAAGAAAAAATGTGGAACATCACCAGGCTATCAAGTTAGAGCCAAAACCCAAAAGACAACACCTTCGACCCTGATAGTTGACCACAATATAGCCACTAGGGCTGATAATTCTGCTCACCTATCCTTATGTAATCGTATTATGAAAAACATCACATTTATTGAGGTACTGTCTAAAATCGAACAAATCTGGTTAAAAACACGGTCATTACTAGAGTACTGGGCATATACAGGGCTATAGAACTAATAATGAGCAATCACCGGAGGGCCTACGGGGACACACAACAGCAAATGGCCGCTATTAAAACAGACTAACACTGCCCCCTGTAGACACCTAGTACTCAATTTGTATTGATTATCGGTATCACGTTCCTGATTACACAGGGAGATG
Source organism: Bufo bufo (assembly GCF_905171765.1). NCBI lineage: Eukaryota > Metazoa > Chordata > Amphibia > Anura > Bufonidae > Bufo > Bufo bufo. The sequence continues at coordinate 423,045,941 of NC_053391.1, read as the reverse complement.
TGCTGACGATAATTGTACCTCTTTCATCCTGATAAAATATGCAAATCAGCCGACAAATGAGCGATTCCTTGTTTATCGTCTGATCCGCGGCACGATTATACCGGCCAGATATCAGGAATGTGTCCCTATGAACACTTGTTCCCAGTGATTGTCCTGAATTTCGTGCAGTGCATAGGAACTTGGAGATTTTCCGATAAAAAAATGATTTTTAACAAGTTCCTGTAGTATGGCCCTAAAACAGAAGATTCATACTTTCTTGCTCCCGTTGTCTACATCTTGCGGTCCTGACACTGTTCACACCCGGCTGGCTATGGGCATAGTCACTTGCACCGCTCCAACCAATGACTGGCTTCAGTGGCGATGTGGCCACAAGCAGCGTTTCACTGCTGAAGTCAGTCAGAGTGATAATACTTCCCAAGAATGCCCCATTAGTAGCAATGCCTACATAGTGTGCCCAATAATAATAATGTCCCTACAGTACTCCTGGTAGTATTAATATAAGCATAATGCCCCCATTATTTACAATGCCCCTCCTGCAGTGCCCCCTGTAGCTCTAATGCCCTCTTGCAGTTATAACTCCATTGTAGTGTCAATATATTTATTGCTTCCCCATAGTTCCAGTATATAATGCTCCTCCGCCCCCCCCGTAGTGCCAATATATATATGCCCCCATAGTGCCAGCATATATAATGTCTCTCGTAGTACCAGTATATAATGCTTCTCCATCTCCCCTGTAGTGCCAGTATATAATGCCCCCTCTTAGTGCCAGTATATATAATTCCCCCCCAGTGCCAGTATATAATGTTGCCCCCTAGTGCCAGTAGACAATGCTCCCCCTTAGTTGACAGTATATAATGCTGCCCTCCAGTGCCATTATACAATGCTCCCCCCTTAATGCTGCCCACAGTATATAATTCTCCCCCTTAGTGCCAGTATTTAATGCTCCCCCTTAGTGCCACTGTATAATGCTCCCCCCACAGTGCCAGTATATAATGCTCCCCCAACAGTGCCAGTATATAATGCTGCCCCCCAGTGTCAGTATATAATGCTCCCCCCACTGTGCCAGTATATAATGCTGCCCCCCCAGTGTCAGTATATAATGCTCCCCCTAGTGCCATAATACAGTGCCAGTATATAATGTTGCCCCCAGTATATAATGCTGCCCCTCAATCCCAGTATTTAATGCTCCCCCCTTAGTGCCAGTATATAATGCTCCCCCCACAGTGCCAGTATGTAATGCCCCCTTTAGTGCCAGTATTTAATGCTCTCCTTTAGTGCCAGTCTATAATGCTCCCCCCTAGTGCCAGTATATAATGCTGCCCACAGTATATAATGCTGCCCCCAGTCCCAGTATATAATGCTCCCCCCACAGTGCCAGTATATAATGTTGCCCCACCCAGTGTCAGTATATAATGCTCCCCCCAGTGCCATTATACAATGCTCCACCCCTTAATGCCAGTATATAATGTTGCCCCCCAGTTCCAGTATATAATGCTCCCTCCCTTAGTGCCAGTATATAATGTTGCCCCCCAGTTCCAGTATTTAATGCTCCCCCCACCTTAATGCCAGTATATAATGTCCCCCCCCCCCAGTAATGCTTCGTCATTCCCCCAATACGCCACTGCTTAGTTAAAAAAAAGAAGCAAAAAACACTCACCTCACTCCCGTTTCTCCACTTTAGTCTACTCTTCCGATCTGTGGCCTCTTTCATCGCTCTACTACCTCGTAGAGGCTGAACAGCCGCAAATGCACCATGATTGCGACCCCTCTTATGGGTAGTGAGGTGGTGCCCTAGGTGGGCGCCTACCCGTCGTCCTGACCCTGTGTATTGTTCCGACACCCCACCGATCCGCTGTTCCCTGCAGCCTCTGGAGCTGGAACTAGCACGTGAATGGAGCCTGAAGCTGTGAAATGGCTGTGCAGGGTTACATTCCAGTGAATGGGAGCTGAGCTGCAGTAACCCAGCACGGCCACTACACTTTGAATGAAGCTGTACTTCCGACTCCATTCAAAGTGATAGTTCCAGTTCCGGAGGCCGCAAGGATCAGTTGATTGTGGGGTGCGGGGTGTTGGACCTCCACCGATCAGATATTGATGACTTAGGGCTCATGCACACGAATGTATTTTCTTTCCGTGTCCGTTGCGTTTTTTTTGCGGACCGTATGTGGAACCATTCACTTCAATGGGTCCGCAAGAAAAAAATAAGGAAGTTACTCCGTGTGCATTCCATTTCGGTATGTCCGTATTTCCATTCCGCAAAAAAATAGAACATGTCCTATTATTGTCCGCATCACGGACAAAGATAGTACTGTTCTATTAGGTGCCAGCTGTTCCATTCTGCAAAATACGGAATATACACGGATGTCATCTGTATTTTTTGCGGACCGCAAAATACATACGGTCGTGTGCATGAGCCCTTAGGCACTGCGCCACGAATCATAATTAACCTTTAATACAGGAGGCGGGTACTCGCAGCAGATCAGCGGCAGTTATCCCCTCAGGTGCCGCACCTGAGGGGTTAACTGCCGCTGATTGCAGCTCCCTGTCAGAGACAGGGTGTCGGCTATGTGATTTTGCTGCCGGCACCTGCCTCCTGTATTAAAAGTTGAAGACGACCTTTCATGAGCAGGCTGCATAGAGCGGCGCCCAGGGATCTCCATGCACTTACTATTATTTCTGGGCGCAGCTCCGTTCGCCCGCTGTGGCCCCATTACTGTCACCTGCTCCGTATGCTAATTACTACTATCGGAGCGATGGGGAGGAGACAATAGCTTCTCTCCTGGGCGTTCCTTCTCCCTGGCTGTGACGTTCTACAGCAGGAATAATAGTAAGTGCAGGGAGATCCCTGGGCGCCGCTTTATGTAGCCTGCTAACTTAAAGTCCGGACCCATTTAAAGTCCTGCTATCATTGGTGGCGCAGTGCGCCTGCCCCTCTCTCCTCATTGGTGGCAGCGGCACAGCGGGGAGGGAGCGACTGATTCCTTCTCCTCTGTGCTGCTGAGGGAACATGAGCGCGCTCACAGCAGCGTGCTCATGTCCTGCGATACTAGACTGCGCAGCCCAGTATCGAAAAAATGGAAATCCCGGTATCGTATCGATACCGGGACAAAGGTATCGATTGGGTATTGAAATTTTGATACCCGCAACAACCCTAATGCTGATAGCATCAGATCACTATGTACCCTACTGGAAGCCGTGAGGTGGCCTTGGGCGGGCCCCCTAGGCATTGACCCACCAGGAAATTTCCCTGTGGGGCTACAGTGAGTGATGTACAGGTAGAAGGACACATCACTGCTCCTGCCTGTGCCAGCCTGGCATAGTACAGCTGATATGCTATGCCTGGCACTGTCAGGAGCAGCGATGTGCTATGCAGAGCTCCTGCCCACCCTGCTAAAAGCTCTGCACAGGACATCAGCGCAGAAATGTGCGCCTGCACAGTACCGCGCTCACTGTGGCCCCGCAGTGGAATCTGTTCACCAGTTTACGGAGTCCAAAGCCACACCTGGACGGTGCCTATTTTGTAAGTAAAACTGAAAATAAATAATGATATGACATAGGTATTGTGGGTGCAGTGCAGCCATTAACAATGCAGACGGACTAAACAGTGAGGTCCTCAGGTAACAGATTTGGTCAGAGATCAGTGTGTGTAACCCATGTAAGTAGGCTCTGGTGACATGGTTTTACATATCACCCATTCCATTGAATGGGCAGCCATGCACCAAATAGTCACCCTTCTAAAAGACAGGGGTCAGAGTGGGTGACATCTATGAGCATCTGTGCATTCAGTGAGGGGGCAGAGACTGACAGAAGACCACCTCTGCAGTGTGCTTCTCACATACTTCCTGTGTGCCAAGTTTATCCCAACTGAAACATCAAATCTAAATGGAGTCAGCTCCACGGTGACGTCATAGGGTCTTACTGCAAAAGCCCCGCCCCTCCGCGGCGTGACGTCACTGGCCCGCCTCCCCCTGCGCTGCAGAGCTTGTCAGGCAGCCCGGGCTACTACATCTCTGATGAAGTGAGAGCGAGCGGCGACATCTCAGTAGCATCCGGAGCGGGCACACGGGGCACTCACACCGGGCAGACGAGGAGGCACAGGACAGGGCGCAGTCATGGGTAAGTACCTGTGCCCGTCAACCCTTTCCCTGCCGGCGTGCTCTGCGGCGCCTTGTCCCCTGTTACTAAGGCTTCTCCGAACTTTCCAAACTTTCCCACCGGGGCAGGGGGCTGTGCCAGGTGAGGGGGCATAGGCTTTATGAATAGGGGCAAGGTGTGTGAAGTTCGCCCTCCTGCACTCACTATTGCTGCTGCTAATTTCCTATTAAGTTGATGAGCAGCAGCCCTGAGGGTTTACCAGTGGGGAGGGGGTTCTGTATGGACTACAGGGGGTAACAGCCCTATGGCTAAAATAACTTTCTAATATATTAGATCTTCTAATGTCATCTCAAGGAGTTGTTTCTAGGAAGGGGGTGATGGCTGCATTAGGTATCCATGTGTCCCGTCCACAGAGGACCTGCCCTATAGGGCTGGGATCACACACGGTCAGGATTGGATCCAAAACTATAAGAAAAGACTGATTCTAATATTATTATTTTTTTTTGTACCTACTTCTGTGTTTGACTCAAACACCGCAGCCAGGACTGAAGTTTATCTCAGAGCCGTTAATGTCCTGATGTAAACTTTTTACGTGTTGTGCCGGGCTGGTTGAGACAAGTGGCACCATATAGCAGGACTGGGCGGTGACGTCTTGTGTATTACTTTCATATTTCTACCATCCCATAATTCCAGGGTCCCGCTCTTCAGATAAGACGTCCCTGTCATTCTGGTTCTTTCTGGATGTCCCCTACAAGTGATGTAAAGCTGCCACATGGAATGTCTCTACACAGCAGCTTTCCCACCCGCTCCTAGTGCATTCACTGGGACCTGACGTGACCCATGGTTTAAACAATGGGGGGGACCTAATTAAAGATGATGTGTGACGGTGGAGTAGCCCACCGGCTGACAAGTGGAATGGGATTAGAAGTTTTGGGGGCTGGGACGACTACATGCAACTCACTGAATCTGGATCATGTTCATGCATCATTCACTAGATTAATAGTTTTCTTAAAAGAGGACCCTGTCACCCTCTACCAGCAGCAGGTTATAGAGCAGGAGGAGCTGAGCAGATGGATATATAGTTTTATGGAAAAAGTTTCAGTTCATTCTTTAAAATGTATGCTCATTTTGGTCTTAGTCAAGAAGGCGGTCCTATCAGTGATTGACAGCCCTCCCGCTATGACTGTGTATACAGAGAGCTGTCAATCAATGATAGGACCGCCTCCTGGACTTCAGGGCCCAGAATGAGCGGGAATTTAATGTATTAAAGAGGTTGCCCGGGCTTTTCATATTGCTGACTTGCCCTCAGGATAGGTCATCAATATCAGATCGGAGGAGGTGCTGTATGAAGAGAAGGTGCACACGTGTCGTCTCCCTTCTCGCCATACTTAGCAGCAGGAAGAGAGAAGTGAGACGGCACCGTGCACGCGCCTTCCCTTCATACAGATGACCGGTGTGGGACCCCCGCCGATCTGGTAGGTCGTCAATAGTAAAAAACCGGAGAACCCTTTTAATTTACAAGTTCTAATAAATCTTTCCCCATTAAACTATATATCCATCTGCTCAGCTCTTCCTGCTCTATAACATGGTGCTTGCAGATTACATAGCATTTTCATGGTGACGGGTTCCCTTGTGGTAAAGGTGGCCACCCTGTCTACCATGTGGTTCCCAGTGGCTGAAATCGTTGCTGTTGTCTAAATGCCATCTATGTGTAATTTCGGTATTGTGGCTTTGTGTCTTCTAGTTGATCTATTGCTTCCTTAGGCCTCGTTCACATGAGTGATGCGGATTGTGTCAGGATCTGTTCAGGGAAAAACTGATGGTTATCATTTTTTTCCGAGACTGCGTTCAGTATGTGCATTTTTTCCATCCGGATTGCTTGCGTTTTTCACGTACATGAAGAAAAACTGAAGAACACCAATCTACATCTCCTAGCAACCATCAGTGAAAAACGCATTGCGTCCGGATGCCTTCCGTTTTTCACACAAGCCTCATTCACTTCTATGGAACGAGAGCTGCGTGAAAAACGCACAATATAGAACATGCTGTGATTTTTTTTCTGAACGCAGAGAGGATGCGTGAAAAGCGCCGCTCATGTGCACAGACCCATTGAAATGAATGGGTCAGGATTCAGTCCGGATGCCATGCATTTGCTTCACACATCGCATCCAGACGGAAAACTCTCTTGTGTGAAAAAGGTCTTGGGCTAGGTCTACACGACGACGTTTGTCGTGTGACATTTTGTCGCATGACGATTTTTATAATGATAGTCTATGGTGTCGCACTGGGACATATTGCGACGTGGTAGTCGCAAAAAATCCATTCGAGATGGATTTTTATGCGACTGTTGCAGTCGCAGCATGTCGCATTGCGACACCACGGACTATTATTATAAAAATTGTCGTGCGACAAAATGTTGCAGTGTAGTTGTGCCCTAGACCTAGCCTTAGAGAAGTGATCCTGGAGCAAGGAGTAAACTATGCTATGCCTTCCATAGCTGTGGACTATAAGAATAGAATTAGGGCTCATGCATATGACCGTTGTTGTTATGCGGTCCACAAATTGCGGATACAGGCTGTATCCATTTCGTATTTTGCGAAACGGAACAGCTGGCCCCTAATAGAACAGTCATATCCTTGTCTGTAATGTGGACAATAATAGCTTTGCCGAACAGTCATACGGACACGGAATGTATACAGTCATGTCCGTTTTTTTGCAGCCCCATTGAAGTGAATGGTTCCGCATACGGCATGAGCACTTAGGCTGTAGCTGGAGTTCCAGAAGTAAGTTTGCCTCTTTTCAGACACATTCGATGGGATAGTTACTGGTTAAAAATAAGAAAAAACTCCTTTTCCGTTGAGTATTACCGCGGTTCTGTAATAAGTCAGAGGGAGGTGCAGAGATCCTTTGGGCTCAGTAAGACTCCTGAATGGTTTTCCATCTGAGCACTCTGGTTTTATCATTAGAAAGAAAGCAGCAGGACTCTAAAGTGAAATGGAGGAGACCTGCCCCCTGTCAGATGTAGGATGTCCCATAGCCTGTTCACAGCGAGCCAGCAGTTCTTCCAAATTCTTACTGAAATCAGCCACTTGGCGAGTGCGATAAAGATGTAGCAGTGCTGAGTATGTGTGGGTTTTCTATACTGTTACAGGTAAATATATTAGTTCAGAGAGTTTTCATGACGTAAGACCCACCTTTCTTCATATGTTACCGCATCTCAGCAGAGAACGGAGAACTGACCCTACTAGCTTGTGCGATGCTGGAGGTCCCCGCTGCTTGTCGCCCTTGGAGCTGCATTTAAAGATGTTGTAATTATTTTTTTATTTTATTTTTTTCTTACAGAAGGCTTTTCAATCTCATTATATTCCGCTTAGGCTACTTTCACACTCGCGTTTGGTGCGGATCCATCATGGTTCTGCACAGATGGATCCGTTCAGATAATACGCTGTCTGCATCCGTTCAGAACGGATCCGTTTGTATTATCTGTAACCTAGCCAAGAAGGATCCGTCTTGAACACCATTGAAAGTCAATGGAGGACGGATCCGTTTTCTATTGTGCGTCAGTGAAAACTGATCCGTCCCCATTGACTTACATTGTGTGCCAGGACGGATCCGTTTGGCTCCGCTTTGTCAGGCGGACAGAAAAACGCTGCAAGCAGCGTTTTGGTGTCCGCCTCCAGAGCGGAATGGAGACTGATCGGATGCAAACTGAGGCATTCTGAGCGGATCCTTTTCCAGTTTTGGACCGCTTGTGAGAGCCCTGAACGGATCTCAGAAACGGAAAGCCAAAACGCCAGTGTGAAAGTAGCCTAACTTTTAAGGGTTACAACCACCTGCAATTCAGCAGTGATGGTCGTGCTCGCACACTATAGGAAAAAGTGCCGGCCTCTCTGGTGGCCAGGCTCATAGGCACGCATGTGCAGCAGCTCCTGTCCTGGCCACCTTGTATCTGCTGGAAATGAATGAATCCAGCCAGCAATGGAGGCAATATGGGTAATCAATACATTAGTAAGTGCCTTGTATTAAAGGGGTTATTTCCATGGTTAATGTAAAAAATGAAAAAAGCTGCAGCTGAGGCGGCGTGTCCATGCTCTCCCTATCACAACTCAGGAGGCAGTAGAAGGATGAAACTGAGCATGTGCGGCCATCTCAGTGAGCAGGACAAAGAAATAAGGAAAAGAACAAACTGCAGGTGGCGCTATACAGATATATTTTATAGAATAACTCAGTGGCTATACAAAATTTTTAATTACATGCAAATGTATTTATATCCAGGTGCTGGTTTAAAACTGTAGAATATTTTTTGTGGGACAACCCCTTTTAACTTTGTTTACATGATAAATGCTGTTTGCTGAAGTGAGACAACCCCTTTAAGAAAGACTAAAAGAAGCAATACTTAAACCTCACTACGCTCCATTTTTGAGGCTTCCCGAGTTACTCATCACTTTGTCTTTTCTGGTCCTTCTTGACACACACAGCAAATGACTGTCTGAGGCAGGTCCCCGCAGCAGCCAGTGATTGGTTGAGCAGTCATATCCTATGTGTCAAGAGAAACTAGGAGTCGAAATCTGTAAGGCTACTTTCACACTAGCGTTTTAGTTTTTCCGGTATTGAGATCCATCATAGGGGCTCAATTCCGGAAAAAAATGCTGCAGTTTTGTCTCCATTCATTGTCAATGGGGACAAAACGTAACTGAACAGAACGGAATGCTCCAAAATGCAGTCCGTTCCCTTCTCATACCGGAGAGCAAACCGCAGCATGTTATAGTTTGCTTTCCGTCCTGGGATGCGGAGCAAGATGGATCCAGCATGACTCCTAATGAAAGTCAATGGGGACGGATCCGTTTTCTCTGCCACAATAGAAAACGGATCCGTCCCCCATTGACTTTCAATGGAGTTCATGATGGATCCGTCTTGTGTATGTTAATACAAACGGATCTGTTCATAATGGATGCAGGCGGTTGTATTATTAGTAACAGAAGCGTTTTTGCTGAACCCTGCCCGATCCAGTAAAAACGCTAGTGTGAAAGTAGCGTTAGTTACAGGGAAAGCATTGCAACAGGAGCAGCTGATGAGGCAGGCTTCACTTTATTTTTTTCTTTTTCTTTTTGGAGTATGGGAGGAAACCAGAGCACCCTAAGGCTGAATTTACACGTCCGTGAGATACCGGACTGAGATCCTGCTTGGAGCAGGAGCGCACGGCGTCATTGGTTGCTATGACGCCGTACGCTTTGTGCTGCCGCCTCAGTACAGTAATACACATGTATGATCTATACCAGTGTATTACTGTACAGCAGCGGTGGCACTAAGCAGGATGCCAGTCCGGTATCTCACGGACCGCGTTCCACGGACGTGTGAATTCAGCCTAAGAAAACTCTCACAAATTACCCTTGGTTGGATTCAAACCCAGGGCCCCAGGTGTACAGTGGTAACCACGAATACCCACAAATACCTTATGCATCAAGCATACCCATATATGTCTATAAAAAGACTGAGCCTAATACTACATGTCAAAAATAGGAGCAGCAAAGCTTAAAGGATGATGATCTTATTTTTAACTTCATGTAGGAGGATGTGATGATCTAAGTGATAGATTGTTTTATCCCAAATGACATTCACTGTTCATGCGCTGGGGATAGATATGCTCATTGTATTAAAGTGAGCGGCGGTGCCTCATATGCCGAAAACATATACATGATTGCTTTAGGTTTTTCAGTTTCTCTCTGCACAGAAGGATTTGATTCAAAGAGACTGCCGAAGATGGCAAAGTACAGTGTTCAGCCATCTTCCATCAGTCACGTGAAGATTAAGTGGATAGGTAATACGTTTCAATTTTCAGGTGAGGTGATTTTTGCCACACCGAGTGCAGGATATGACAGAGGGAGAGAAGCTGAGCTCTATGATATGTAGGTTTATATGGTTTGGAGCAGGATGTCTGAGTAAAAGTAAGAGTAAATCCTGGCAGGACTCCTAAGAAAGACTGTGAGAGTCCTGATTACCCCGCCCACATTGGGTGATTGACAGCTCTTCCTGTATCACTGTGTTTGCAGTGGGTAAGCAGGACTCTCACTTTCACTCCTAGGAGTCCTATCAGGATTTACTCTGGATTTTACTATGAGTTCCTGCTCCAAATCATATAATTGTATATACCACTGAGCTCAGCCTATCCCGCTCTGTCATATTCTACACTCGGAGTGGCAGAAATCTCCTGACTGGTTTTCTCTCTAACGGGGTAGTAAGCCCGGCCCCCCGCTGATCAGCTGCTTGAAGAGGAGGTGACACTCCATGTGAGCACCGCTTCCTCTTCATGGAAGTGCAATGTAATACAAGTACTCTCTCCATTCAAGTGCTCACATGGAAGGCCACCTCCTCGTCTCGCAACTGATCGGAACACTAAAGGTAGAAATGAATGATACCTGTAAAGAGAAGCTGCCCAAACTGTTAGTTGGTCTGCATCAAACAATGTTGTAGAAAGTAAGTGCCTTGTATTCACTTTCTCTACATAAGTGCTGGTGAGACCACCCTTTTGAGTCTACTTTTACTTATTTAAACTATCTGCCTGCCATATGAACAGTCTGCCAGAGTTCAACATATCCAGCATAGCCGGATACTGCCATTTCCCGACAGGGCCCATTGACTCTAAGGCCCCTTTCACACGGGCGAGTATTCCGCGCGGATGCGATGCGTGAGTTGAACGCATTGCACCCGCACTGAATCCTGACCTATTCATTTCTATGGGGCTGTGCACACGAGCAGTGATTTTCACGCATTACTTGTGCATTGCGTGAAAATCGCAGCATGCTCTATATTCTGCGTTTTTCACGCAACGCAGGCCCCATAGAAGGGAATGGGGTTGCGTGAAAATCGCAAGCAAGTGCGGATGCGGTGCGATTTTCACGCACGGTTGCTAGGAGACGATCAGGGTGGAGACCCGATCATTATTATTTCCCCTTATAACATGGTTATAAGGGAAAATAATAGCATTCTGAATACAGAATGGATAGTAAAATAGCGCTGGAGGGGTTAAAAAAAATTAAAAATGATTTAACTCACCTTAGTCCACTTGATCGCACTGCCGGCATCTCCTTCTGTCTCCTTCTTTGCTGATTGTAGGAACAGGACCTGTGTTGATGTCACTCCGGTCGTCACATGGTCCATCACATGATCCATCACCATGGTAAAAGATCATGTGATGACTGGAGTGACGTCACCACAGGTCCTGTTCCTACAATCAGCAAAGAAGGAGACAGAAGGAGATGCCGGCAGCGCGATCAAGTAGATTAAGGTGAGTTAAATTATTATTTATTTATTTTTTTAACCCCTCCAGCGCTATTGTACTATGCATTCTGTATTCAGAATGCTATTATTTTCCCTTTATAACCATGTTATAAGGGGAAATAATACAATCTACAGAACACCGATCCCAAGCCCGAACTTCTGTGAAGAAGTTCGGGTTTGGGTACCAAACATGCCCGATTTTCTCACGCGAGTGCAAAACGCATTACAATGTTTTGCACTCGCGCGGAAAAATCGTGCATGTTCCCGCAACGCACCCGCACATTTTCCCGCGACGCCCGTATGAAAGAGGCCTAAGGATTCAGCCAGACAAAAACTGATACAAGAACCGGTTTCTATCTGGCTGAATTCCAGCACTAATGCCGGAAACAGACCGGATCCCCCATTATATTCAATGGTGGTGCTCTGGCCCTCCTCTGCCCTCCTCTGCTGGATAATTTTAAACGCATATGTGAACGTAGCCTAAGAGAATACAGCTTATGTTAAGTGTGAAATTCTGGGTCTCATACAATTAATCATTTTGCGATTCATTATTCAATTGCCTTAAATGAAAATGATGGATGCCTGAAAAGCAAACCAGTTGCTCTCCGATTGTTCTTCTCCATATAATGCCTATCTTGGCTTGTTTCCATTGTTTCCAGACCCAACAGCTGTCTTTTATAGAAGCGAATTAACATTAAATACGAGTTAGTGTTTCAAGGCAAAGACTGCAGATTCTGACGTGACGGCTGGAATAACAGTCTTGACAACCATATCACAGGTTTAAGTCGGTGTGAAATATGATGATGTATGTAGAGCAATAGGACCCTGTATGGTGGGATGTGGGTCGGCAAGTAGTACAGCTGACTTCTTCAGAATTTAATCTGCCCACTTGTTCCATGGCACCGCTTATAAAATAACCACATAACACACTTCCGGTATAGTTGACTTATTTATTCTAAGGGTGTGTTAACCTAACGGCGGTCTTCTGTATATTACATGTTTTGAGGTTTCCAAGGAATTTTGCCCAATGCCGGCTACACTTTTCTGCAGCTTCCTTTTGGTAATGTCCGTAACGAAAACTATTAACTTTTTGCTGAGTGTCAGAAAAAAAATTCTCAAGTATCATCCATTAAAACCAACCACAGGCTGATGCTGTGTTATTCCAAAACCGCCCCATATATGAATATTATACCCCTGCTTGGTTGTATTTGTCAGATAGAAGGGTTTCTGGTCAGTGGTTTTTACACTTCGGCTAGTTCTAATACACTATATATATATATATATATATATATATATATATATATATATATATATATATATATATATGAATAGGTCCGCTTCCCAGTCCTTTCTGTTTGGAATGGATCTTGGAATACGACACAGCTGTACATACTGCAGCATTGTAGCCGGGCTGATGGGGATACGGCCCTTTAATCTGATTGTCTGGCTGAATTGTTTGATTGAATGGATTCTTGGCTTTTGTTCACAACATGGTGTAACTCTCTCACAGCGGCCAGTCATATGATGCCATTGTCCTGGATGGAATAGTTCACATGGGAAACTGTCAGTTTAATAGGCTTTTTAACGCTGCCACAACGTAGCAGAATATACAACAGCTTAAGGCACTGGATGGGCATACACAGGCTCGGGCTGGCCCACAGGGGGACAGGTGAATGCCCCGCTGGGCCCCTGGTTCCCCTCTGCACAAGCTGCACATGGCATAGTAGACTGACTGCACTACATATACATAGGCAGCATACAGCATCTCAACCAGCCTATCTTTAGGGGAAAATATAAACCGTTTTTTTTTTATTATTTTGTATGAAGTTCCTAGTTTTTGCCCAACTCCACCATAAACATGCATGCACAGCATGGCAGAGTGTACCTGTTTGTGTCAATGCGCAGAGGATAATAAAGAACTGTCATACCCCTCTAGCATTACCTTATCTCCCATGGGAACAAAGGACCAAGTGTGTTGAAATCCAACATGCCCAATCCTTCTTTCCCTTGAGATTTCCTTAAGTTGGACCCTGTCATTTAAAAAAAACAAACTGTAAGCTGCGGTTTTGTGCCTGGTTTGCGAAACTGAATAGACCGGATTTGGCATGAAAATCAATGTATGTCAATGGTGCCGGATCTGTTTTCTTTGTTAGCACCCATTGACTTACAATGATTTTCATACCAGATTGTTCAGTTTTGATTTAATACAACCGGATCCGGCTGAAACTGATGCATCCGGATGTATTAAATGGCACAGATTCATTTATTTCCGGTTTTGAGATCCTCTGCTGAATCTCAAAGCTGGAATTAACAATGCAAGTGTGAAAGTAGCCTTAAAGAAAAATTCCTCTTTCTCAACTTATGAGACATTTCTTCTCCTCTCTCGTACACCGTGCACTGATTATTCAGTGCTCTAATTCACTGCTAAAATATGTCTCGCCAGAGACATACTTCATGGATTATCAGTTATCCTGAGGGATCAAGTTGCATCTGTTGCCAATGGAAGTCTATGGGGAGGGCAGGAGCTGCAGTGAGATACACAAACAGATGCTGCTGGTCCAGTAAGTCTCCTACTGTTTCATCCTGGTGCTGGGTTCACAGCTACACTGCTTAGTACTTGTCTATAATCTCCTCCGTGCTGCTACTTAGGAGTTTTTGCTACAGAGATGGGGAAGCAGTATCTCCTTTTTATGTATGCTGTGTATGGGAGGCATCATAGCAGCTACTTTTGATCCTTTCTAGAACTGACAATTAGAAATGGAGGCCACAGAGGGTAAAATTGGTGATGAATACAGTATACAAGTCATATATTTACCTGGGACAGCCTTATTCCTCATGTACACACACACAGCAGCTTATTCTGAAAAGTCATCTGAAGTGATATATTTTAAGTAGGCTAGCTTAATTTATACTAGCAATACACATTAGATTAATGTTGGCCATGCGTATCTAGCATGTTGGGTTTTAACATGCCTGATCTGATTGATCATGAGCTGAGTTTCCATGTGTATGGGATGGAGGAGGGATCATAAGAAGGATAAACAAGCATTTGTTATTATTCAGCTATTGAAAGAGTTACAGTATACGTTTTATCTGGAGTAGTCCTTTAATTTTAATAACGTGGCATTCTCTCGTACATGAAAAAAAGAGCTGGAACCTAAGCACATGTCTACAAAGTGCATATCTGGTGTTCTTGTAGAATGACCCCTGTAGCTGGCCAGCTAAGACCTGTCCTAGGTTGCTAACATAGCTTATATGTTTATACAGCTAGAACTGCCAATATCCTTAATACAGTTCCTATGTTTGTGTGTTAAAGACAAAAAGCAGAGTTATTTACAGTGACTTCATGTTTGGATGTCATATAACTGTGTATATATTGTGTTTACAGAAGCAGAAAAGATAATATGCCTTTAAGATTCATTATATGGATGTGAGGTAAGCTCAATGACACAGCAGAAACAACAGAAAGCATAGAGTTAAACTGTTGTTGCTGGGCAGGAGTCTAGATCAATCACAGCCAGCCTCACACACAGCCTGTGTGGGAAATTCTCTAGCAGGAGCTGCTAGAAATTATTATTCACCAGAGAGAGAAGCTGAACAGACATTCACGCCACTAAGAGCTGTGTTTTATGGAAGCAGAGAGGCCAAAATAGGTATTTAAAACTGTTATATAATGTTCCTACTGTTAATATAGTGATTAGAACTTTATAATGAACCAGTTATGTGTGTTTACTTACAGTTCCATCAATTGCAAACTACAAAGGTAACAATACAAATTCAAATTCCATATTGCAATCCAAATTGCATACAACCATACCAGATCATACTCAACCAATCTGCAAATAGTTACTGCTAACTGCATATTGCGACCAAATTCAGCAAGTGAACTATTAGACCTCAGATATACCTTTCAGAGAGATCATAAAGTGCTTAAATAACTTAAAGTGAGAGTACAGATACTCGAGAGAAATATATCCACCATTTTATGTTGAATGACAAGATTGAACAGTTGAACCACCATCTTAATCATTCTGCCATTTTGTAATATCTTTAACATGTGCTATGTACATGGACTATCTGCTGCGGAGTCGACAGTGTTATATGAAGAAAAGTTGAAGTTAATAAGAAGTTATTTCAAGCATTTGGTGTGCTCTTTAAACCTACTGTTCCCATAGAACGGCGCTAAAGGAATTGCAGAGTAACAGACAGTCTGGTTAGACTAAAAGTCAGATATCAGAATTCTCCTAATGCCACAGAGCAAAAGACACTTCATAGTGCTGCGCCTGCCACAACCCCTATTAGGGTGGGTTCACACATAGGTTTTTTTATGGTGTTGTATAAGCTTTTGTGGATTTACTAGCAATTTAGTGCCTGTGGTTTTGGTGGTAAAAATGTCAGCTCCAGATTTTAGCTGAAAGTTTATGGTGGAAAAATAGAAAATGCAGGACACGCAAGCTTTTTTTTTTTTTTTTTTTTTTTGCTGCTGGTGTTATTGTTAATTTCACACAGTTGTTTAGAAAATAAATGACATAAAACCCTGTGTGATGGATGTTGTTTTTTTTTTTTTAATGGCCATCACGTGTCCGTTTTAAGACCAAAGGTCATCTATGGGGTTATTCATGCTGCAGTTTTTTTGACGGCCAGTGAATAATGGATGTCAAAAAATAGAACCTGTTCTATCTTGTCCATTTTTCACTGACCGACTGCCCCCATAGAATTGAATATGTCAGTTTTTAACATCTGTTTCTCAGAAAGGCGTCCGTTTAAAAATGGACAGTTTATCCGTTTTTAACAGACTTTTTTTTTTTTTTGTCGTGTGCATTTAGACTTAGTGAATTATTGTCAGTAAAAATTAATGTGTTTTTAATTTGAATCTAAAATTACACCCAAGGTACCTAAGATTCTGCTGCCATTACAGAGATCTTAGTTTTACAAAGCTGAGTGCAGATAAACATATATTTGCATATATACTGTACTGGTAAACGCCATACTAATTAATGTTTATTTTATTTATTTATTTCCCATTGCTCATATTGTGCCAAGAAATTCTGTGACTCTGTTCACAAATTAGAAGCACATGAGTGCATGTCTCCTATGGGACTCCCCATCTAATCATGTGTTTGGAGTGTGGGAATCCCAGACAAGAAAGAACATGCTAACTCCAGGCAGATGTTCCCCTTGCTCAGATACAAGTTGACAACCCAAGTGCTGCAAGACAACAGTGCAAACCACTGAGCTACCGTGTGTTCTCATATGTAAGCAGTTTGTGTTCTGTATTTTAGTTTATTGTATAACTTGCCGTGAATTTGAAGATTGTATTTTATAAATTTTTTCTCTACAGTCACTTTAGTATGGTCTCCTTGATGGGAATGTAGCTTTTCATTTGTCTAATGCCATGCCCACCATAAAGACCTTTTGGTTTAGGATGCTGTGTAGCATATCAATGAACCCTTAGGTGGTAATGGGGAAAACAGCATGGTGCCTTTTGTTGAAGGGAAAATCTAGGACTTGTGGAGCTATAAAAGTTCTCTAGTGGAATTGCTGGGGTCCTAACTAGAAAATAAGTAAGATAATTAATCCTAAAGAAGCTTTCTAGGAAAGGATAGTGATGGACAATACTAAAGATAGACCATTTGTGTGATTGGTTGGTGTCTAAGTACTGTTTGTCTAGGTTTATTGGCACCCTCTGTTCAGTGCTTGTAGTACCAGGCATAGTGCCATGTAGAGATAGGGGTTCTGGAGTTGGGCCGTGACAAACAAGTTAATGGCCTATTCTATTGGTACTCAAATATATTTTCCTTGAAGCCCCCTTTATAATATACCTCTGGCCAAAAACTTATTTTTGCGAGTCACTGTGAGAGTTGTGTCTGGTTGTAACACCCTGTATTCTGTGTGCTATGAAACTGTGACATCATTATGAGAAAGGTCCTGGAAGAGCTCTAGTGAAGCTACAGTGATTTCAGAAATGGATTGGTCATAGGTCCTTGCGCATCTTTCCATTTAAGAAAAATGGGCGTGAGCAGGTCTTTGGGCAGAACTCTGTATGAAGCTTTGCAGATGTTTTGCCCAAAAACAACCTTTGATTATACGTTTCTTAGGATCCATATCTAAGAATACATAGTACGATAAAATTTTAGGCCGCTTTTTAATGTGTTCACTATTTCAGTCCAATAATGAGTGAGTTTCGGCCATCGCTATAACAAGTTAAGAAAGTCTTTATCATTTCACAATTTTTTAGGGCAGTTAGGTCTTATTCAGACGAGCGAGTTCCACACATCGGACTCCCGTCCTGACCTCCCAGCACTGACGGGGTCACATAGCATTATATTGATTTATGATGCTATGTAACCCTTACAGTTCTGGAATGTATTGCATAATAACACTGACATAATGCTGTCAGTATTATACAATACATTCCAGAACTCTAAAGGTCACATAGTATCATAAATCAATATAATGCTATGTGACCCCCGTCAGTGCTGGGAGGTCAGGACGGGAGCCGCTGCATAGTAATGCTGTGAGTCCGGAGCGTGGAACTCTCTTGTCTGAAAGGGGCCTAATAGACATCCGTGAATTTCTTGAAATTTGCTTCTTGTCTCATTGGTCGCCAGATTCGATTCAGGTACGAATAAATTGAATTAAAAGTACTCAGACTGCCCTGAAAAGCAGTGTATGACCCTTTGAGGTCTCTTAGGGCTGTACCCAACCCCTTTTCAGCTCTTTATTGCCATACATACTTAGTAATGTGACAGTGACACATGTGGCTATGGGTAAATGTATGGTAGCTGGTGGTTATGATCAGCCAGTTTAATAACACACTGCACTGATTTTATTGTTAAATTAAAATATGGTCCACACATTCTCTCTTTTTTTGGTAGCAGAGGTCTTTTTTTCCCTGTCTTCTGACCTGTAAAATGGTTACCGCCATTTGGAAAGATTAGTCTGAAACAGCTGGATTCAGAATTTTTGGGAAGCTCAATACTTATTGAATTAGTTTAGAATCGATTTGCTCATCTCTAACTAACCTTAGTTAATAAAAAATAGATACATACAAGTATATTGCCCTTTCTTCTGAATGTATAATACGGTTATGTGATTTGGTAAATTATTTTGTAATTATCCGTTGTTCACTTTGAGTGTAAAAAAGGTAATCCAATATGACACTGTACACACAGATAAGTCACAGTATGCAGCATCCCTGTCACTTTCTGGAGGAGGCTTCTGTACTTCTTTTCCTGCAGACTAATAATTTATGACATTAAATAAATTGCCACAGCAATTAAAAAATGCCTATCTTCTACATCCAATGTGCGATCTCAATACAATCTCAATTCAGAGACTGAAGAACAATCTAACTCAAATCTAATATACAGATAAAGCAAGTCCATCCGTCAGCTACAGATGCTTTTTAAATACAGCAGCAAATTTGGCAGTTCAGCATGCAGAGTTAGTTTCATGCTGGGTTTTAACAAATTTTAAAGGTGCTAGATAACTGTTAAAGACTGTATTAGACAGCCCGATTCTGCAGACGATTGTCGGGGAGGAACGCTGCAGAATTCGGCTGTCTAATAGCGGAGGAGACTTCTGCTATTACATGCAGTGATCTCCTCCACAGCATGGGGAGGAGAGATCATTATACCATTGCTCTTCCCCATACTGTCTACTTGTTTGCCAGCACAATCTGCTGCCAGCAAACAATGATTTTTAAGCGTGCCAAAAAATCACAATTGACCCACGAATGGTCGTTTACTCGTTCATTATGCAATCGGCAGCAGTATTAGACTGCCAGATCATGGTTAACGAGCATTCCTGCGAATGCTCGTTAACGATGAACTGGCAGAGAATTGGCCAGTCTAATACACCCTTAGGCTAGGTCTACATGAATACATTTGTCGCACCAATGTCGCGTGACAATTTTTATAATGGTAGTCTATGGTGTCGCACTTCGACATACTGCGACATGACGGTCGCAAAAAACCCATTCAAGATGGATATTTCTGCGACAGTCGCAGTGCAACACCATAGACTACCATTATAAAAATTGTAGCACGACATGTTGCAGTGTAGTTGTGCCCTATGTGTCACGCGACACATGTCGTGTAGACCTACCCTTAAGTGGAGGGTTAACTGGGATGTGTTGATTCTGGCCAGCAGCATTCAATCCAGCCTAGTTGCTTGGTGTAAGTAGTGTATGCAGTGTCACTGAGTGAAAGGCTCTGGGTGGGCTGTGCCTTCTGTCAGGACCCCTGTGAATAAAGTAGAGGCCTTTATGGAGCCCAAGTGTATGCCCTCTATCAGCATCTGTGCCTGGCTGCTAGAAGCCAAAAGGGGGAAATGGGCAAAATGGTCACCATTTGAAGGTATGAAACCCACTACCTACACCACTCATCAAGGCCATGTGATTGACAGCAGCAGCTAAGGCCGAGGTTTCATCTGCACTCTAGGCCTCAGATGCAAGCTGCAGGTTACTCACAGCTGGTTGGCAAGGTGGGTCTGCTGTCGAGTGTTTGAGATGGATTCTCAATGCAGGGAATAGCTGCCAGAGGTTGATGTAGTCTCTAACCCACACTACATCCACTGGGTCCCAGAAAACCCCTTTAAATGGGTATGAGACATTACCTTTTTAACTCCACTTATCTGGACACCTAGAATGCTGTAAGCTGGCTGATGTCAAAAACAGCTCCAGATATTTGTTCATTTTGGTCACCAGCATATGGTTTACTCATTATCAGATCAACCACATGTTTTATTGGTCTGTAGAGTCAACATGTTGGGGCAATTATGGGACTTTCTCACACCTACTTTCTGCAGTCTAGTTGTAGTATAGCTTTTTCATCAAAAGCCTTAAAGGGATTGTCCAAGAGAATTAAAAATCAGTAGACCACTGAGGACAGTGATTGGCTGCAGTGGGCACATACCATATACCGGCACTTCACCACTTCTGCTTGTGAAAAAGGAGGAACAGACCATCTTGCAGACAACTGTGTTGGAAAAAGAGGTGACTATAACATGGTTTTAATTTTAAGCAATGGTAGGGCTTGTCCGAGTTTCTTAATTATCTCTGACAACCCCTTTGTCTTTTCATATTTCAAACAAATTTAATGGAACAGTCTTCAGTTAATCCTTTATTTTAAAGGTTTTTTTATGTAGTTTTAAAGCGTGGTAGCTAATATGTAAGGCTTCGTTTCTTGAAAAGCCAAAGAACCCGTGTATTTGAAAACATTTGTAAAATGTCTTCATGATTTGTATGACATGAACTGCGTTGGTTTATGCTGCCACTTAGGACAACGTAGCAGTTTTTGTACATAGACCTCTTTTGTGCTGCTTGTTCTATTAAACTCTTGCAGTCACTTCTGTTCTAAACAAGTTTTTTTTTCTGTGCGAGAATAATGGAAGCATTGAATGCAAATGGTTAAGTCTCTCCTTCATTGTCCTTGATTCCCTGAACAACAAAAATGGCGTAAAAGAAAATTATCTTTAGGTTTAATCATAATTATTATTAAAGGGGGTTATCCGATATCTAAACTATCCCCCCCCCCCTCCCCAATGCCTGGCCCCTTGTATGGATTATACTTACCTGCTCCCCGCTCCGCTCTGGATTCCTGCATGGCCGCCTCTGCATCTCCCCATCACGCGGATCAAAACATCCAGTGACGGGGGGAGAAGCCAATAGCAGGCCCCCGACGGTGACCAGCCTCAAGTGGGCTTGTCCCTGTTGTGGCATGCTATTGGCTGTTCCTT
The DNA here is from genome assembly GCF_905171765.1 of Bufo bufo. Classification (NCBI taxonomy): domain Eukaryota; kingdom Metazoa; phylum Chordata; class Amphibia; order Anura; family Bufonidae; genus Bufo; species Bufo bufo. Next base: position 423,024,827 of record NC_053391.1, on the reverse strand, counting down.
CCACGTAGCTGGATGTTTTGATCCGAATGACAGGAAGATGTAGCTGCCAGGTAAGTATAATCCATACAAGGGGCCCGGGCACTGGGGGAAATATTTTAGATATCGGATAATCCTTTTTAAATTGACTGTAATACTTCAAAACTAATTAAAAGGCAGTTTGTTAGTACTTTGATCATATACTTACAGTCCGCAATAGTCCATTCTAAGGGATCATGCACATGGCCATAGCCGTATTTGCATTCCGTGTGTGTTCAGCATTTTGCAGAACGGAATGTCTGGCCCTCTATAGAACTGTACTATCTTTTTCAGTAATACAGACAACTATAGGACATGTTCAAATCTTTTTGCAGGTGCTGTGGGACGGACATATAGATGTGAACAGCATACGGTGTGCTGTCCGTATCTTTTGCAGCCACATCGACGTGAATGGGTCCGGACAAAAACAGTGGTCGTATGCTTGAGCCCTAAAGCAGACTTATCACAGGAAGCATCATTTTGCTGCATCGGTCAAATGACCATTATCACTTTTGGTCTGTCGTGAACTGGAAACAGTGGGGATGGAAGCCTTGGCATTTTTCCTTTGTTTTTAAACCCTTTTCTGGCTGTCATACACACGTTGTGCGGCCGTTCCGTGCATTGGGGACTGCAATTTGCGGTCCCCAATGCACTGGCAACATCCGTGCGGCAGCCAGGACGGATCAAGACCCATTCAACTTGAATGGGTCCGTGATCCGTCCGCACCGTAAAAAAATAGAATCACAGCTCCTTCTCCCGCGAGAACTTGAGCTCCTTCTCCCGCGAGAACTTGAGCTCCTTCTCCCGCGAGAACTTGAGCTCCTTCTCCCGCGAGAACTTGAGCTCCTTCTCCCGCGAGAACTTGAGCTCCTTCTCCCGCGAGAACTTGAGCTCCTTCTCCCGCGAGAACTTGAGCTCCTTCTCCCGCGAGAACTTGAGCTCCTTCTCCCGCGAGAACTTGAGCTCCTTCTCCCGCGAGAACTTGAGCTCCTTCTCCCTGGCTAAGAGCGGTGCTCTCTGATTGGATGTGCTCGCAGCCAGGGAGAAGATAACCGCGCCCGGGCGAAATACAAGTCCACGCCTAGTAAAACCGAGTTGCCTCATTAGCATATGAGGCGACAAATTATATGGGGAAAACAGCGGGCGAACAGGGGGTTCTTTAGAAAAAAAAAAAGTGCCAAGACATCAGTGGGGGCCGCACTAGAAATAATAATTAGATTAAGGATATCCAGGTGAAAGGTCCTCTTTAAAGGGGTTCTTCCACGATTAGTGTAAAAAATGAAAATGAGACATCATATAGTACATGACAATCTCTTTCTAACAAAGCTTCAACAAGCCCTGTACCTCACATGGATCCATAGATCTCTCCATTCATTGCAATGCTAGATTTATATCAAGCTGACAGCTCAAGGGGAGTGTCCTTTGTCGGGGGGAGCTCAGGAGGCAGTTGAAGGATGAAACTGAACGTGTGCGGTCTTCTCAGTAAGGCCTCTTTCACACTTGCGTTGTCCGGATCCGGCGTGTACTCCATTTGCCGGAATTACACGCCGGATCCGGAAAAACGCAAGTGTACTGAAAGCATTTGAAGACGGATCCGTCTTCAAAATGCGTTCAGTGTTACTATGGCACCCAGGACGCTATTAAAGTCCTGGTTGCCATAGTAGTAGTGGGGAGCAGGGTAGCAGTATACTTACAGTCCGTGCGGCTCCCGGGGCGCTCCAGAATGACGTCAGAGCGCCCCATTCGCATGGATGACGTGTCCATGCAATCACGTCATCCATGAGCGTGGGGCGCCCTGACGTCACTCTGAAGCGCCCGGGGAGCCGCACGGACGGTAAGTATACTGCTCCCCCGCTCCCCACTACACTTTACCATGGCTGACAGGACTTTAGCGTCCCGGCAGCCATGGTAACTATTCAGAAAAAGCTAAACGTCGGATCCGGCAATGCGCCGAAACTATGTTTAGCTTAAGGCCGGATCCGGATTAATGCCTTTCAATGGGCATTAATTCCGGATCCGGCCTTGCGGCAAGTGTTCCGGATTTTTGGCCGGAGCAAAAAGCGCAGCATGCTGCGGTATTTTCTCCGGCCAAAAAACGTTCCGTTCCGGAACTGAAGGCATCCTGATGCATCCTGAACGGATTTCTCTCTATTCAGAATGCATGGGGATAATCCTGATCAGGATTCTTCCGGCATAGAGCCCTGACGACGGAACTCTATGCCGGAAGAAAAGAACGCAAGTGTGAAAGAGCCCTAAGTAAGACAAAAAAAATTATAAAAAATAAAACAGCAGGTGGCGCTATACAGATACAATGTATTCAATAACTCCAAAAAGGTGGCTACACTACATATATAATTACATGCAATTAGAAAATTATTCACATCCAGGTGGTGGTTTGAAAACTAGAATATTTTTGTGGGATTACCCCTTTAAAGCCAGACATACATGAGTGATAAACTTGCAACGTGTGTCAGTGACCTCCCCTCCTCTGACAGGATCTCACAGCATTATACTGATTTATAATGCTTTGTGACCATGAGTCCTGAAATCTAGTGTATTGCACTGACAGCATTACGTAATTAATGCGATTTTAGGACTCTAAGGATTACACAGCATTATAAATCATTACAATGCTGTGTGGTCCTGTCAGGAGGATCATGGCATCTGAGAGGGTAAATGTCCATGATCGGTTTTACAGCTAGGGCTGTCACGATACCAAAATTTTGATTCGATTTCGATACTATAAAAAAGTATTGCGATACTCTATATCCATGACTTTAAAGATGCGGCGCCATCTTTAAAGACAGGACTTCCATGTATGGCAATGGTCCAGAAAGGGTTAAAGATTTTTATTTTATTTTTTGTAATAGTCAGTTTGTATCTAATGATTGCAACCTGCCTCCTGAAACAGAAAATTCACACTTACCTGCTCCCCTCTACTTCAGTCCTCTGTGCTGCCTCCACTGTGTCCATGTTCAGAATGTTTACATCTGGCACTGCATTGGCACTCCGATCGCTGACATTAATATCTGGCTTCATTGCTGATAGGCCACAAGCGACACATCACAACTGAAGCCTTTCATTGGCTGCAGCAGAACATGTAACCATGCCCTTGTGGGATTTTATTTAAATACTCTGGAGACTGGAACATGGACACAGTTAAAGCAGTGCAGAGGACAGGTGTAGCAGGGAGCAGGCAAGTATGAGTTTTCTGTTTTCAAGCATTGAATAAAAAGTAATTATTACTGGAAAACCTGCTTAAAGGAGTTTGCCGTGAATACATAATGTCTAACAGGTACTGGCAGCCTACCTTTCTTACTGAAAAGATCATACTTTCCTGCTCCTCGCTGCTCCAATCCTCAACATTGGCTCCCATGTTTACATCTTCCGGTTTGTTTTCTTCCTCCTTCACCTGATCCTCTTCCCCCAGCCGCTGGCTTCAGTGGTTTATATGTCGACAAGAGAGAAGGACCAGAGTGGTGGGGAGGCAGGCTCCTCTTACCTTATAGAAATTATAAGCAAAAAAGAGATTGCTGTGCTCACCTCTGGTTAATCTTGAGAGGTGGCACGGACTGTGCTAGGAACATAGCACAAAATATATACCAAAAAAGGAGGAAAAGTCCAGCTTCCAAAAACATGACAGCCTTTATTGAATGGGCTATATAAAATTCAGTTCCGACACAACATCTTAGCGTTTTGGGTCTTGTGATGGTGATCCTTACTCATGAGTAAGGATAACCGTCACGAGATCTGAAATGCATAGTTGTGTCGGAACTGGATTTTATATAGCGCATTCAATAAAGGCTGTCACCTTTTTGAAAGCTGGACTTTTCCGCTTTCTATTTTGGCTTATAAAAAATTATGCATTCCCGGGCAACCCCTCTAAGATGTCTTTACTAATATTAACTTGACAGGAGTGGTCAATGACTAATATAGGCTGTTGAAGTCAGCATTCCTTCCATGATATTTAGTTTGTTCCTTTTTCTTTCTTCCTGAAGATTGGTTATAGATTTGCTCACAGTTGTCTCTGAGTGTGTGGGTGTCAGCCATCAGCTGCTGGTAACTAGCAGAAAAATGTTCTCGTTTCTATGACAAATTAGGAAAACAGGCTCTAGAAATAAAATGCAGGGTAATTTTATTTGTTCTGGAGGTAGTTGTTTGGACCGAAAACAGGGGGAGGCTAATTGTTAATCATACTGTTAACTCTTGTTTCATGAAACTCCTTGGAAAATGTGAATATGGAGCTTGTGAGGCTGAAGAAAAACATGGAAATAGTAGGCTTCAGATGATTTAACTAAGCTGATGCTCTCAAGAAATTTTTAGGAGGAGTAATGAATCTTGGATCTGTTGTCCATTAGCCAACTCTCTACCATAGACCACTGTTGTGATCATGCAAGAATGTATTGTAAATCTTTTCCCATCACAGATTTATAGTATATTAGTTGCATATACCATCAGTGAGGCGGGGTGTAAAACTGAGAGGAATGCAGTCTGTCAATGCACTTCTCTATTGTACAGAAGCAATGACGATGCACACAATCTTGTGATCACACCTTTAAGGCCCATTTACCTAAGCCAGTTATTGGAAACAAATGTTCGTATGCATGCTCATTCCCGATAATTGCTCTGTGTAAAGGTGCCACCGATCACTCAAATCTCACTGTGTAAGGGATCTACTACCCAAAATCTATGTTTAGTGTTCATTTTAGGACATGGTCAGATATCATAGTCAAGTATCAGACTAATGCCAGTGTGACCCCTGACCCTGACTTGTCAGCGTCGCAATGACTTTAGGTTCATTGTACTTTTCATATGTGAGAAGAGAAGGGTCAGACATCAGGGTCACACATCACTTGGATTTGTCTCTTTTCTAGGGCTCAATACATTTTTTTTTTTTTTTTTTTTTTAGATTGATAGGGGTTTTGAGCCCAAGAACACTGTGTGTGATGCAAGAATCTAAACCACTGAGCTATAGCTTCAGACAGCAACCTGTAGGATTTTCTTCATTTATGTGATTGAGCATATTAAAAGTACAATGAACCTAAAAGTCATTCTGACGCTGACTAGTGAGAATATCAAAGTCAGGGTCAGGTGTCGGAGTCAGGTGTCACACTGGCATGATTCTGAATCTTGACTATGATATCTGACCATGTCCTAAAATGAACACTGTACCAATGAAGCAGTGATCATTCGTCCCCATACTGCACTCACAATCAGGCAATTATTGGGAACAAATAGTTAATTCCTGATAATTGACTTGTAAATTGGCCTGTTTAAAGGGGCCTTTACAGTGATGGGGATTTCCATAGAAAAAGTTCAAGGAAAATTTGTTCTTACTGTCTGAAATTCCCAAATTTATAAAACTACTTACAACGGTGATTACTGTGTGATAGATTAGGCGTATCTTTCTTTTTCTATTTTACACTAATATTTTGCACTAAAACAATGTCACAAGCTTTCATGAAATCTGGTTATCTCCTCCTAGCCCTGTCCCCTTCTCTAGTAGTTTTCAAAATTGTATATAAGAGATGAGCGACTTTTAAAAAGTAAGCCGACTTTTTTTTCTAAAAAATTCGGTTCAATCCGAATTTATTTGCGGCGAATAGCGTTAAAAAACTGCTATTTCCTGGCTGCAGAGAGCCTTTATAGTGAGTGGTGTAGAACACTGTGCCTTGCAGTAACATGCATAAGGAGTCTTCTGGGGTAGTGAAATAATACTGCGAGTTAGTATGACATGCAGATGACAGGCGTCGCTCTTAGGGTATTTTCGCACTAGCGTTATTCTTTTCTGGTATTGAGTTCCGTCACAGGGGCACAATACCGGGGAAAGAAACGCTTCAGTTTTATCCTAATGCATTCTGAATGGAAAGCATTCCGTTCAGTATGCATAAGGATGTCTTCAGTTCAGTCCCTTTACGGTATTTGGCCGGAGAAAATACCGCAGCCATGCTACGGTATTTTCTCAGGCCAAAATTCCTGAACACTTGCCGGAATGCCATTCCCATGGATCCGGCATTAATTCCCATTGAAATGTAATAATACCGGATCCAGTACCCAGTGTTACGGAAAAACCGGATCCGGATTCCCGGTCTGTGCATGCGCAGACCTTTAAAAATGCAAAAACAATAAATACCGGATCCATTTTTCCGTATGACACCGGAGAGACTGATCCTGAATTTCAATGCATTTGTCAGAATGATCCGCATCCGTCTACAAATGATATACGGATTTCCGGATCCGGCAGGCAGTTCCGGCGACGGAACTGCCTGCTAGATCCTCACAACGCAAGTGTGAAAGTACCCTTAGAATCACTGTACACTTCACTTATTTGGGCAGTCACGGTGCCAAAACTGACCAAATAACTCAAGTATGAACTCAGCCTTACAGGTCGATGTTAGCGCCAAGAAGAAGAAGCGCACTCCTTTTACACCGTCGCCAGCTGCTTCCACATAGATGTCTACAGAACCTGTTCTATTAAATCCTTATACAAGTAGAGCCCCCCCGACAGAGTGGAGAGGGTGTCAGCAGTAAGTTTATGTTTACGTCACAGATTATTTTGCCCTTCCTCTGATCTGTCAGAACAAAAACCCCAAAAAAACGGATCCTGTCTGTTGAGCATCTGCCTTCACTCGGTCAGCATTTGGTCAGTAATCGATCAGTATTGCTAATGCAAAAAACCCAGGAGTGGATCCAAAACAGAGATGACACGTGAATGGAATATTTGCATGTCTTCTGTGTTATTGGCAGCAATAACTTCAACCAAGCGTTTCCTGTAGTTGCAGATCAGACGTGCACAACAGTCAGGAGTAGTTCTTGACCATTCCTCTTTACAGAACTGTTTCAGTTCAGCAATATTCTTGGTATGTCTGGTGTGAATCGCTTTCTTGAGGTCATGCCACAGCATCTCAATTGGGTTGAGGTCAGGACTCTGAGTGGGCCACTCCAGAAGGCGTATTTTCTTCTGTTTAAGCCATTCTGTCGTTGATTTACTTCTATGCTTTGGGTCGTTGTCCTGTTGCAACACCCATCTTCTGTTGAGCTTCAGCTGGTGGACAGATGGCCTTAAGTTCTCCTGCAAAATGTCTTGATAAACTTGGGAATTCATTTTTCCTTCGATGATAGCAATCCGTCCAGGCCCTGACGCAGCAAAGCAGCCCCAAACCATGATGCCCCACCACCATACTTCACAGTTGGGATGAGGTTTTGATGTTGGTGTGCTGTGCCTCTTTTTCTCCACACATAGTTGTGCAAACAACTCAACTTTTGGTTTTATCTGTCTACAGAATATTTAGCCAGTACTGCTGTGGAACATCCAGGTGCTCTTGTGCAAACTGTAAACACGCAGCAATGTTTTTTTTGGACAGCAGTGGCTTCCTCTGTAGTATCCTCACAATAAATCCATTCTTGTTTAGTGTTTTACATATCGTAGATTCGCTAACAGGGATGTTAGCATATGCCAGAGACTTTTGTAAGTCTTTAGCTGACACTCTAGGATTCTTCTTCACCTCATTGAGCAGTCTGCGCTGTGCTCTTGCAGTCATCTTTACAGGATGGCCACTCCTAGGGAGAGTAGCAGCAGTGCTGAACTTTCTCCATTTATAGACAATTTGTCTTACTGTGGACTGATGAACAGCAAGGCTTTTGGAGATACTTTTATAACCCTTTCCAGCTTTATACAAGTCAACAATTCTTAATCGTAGGTCTTCTGAGAGCTCTTTTGTGCGAGGCATCTTTCACATCAGGCAATGCTTCTTGTGAAAAGCAAACCCAGAACTTGTGTGTGTTTTTTATAGGGCAGGGCAGCTGTAACCAACACCTCCAATCTCATCTCATTGATTGGACCCCAGTTGGCTGACACCTCACTCCAATTAGCTCTTGGTGATGTCATTAGTCTAGGGGTTCACATACTTTTTCCACCTGCACTGTGAATGTTCACATGAAGTGTTCAATAAAAACATGGTAACATTTAATTCTTTGTGTGTTTTTAGTTTAAGCAGACTGTGATTGTCTATTGTTGTGACTTAGATGAAGATCAGATCACATTTTATTGTGCAGAAATCCATATAATTCCAAAGGGTTCACATACTTTTTCTTGCAACTGTACTTACCTTCTTCCCTGATGACAGGAGGCAGATTGCCGGGCTTTCAGCTCTCCTCCCACAGCCAGCAGCGCGATCTGGGGCCAGCAGGGGGAGCTCCTGAGCCCTGAAAATCAGTGAAGCAGGGAGCAGAGAGGTTTCCCTGCTTCACTATGGAAACGGAACTGCCTGGCCAGCTGTGTGCGCCCCCCCCCCACCCCCATATTATACATGTAATGCAGGCATGGAGCGCTCTGATGGGGCCCGAAATTGTCACTGTACTTTATGCCGGGCCCCATCAGAGCGCTCCATTTACATGTGAGTACAGCGGGGCCCCTGCCAGCGGCCTGGGGGGGTCCACAGGCGACCGGGCCCCCTGGACTGCCAGGCCCGGTCGCAACTGCGACCCTGGTATGTACGCCACTGGTTCATCCCGTAGTCCTGGCGACTGACAAATAACGTGGCCTCCTCAAATGGCCTAAGCAAACAGCAGGTGTCACGTGGAGAAAGCCAGGATTCGATTTCTTGAACGACACAGAGCAGTTCCTCACCTGTGTGACTCAGTTCGCCCAGGCAAACGAGGTGCAGAACAGCGTGACACCCCCTTGCCCTGCACATGCGGTATGCTGGAGGGGCACTGTGAATTGTTCCTGTAGTGGAGACTGAGGACACGGTGGAGGATGAGGAGGCAGAGGCGTACATTGTCGCAGGACCAATGGTGTGACAACATGGAGGCGGAAGCGCGCGTCACCTGGCCAAATTGCTGGTGTGGCTGTGCAGTAACCACATTCACCCAGTGGGCCAAAAAGGACATGTTTTGTCCCTGACCGTTGTTACAGCTCCACACGTCGGCGCTGCTGTGCACTTTGGCAGACGCAAACAGGCTCAAGGACTGGCCCACCGTCTGTTCTACATGTGTGTGCAGGGCTGGTACTGCCTTTTTGGCAAAGAAATGACTGCTTGGGACTCTCTACCTCAGCTTTGCACAAGCCATCAGTTCTCTGAAAGGTGCAGAGTCCACCACTTGGAAAGGGAGGGACTGCAGCACATTCAGCTTCTGTGCCGTTGGAGTTCACGCATACTGTTGTCTCTTAGCAATCGCTTCGGTGATCGATTGCTGATGGAATGACTGACCAGGAGCATCAGGACCAGCAGATGATGGGAAGGACAGACAGCTCCCTTCAGCTGAGGTGGTGGAGCCTTGACTGCCTGAAACTGAGTGCGTGCCACTGGGTGATGCAGCGGTTGCTGCGGCAGGCTGGACCACCACATTGGAGCCACGGTTCTCCCAGGCCACTTTATGGTGACGCTGCATCAGTGCCTTGCAAAAGTGTTCACCCCCCCCCTTGACTTTTTTCATGTTTTGGTGCCTCACAACCTGGAATTAACATGGATTGTTTGAGGATTTGCATTATGTAATTTACAGAACATGTCCACAACTTTTGAAGATGATGATTTTTTAAATTTATTTTTGATTGCTCCAAGTCGCTTTGGATAAGCCTCTGAGCTTGCCACATCTTACCACTGGGATTTTTGACCATTCCTCCTTGCAAAACTGCTCCAGCTCCTTCAAGTTGGATGGTTTGCGCTTGTGAACAGCAATCTTTAAGCCTGACCACAGATTTTCTATTTGATTGAGATCTAGGTTTTGAGTAGGCCAGGCATGCTCAACCTGCGGCCCTCCAGCTTTTGTAAAACTACAACTCCCACAATGCCCTGCTGTAGGCTGTTCGGGCATGCTGGGAGTTGTAGTTTTGCAACAGCTGGAGGGCCGCAGGTTGAGCATGCCTGGTCTAGGCCATTCCAACACATTTATATGTTTTCCCTTAAACCACTCAAGTGTTGCTTTAGCAGTGTGTTTGGGGTCATTGTCCTGCTGGAAGGTGAACCTACATCCTAGCCTCAAATCACGCACAGAGTGGTTTAGAATCTGCTCAAGAATATCCCTGTATTTAGCACCATCCATTTTTCCCTCAACTCTGACCAGTTTCCCAGTCCCGGCTGCTGAAAAACATACCTACAGCATGATGCTGGCACCACCATGTTTCACTGTGGGGATGGTGTTTTTTGGGTGATGTGATGTGTTGGGTTTGCGCCAGACATAGCATTTTCTTTGGCCGAAAAATTAAATTTTAGTCTCCTCAGACCAGAGCACTTTCCTCCATACATTTTGGGAGTCTCCCACATGCCTTTTTGCAAACTCACAACGTGCCTTTTTGTTTTTACTGAAAGTAATTGCTTTCTTCTGGCCACTCTGCCATAAAGCCCAACTCTATGGAACGTACGGCTTATTGTCGTCCTATGTACAGATACTCCAACTGAGTTTTGGTGGGCGGCCGTCTCTTGGCAGGTTTGCTGTTGTGCCATGTTCTTTCTATTTGGTTATGATAGATTTGATGGTGCTCCTGGGGATCATCAAAGATTTGGATATTTTTTTATAACCTAATCCCTGACTTGTACTTCTCAACAACATTGTCCCTTACTTGTTTGGAGAGTTCCTTGGTCTTCATAGCAGTGTTTGGTTAGTGATGCCTCTTGCTTAGGTGTTGCAGCCTCTGGGGCCTTTCAAAAAGGTGTGTATATGTAATGACAGATCATGTGACACTTAGATTGCACAAATGTAGACATCATTTCACTAATTATGTGACTTCTGAAGGTAATTGGTTGCACCAGAGCTTTTTATGGGCTTCCTAACAAAGGGGGTGAATACAAACGCACATGCCAATTTTCTGTTTTCCATTTCTAAACAATATTTTTTGTTATAGATTTTTCTCATTTCACTTCACCAACTTAGACTATTGTGTTCTGATCCATCACATAAAATTCAGATTAAAAAAACATTGAACTGTAACAAAATACGAAAAAAGTCAAGGGGCACTGTATGTTGACGCAGGGCCGTGGTGCCAACATTGGCACCCTGGCCACGCTTCACCTTCTTCCCACAGATTCTACATATGGCCATGTTCACCTCCTCCGGCGGCTTAAAAAACTGCCACACCGCCGAGTAGGTGATTCTAGCCCCAACACCACGCACTGACTGACTGCTACCGCCGCTGCTTCCGTGAACCCGTGCACCACTACTTTCTGGGCAGGTAGGCTCCTGGAAAGCGGGTGGTCTACCCTGGGCACGTTTGGCTACCGACCTCCCACTGCTGCCACCCTGCTGACTCACGGCCACGCTAGTGACTTGCTGGCTCTGCCGCGGCCTCACGGGCAAGCTGCCACCCTCTTCTCCCAATAATGATGACGCCCCTAATTCACCCGGCTCCCAAGTATGATCAGCTACATCATCATCATAATCGAGTACTGTCTGCATGTCACAGATGTCCTCCTCAACGGTCTTTGGGTCAGGATCCTCACCACTCGCAACACCAGCTCCCACGCCACTCTCCTCATCACTACTTGCCCGCCTAGCAGAGAATGCGGCGGATGTCCCCTCCAGATCTTGGCTGGGCAGTAGATGCTGACTGTCCTCTACTAGCTCGTCCTCGCTGTATAGTGGAGCTGAGCCCACAGCATATAATACTTCTCTGGCTGTGGGAACAGAAAAGGACAGAGGCAGGTTAAGGACAGGTGAGGGCACAGGACTTGCTCCCGGGCCATGCCAACTAAGGGTTGTGTCTGACGAAACCACCAACTCTTGGCTGGGGGTGTCTGATGTCACTTGGGAGGAAGTGGATGACAGAGTCAACCATTCAAGAACCGCTGGGTTGCTGAGGAAGACGCGACCGCTAGATGACACCGGGAGCTCAGGCCTCTTGCTGCGACTCCTGCTGCCACGCCCCCTTATTCTGCTGCGACCTGTGCCTGCTCCAGAAACATTTAGGCCTCTGCCACTCCCCTGTACAGGGCCTAAATGTCTGACATACTGTTAGATCAAATAAATAAATAAAAAGGAAATTAAAACACCCCAAAAAAGTCTTTTAATTTTCTCACTTCTCCACACAACAGCTAATAAGCCCTTTTTTTCCCCACTAATACACGCCAAAAAGGAATGTAATTTTCTCTCTTCACCACACAACGGCAGATACTTTTTTTGTGCCACTAATACACATAAAAAAGTGTTTATAATTGCACCGCTGAACGGCAAATATATTTTTCTTTTGCCAGTAATACACAACAAAAAGGGCTTTAGAACATATAACTGCACTGCTGAACAGCAAATAATAAAAAAAAATTTGTGCCACTAATACACATCAAAAAAGGCTGTAATTTTCGCACTTCACCACACAACGGCTAATAAGCCCTTTTTTTCCCACTAATACAAGCCAAAAAATGCTTGCACCGTACAAGGGCAAATAAGACGTAGAAATATTTCTTTGTAATAAACCCTGTTAATGGCTGTATCAAACAGCACTTGTACCCCAATAACAAGAACGGTTTGCTGGAATGACGGAGCTGTATAATGGCAATTTGGATCCCCAGTCAGTGCAGCAAGGTGTAATAGGATTGTTCCTATTACCCAGGCTGTCCCCTCCCCTACTGAACCCTGTTCTACATAAATGCTGTGGAATGATTCCTCCTTGCCCTTTCCCTACACCTTTTTGAATAATCTGTCCCTGAACTTGTAAATCGTTTTTTTTTTTAGCACAATAAAGTCTTTCCTAGCAATGTCCCTAGCGCCTGCTGACGTCTCTCCCTGCACTAAGTACACTGGAAAATGATAGAATCCAAGATGGCTGAGGCTATTTATAGGGCTGTGACATCAGAGGGCTGGCTGGCTGCTGATTGGCTGCATGCATGGCATTGTGGGTGATCCTGCCTTACCAGAGTTCCTTGCTCCATGTCCTTACACATGCAGCAGCCATTTTAGGAAAAAATGCGATTTGTTACCTTGAAGCGTGAGAAAATTCGGTTTCGGTGCGAATCAAATTTTTCAGGAAATTTGGATCGAATTCCACTTCGTCAACTTCGATTCGCTCATCTCTAATAGTGACATATAAAGTGTTTTTAATAAATATGATGCAATACAAATACTTCATATTCACAGCACAATTTTGCTTAGTAAACTTTCCCAATTGTCTCTAATGAAAACCACAACTGAGAGCAAATACGTAAAAGTACGAGTAGTGAGTAAAATAACAGCCGCATGCGCCATAGTTTGATTTTTTTTTTTGCCTCGAATTTTCTGGGGCAGAGGGGATGATAAATGTCCCCCTTACTTTTTATGTATGAAGACCCTTTCTATTTAAAAATAATTGGTTGCTGTATACTGGTGGATTACAGTATGTAATCATCAGTAACTTGGGAAAAATCTTTGTATATGTAGGTTTTCCAACAGATAGCATCACTTAGGAACATCTTTGAACTTGCATGGAGAGATCAGTCTATAGAACTAAATGATTCCTGCTGTAGAACTTCCCATAAAGATGAGATCAACTTTGGAGAGTGTTTTCTAATCCAAAGCATTTACATATGTCAAGTCGCTCAACTACAGGGAGTGCAGAATTATTAGGCAAATTAGTATTTTGACCACATCATCCTCTTTATGCATGTTGTCTTACTCCAAGCTGTATAGGCTCGAAAGCCTACTACCAATTAAGCATATTAGGTGATGTGCATCTCTGTAATGAGAAGGGGTGTGGTCTAATGACATCAACACCCTATATTAGGTGTGCATAATTATTAGGCAACTTCCTTTCCTTTGGCAAAATGGGTCAAAAGAAGGACTTGACAGGCTCAGAAAAGTCAAAAATAGTGAGATATCTTGCAGAGGGATGCAGCACTCTTAAAATTGCAAAGCTTCTGAAGCGTGATCATCGAACAATCAAGCGTTTCATTCAAAATAGTCAACAGGGTCGCAAAAAGCGTGTGGAAAAACCAAGGCGCAAAGTAACTGCCCATGAACTGAGAAAAGTCAAGCGTGCAGCTGCCAAGATGCCACTTGCCACCAGTTTGGCCATATTTCAGAGCTGCAACATCACTGGAGTGCCCAAAAGCACAAGGTGTGCAATACTCAGAGACATGGCCAAGGTAAGAAAGGCTGAAAGACGACCACCACTGAACAAGACACACAAGCTGAAACGTCAAGACTGGGCCAAGAAATATCTCAAGACTGATTTTTCTAAGGTTTTATGGACTGATGAAATGAGAGTGAGTCTTGATGGGCCAGATGGATGGGCCCGTGGCTGGATTGGTAAAGGGCAGAGAGCTCCAGTCCGACTCAGACGCCAGCAAGGTGGAGGTGGAGTACTGGTTTGGGCTGGTATCATCAAAGATGAGCTTGTGGGGCCTTTTCGGGTTGAGGATGGAGTCAAGCTCAACTCCCAGTCCTACTGCCAGTTTCTGGAAGACACCTTCTTCAAGCAGTGGTACAGGAAGAAGTCTGCATCCTTCAAGAAAAACATGATTTTCATGCAGGACAATGCTCCATCACACGCGTCCAAGTACTCCACAGCGTGGCTGGCAAGAAAGGGTATAAAAGAAGAAAATCTAATGACATGGCCTCCTTGTTCACCTGATCTGAACCCCATTGAGAACCTGTGGTCCATCATCAAATGTGAAATTTACAAGGAGGGAAAACAGTACACCTCTCTGAACAGTGTCTGGGAGGCTGTGGTTGCTGCTGCACGCAATGTTGATGGTGAACAGATCAAAACACTGACAGAATCCATGGATGGCAGGCTTTTGAGTGTCCTTGCAAAGAAAGGTGGCTATATTGGTCACTGATTTGTTTTTGTTTTGTTTTTGAATGTCAGAAATGTATTTTTGTGAATGTTGAGATGTTATATTGGTTTCACTGGTAAAAATAAATAATTGAAATGGGTATATATTTGTTTTTTGTTAAGTTGCCTAATAATTATGCACAGTAATAGTCACCTGCACACACAGATATCCCCCTAAAATAGCTAAAACTAAAAACTACTTCTAAAAATATTCAGCTTTGATATTAGAGTTTTTTGGGTTCATTGAGAACATGGTTGTTGTTCAATAATAAAATTAATCCTCAAAAATACAACTTGCCTAATAATTCTGCACTCCCTGTATTAATGTCCGCTCTTTCCTAACTGGAAGGGAATTTGGGAGTAAATGAAAGAAAGAAACAATAACATTTGTCATATGTGGTTTATTTATTATGAAGATTGCTGCCCAATGGTTTCAGAGCCGCTTTTATTGAGCTTCGTAATATAAGATAAAGCTATAGTCCCTGAAATATCATACCTTAACTCCAGAACTCTTGTGTCAGAAAGTCTCAAAAATAGAGCTTTTGCAACTACTTGCACTTGCTTGCTGAAATTTTGCAGCTTTTTGCATTTTTACACCTCTCACTCCATTTTTGTAATGTGGGTGAGGTTAGCTATGTTAATGAGTTTCACTCCAGGGGTGGTTGGGCTGGAAGGCTTTCCATACAAATATGTATTCAGATATATGTTCATGCTGGATAAAATGGGAAGGTTTGTTTGGCCATACATTTCCCCAGAAGTAGTGTCAAGTAGCACCCATTCAAATGGGTCAAATAAATTGACGACCATTTAAGCCTCTGTTAACATATCATTTTCACCTTCCGTTCCGGTATACATAAGCGAGTATTTTCTGACATACACTTCTGATAGAAAGCTGCAGCTTATGCTACTATGTAGGCATCCAGTGGTATAGGTTTCCCCTAGGGTTTCATTGTAACTTAAACGTCTACTGTGCACTACATTTTTACCCTGTTTATCTCTACAGATTGGACACGCTTTGGGCATGTGTTGGGACAATGCGGCCCTATGTTGGACGTCTTCAGTCTATGCACCAGGAGTTTTTCCAGGGCATACGCCAAATGTGGGGAAGAATTGATTTGTGAATAAAGACTAATCTATGGACAAGCTGGGTCGGCTGGAACAAAAACTGGTCTTTGTTTGCGGCTCTTCACTATCCTTTCTAGGACATATGAAATATGTCGGGGGGTAATAATTCAATTAAGAATTATTAATTATGGTCATAAAAATAATTAACCATAAAAAAATAAAATTTATAAAATTTGTCATAAATTCTTAAAATCATGACCTGATGAATTGTAGACAACCTAATTGATACAATTCACATCTGAGTCCGACTATTTCCTCAGATAAATAAGTTCTTTTTGACTTGAGATGATGTTAATGATAAACATGTAGTTCATTAAGTATTAAAAATATGCAGATTTATTGGTTACAAGATTATAAACATATATAAGTAAATAAACACAATGATACATGCAAATGAATATATATAGTGTTAATATAAAGCATTACAAGCTTAACAATACATGTGAGTGGAAATAACTTGCTATTGTTAGGTTAGGATATCAAAATATGAACATAAGTTATATACATTACTTCTGTTCAGAGAAAACCTCATGATATCAGGATGGGCATGTCTAATCCTAGACATCATTCTAGAATGCTAAATACATTCTGCCCCCCCCCCCCCCCTCCTAACCAACTACACATCACATGACTTAAAGATGGGCAAATCCATCCAAGGATATAACTTAGAAGAGATAACTGTATCCTTCCGCCCCATCCTGGACTATTTTCACATATATAACTTTGGTAAGACTATTACGACAAATAACAGGGATTTAGGATCTTAAATGGAAAGGATTTGAAACAAGTCTTTCCTGTGGGAATCCATCACTTAGCTTGGCGAAGAATGCTCTATCAAATATATATATATTAATTAATGCTTTGCTAGATTATGAGTCTAGATTCTTCTGCAGGTAGAATGAAGCCTCACAATATCCTAAGACTACATCTCAATATGGAGATATGGAGATGATCAATTTATTTAATCATTTATTTATTCACCAATCTAGATGGTATAATTTCACCCACACTATCAAATTAGTCTTAATAAAATGAAATATAATTTTCTGTGTCTCTTACCAAGTCCTAGTAGGAATCTCACTTCTGCTCCTAGGAAAGCTGGGTGGTCCATCATAGCGCATCTCACCATGGCTTTCATCTTGATGAACCCCTCTAGAGAGCTCCACTTCTCTCTTTTCCTTTTTTAATCTCCAGCTAACTTTTTTTTCTCTTGCTAGCTTTTATGCTACTCCGCACACGAATAATTATTCCCCCCCTTATCTAAGAATCATCCCCTTTAGATTAGGGATTCCCAATCAGGTAGGGTGGGTGTATTCGCATGCTAATAACATCATGACGTTGTATCAACTCCTAATATGGTATAGAACAAATAATGAAATAATATAATATTGTCCATCTGCCTCCAGATGGCACTGCGGTATTGTAGATGCATAACAACTTTTAAGCATAAAATTAAATATCTAATAATACGTTCTCATGACTTCGTTGACCTTTCTTACCATAAATCATTGAGGAAGGTCTTTTCCTGACACTTTTAATTACCTATATCCTGGACTTGTTGGAGTTGACTGTCTTCTCCTATCTTTTTGAAATATAGGTTGACTTGATGAAAATTTTATATAGAGGCTTTGATGCTTGGCATCGGAACTTGTACATTTCACTTATCTACGTCCATGAATAACTATTATTTTGAAATGGCATTTATTTTTCCCAGAAACCCAATTAACATAAACTTGTTTCTGTACCTTCTACAATACCTTCTAAATGGTAAATACATGGTATGACATATATATAAATCGATACATTGTTACACATAGAAAACACATTATATGAATTATTGATTAACATGTGTTATAAACTAAATATATATATATATATATATATATATATATATATATATATATATATATATATAATTATGAATATATAAATTGAACCTCATACAGAAGGTGTGCCTCCAAGGAATATGAGTCCTTATCAAGTAACCTTGTTCCCTCCAGATAGACGTGTCTTGGGGAGTTGACTTACTTCTTACAGATGGTCCCATTTCTTTAGCAATAACTTTTAAATACAATGTCCGTTTATGTTCACAATTTTCTATTTTTTTTATATAAACTGAACTTGCCATGAACTCATCTTGGCTTCCTCAGCCATATAATATAACTTTGGTTCAGGCTGATCTTATTCTTAAAGGCAATGAGATGAACATTCATTTTGTTATTAGATGATAATGTATACGTATGAAAATGCACAACAAATAGGGTTGACTTGATCAGATGACCCCAATTTTTCATAGTGGGAAAATGTCTGTACAATAACTACAATCTAACTGCCATACTAAGCAGACTGATTTTCTTAGCAAGCCATTGATGGCTGCTAGTGGCATGCATGCGGGTAGCTAATTGTGCAGGGTAAAAGCGAGATGATGCATGGATGTATATGTAGAAAGGCACACTGTTCCAAAGCATTGACTGACATAATGGGAAAATAACCAGCAAAAGCTTAGACATATCCTATCCAATTTTTTGCAGTCCGTCCATCATTACAAACTTATCTTCAGATTGAAACTAGAAATTTACTTGCACAGAAAGTGTTTTCAAATTCCAGTCTTGAGAGTCTGATAATAAGTAATAATAGAATATCTTTGTGCTAAATTACCAGCTCCTTACACACACTGAATCACCACTATTTGGTATCGTGCAGATATTGATACTGAATATATAATACGGGCTCCTGGTGACTGCACTGTTCAAGAAATTTAAGGAAATCCTTTAAAATAACTCTGGTTAAGTAATGGTATAATACAGTTGTACAAATAATAGACTATAGATACCATTTCCTCTACAGTATAAGATTATTTATAGTCTTGATATTGGTAAGTAGCCTGCAAGCTAAATAATGAGACCACTTTCTAACAGCAGGATCCTCTATTTCATACTTGGCATTTTAACAGATACATCATGTGCTGATATGAGCAGTGCACATTATAAGCAGAGAGGAGACCCAACATATGAGGTAAGCATGGATTACAGTTTTATTGGGGGTTCTGTGTACAGCTAACTTTAAGCGTTTTCAGTCCATGCGCCATGTGATGGATGCATTTCCCGGATTGAACACTTCTCCTCTGACTCGAACTCACAGAATCATATTGATATGAGCTTGTGATTTATTGCCTGACTGCAGGTCTACTGTTCTGTAGTCACAGCGTTGTATGAGTACAGTACAGTAGACCCACGTTCAGGCAGGAACTCACGGCATCATAGTGATTTCTGGTCTCAACTACAGGAGCAGTGTTCGGTCCGGGAAATGTAGCCACCACATTGGGCATGTTTCCCAGATTCAACACGATTATGTGAAATTAGCCTTTCTAATCGAGAACTGAACAGTGATTGGTAATATCTTACCGAAAAGGGAATTGCAAGCTCTTTGTGTCTTTGGCAGGCGGGCCAGCTTAACCTAGTTTCACACCTGCCATAACGCTGTCTGACGAGGAGCAGCCTGCAGGAGTTCTCCATGTCTGGCCTAGCTGGATACTGCCATGCACAGCCAGACCCCATTAGCTATGAGTCTTGCACCCCTGCCAGAACAGCCTGCTGGATAGCATTACTGCAGGTGTGGAACTAGCCTAACAAAATCCTGTTATTAGTGTAGCATCTGCACCAAAGGGCCTATCACACTGCCTGATTTTTGGGCCAATAATCTGAGACCAGGAAAGCTGTTTCCTGATGATTGGACTGGGTAATAGTGCTGCAGATCATCTTGCAGACGAGAAATAGGCCAGTGCAAACAAGCGCCAATCGATGGGTTTATAGTCGATTGCTGCTTGTCCTGCCTGAACATTGGGCTGGTTAATAGGATCATTATTTAAGTCTCTCTCTTCTATGGGTGGAGGAGTGGAGAGTGTAATGTCAGGTAGACGGCTTGTATAAACTATGACTGCAGTCATGACCTACAGTGATAATAACTTCATGTTATGCCTCATGCACATAACCACGTCGTGTATTGCGGATCCACAAAACACGAATGCCGCATGTGTGCATTCCACAATTTACAGAATAGGCAGCCCATTATAGAAATTCCTATTCTTGTCCGTTTTGCGGACTTGTTCTATTTTTTTATTTTTTTGCGTGGAGTGCTGTCCGCATCTTTTGCAGCCACACTAAAGTGAATGGGCCCGCATCTGAGCTGCAAAAAATGCGGCTTGGATGCGGACCCAAACAGTGGTGTGCATGTAGCCTTAGTCTCCGTTAATATCGGTTGCTTCAGTTTATAATGAAAGCCACAACACTGACAAATCTGTCATCTGACAGACCATGGCCGACATCCAGGGAGCACCAATAACTTATAGTGATATTAGTCTAATTCTAACAAGCTGTTTTGATTGAAAAAGTAGCTTTTTACATCAAATGGGTTGGAGTATCTGCAAAGAAAAGGGGGTTAGTCAGCACCTCCCAATGCGCAGGTGCACGCCGCCATGGCTAAAAACAGAGGGGGGAAAAGAGACAATGCAGCAGCACCCTGCATACCAGATAAAGTGCAATAATGCCATAGTCACAAAAAATATTATAGTGCTAATGCTACGCTTATTTATAAAGTGAGATGCTTGGCCAATGCATTTTGTACAAAACCATCTGAGCCTGTCTGCCGAAGGTCAAGGCGATCTCTGTTAGACGGGTCCTAACACTAAATACTACCTGTTATGCGCCATAATGGCCGCCATAAAGTTCAGGGAGTGTTGGATCCACATGCATGCTGGGTCCACTCTGCCTTTTACCATTTTTGGTGCCATAATGGCCTCCATTACTTACAAGGCATGCAGGTACCAACATGCATGCTGAGCCCACTTTCCTTGTGCCAGAAAGCTTCCAATGAATGTAGTGAGAGCAGGCCACAGCTTTATACTGAGACTAATTAAAATCCCCATAGGCTGATATCGGGGGTCAGTACAGAGATCTCTCCCAATAATATTACAGGTAATAGTTACTAGAGAGGGGTCGTTGATCCAGGGAGTTATTCTGATTGCCTGATTGGAGTCGGGAAGGAATTTTTTTTGCCCTAATGTGAGGAAAATAGTTTTTTTTTTTTTTTTTGCCTTCCTCTGGATCAACTTGCAGGGTCTAACAGGCTGAACTGGATGTTCAGATGTCTTTTTTTATAAACTATGTTACTATGTAGGTGAAATGACATTTTTATGATTTTCTGACATTTTCTTTTTCTCACACCTGTTCTAAAGCTCAGTGCTAGTGACCCCGGCTCACACCATTGACAGTAGGTCCTGGAGAATCCTCAGCTGCTTCTTCCTTGTCCAGTGAGTACTCCATAGGGCACAGAGCATGCTCACCACACTCCCATATGTCTGAGTAATTTCCTAAAGTACACGCCTGTCTCTGCCCATTCTGAAGTGGTTGTTTAGATGGAACATCTGCTGCAGATGCCGTAATTGCACCCAGACCCTGACGCCTGAGGGGGTCCAAAAGCCTTTCTGCCACACAACAGAACATCAGAGCTGTAAAAGCCAAGTGATGGTTGCACGGTCTGGTGCAGATTTTGTATCGGGGCCCAGGGGCTTCAAGCGAGGTCTCTGAATAACAGACTGGAATTGCCTCTACAGTAAATAAAGATGATGGGGGTGAAGGAATTCATAGTAGAGTCTGGTTAATATCAGATTTCTTTCTGTGATACGTAACCCTGTTCACATCAGGGTAAACATTTTACTATGAGGCTGCTTTTTTCCAGTTTCATCATAAATCTCCAGGATGATGCTTTTCAGAAAGTGTAGATCACAGGATATTTATCAGTTAATCAGTCATATTGATAGAACTATTTTTGTAGAGGACCAAAGTTGTCATGACTTGAAAGAGTTTTTTTCTGCTAGGAGTCTATTATAATCTCCTTGTACACTGTGTCTTTTTGTGATTCTCGCTTATGACGGGCCTTCTGTTCATATGATAGTTAATAAAGGGGTTCTCCAACACTTTTTGATTCCCCCTCCCTGCCACGACTGTGGAGGGAACCATGCTTACCTGCTCCTGCTAGGTGTTTCGGTCCGACGCTCTGGTACAAGTGATCCCCATTCACGACACATACTGGAGTGCCGCAAATCCAGTGGTGGTCCGAACGAGACAGACCTGAGCAGCACGGGGCAGGCAAGTATGCTTCACTACATGGGTCCGGGGGAAGACAAAGTGTTAAAAAGCTGAACAACCACCCATTTTAAGGAGTTGTAAGGTGTCTAATATGTTCATGGCTTCTTGGTGATACTCAATAACAGTTCTGAGTATCTGAGGGCACTTTTTATAGTGAGTGATTTTTCTGACTACCGTAAATAAAAAAAAATCCTTCTAGTAATTCAAAAAACAAAAAAATCTTTCATGTATGGTTGAGTAGTAATTTTCTTGCTTCCAAGATCATAGATGAGAACCAGTTTATTTGCTCCTTTTATAGGTTTGGATGATAGTATTTTAGAAGGTCCTAACCTTGATGAAGAGCTTGGCTTTGTGTTACTGTTTTATATCCATCTACACCTCGAAATAAATGTATCTTTTAACATAGCCAAAGTATTTGTGCATTTATCAAAGCATTAGGAATGGCACCATTATGGTTTCGTCCACATCTGTGTAGTAGCTTCCTTTTTACTGTGTAACGGAAGCCATGATACTGTACATGGCATTCAGTGGACCTCAATTATCTATAATGGGAACCATTGCTTCCACCATGGTATGTGTTTTGATGGGTAAATAGCGCTGCATGAAGTACTTTGGGGACATCATTTATAAGAACTGTCCTGGAGATTTAATATATATCAGGTCCATCTGTGTTCCATTCGCACCTGATATGGATGTCACATAGTAACACTCATAACATATTAAACAATTGCAGGAAACTTTTTTAACTTGATTTTAAAAGGGCTTTTGTTGGTGTTAGAGGGGTTGTTTGGGACTCAGGATAGGTCATCAATATCAGATTGGTTGACCCCGGCTACCCCCACCAATAAGCTGTTTGAAGGGTACCTGGTGCCTGGGCACTGTATGCCAAGCACAGCACCATCCATTATATAGTGGCTGTGCTTGGTATTGCAGCTCATTCCCATTCACTTGAATTGTACTGAGCGGTAGAAATGTGACTAATGAACTTGATGTCACAAACATAGGAAGAGACCACAGCTCTTGTCTGAAAGTCATGGCTCCTTCCAGCAACTGATGGTCTCAATCCTACCAATCAGATATTAATGACCTATCCTGAGGGTAGGTCATCTATATTTAAGTCCTGGACATCACCTTTGAGTGTCAATTTAAAGTTTGTTGCACTGGTATTATAGACCTATTGTAGACCGAATTTGCTTGAGTAAAACATGTATAAGAGATTTTACCATTCTCTATGGACGCATCATAAGATAACGTCTGAAGAACTTATGTAAGGTTGTAAAATGCGCAAGTATACCATTTAGGCTACTTTCACACTGGCGTTTTGCCTTTCCGTTTGTGAGATCCGTTCAGGGCTCTCGCAAGCGGTCCAAAACGGATCAGTTTTGCCCTAATGCATTCTAAATGGAAAAGGATCTACTTTGGAGGCATTTTGGTGTCCGTCTGACGAAACTGAGCCAAATGGATCGGTTCTGACACACAATGTAAGTCAATGGGGACGGATCCGTTTTCTATGACACAATCTGGCACAATATAAAATGGATCCGTCCTCCATTGACTTTCAATGGTGTTCAAGACGGATCCGTCTTGGCTATGTTACAGATAATACAAACAGATCTGTTATGAACGGATGCAGACGGCGTATTATCTGAACGGATCCGTCTGTGCAGATCCATGACGGATCCGCACCAAACGCGAGTGTATAAGTAGCCTTAAATGTCAGATGCACTTTTGTAACAATAGTCAGAATTTAGCATCTAGAAATAAGTCTCTTTTCAGCTTTATATGAAGCTTCTTTGTAATGTGTTCATTGCTGCTGCCAGAACTCTCTTCCTGTGTCATTGATATGAGGGAGCACATCTGTCTGCACTGAAAGTCACCAGAAAATTCCTATTAAAGCGCTAGCATACATAGCAGCTGAAGAGCAGAGCAGCCTGGCGTGTAAGTGTCCTCTGGAAGTCTGCTGGAATGTTGACTGTTCTTTCCACTCTTACAATGAACTTCACTCCAATAAAATCCTCTCGTAGCATAAGTGAGCAGCTCAAAGTGAATATTTGTATTGTGTACCTCCAACAAAGGGCTGTGCTAAAAGTGGGTATCTGAGGAGGTATCCTCTGCATAGGTCATCAGTATCTGATCGGAGGGGGTCCGACACAGCAGATTAGCTGTTAGAGAAGATATCGGTGCTTGCAGTTTATCCGAGGCCATGTGGCATCACGTTTTTCGGTCACGTGGTCTAGGCACAGCTCAGCATATTAACGTGCATGAGGCTGAGCTGCCATACCAAGCACAGCCACTATTCGGCGCTGTGCTTGGAGAACTCATAGAAGGCCACTGTACTCCCGTGAGCGCCGCTGCCTTCTCAAACAGCTGATTGGTGGGAGTCTTGGGTGTTGGACACCCACCCATCAGATACCGATGACCTATCCAAAGGATAGGTCATCAGTATAAAAATCTTGGAAAACCCCTTTCAAAGGAACCTGTCACACTGTACACGTAGTACAATTTGTCAGCAGAATGTTCTAAAGCAGAAGAAGCTGAGAAGAATGAAAAGAAGTCAGTTCATTATAACTTGTAGGTTATTGATCTGAACCTCTGTTCCTTCTGGGCATGGATGGTCTTGTAGGGTTATTCCCATCTCAGGCATTGGGCACATATCGCTATACTTGGAATGGAGCCCACAAAGTCTCAGAAGGTGCACCATGCATACGCTGCCGCCCTCCATTCATTCATATGGGAGACCCAAAAATAAGCTTGGCTATTTTTGGAAGTCCTATTGGAATGAATGGGAGGCACACCACGCAAGTGTGGCTGCTGCTCCATTCCATTTTATATGGCTAAAGGAAATGGCAGAGCCAGCGCTCGGCTTTTTTCGGCGCTCTCATAGGAATGAATTGACTTTGCGGGCTCTGTTCTAAGCATAGTGATATACCCCCAATGTCTGAGATGGGAATACCCCTTTAAGCTAACCATACAAATTATACTTTTGTCAGCCAAATCCTTCAAGAATGGTGGGTTCCGCTGACACACGAATGGTGATGTTGAAGAGTTTTGCTCTCCAGAGAGAGAAGCCGCCGCCAGAGCTGTCCGGCAGTGGCTTTCTCCACTTTCCCCATAGGATACTTAGACATGATCAGGCGAGCTGTATGTGTGTGGGGGAATGGGGGAGCTGAGTGTTGGGAGAGATAGCTGTCGTCTGAGTGATCAACAACTATCTCTCGTTCACCCAACAGCTATTGAATAAGTATGGCCACCTTTAGTGATAAAAAGCGATTTATATATGCATACTCCTACAAGGAAGGCTGATTAAAGCTGCCTGCTGGACTCCAAAATCTAGGAATTTATGTTAGTGAATCTTTTAACACAAAACGTATACAGGTGAAACTCGAAAAATTAGAATATCGTGCAAAGTTCATTTATTCCAGTAATGCAACTTAAAAGGTGAAACTAACATATGAGATAGACTCATTACATGCAAAGCGAGATATTTCAAGCCTTTATTTGTTATAATTTGGATGATTATGGCTTATAGCTTATGAAACCCCAAAGTCACAATCTCAGGTTCCCTTTGCTCAGGGGGTATGGATTAATTAGCTGACTAGTGTGACACTATGAGCCTAGAATATTGCACCTTTTCACAAAATTCTAATTTTAAGCTGCATTAATGTAATTCCTTTTAATTTGCATTACTGAAATAAATGGACTTTTGCACGATATTCAAATTTTTCGAGTTTCACCTGTATATCAATCTCCTGAACTTCTCATGCTCTATAAGATGCTACCCACAGATTGTACAACATGATGCTTCTTCTTGTTTCAGTTTGAAGATAATAGTTTATCAAAATTGAACCTAACAGTTTTAAATTTGGCTCTCTAATCAGTTTTCCTGCTCTGACCATGCAGACCAAAACACCTCACCTTTAAATTTTTTGAGCTCTAAAAGTTTTAGGGTGTCAATCTAGGCCATGATTTTCAGACCACTGGGTGCTGAGCTGGAAGAATTTCTCATTATTAGTGATACTTTTTAATTGTGTGTTTTTTTTTTTGTTTTTTTTTTTAATGGCACTGCCATCCATTATATACATAACCAAGCCATTTTCCTCTGTTTCTTAATGTGGGAGAGGAAACTTAGAAGTTGTCCACTTTCTGGCTACTGCTGACCAATGTGTATATAAGATGATTATATGGCACTTATTAATATAGGCTTTGTTAAAATTCTGCACCATTTTCTATATAATCATCTTTCATACACATTGATCAACAATAACCAGAAAGTGTCCAACCCATTTAATATTGCTACACAGAGTAGTCATTGAAAGCCAGGAGACCAAGGCAGTCTGATTTAAGTCTTGTCTGTATCACAATTTACTTCCTGTTTTGCTGGTCCACCTAGATTATTGAAGCCTTTCCCCCATATACGATGAGGACTAGCAATGGAAACTCTTCTCCAGTCTTTAATTTCTGTGCACATCTGGGTATTATCTTTTGGGGGTGTAGAGGTAGGCCTCCACATCTGGGCACAGGTGTCTAAGGCCTAGTTCACACGAACGTTATTTATTTTTTTGCAAGTGTGCGGGCCGTTTTTTTGTGTTCCGTATACGGAACCATTCATTTCAATGGTTCCGCAAAAAAAACGGAATGTACTCCGTATGCATTCCGTTTCCGTATTTCCATTGAAAGATAGAACATGTCCTATTATTGCCCGCAAATCACGTTCTGTGGCTCCATTCAAGTCAATGGGTCCGCAAAAAAACGGAACACACGGAAATGCATCCGTATGTCTTCCGTATCCGTTCCGTTTTTTCTGAACCATCTATTAAAAATCTTATGCCCAGTCCAATTTTTTCTATGTAATTACTGTATACTGTACATGGCATACGGAAAAATGAAACTGAAACACAACGGAACTCAAAAACGGAACAACGGATCCGTGAAAAACAGACTGCAAAAAACTATAAAAGCCATACGTTCGTGTGAACTAGGCCTAAGGGTACAGTCACATGTGCCGTGCAACACAAAAATGTGAGTTATCTGCAACTTGCTGTCACGTAACTATTTTAGAGCTGTGATTTGGTTGTAAAACACAGCAGAGTCGTATGTTGTGCATGTCCTACATTAAAGTCAATGGTGTAAAGGGCACACATGACTTTTGAACTGGGTCAAAATACATCAAGTCTGGACTTGTTGCGTTGCAGCGTGTTACATTGAGACATCATTGATGATCATGATAGGGTAGCTCTATCTTCCACAGACACAGGGGTTATAAATAGAACATGGCTAGAATTTGCATTAGATTCTTAGTTTTATGTCCCCCCCTCTGATCACAACCTGGGAGAAAATATCTATAACATAAGCAATTTTGAAATAAAGTATAGTAACTTCTGTACATTTTGAACAGATAACAATTTTTCAAATTGAATAGAAGTCAAGGTTTTTGTTCAAGGCCTGATACTGTAACAGCTTAGGTACTACTTGAGAATAAATGCACCATAAACATCACATGCTTCTCGGTTTTCAAGGTTTTTAGCTAAAAGTTGGAATAAAGGGTTAGAGAATCAACAGTGGCTAATGCTTGACTATTAATGTAGACAGTCTATTCTTCTTGTAACTAAAGATGACCATACAGCTTCAGTAGATGTCGGCTAAAGGAGCTGCCAGCTATTTCTCTTGACTTCTTCCCATACAGATACACGCTCAGGTTGTATATGTCTTCGATGTTAATAGAAGAAAAGACCCCTCTGGTGGCAACTTTTCTACATGGAGAACAAAAGGATTATGCATTAAACTTCAAAGTACCCAATACATTTTTTTCTCTCCTCACATTATTGGTCTGGGGAATTCTGGAAGTCCCCATACACATTAGATTGTTGGCGGGTCGTTCCTAAAACAGCAAGTGTATTCAACAATAGTGAAACATGTATGGGGGTTTTAAAGCAGAGTATGAAGGAATTACTGTACTTTAGTGTGTATACAATAATATGGCTTCTCATAGGGGACAAGCTAGATGACCACATTTTTATGTGAAAGAATTTACCCGAGGACAATGCTAACGCTGTTAATGTTCCTGGGGCTGTTATCTAAAATGTGAGGACATTACTTCACATAACTACGGTGTTGCCAACTCAATTGTTCAGTCATTGAGATCGATTTGCAAATCGTAATTAAAAGTGTTTACCAGGTCAAGCAAAAGTTCCGCAAGCGATTGTCTAGAGGGAAGCTAGCAGAGGACACTGCTGCTATTACATGCAGCGATGTCCTCCACAGCAGGAGGAGGAGCCATCTCTATGCCATTGCTCGTCCCCATGCAGGACAGCGGTGTGCCGGCGTCACATTATGATTACACAACACGATCTGCCGCCGGCAAATCCAGATCTTTCAGCATGCTGAAAGATTTGACTTGCCCCATGAGCGGTTCATTGGGCAATCGGAGGCAGTATTAGACTGCCAGATAATCGCTAACAAGCGTTACTACAAGCTCTCATTAGCGATTATCAGGAAGAAAATCTGCCCATCTAATATACCCTTAAAGGGCTTCTGTCACCCCACAAAACTCATTTTTATTTTTTTGGATAGTTACATTCCTTATAGCGCGATATAGGAGAATATAATCTTATCACTTACTTTCATGCGGCCGTTTCTTTAGAAAACGAAGTTTTATAATATGTAAATCCGGTCTCTACCAGCAAGTAGGGCGTCTACTTGCTGGTAGCCGCAGCATAAAACCGCCCCCTCGCCGTGTTGATTGACAGGGCCAGCCGTGATCTCCTCCTCCGGCCGGCCCTGTCAGTATTTCAAAAATCGCGCGCCTCTGTTCATTCGGCGCAGGCGCTCTGAGATGAGGAGGCTCGTCTCCTCAGAGCTCCCTCAGTGCGCCTGCGCCGATGACGTCTTCTCTTTCGGTGATGTCATCGGCGCAGGCGCACTGAGGGAGTTCTGAGGAGACGAGCCTCCTCATCTCAGAGCGCCTGCGCCGAATGAACAGAGGCGCGCGATTTTTGAAATACTGACAGGGCCGGCCGGAGGAGGAGATCACGGCTGGCCCTGTCAATCAACATGGCGAGGGGGCGGTTTTCTGCTGCGGCTACCAGCAAGTAGACGCCCTACTTGCTGGTAGAGACCGGATTTACATCTTCGTTTTCTAAAGAAACGGCCGCATGAAAGTAAGTAATACCATTATATTCTCCTATATCGCGCTATAAGGAATGTAACTATCCAAAAAAATAAAAAAGAGTTTTGTGGGGTGACAGAAGCCCTTTAAGGCTGAAATGGTATTTACTTGAATTTCTTTATATTTTTTTCCTTTTCCTTTTTTTTCTTTTTGCCCAAAATGCTGCAGTTAGACATTAATCTAAAGGGTGATTGGGGTCAGTGGCAACTTTAAAGTATAGCATGCTGTTTTTGAAGTTTTTTCCCATAGGTTTCTCTATACAACTTTAAAAAATGCAAAAATGAAAACTCAGCAACACATTTACAACTTGGCACACCAGTCAGGACCCTACTCTGTACTGACAAGGGGCAAGAACTGGAAAAAGCTGGGTGTCTTTTCCTTTTGGAGGAGATTGTGGCTTGGTGAATATCCCTAGTTGTATTTTAAAGACTATGTACACCTTTTGGGGGCATTTTTATTATTATTGCATTGTACTCATTTTGAGCTAAAAATAATTTTTTCAATTGGTCTTATATGGAGCCCTTTTTTCTGTACATAGCTGAGATGCTCTAGTCACAGCCTCTGGATTTTCTCTCTTTTCCGTCAATGGGGGAGCTGACTGGCTCCTTATCTCTGCTCTCTGAGATTATAAACACTTATTATAGCTCAGTTCTTATCTTACTGATAAGAATGTGGCTTAAATAAGTGTTTATGACCTTTTAGAGGTGTTTAGAGATGAGGTTTATTAGATGAGCAGCACAAAGTGAAAGTACCAGTCACACAGCTAGAAAAACAGTTAACCCTTTGTGACAGAACGGCTCAATCTTTTTAATTAAAGGTTAATTGAAAATATGATTTTTAGCTAAAAATGAGTAAAATGCAATCATTAACAAAAATTGCCTCCAAAGGTGAACTTGGCCTTTAACGCTCTTTGAAGGCTCAGACATTTATCTACAAGGTAGTTAACTATAGGTGATGTTAGAAAGAAAGTTTTCTTTCTTCTGGAAGAGAGCTAATTTGTATACCAGGGATCATTGCCAAAGATATGTACTACTAATGCTCTCCACAAGAAGAAACCCTCTTCCCCACCCTTTGCATGCGTTTTAAACCACAGGAAAAGTATGCGTGGAAAAGCCCTAAATAAACATGCCTGGCAATGTCACTGCCTTATTAAGCATTAAAATTCGGAACAATTTGGTGCTTTTCACGATGCTCATGCCATCCCTCTGAAAATTTTTTTAATATTTGTAGACTTTATGGTCATTTTATGAAATATCATTGTGTTATGTCTAAAAATCGTAAGCGCATAAAGCATAATATATCCTGTCCATAAATAAGCTAGTACTGTTGATTAATGTCCCAATTTGATTGAGATTTAAAAAATTTCATACAGTAAGGCACTTGGGCCCTTATAATGACATTTGTTCCAAGCCACGTTCGGAGTTATTTACTATTGGTATCTGACCACCTGAGTCTGCTCATCTGGTGTTTATTTTCTAACAGATGTTTTACATTCACATTGTACAATTTAGCTATCTGAAGGCTACGCCATATTTTATAGAGAACCGGATGTCTTGATTTTTTTATTTTGATGTGTTTCTGTACTCCTCTAAAGCAATCTGCGAACATACTTTGAGCCATGTGATCTGTAACATCCTGGGAATGTACAAAAGGAGGGTCATGAACTGCTATGAGTACAGCACGGGTACATAAAATAAAATGAGCATTTTTTTCCTTTATGGAAAATCGAAATTATGGTAATGCCCAATATAAGTGTATATTGTTTAAGTTGCCCTGTATCTGTAATAATCAATGCCCATTAATAGGGCTGCAGTAAATTATTATTTAAGTAATCGAGTATTCTATTGATATATTTTTTTTTTTTACGATTAATCGAGTAATCTAATAAGAAAAACCTTCTTAAAATAACATATTGCTTTATAAAAATGTCCCCCTTTTTCCTGTGCCTCCTATGCCATCCACCATGTCCCCCACTCCCCCAGTGCCATCAGATCAGCAGCCCCTCCATGCCATGTCCCCCAGTGCCCCCATGATGGCACTTCCATCAGCCCCTCCATCCAGATTGCCATGATGTCCCCCTTCCCCAGTGCCTCCATGCCATACACAATGTCCCCCAATCCCCCAGATCAGCCCCTCCATGTGCCAAATCACAGCTGCCCC
The DNA here is from genome assembly GCF_905171765.1 of Bufo bufo. Taxonomy (NCBI): domain Eukaryota; kingdom Metazoa; phylum Chordata; class Amphibia; order Anura; family Bufonidae; genus Bufo; species Bufo bufo. The sequence goes on along the minus strand of NC_053391.1, from coordinate 422,993,473 downwards.
CATTAACCACTCTCCCCCCCCATTAACTTTATACATGCCAAATCACAGGTGCCCCCATTAACCCCAGCCCATGCCAAATCACAGGTGCCACCATTTCCCCCCGCCCCGCCGCTGCTGCCTCTGCTAACTTTATACTTTCCTTTCAGTGCAGAGTCCGTTGGAGACGTGTCTTCGTCCCAGCATGCACTGGAGACCTGACTTCTCACACAGCGTCAGCCAGTGCGCTGACAATGTGTGAACGCAAGGTCCTGCAGCGCGGTGCAGACGGGAGGCTTTGGAGCAGTGAGTGAGAGAGCTTCATTTCACTCGCGCTCCGTGGTCATGTGATTTAAACGATTTTTTTGCCTCAATTAAATCGATTAATCGTTTCAGCCCTAGCCATGATGATGATGATTTGGTCAAGGATTAGTACTGTTAGGGTGCCTTTGTAGCTTGAATTTATTATATCATTATGTTATGTATTTTTGTATGTTTCTGGATGTTTGTTCTAGCAAGGAATGGATGGCAGATGGTTGGCAAAAAACTACTAACCACCCTGTTCCTCTCCTCTTGGTAGGAGTGGACTGGTCCTGCTTCCTGCCAGTAGGAGTTCCTGTCCAGACAGAGTGTGGAGAGGATGCACACTATAGAGCTCCTGCTCCTAAAGAAGATTTTCCATAGAGATCAACTTTGTTCATGCCTCAAGTAAATAATTGAGAAGACAGACGGGTAAACAGCTGCATCCAGCATCAAAGACCCCTGGTATTGATGACCTATCCTCTGATCAGTGAGGGTCACACCACCCACACCCCTATGAGTCAGCTATTCCCTGCATCCTCCAGTGCAGGAATTTGCAATTTGAATGGAACAGAAAGCCCAGCTCTGTTCAAATTGTAGTGGCTGTGCTGGGTTATAGCAGCTGAACTCCAATTCACCTCAGTAGAGCTGAGCTGCAGTAACCCAACATGGTCACTACACTTTGCATGTCACTGTGCTTCCTGTTCCATTAAGAGTGGTGCCGGTGGATGCAGGAAGCAGCGGATCGGTAGTAGTGCTGCGTGTCAGACACTCTCTGATAGGATATTAATAACCCCTTTAATCTAATTTGTATATACAGCTCTATAAAACATGAATGGGGCATAACAAATCCATTTAGCCAAGCAGGCACGGTTTTTCACTGTAAAGGTGTGTATCTTAAAATATACATGCCTTTTTTTGTAAAAACATTGCTTATATTTTTTGGACTATAAGACGCACCGTACCATAAAATACACCTAAGATATAGAGGAGGAAAATTAAAAATAAGACCAGGGAAGGGGGGGTACAGCCAGTGCAGCACTTCGTTCACTGCTCCCCATTCCTCTGCATACTAATGACTGCTTCCATAAGGGAAACAGGCATTAGCATTCGCCCCATAAGACACACTGCCATTTTCCCCCAGCTCTTGGGGGGGGGGGGGGAGTGCATCTTTTAGTTCGGAGAAATACACAAATTGTTCTTTGAAGACCTCTTTTAGAAGTTCCACATTGTATGATTTATGCTTCCCCTTAAAGGGAATCTGTCAGCAGTCTTATGGTGTCCTAACTAAGGGCAACATAAACTAGTGACATCCCCTTAGCAAAATTCTGTGCCACTTTAATTCACTGCTAAAATTTTGTATTGAACAGCTCCACCTCATGTCAATAAGTCCTGAATATTTATGAGCTCCTGATTTTCTCCGCCCTCCTCTGACAGTTTTGTTTCAGCTGAATCAGCAATCAGAGGCAGGAGGCAGAGAAAGACAGAAGTTCATGAATATCAGGACTCATTGGCATGTGCTGGAGCTGTTAGAACCTAGCAGCATAAAACTGCTGGCAGATTCCCTTTAAGCTGTTGATCTAATGAGTATATTTAATTTCGATTTAATATTTACCGACAACTTACCTGGGTGTCGCATGCATTCACTAGTGTAATGATATTTATAGCCTAAAAGGACTGTCAATTCGGAAGAAATAATAAGATCTGTGAGTCTCTCTTGGCCTGGTGGTGGCACTATTCCAGTTTTTAGTTATTTTTTTCCATTAATTTGTGACTTGTCACATCTGCCAACAGTATTACCACCCTAGAGACTGGAAATTCCTCCTAAGTACAAACAAGCCTTAGGATGCTGAACACATGACTGGTCTATGCACTGCTTAGTTGCGGTAATCATAGGGCTGACTTTTTTTTTTTACTAGGGCAAAACTATATTAGAAAGAATTTACAAATCAATAGACTAGTTCATTTTTCTGTGTGAAGCTTATATATCAAACTCGTGGTCAGTCTCTAATGGGATCTGTTTCTGTTTTTTGCTAATGGGGAAAAAACTTGACTATGAAATGTGGCCGTAGTGATTAGTGTGATTTAACGCTCAGCATTTTTTTTTAAAATACCGTTGCATTTTTTTAAACCAAGTCCAGAAGTGGATTCAGCAGGAAGGAGAAATAGAAGTCCTTCCTTCATATTTCCCATTCCTATTAAAGCTACTTCTGGATTTGCTTAAAAATCTACATGCAAAACTGCCACAAAAACTGCAGAAGATTAACGGGACAAACTATTTTTTATTTTTATTTTTTTACAATTTTTATTTTTCATTTCAGCAGTACTATATCATTGAAAATTATTGTCCTTCTGAAGCAGTCGGCACAGAGTATGGATCAGTAACTCGTTGGCTTACTGCTGCTGTGAGGAAATTTTTTATCTGCTATTACAATAGTAGAATGTAGAATTGGTGTTGCTGTATAATAGCTCTATTGTTCTCTTGATAGACCTAGATAAGGATTCCCACAGAAGAGCATTGCACTTATCATTGTAATGGGTCATGCTCTGAGTCACTACAGGGGGCTCTCTGGCTGCAGTAAATGGTCTGACTGATAAAGTTAAGTTGGCTGTTTGCTGTGCTAAAAGTCCAAACAAAGGAGGAAGTTAAAGAGCCAAAACAGGAAGGGACTTAAAAAATGATATCCAGAAAACAATCCACAGTTTTTTGTTAAACATAAAATTACATAGAATATTCACATATAGGATGTTAATATGTGATAAAAGAAAATTTATAGTGTCCATCGAAAAAAAAAAAAGCTACAATGTTTTATGTGAAACAAGCTTTAATGTTTAATCAAAAGACTAGAATACGTTTGGAGCATTTGCTGCACTTCTTCTATATTGATCTGCTAATAATCTGTCCAAAAAATGGTCACATGGTGCAACGTAGTACAAGGCGGCCTGCACACGACCGTATGGTTTTGCAGTCCGTAAAAAACGGATCCGCAAAAAATACGGATGACATCTGTGTGCAACGGAACAGCTGGCCCCGAATAGAACAGTACTTTCCTTGTCTGTAATGCAGACAAGAATAGGACATGTTCTATGTTTAAATGAAATAGAAATACAGAAATGGAAGGCATACAGAGTACCTTCCTTTTTTTTTGCGGATCCATTGAAATGAATGGTTCCGTATATGGAACGCAAAAAACGGAACGGAAAGGCCTAATACAGTAGTCTCTACCCGGTGACTCTTTAGATGTTGTGCAACTATAACAGCCAATGTTAGCTGTAAGCTACGTGCATGATGGGAGTAGTAACATTGCCACAGCTTGGAAGCCATGGTGCCTATAGGCAATTGTACAGTCATTCAGTGATCTCCTAGTGCTACGTGTCAGAAGGTTGTACTGTAAAAAGTCCCATGTCCATGAATACAGTGGATAAATGGATAAAGTGTGTGCACCGATGCGTACACAATACCGATGCGTACACAAGGTAGAAGTTGGATAAGGGGAACAACACGTGTTCGCTTCAATTACTTCTTTTACAACCTTAACGTCAGACACCGAAAATACAGAATCTGCTAATAAATTTCAAGTTACAGCAAGATCGTTTCTGTTGAAGTCTTTTCATCAGATTCCCTGCCCCCGGGGGCTAAAGCTGAGATGGAGCTAATCTGTAATGTTAGCTGGCTTCCAAATACATTTTCCCTGCAGCACTGTGTACCACACCTGAGAATTGTGCTCATAATACCCTGTAATCTGCTTCACTCCAGGGATTACAACTTCCCAGCTATCTTCATGCACATACCTGAAGAGATTAACAGGGAGTACAGAGATGACTGGTGTCTTCCTAAAATGATACTTCTCTTTATATTGCTTTAATCTGCAGCAGTGGTGGAGGTTTTTGCGGTCATGTGGTCCAGCCACCGCTTGACCTGTCTTGAATTGCACGTGGCCGAACTACCACAGCGGGATGTAGCGGGTCACATAGTTCAGCATATGATCTTGCAGTTATTAGGTGCAGTCCTGTATGTGAACATCATTCCCACCTTATAGAAAAATGTGTGTCCCTTTTTAATTGTTCATTGTTGTCACGTTAATGCCATGAAGTGTTATACACCTTGTATATGCTGTGTTATGTTGTGCCCCAAGTTTGCGCACCTGTTGTCCATGGGATGTTGACTGCTTACGGCCCGCCATATGAGGGGGTACATGCATACCCTGTCAGAGTTGCTGGGCACCAAGAAAACTAGATTCCCTGAAGGCTTGCAGGTGGAGGTGTCTGCTTCAGCAGGGCCTCTGGCAGAGTCCAATGCTTTTTGGTGCAGGGCACTTTGATGCAATGCAAGTTGAAAGGGGGAGAGAGGAGTCCAAAAATGGTTGGTGTTTGATGTCAGGGCGTGTGTGCCAGACTGCAGGAGGTGCCTGAGAAGACTGCGCAAAGTGTGCAGGCAAAGTAGGTGCTGATCCGGCCACCAAGGAGCTTGCCAGCGGGCTAAGGGAAGAATGACTGTCTGTGTGGAACTGCTCAGAAAGATTCAGGAGCAGCCACCATGAGACCGCTATTGCGAGTAATGCCACCGACAACCACACCACCTTCCCAGTTATATCATTTGCAGACAAAATTCCAAATGTAATACCAACTTTATCAATATGTGTATTTCTGTCCAGTTAACAACAAAAATGTGACTGAGGAGGGAGGTCAAGCGCAAAATAATAATAGCTAGTAAAATACTACCATACATTTAGCTATAAATATCACAATTAAAAGGCTGCATATTGTACCACCCAGATATCGTTCAGTAATGCCAAAATATCTAACTGCAAGCAGTACAGCCAATATACAATGCACAGAGAATAAAGAAAGATTGCAAACCATTGTTAGACATAATTGTGGATAAGGGCATGGCCACCTCCTCACACTCCTGAGGCATGTTTCACCCCTATTCCTCTGGGGATACTGTAGCGTGACTGTAAGTTCTACATTTGCAGGCTGGTGATGCACAGCCAGGCCTAAATGTTGTCACTGAGGAGAAGCTGGTGAACGAATGAAGATGGTCTTTGAGAGATTGCTAGAACCTGGGAGCCATGGCTGGAACGATGTGGGCTGATAGAACTTAGCTGGACAGTAGCAGCCCACTGGCCTTTGGACAATTAGTCAAGATATTATTATCCACTTCATTGTGGACTTTTACACTGCATAGTGTTACTTTACTGTGTTTGACAGGCAGCTTAACTTGTGTGGACTGTTACCAGTGTGTTGTAAGATAAAGTTGAGGGGTCTTAGAAATGTTACACCTTCTGAGAAGGACTAGAGGCTGAACTATGTGGCAACACTGTAGTCTTGGGACTTTACTCTTGCTGACAGCAAGTCATTGGGCAAGTCCATGCAAGGTAGTGTCGGAACAGGCAAGAGGATCCAAAGAGTCACAGGTCAGATCCACATGGAGAGAGTATAAATTCTGTTACAAATGACTAGTTGGGTAACCTGTGGCGGACAGATCCCTCCCAGTGACCTACAGAAATTGACAAGATGGCGTGGAAACGGCATTTGCACCTAAACTTAGTCACAGTGGTGTTTAAAAATTTACAAAACTGTGGTTTATTACCAGTTTCTGGCAAAGGAGTCATAGATTATGCTGTGCGCCTCTTAATGTTTGCACAGATTGCGGTCTCTTGTAGACCACTTGTGCATGGTTACTTTTGAAATGCCATTTAGAGGTTATTGGTTGTTGAATAGGTTGTCTGCATTTCAACAAATGTTAGAAAAAGTGGGAACTAATGCCATTAGTTTGGCTCTTATCACACAGTACATTGCCAGCAGATTTACCTATAAACTGCACTGCACACATACCATACTTGGCTTTCTGTTCTCACTTCAGCACTAGGGATCTGTATCGGTACACAGTACCAGCACTTCCGTTCTTTGCTATACATCGAGATGTTAAGAGCATGAAGATCTACATGTGTCACCTGCAGGTGGCGATCTGCGTTGCTGCTCTAGGGCATGAACCTATTCCACTCAATAATTTGTCAGTCTTTTTTATTGTCTGTTTTTGCATTTTTGGCAAAAGTTTACTTATTTACAATGTACATAAGTAATTTACCTTGCATGCAATGTATTATATTTAGCCCTATACAGTGGCGTATATAATGAAGTAAAAGCCCCAAAGCAAGGATCAAACCAGGCCCCCCACACAGGACAGGAGGGTTTCTGCCTAAACCCTTTTCAATGACCTTTGGGCCATTTTTCCAGTGCCTCATTTGCTGAAGCTGTTCCTTTTAGAGGGTGGAGTCCTGCCCAAGTTTTCACCCCCAGTAGAAGAGGATACTGAGCCCCTTCCTGCACTGGGCCCCATAGCAGTCGCCTGGTCTGCCGCTATGGTAGTTACGCCCATGGCCCTATATATAACAGGACATAATTTGTGTGTATTGTAATAGCGTCCATCAGTAAAATAAATGAAGGATGTTCCTTCATGAAACAGTGGACAATTATTTTGGTTATAGAATGTGCTGGGATATGTTGGACTTCTGGGAAATTTTATGTCCACATCCTCTGCTTCTGATCAATGTCACATTGTTAGTGTTTGCATGCTGCCTTGTATGATGTTATGTAGTGACCAACATTTGGAACAAAATATGCATATTTAAACAGTAAAATTTAGCTTTAGGAAATCACATGGCCATTTTGTAAACCACAAGCCATGAATCAGTGTATTGTTGCTTTGTTTTTTGCGTTTGACTGTTGTTGCTTACTTGCCTGTCCCAACCGCCAGTCTCTGCATTTACATTGCTATTCTACTTGTTTCTTAATGAATCCTAAAAAATACTGTAGAATGTGCGGCAACAAGCATAAAAGTCAACTAGAATAGTGCCTTATGTTAATGAGCACATAGACTAAATTAAAATTGAAAGATACACTTTCAAGACTTAAAGGTTTTTCTTTTCCAGATGTGACTTCTCCAGGGAAGAATTAGCAAATGGCACTCTACTTTTCCATATAGTCAGTGTAGTATAAGTCTTGCAGCTGTACAAATGCTGAAAAATGTAAAGGAGGCTTTTATAGTAAATAGGATCAACTATTTTAAAACCATGTCATAGTTTCTCCTTGTGTGGCTATATTCAGTGCTTTGAAAAAGTATGTGTCCCCTTCCCAGTTTCTTACATTTTTGCATTTTTATTAAACTTAAATGTTGTAAATCATCAAACTAATTTTAGCATTAGACAAAGATGACCCAAGTAAACAGAAAAAGCTGTTTTTAAATGATTGATTAAAAGAAAAATGCTGTTCCGATGTACCTGTCCATATGTAAAAGTAATTGCCCCTTTCACTACTAAATCAACCAGTTAATCAAATTTAATTGACAGTTGGGCTCAATTTCACCAGCCACACCCAGACATGATTACTGCCAGACCTGTTGAATTGAAACATCGTCTAAAGAGAACCCCTTCAGAAATGTGAAGGCTGGAAGGTCTCGCATTCTCAAAAAATTCAAATACAGATGTAAAGTTAGCACCGTTGCCTTGCAGCGCTAGGGTCGAATCCGACCAATGACAACATCTGCATGGAGTTTGTATGTTCTCCCCGTGTTTGCGTGGGTTTCATCTGGGTACTCCGATTTCCTCCCACACTCCAGAGACATACTGATAGGGACCTTAGTTTGTGAGCCCCATTGGGTACAGCTTGATGCTAATGTCTGTAAAGCACTGCGGAATATGTCAGCGCTATATAAGTGATGCTAATGTCTGTAAAGCACTGCGGAATATGTCATCGCTATATAAGTGATGCTAATGTCTGTAAAGCACTGCGGAATATAGCAGCTCTATATAAATGTGTAAAATAAATAAAAATAAATATAACAAAGTAATTGAAATTTACAGTCTTGAAAGAGATACAAAGCCATTGCTAAGGGTCTGGGACTTCAGCGAACCACAGTGAGAGTCATTATCCACATTGGAGAAAACTTGGAACAGTGGTAAACATTCTGAAGTAAGACTGGCCTACCAACATTTCGCCAAGAGTGCCTTGATGACTCATCTGGGAGGTCACAAAAGAACACAGATGAATGTCAGAAAAACTTTAGGCCTCACTTGTCAGTTAAGGTCAAAGTACACGATTCCGCAATACGAAAGTAGTAGGTGACTCCGCATGGGAAATTTGCAAGATGCAAACCACTGCTGACCATAAAAGGTTCTCTTTATGGTCTCTTTCTAGAAAAGATCTATATGACATGCAAGACTTTTTGGACCATGTCTGGACTGATGAGGTGGATGTTTCTGGAAAACATTGGTCCCATCAGGGCTGCATCTGCCATGAGGCGAGATGAGCATCTCTCCGCATCAGTGTCCGACATCCCTCTTAGGGGGTGGCATTTTATGGCGGGGAACAAGATCCTATGGCCTGAAGCCTATGAGGCAGTAGAACAAAGAATGGATTTTTCTAAACCACTTTTAAATGACAGTAGCCAAAATCTTTCTCAAACAGGACCTCATCATACTGATGCCCGGTCCCACTGTATTAGCTGACCTGAAACTAATCGAAACTTCTGGGGTTCTTCTATTATCTGCTATAGCCTTCCACCTCATGATTTTGCTCTGTCTTTTCATCTACATATTCTTTGGAGTTTGTGTCTTTTATCTTTCCTTGTGTTGCTTTTGAACATATATCTTCTTCGAATTAATATCTGCCAAAGATGTGTAATAAATTACCCTAATATACCAAGGAAAAAAGAACATTTTGAAATGAAACAAATTTTTATTCTTATTGATAGGTTATAGTGCATTTTGAAGATAACTGGCCTGTGCCTTTACAAATCTCGAAGTCCAATGCATTTAAACTTGCATGTCTGGACTAGGATCTTTGCAAACTGGAAAGCTTCTTAATTGTTAACACTTAAAAATGTGGGTTGTTACTCATTGTTGCGAAATTAGCCAAAGGGTAGTGACTTGTAGAATATTTTTTTTTCTTGATTTAGTTTAAGGAATAGATTAGATTTTTTTTTTTCCTATCCGATAAGAACTAGCAAAAGTGTCACAACAAAATCACAATTCTTTCTTTACATTTCCTTGTTAAAAAGAGCCCTTGTTCTATACAAGCCATTTGGATTTTTATGATCTTCTCAATGTGTGAAATAATTTAATTTAAAGTAGAGCTTCTTCGCACTAATAAACAGGGAACTAAATGTAGATTTCTGGTGTAGATTTTTGTTTTGGCACACAGACCTGCACAAATGCACCTGCGGGGGGGGGGGGGGGGGAGAATACTATCATGTAATATATGTCGCTTAAATCGCTTTGACTTATCCAGGCCGTTCTGAGATAGTTTTTTCGTCACATATTGTACTTCATGACACTGGTAAAATGAAGTAAAAAAAAATCATTTTTTTTTGCACAAAAAAATACCTAATTTGGAAACATTTGCAAATTTCAAAGTTTCAGTTTCTCTACTTCTGTAATACATAGTAATACCCCAAAAAATGTTGATGACTTTACATTCCCCATATGTCTACTTCATGCTTGAATTGTTTTGGGAATGATATTTTATTTTTTGGGGATGTTATAAGGCTTAGAAGTTTAGAAGCAAATCTTGAAATTTTTCCGAAATTTACAAAAACTCAATTTTTAGGGACCAGTTCAGGTTTGAAGTCACTTTGCGAGGCTTACATAATAGAAACCACCCACAAATGACCCCATCTAAGAAACTACACCCCTCAAGGTATTCAAAACTGATTTTGCATACATTGTTAACCCTTTAGGTGTTGCACAAGAGTTATTGGCAAATGGGGAGGAAATTTGAGAATTTCATTTTTTTTTGTCTAATTTTTCATTTTAACCCATTTTTTCCACTAACAAAGCAAGGGTTAACAGCCAAACAAGACTGTATCTTTATTGCCCTGACTCTGCCGTTTACAGAAACACCCAATATGTGGCCGTAAACTACTGTACGGCCACACAGCGGGGCATAGAGTGAAAGGTGCGCCGTTTGGTTTTTGGAGGGCTAATTTTGCTGGACTGTTTTTTTGATACCATGTCCCATTTGAAGCCCCCTGATGCACCCCTAGAGTAGAAACTCCCTAAAAGTGACCCCATCTAAGAAACTACACCCCTCAAGGTATTCAAAACTGATTTTACATACGTCGTTAACCCTTTAGGTGTTGCACAAGAGTTATTGGCAAATGGAGATGAAATTTGAGAATTTCATTTTTTTGCCTAATTTTCAATTTTAACCCATTTTTTCCACTAACAAAGCAAGGGTTAACAGCCAAACAAAACTGTATCTTTATTGCCCTGACTCTGCTGTTCACAGAAACACCCAATATGTGGCCGTAAACTACTGTACGACCACACAGCGGGGCATAGAGTGAAAGGTGCGCCGTTTTTGGAGGGCTAATTTTGCTGGACTGTTTTTTTGATACCATGTCCCATTTGAAGCCCCCCTGATGCACCCCTGGAATAGAAACTCCATAAAAGTGACCCTATCTAAGAAACTACACCCCTTAAGGTATTCAAAACTGATTTTACAAACTTTGTTAACCCTTTAGGTGTTGCACAAGATTTAATGGAAAATAGAGACACAATTTCAAAATTTCACATTTTTGGCAGATTTTCCATTTTAATATTTTTTTTCCAGTTACAAAGCAAGGGTTAACAGCCAAACAAAACTCATTATTTATGGCCCTGATTCTGTAGTTTACAGAAACACCCCATATGTGGTTGTAAACCGCTGTACGGGCACACGGCAGGGCGCAGAAGGAAAGGAACGCCATACGGTTTTTGGAAGGCAGATTTTGCTGGACTGTTTTTTTTTTTTACAACATGTCCCATTTGAAGCCCCCCCGATGCACCCCTAGAGTAGAAACTCCAAAAAAGTGACCCCATTTTAGAAACCGGCAGGATAGGGTGGCAGTTTTGTTGGTACTAGTTTACGGTACATATGATTTTTGGTTGATCTATATTACACTTTTTGTGCGGCAAGGTAACAAGAAATAGCTTTATTGGCACGTTTTTTTTTTTTGTTATTTACAACTTTCATCTGACAGGTTAGAACATGTGATAATTTTATAGAGCAGGTTGTCACGGACGCGGCGATACCTAATATGTATACAATTTTTTTTATTTATTTAAGTTTTATACAATAACTTTAAAACCAAAAAAATGTTTTAGTGTCTCCATAGTCTAAGAGCCATAGTTTTTTCAGTTTTTGGGCGATTATCTTGAGTAGGGTCTCATTTTTTGCGGGATGAGATGACGGTTTGATTGGCACTATTTTGGGGTGCATATGACTTTTTGATCGCTTGCTATTACACTTTTTGTGACGTAAGATGGCAAAAAATAGCTTTTTTTACACTTTTTTTTTTTTTTTTTTTTTACGGTGGTCACCTTAGGGGTTAGGTCATGTGATATTTTTATAGAACAGGTCAATACGGACGCGGCGATACCTAATATGTATACTTTATTTTTATTTATGTAAGTTTTACACAATGATTTCATTTTTGAAACAAAAAAAATCATGTTTTAGTGTTTCCATAGTCTAAGAGCCATAGTTTTTTCAGTTTTTGGGCGATGATCTTGGGTAGGGTATGATTTTTGCGGGATGAGATAACCGTTTGATTGGTACTATTTTGGCATAGATGCGACTTTTTTGATCACTTTTATTACCTTTTTTGGGAAGTAAAGTGGGCAAAATTTCAATTTCCTCATAGTTTTTATTTTTATGGCGTTCACCGTGCGGGGAAAGTAACATGACCATTTTATAGATCAGGTCGTTACGGACGCGGCGATACCTAAAATGTGTAGTGTATTTTTTTTAATTTTTATTCAGTGATAAATGTGTTTTTTTTTTTTTTTTTTTTTTATCTTTACTTTTTTCACTTAAAAAAAAATAAAAAATTGACCCAGACCCACTTGGTTCTTGAAGATCCAATGGGTCTGATGTCTGTATAATACAGTACAGTACACTATATAGTGTATTGTACTGTATTTTACTTACACTTTGTCTGAACAGATCTATGCCTTTTTAGCACAGATCTGTTCAGCACCATGGACAGCAGGATGCCTGAGAAGGCGTCCTGTTGCCATGGGAACCTTCCCAGTCTGCCACAACTGAGCAGACAGGAAAGGAGGGGGGCTCCCTCCCTCTGTGACCCCATCCTGTCTGGGGGCTGCAAAGGCACAGCAGCCCCCCCGATGGGAGAGGGAGGGAGCTCCCTGACTGTTAACCCTTTCCATACAGCGGTCCCATTGCGGACCCATTCACTTTCAATGGGGCTGGAACGGATGCAAATTTTCGGGATCCGCATCCTTTTTTTCGGGATCCGCAATTCCGTTCCTGAAAAAAATAGAACATGTCCTATTATTGTCCGCAATTGCGGGCCAGAAAAGGCATTTTCTATTATAATGTCTGTGATGTGCGGTCCGCAAATTGCGGATCGCACATTGCGGGTGTCTGTGTTTTGTGGATCCGCAAAACACTTACGGACATGTGAATGGACCCTAAAACCAACATACAGGTTCGTTATCATAGCACAGTGTACTGCACCTGAATGAGAAAAGCATCTGTCCCAATCTAAGTTTACGCTATCTTTAGGATTAGTAAATCTGAGCCATTATACTGAATAACTGATGGATTTACTGTAAGTACAGTATATGCATGTGTTTTATGGCAATTTGCCAAATGGACTTTGCATATGTTAGTTTTTATTTTATTTTTTTAGTTAATGTTCAAAATACAAACACATAACATGGAGGCCTTGTATCAGTTTAAACAATTACTCACATTTGTAGTATGCTAAGCTTCTGGGGAAAAAAAGCTTGAATAAAAGGATGAGTTCCTGCTCACGATAAGGTTTTTATGGTGAGCAAAAGCTGGATCTTGTTAAGATCTTGTCTATTAAAATATATGGAAACATCCAGGAAACCTGATAGGCACAAAAAAAGCAAAAATAAAAAAAAATTGAAAACTGCACAGCTGTGGTCTAGACGCAAGAACAGCACATGTCCTAGTAGATCATGCATTATGACTGATGGTTGTCCCATATGTCCTGTACTGTGCATTGGCTAATATTGACCAGCTGCGCAGACATCCCTATCACTTGTGTCATCATGTAATATTAAGTATCATTCTTTTGTTAGTGTAGCATTAAAGACCAGCTGGATATCATTGTCTAAACTTATACTGAATATATCTTGAGTTTTCATTTAGTTGGGTATACTGTAAACACCTATTTAGTTTACTGTATATTGATGTTATGGTCTTGCAACATTGTGAAGTGGGTATGATATGTTACTAATTGTTAATTACCAAGGGTTTACACAGAAATCTTAGCACCCTATATCGAAACTGAGAAGGAGCCTCACTCCCTACTAAGCGTTCTGGCAAATGTCATGCATCTTTATTAAAGTTAGTCTACTTCTCCATTTTTAGGTCCAAAGTTCGGTGTTAATTTCATGATATAGATGTTTAGGGAAGCCATATTTCTGACTTTGGTATAATTTTGACTGCATGGAATTAACACTAACTTGTTTGGATTTCTACAGCTAAGAGGCTGTTCACATCACCTTTTTGTCCCATGTTTGGAAGCAAACATGTAGTACTCTACGCTTTACCATTCGGCAGAATCCAGCGAAAAAAAAGTATATGTTAACATATATGTTTTATTTTAGTAATGGAACTCTATGATGACGGATTCCACTGTATGGCATGCATCAGAGGCATCCGTTTTTAACGTTCATGTCATTTATATACTTTAGGGACGAAAAAAATGATGGGAACACAGCCTAAAATTGAATTAATTAGGAGTTTAAATCTGTATGCAGTTCCCCCTAGTGGCGGCTGCAGGTAGCCTCAGTGCTAATGTCATGACAAGCAGGTGCCCTCTCCCCTCTATCTGTGGTAGATATACCACTGGAAATAGCTGATTTCTACAGCAGTAAACTAACATGTGTGCCATCTCAGTTAAGCAAAGGTGTTAAAATTAAAAGAGGTTGTCCAACCAAAAGATCGTATTCACTATCCACATGATTGGGAATAAGTATCTGATTGGTGGGGGTCCGACCATGGAAATCCCAATTGATCACAAGAATGAGGTGCTAGAGTTCCTAAGAGAATGAAGCATCAGTCATGTATGGATGCTGCCTCTCCATTCATCCAACTGAGGGACTGCCAAAGAAGCCTAGTACAGTGCTAGGCTATCATTAGCAGTCCCAAAGAGTTGAAAGGCGATGCATAGTGCATAAGTGAGCGCTACTCCAGCACCTCATTCTTGTGATCGGTGGGGGCACCAGAGGTGAAACCATTAATTGATCCTATCGCCTATCCTAGGGGGGGATAAGTTCTTATGGCAGGACAACCCCTTTAAGATCTTGTATGAAAATATTGATTGGATTTGAACCTGACCACCTCACTATGGGGCACCAGCATTGTAGAATATAGTGGTTTAGTAGTGTATGCGACTAAACCCGGATTATTTTTTAGTAAGTGAAATAGTATATTTACAAGTGATCACTTTATAAATCATGTGTGTTTTCCAGAGGTTTTTCCACAGTCTTGGAGGTCTTCTGCAGTGTCTTCAAAACATTATGAAATCCACTTGGGAAAATGGGTCATGCATATTTTATTAAGAATGAATACAATTCTGTTCTTAATTTTACCGTTTACAAAATTTGTTGGCAAGAAAAGATCTTGTAATCTCATTAACATCACATGCTTCATACTTCAGGCAGTTTCCACTACGTTTGTGCGCATGTATGTTAGATAATTAGATGCTTAATATCTATGGGTGTGGAAGAATACATTTCTTATGAAATTCGAATGGCTTTGATCTTACAGCTTATAGAAATGACTTAGAAAAAAATGAGTAATCCATGTGTTAACTGTCTGCTTCACTAGCCTGTGTCTAGGTCAAATGGAAATGTAGTAAAAGTAGTTGTGTCATGGTTTCAATGAGATCTCTCGAGACATTGACAAAATTTATAATTTAGAAAATACTGGCTAAAGGCAATATAATTAATCATATATTTATGACTAATAGTCCCCCACACACAAACTATGTAATTATCTAGTATTAAACATATTAAAATGTATCTATAAAAGTAACTTTGAGTAAATTTTAAAAATCTACCATCTTAAAGTTCTCACTTCAAGTTATTGGCACATGATGTATTGAATGGCTGAAGTTTATGCAACTCATGTTCAAAGAGAGCCACCACCAGTCCTTTGTAATTAGGAAGTGTTTGATGGTCTTTCAAAATCGTTGTTTTTATGGTGTTTCCCAGTGGTGTGTCCCAATACCCACTTAGCATATGTTGGTCATCTGAAAGCAAAGACTGCTACGAGAAACCATCTATATCCTCTGCCAAATATATGTAAAGCAAAAAAAAATACTGAAAAAAAGGTCAGATTATCAGTTAGGGTGGGTTCCGTTATGGCTTTCCGTTATAACATGGTTATAATGGAATATAACGGAACCATAAGATGGAAGTCAAAACGGAAGCCTTTAAGAGGCTGATCTGTTGTAATAGAAGTCTATGGGAATCATAATGGATCAGTCTGGTTCCCATTATGCAAGACGGAAAAAAAAGTTCTGTCGACAGGACTTTTTTGTCCGCTCTGCTTAACGGGAACCAGCCAGATCAGTTATGATTCCCATAGACTTCTATTTTGACGGAAAGCAAAACGGAATGCCTAAGGCCTCTTTCACACGGGCGAGTATTCCGCGCGGATGCGATGCGATGCGTGAGGTGAACGCATTGCACCCGCACTGAATACCGGCCCATTCATTTCTATGGGGCTGTTCACATGAGCGGTGATTTTCACGCATCACTTATATGTTGCGTGAAAATCGCAGCATGCTCTATATTCTGCGTTTTTCACGCAACGCAGTGAATGGGGTTGCGTGAAAATCTCAAGCATCCGCAAGCAAGTGCGGATGCGGTGCGATTTTCACACATGGTTGCTAGGTGACAGTCTATACACTGTATTATTTTCCCTTATAACATGGTTATAAGGGAAAATAATAGCATTCTGAATACAGAATGCTTAGTAGGTGATCAATTGAGGGTTAAAAAAATAAATAAAAATGAACTCGCCTTCTCCTCTTGTTCGCGTAGTTCCCGGTCTCTTCTTTACTTCTTAAAAGATGAACTACCGGCTAGGACCTGTGGTGACGTCAGATCACATGCTCCAATCACATGGTCCATCACCACGGTGATGGACCATGTGATTGAAGCATGTGATCTGATGTCACCAAAGGTCCTTTAGCCCATAGCTCATCATTAAAGAAGTAAAGAAGAGACCGGGAACTACGCGAACAAGAGGAGAAGGTGAGTTAATTTTTATTTATTTTTTTAACCCTCAATTGATCACCTACTAACCATTCTGTATTCAGAATGCTATTATTTTCCCTTATAACCATGTTATAAGGGAAAATAATACAATCTACACAACACTGATCCCAAGCCCGAACTTCTGTGAAGAAGTTCGGGTTTGGGTACCAAACATGCGTGATTTTTCTCACGCGAGTGCAAAACGCATTACAATGTTTTGCACTCGTGCGGAAAAATCGCGGGTGTTCCCGCAACGCACCCGCACATTTTCCCGCAACGCCCGTCTGAAAGAGGCCTAAGTCTATGGGCAGCATAACGGATCCGTCCTGGTTTCCGTTATGCAGGACTGGACTCCTGCATAATGGATCCGTCATGCTTCCCATAGACTTGTATTATGAAGGATCAAAACGGAATGCCTCTTAAAGGCTTCCGTTTTGACTTCCGTCTTATGGGTTCTGTTATATTCCATTATAACCATGTTATAATGGAAAGCCATGACGGAATACATAACGCTGATGTGAACCCATCCTAACTGATAATCTGACCTTTTTTTCAGTATGCATTTTCTTTTGCTTTACATATATTTGGCAGAGGATATACACTGACCAAAAATATAAACGCAACACTTTCGGTTTTGCTCCCATTTTGCATGAGCTGAACTTAAAGATCTGAAACATTTTCTACATACACAAAAGACCCATTACTCTCAAATATTGTTCACAAATCTGTCTAAATCTGTGTTAGTGAGCACTTCTCCTTTGCCAATATAATCCATCCCACCTCACAGGTGTGGCATATCAAGGTGCTGATTAGACAGCATGAGTATTGCACAGGTGTGCCTTAGACTGCTCACAATAAAAGGACACTCTGAAATGTGCACATTTTTGCCTTACTGGGGGGGACAGAAAAACCAGTCAGTATCTGGTGTGGCCACCATTTGCCTCACACAGTGCAGAACATCTCCGTCGCATAGAGTTGATCAGGTTGTTGATTGTGGCCTGTGGAATATTGATCCACTCCTCTTCAATAGCTGTGCGAAGTTGCAGAATATTGGCAGGAACTGGAACACGCTGTCGTATACGCTGATCCAGAGCATCCCAAACTTGCTCAATGGGTGGCATGTCCGGTGAGTATGCTGACCATGCAAGAACTGGGATGTTTTCAGCTTCCAGGAAATTAATACAAGACACTTACTAATGTATTGTGATTGTCCATATTGCTTCCTTTGCTGGACAGATTCATTTTTCCATCGTGTTATACACTGCGCATAGTCAGGGGTTATGACCACTGCTGCAGCACAGATACTAAGTGGCCCAGGACAGGAGCTTCTGCACATGTGTGCCTATGTGCACTCCCACAGTCCCAACCACAAGAAAGGGATAAAATGGCTGCAAATGTCAAAACAATAAAAGAAACGATACATGCCTCTTCTTCTCCCCCCTTCCTCCAGCTCTGGTGGTCTAGCAGTCCCCCCCCAATCTTTGTATACAATCAGCTCACGTGTGACCACTGCAGCCAGTCAGTGGTTTACTGCTTGCATCATGGCACAGTGCAGTGCTGTGATGATTGTAAAGTATGGCACATTGCCACTGTGGTCACATGCTGGCCACTTGTAAACCAAGACTGGAGGGCCACTGTGGTGCCCATGCTGGATCGGAGGGGGGAGGAAGAGTGGGGTACGGTTTCTTTTTTCTTTTTACCTACAACATTGGCAGCTGTTCTAAATACATTTTATTTAGAAACTGGATAACCCATTTAAAGGTAGACCTATTCTGTGTCTACTGTGACGATATACTCACAGCAGTCCCTGTCCGCAGTAGGGCTCAGTCATAT
The DNA here is from genome assembly GCF_905171765.1 of Bufo bufo. Classification (NCBI taxonomy): domain Eukaryota; kingdom Metazoa; phylum Chordata; class Amphibia; order Anura; family Bufonidae; genus Bufo; species Bufo bufo. The sequence continues at coordinate 422,975,057 of NC_053391.1, read as the reverse complement.
TTTAAAGTGAATTTCCTCTATTTAACACAGAATTTAGGTCTAACATGCTGTGCTGATAAATTTTATAATACTGTGTACCAAAAAATGGAGCACTAATCCCTATAGAAAATTTGAAATACAGAGTCCCAAGTATCTTGCTTCCCTTCAGTAGCTATAGAGCAGCAACCATGAAGGGACATGATGCAGTCTTGGCCGCCTGCAGCCACCTCTTGGAGTTGTTTAGGAGATTACACTGTTTCCTTATTCTATTTAATGTATACTATGGGGCACTTCCTAATCCGAATGTGCCAGAATGCTGGTGCTATTTGCGGCAAATAACTGGTATTCATGTTTTGCACCGCAAAGTGTTTTAGTCCCTTTTTTCCTCCAGAATCATCCTGACGAGGGGGCTTGGCATATTCGGGGTGAAGACTTGACCTAACGGAAAGGGGACATCGCTTAAGATGCGATGTGTACTTCTCTGCCATCATTTTAGAGATCAGTGGGGGTCTCAGGACTCAAAACCCCACCGATCTAAACTTTTGATATGTCTTAATGACAAATCAAAAGTTTTTTAACATTAATGACTCTTTAAAATTACTGTCTAAAAAAGACAGTATTTGTGGAGGTGCCTGTAGTCTGACACCCACCATTCTGGTATCATGAGGATAGGTCCTCAACAGTGGCGTAACCAAAACTGACTAGGCCTCACAGCAAATTTTTGAACAGGGGCACTGCCAATAAAATCTTTGTCCTCTTCCCGAGCATGCCCCTTCTGAGTTTGGGCTATGTAGCAGCTGCCTCCCATGATTCCACTATAGCTATGCCCCTGGTCATCAATGTCACTGTACAACACCTTTTAACCTTTAGTTTGTTTATGCAGATTCCACCGATTTGATAAAATTTATCTGTAGGTTTTAGCAGTCATTTTCTCAGTGGCAAGATAGGTTTTACCGGATTTGAATTTTCCCTTGGACGTGAGCATCACCAGCTTTATATACCTAGTTTGTAAGGTCATACGAATATGCATTTTAATTGGAAAGTTGGGGTCAGTGGCTTTTGACTGATGTTTGGCCAACATCTCTCCCATATGTGTGGTCAGCTTTATTGAGCCCTACCCCTGTCAACCTCATATCACATTCTGATTAATAGAATAGGAACTGGGTCTTAGAAGGTGGTGGTTCTGTTTGTCTATTTGCCAGTTACCATTTTGACAGCAAGCAACTTGTTTCTCAGCATGTAAGGCTTCGTTCACATCTCCGTTTGGAGATATGGAGGCTGCTCCGGCACAGATCAGCCCGCTGGATCTCCCAGATCCGGTGTTGCCGGATTCACAACTTTGCCGCTGGATCTCCATTGACTGCCATGAGGTCTGGCGGTGATGAGGCCGATTTCCTGCATAAATGCCGGGTTTCGGCTGGACAAAAATCATTGCATGCAAACAGTTGTTAATGGGCAAGTGCCCCATTCCAGGTACTACTTGCAAGGAGACACTCCAGTTACGCTGAGGTTTTAGAAGATTCATTTTTAACGCTGTATTGAAGTCTTATTATCAAGTTGGTTTTACATATTTTCACAAATGTATCTATACATAGACTTGCATATGCCATTGCCTTAACATTACTGTCAGTTGTTTGACACTGAAAATACAGCTTGACTGACATGTTCTTTCTCAGCAGAAAGCACAGTGGGACCCATGGTAATTGTGCCTAATAGTGCTTTGCGTTAGACTGCAAACCCCACCAGACCTGTAAATAATGCAGAACCTCCCACCAGCCTCATTATCCCTCCTGGGAGTAGAGTGCACACATCACTTGGTCATGGTCTGCTTATTATAGGACTTTTGTTTGACATGCAGCTGAAGGCATTGCATTCGTTACTTTTAGGCGTAATATCAAAGGAAAGTAACTTGCCTTTCATATTGGGATTGGGGTTGTCTACTTAGTGGTGTTACCAAAAAAACATAGTACAACAAATATTTGCTCCAATTTGCAATGAACAGCCCTCAGCATTCTGCATTATTATATAATACTTGTAAGCTGAGATATATATATATATATATATATATATATATATATATATATATATATATATATATATATATATATATATATATATATTTAAAATATTAAGGTTTAATTTGTTTCTACCAATAAGAGCAGTTATGGTTCTAAAATTTCTAAGACTGGACAGTTTTTGAGGTATCAAAGTGCATAGAATCTGGCAGAAGTTGCCATTAAATTATAGCTCCCCTGTTACAGTTTAATTCTTAATATCAGCAGGTCATGACACTCTTGGACTGGTGATCAGATTCCCCAGCGCTAAAAACCAATAGAAATTCAATTTGTTGTTCTGTAATCTAGGCCTGTTCATATACAGGTGAAACTCGAAAAATTTGAATATCGTGCAAAAGTCCATTTATTTCAGTAATGCAAATGAAAAGGAATTGCATTAATGCAGCTTAAAATTAGAATTTTGTGAAAAGGTTCAATATTCTAGGCTCATAGTGTCACACTAGTCAGCTAATTAATCCATACCCCCTGAGCAAAGGGGACCTGAGATTGTGACTTTGGGGTTTCATAAGCTATAATCCATAATCATCCAAATTATAACAAATAAAGGCTTGAAATATCTCGCTTTGCATGTAATGAGTCTATCTCATATGTTAGTTTCACCTTTTAAGTTGCATTACTGAAATAAATGAACTTTTGCAAGATATTCGAATTTTTCGAGTTTCACCTGTATGTCAGTAACAGAATTAAAGGTCCAATATCACTGGGCAATGTTTGGGCACAAGCGTTCATGAAAACATTCATTCCTAGTCATTGCCCAGTCATTAGTTGCATTAGAGATATTCTTTTTTTTTTTCATGGATACATATGGAAATTTTGAGGAAAAAATTGTGATGTTCCAAGGCACACAGCAGTACAGCATATGTTTAAAGATCTCTGTAGGTGCCATCTTTCAGATTCACGGATACAAGTTTGGAATTACAGTTCATGAGGGACCAGCAAGGTCAACGAGACCTCCCATAGCACACATTGACATTTGTATAGAAAGTCCGACCTAGCTTTCACTCTATAACGGTCATAAATGTCAATCAATTGAACCAAAAGTATGTTGCACATGATAGAGGTATTGATACTCCTGGAAATAATCACAGTTTCACAAGTATATAAGTGCCAGCAAGAGAGCCATCCATCAATCCAGTCAGATTTTAATGTCTGCCCATCTCTAGAATACCATTAAATAGTATATGTCCAAAGACATACTCATAGGGAACTTAGATTGTGAGATCCATTGGGGACAGCTTGATGTTAATGTATGTAAAGCGCTGTGAAATATAGCCGGGCTCTATAAGTGATAAGGGAGTTAATCCCAAGATATCTAAACAGGATGCCCACAGATACTCCAATTTTTTGGGGTATTCTTCATGCCAAATAAACGTATTTTTCCAGGCACAAGTTAGTATTAACTTTTGTTATAAATTTTGCCCCCATAGGCTTTATGGGATCCTTCCAGTGATAGGCTATTGTCTTTCAGGCGTGGTACAAATGCATCAGGACTCTCCAATACACTTAGATTCACAGTATATCCAGGTATAGATACAACCGTGTGAAGGTCTACAACCCATTTATGTATCGTATGAATGCAGTTCACCACTTCCTCCCAGTATAGTCTTAAACAGGTATTCTGGAAGATGCAAGTGTGACTGGCCGCTCCAGTCATCTTAGGGGAGCAGCAAGGGGTCTGCAGGGGGTATGGGGCCCCCGTTCTCATGATCAGGGGGGTACCAGCGGTAGGACCCCCACCAATTTGAGAGTTATACTCTATCCTGTGGATAGGGGATAACTTGTACCTACTGGAATACCCGTTTAACACTATGTGCATCAGCTCTATAACCCATTTTAGAAAGAAGGGTGGTAGTAGGTAGAATAGCTTATGTGCTTTGCTAAATAAACCTTGTCGTTTTGGTAAAGAATAAGGCTCCATTCACAACACACCCGCCCGGCACCACTATAGAAATGCCTATTCTTGTCCGCAAGCTGCGGACAAGAATAGGACATGTTCTATCTCTTGCGGACCTGAAGATCGGGGCCACGCTCCGCAAATGCGGATGCTGACAGCACACTGTGTGCTGTCCGCATCCATTCCGTCCCCATTGAAAATGAATGGGTCCGCACCCGTTCCGCAAAATTGCGGAACGAATGCGGACTCATTTGCGGACGTGTGAATGGAGCCTAACTGCACATTCCCAAAACTTTTGAAATGACCTGGTTGATGACACCCCATGATTGCTGAACCAAAAGGACCGGGACAGTCACAGTGCTTATGTCTCTATGTTCATCAATCATGGAGACCCAGAGCTTTACCAATCAATAGTTTTGTGAAAGTGCATTTGCTCGGGGATGTGTTCGTATGCAGATGCTGATTGTCCAGTAATTCGTTAACTATAGTAATCTAGTAGTGTGTGTGTGATAATCAGGTTATGTTAGTGATCCTTTTCCAGATTTGGCCACACATAGCTGTGTAATTGTATAGCAAAGTTCACATTTTTCAGTACGTCACCAGTTGGACCCATGAATTACCAGTTGTCACACTAAAGTCACGTTGGCTTTCAGAGATGGTGCTGAAATTTGGAAGCTTTCATGCAGTTTAATGTCACAGGATTCTTCTCCAGAGCACAGTGAACGGGCTCCTGCCAGTACCTGGCATCTTCTACATCTCATTAATACTCATGAATATTCATAGGTGCTCTAATCACAACTGAGTAAACACAACTGATGTCATGCAGACATTTTTAAAGGGTGCAGAGGGAAGATACAGCCTCAGTGCACAGCACATGCATCAGTCATAGGTGAACTGTGCAGCTGCGAGGGGGTCCAGCACCACCTTAACTGTTCTTTACTGTCTGTTATACTGGTATAATGAGTTTATAGCTTACCAATACTAGCAGATTGATGCACAACAGTGAGAGATCTGGAGAATCATGATGGAGGTACTGTGTAAATAGCACCTATTCTCATTAAAGAGCCGATCCCATTATTTATTTATTTTTGCTATTTTCAGAACCTCAGCAGAAGTATGAACAGTGCTACATGTACGTAGCAACCTTTCCATTCTTGGGATTTACCCTGTTCTCAAGATAGGAGCAGGTCCCAGAGGTGGAAGCCACACCTGTTCAACAGTTAAGGCATATCCTGTGGATATGTGCCATAAGACCACTGCAATTAGGGACTACCACTACCATGACACAGTGTACTTGGTCTGAAACAATGTTTAGGTAGGTGGTAAATGTCAAGGTACTGTATTACTAGTCCTATGTGGTTTGACCACCTAAACCTGGCTATTATTTTGTGTGGCTTTGTGTCAGAGCAACAGCCACATGACCCAAGGTTTCCCAGCAAAACGTTGTCCAGGGCATCATCTCTGGCAGCTTGCCCAAGTGCATCCTGGTGCCATCTTTTCCCCAGGTAATTGAGACACACAGCCGACCATCCACAGGATGTAAAAAAACGTGATTCATCGAACCAGGCTGCCTTATTCTATTGCATGGTCTAATCCTGATCTTCAGATGCCTGTTGTAGTTGATTTCTGGACTGGACAGAGGTAATCTTGTGTGCTGTGAAAAGTCTGTGACTACGCATTCCCGTGTGCAGCAAGCTATGATGCCCTGTGTATTGTGATACTTTTCTAACATAGCCAGTATTCGGTTTTTCAGCATGCATTTGTACTACAATAGCTCTTCTCTTCTAGCATTTACTCCCTACACACATTATTAAAGTGTACCTAAAGGTTCATAAACCTGTTCTAAATGTGAACCTTTCTAATATGTGACACAAGGGGAGCAGGTGCCAGCACGTCAACCGATGTTGATATTGGCGCAGAGAGGAGTGGAAGTGTCCGTCCTGGAGCCACACAGACCGAATCCAGCGGCAGGGAACAGGTGAGGATCATCACCACCATGGGTCAACCACGTCTGGAGGTCTGATTTATGGTGGTCTTGGATAACCCCTTTAAGGCTCATTTGGTTTGTTGTGTTCACATTTAATATCGCAAATGTTCTGCTGCCAGCTTGTGTAGAAATCTCTGACTGTTATCCCAAGAAAATGTCCTATTTCAGTAAGCTGCATTTTCCTGAAGTCTGTGAAGTTATCCCGTGTGAGTTGGTTTCTCCATAGATAGTTAGTTATTTTTTGCTTTACCAGCTGATTTTATTTAAGTATGACAAGTTTGCTTCCTGTGTCTATTTCCAAGAACTAGAGATAAAATTGGGTAATTACTTCCAGAAGACAAAGTCTATGTTCTGTGATTTGCTCTATTAATTTGAGTCCAACGTTAAGAAATGAGTTTTTACAAACCTTTAGAGGTGTAAAGCACTCTGTAGCTACGGAAATCTATATATACTGCTTAGCAGCAACCTGTGACGGTGTTAGTAAGTTAGTAACGTATTGCATTGCATTTCCCTCATGTTTAGGGCAGAGATTAGGTACAAGGTTAATACATCTGAAACTCTTTCAAAGTGTGTATGAAGTCAGTCTGATGTGTGGAGAGAAGGGAATTGATTTTGCAATCAAACTTGACTAGAATTTCCCAATCATTTGGGTTCTCAGCGAAACTTTGCAATTCGATTCAGATGAATCACTTAAAATGGCATCTGCCATTTTACAGATCAGAAGACAGCACAGCAGGACAAGGAAGGTGGAGGGTCACATGTCCTCCATTTGTGTCCTAGCCGGTGGGCTTGCCCATAATGCCTTGCGGCCAGCCACAGCCAGTCAGGAGGGACAATATTGACGTGTCATAGGCACTATATATCATGTCAACCAGGGAATCCATGTGTATTTGTAGCTTGTACATTAACAATCACACAATACACTTACACAGGGCCAGTTTTAGGGAATATAATGGCGAACTAGTGAGATGTGTTGTACTGATGGCTAGGGTCAGTGTAGTGAGTGTCATAGAACTCCATTTACAGTGAGTGTTACACGTCCACAGCAATATTTAACAGTATAGAATACAATCTTTTTATTAATATACAATATAGAAGTCCAAGCTACAGCACATAATGTATAATCACAGACAAAAATCTTGCGCAACATTCTAGCAATTTGTCCAGGATGTTCCGAACTGTGCCGCTGTTGCCATTACTACTACTCCTACACAGCTAGACATTCTGCTGCCTTGTCCATCAATTCTACACTGTACTGCTAAAGCTGCTCCTAAAAAAGGGTTTTATGGATTTTATAAAAATCCATTGCTTCTTCAATTTTCATAACTAAATATATTTTCTTTAAAATAACAGCAAACCTGTTGCTACCACCCAACACAGGGATAATATTTGGACCTTTTGTTAAAAGCAACCAGCCATTGCTTCTTCCGATATCCCTGTGTGTGTACAAACACCAGCAGACATTTCCCCCAAAAGGAATCCTTTCTGCACCATTTTTTTTCTAATTTAAAAACAAACCCCGTTATTTTTGTTACCATCATCTGCTATCCGTTTACCCATAGCTATATACAGTATCTCACAAAAGTGAGTGCACCCCTCACATTTTTGTAAATATTTTATTCTATCTTTTCATGGGACAACACTGAAGATCTGACACTTTGATACAATGTAAAGTAGTCAGTGACCAGCTTGTATAACAGTGTACATTTGGTGTGCCACTAATGTCTAAACTGCTGGCAACAAAAGTGAGTACACTCCTAAGTGAAAATGGCCGCATCATTTCTGCATTCAGGAAAAAATAGCAGCTTGTTAGGCTACTTTCACACTTGCGTTTTTTCTTTTCCGGCATAGAGTTCCGTCAAAAGGGCTCAATACCGGAAAATAACTGATCAGGTATATCCCCATGCATTCTGAATGGAGTGCATTCCGTTCAGGATGCATCAGGATGTCTTACGTTCAGTCTTTTTGACTGATCAGGCAAAAGATAAAACTGCAACATGCTACGGTTTTATCTCCGGCCCAAAAAACTGAAGACTTGCCTGAATGCTGGATCCGGCATTTTTTTTCCATACGAATGTGTTAGTGCCGGATCCGGCATTCAAAATACCAGAATGCCGGATCCGTCTTTGCGCAGACCGAAAAAAGGTGAAAAAAATAAATGCCGGATCCATTTTGCCGGATGACACTGGAAAGACGGATCCGGCATTTCAATGCATTTTTCTGATCACTCTGCCGCAAGTGTGAAAGTAGCCTTATATATTCTAAATTTTTTTTTAACTTGGCTCTCATTCTATAGAAGTAAATGGGGTTTGCGTGAAAAACTGAAGGCATTCGGATGCAATGCGTTTGTCACTGATGGTTGTTAAGAGATGTAGATTGTTATTCTTCAGTATTTATTTTTATTTTTTCACGTGAGTTTTTTCCTGAACAGATCCTGACACAATCCGTATCGCTGGTGTGAAAGAGGCCTAAGATTGATAGCCCTTCCTCAGGATGGGCAATCGGTATCTGAACTGTCCATTGTTTAGCCATGCACAGTGCCACAGGTTTAGCTCTGGCATGTGCTGCACTACTAGCCATAGCCATAATGAAATGTATAAGGCTGGGTTCACACTTGAGCGTTTTACAGCGCGTTCAAACGCGCTGTAAAACGCTCAACACATGAAAACCAATGCTTCCCTATGGCCCTGGTTCTCACTTGAGCGTTTTACAGCGCGTTTGAACGCGCTGAAAAACGCCCTACGCTCAAACAAGTTCTTGAGCTTCTTTGGGGCGTTTTGACGCGCGTTTGTGGCCATTGGACACTGCAGTCAATCACACAAACGCACGTCAAACGCGCGTTTACTATTGCAAAAAACACGCATAAAAACGCGCGACAAACGCGCGTTAAACGCGCATATAAAATGCGCTCAGGTCTGAACCCAGCCTAAAGCCATGCCTGGATAAACAGTGAAAGGGATGCTGAACTCCAGAGCAGCCTGTTCATTCAGCTGGTTGGATACTGAACCCCAACTGATCAGATATTGATGGCATCTCATAAGAAAAAGGTATCAATGTTCAAGTCTTGGAAAAAAAAATAATGTAATAGTTAAATGGGGGTTCTGAGATTTTTCTTACTGATGACCTATCCTCTGGATAGGTCCTAGTATCTGATTGACACCCAGGTCCCCTGCCGATCAGCTGTTTGAGAAGGCAGCGGCACCCTAGGCCTTCTCACTGCTTTGCCTAGTGTCCCGTTCATGTGTCACGCATCCTAGGAGCAGCTCAGCCCCATTCAAGTGAATGGGGCTGAGCTGCAATACCAAGCACAGCCACTATACAATGTACAGCGATGTGCTTGGTGAGCCGCGAGAAGGCAGTGCCGCTCACAGGAGCTGATCGGCAGGGGTCCCGGGTGTCAGACCACCAATCAGATACTGATGACCTATCTAGAGGATAGGCCATCAGTAAAAAAAAAAAAGGAAAACGATTTAAAAGTGCCCATGGCATGCAACAGAGACAATTTAAATCTTTGCACAAAATATCATAGCTTAGAATTCCATCTGTGTTTATAATGACAAATGAATATTAAATAAAATTATTGCATGCATAATTTTTGGATGGAAGTTTTATATAATCGCTGTGGTTAGTCATAAGAAAATTACTTGAAGAAAAAAGTAGTCTTGTGCATGTACATTTCCTTTTAGTTTATAAATATCCTTGTCGTTTTCAGTAGAATTAGATAATGATGCAGATACAGATTTAAAAGATTCTTGTTGCCATGAAAACAGAATTTTTTTTTTTTTCCTGGCTGCTGAACATGTCGCATTAGCATATTTCCTATGTAGCCATGTAATTGTTCCATCTAAAAATACATTCCTAATCTCTCGTCATAGTGTCTTTCACACATATGTCGGCATGAATGATTGTGAGCTTTTGGACCCTATTTTTTATAATAAACTGTAACAATATTTTACAAAAATTCTTGTATTCTCGAAAATCACATTGATCGAAACTGCTCATGGCCAAGCGAATAGCCGAAACTCCATGTCCAGTATGTGCTGTGTGGATCAAGCGCCTGAGAATTTGTGATTAGCCTCAAAAAATCTGTTGTAATTGGCTCATTTTGTCTTCTCTTATTTACATCGGTTGTGTCCCTTGAGTTGCCCATTTGGTTAAGAATTTTGGTGGATGCTGGAAACTTAGACTCATGATAGGACGGTGTGGGACAACATTGTCTATATGGTTGTCTTGTCTGCCCATGATAATGAAAATCTGAAGTTCATTTCCACATGTTTATCATAGGAATAGAAACAGTCAGAGTTTTCTGTGCACATATTTTCAGTTTTCTTTGTGCATTCCACAGACAGTATAGCAGTGGAATGTACTGGAGTTGCTTCAACATTGGTAAAATCTTTCTAAGAGGACATAGTTCAAGGTCCAAGCCAGATGTGTGTCTTACACCAGAGGAACTGATTGAATAGTTTCAGATTGAGCAGGAACACCCATCCCAACTGGTAACACCCTTCTGGACCTTTTGTTGCAGACTGCTAGTAATTCATAACTTTTAGTAGTTATAATAAAGGAATGGTACAACATAGTCATAACAATAGGGTTTTCACAACTGTAATTACAAGGGGGAGACGAGTACCGTGTTTTTCAGACTATAAGATGCACTTTTTCCCCCAAAAGTGAGGGAAAAGTGACAGTACATCTAATAGTCCGATTGCTAATGACCGCTTCCATTAGCATGGTCATCAGCATGAGGGAGACGTGGGAAGAGGTAAGGGAAGTGCTTCGCAGTACTAACCCTCCCTTGCCTTCTTCCAGGCTCTGCTCTGCACGGTGTCCTGACGGCATACGGAGTCAGGAAGTGGTGCACATTATAACCTGATGCCGCGCGACATCAGGTCACAGTACAGCACCGGCCTGTAGAAGATCAGGGAGCAGTGAGTGGGAGCTCCATCCAGAGCTGGGGTAAGTTTTTATTTTATTATTTTTAGATCTGTTCTGAGGGCCGATGGGGCTCTGTTCTGAGGGCCGATGGGGCTCTGTTTTGAGGGCTGATGAAAAATGTTTTTTTTCTTATTTTCCTCCAACAAATCCTAGGTGCGTCTTATAGTCTGAAAAATACGGTAGTTCCTAAAGCTAGGAGGTTACAGGTCCACTTTTAAATGTGCCAAAGAATATGTATGAAGAAGACCTCAGAATGACTTGGTACACTCTCTTCAGCAGCTTTACATGGATCAGTATGTGTACAAGGAAAGCTGTCAATCTTGTCTATGTGGGCAGGGAAAGCAGGACTCGCATGAACTCTGAAATCTGCCCTATGTGAGACCTGACAGAGCTGCTTTACATAGTGATGTGCATTTTAAAAGCAGAGCATATATCTATATCCAGTATTTTTGGAATAATCTGTTTCTTGAAAGATAAATTTGATTGTAGACTGTCTGGGTGAGTAGTCATGAATACATGTCTTCTCACATTAGATTACATTTTCCATGAAATCCCGCTGACTCCTTGATTTCACACATCCTGTTTGCTTTAAGATTGTATGTGGATAATTCAGAAAGATATTGCAAACGGCCACAAAGGTTACATATTTCCATAACGGTTTCTGCCTTTTCTTTCTGTGTACATAATATGCCATCTGAGCCATTCTGTACTATGATGCTGAGATTTCATAAATGAGCCTTACAAACTACATTAGGAAAGTTTGTAGATTGTTCTTATTCAAGTCTCAAAGTAAATTTTTGTGGATTGCCATTATATGGCCAGTAGTATGGCTTTGCTCGTACACATCCATACAGCAGTCTGTTGTCCTTAATATCCCTTGAAGTCTGTATGCAGTCTGTGTGCACTCTATACGCTGTGTTGCGTTGTCAGGAGATAGTAGGCAATACGACAGCAGTCAAACCCTATCAAAGGAATGATGCAGCACTCATACACTGACGGGAACAGCAACTTTACTCAGTGGAGAGGCACAGGATTGATGGTTACAATTTAGCTACAAAGCAGTCTTGGCTTGCTTGACAGTTACAGTTCTTGGCACTAATCTTGATTGTTACTGTTTTTCGCACAACACTTCAGGAGAGTTTCTATAATTTTCATTCCCAAAACAGTGATGGCTTCCAGTGTGGGGAGAATCTTCAGGATGACGAGGTATGCCACATTATGTTTGGTGGTCATTGTGCCCTTCTTTTAAGAACCCACCAGCTGCATCTAAATTCATTGTGAGCTGGATTTTTAGATGCTGCAGCTGCTATTGAGTGTGACATCTAAGAGGTTAAAATGCCAGAATCAAAGCTAGATTTAATGCTGACTTTCTATAATAGCAGATTCCCATTGGAGGTGGTAAGGGCACAGCTAGCTCATGTGGTGGTGCCATCGTCATGTCATGATGTACATTTATAGCATGGTGGAGGAACGAACCTCTTACCATTGCATAAATGTAAATCATGATGTGGGAAGTGATTTTAATTTCTTTGCACAGTCATGGGCATAGTGGTCTGTCTTGCCGCAATACAAGCACTCTCCCTTTTAGGGGTGATATCTTCTGCCAGGCTGCCTCTAAACAGCTGGATGCCCGATAGTCTCTGTTCTCTAGGAAGCCATTTCGTCCTTCTACAACATGAACCCTTATTTATGTTCTTTTCCTCTAATCTCTTTCTAAAGAGCTGAGGACTAATTCGGCTTTCATCCAGTCAGTCCCTCAATCAGCATCATGTTATAGAGCAGGAGGAGCTGAGCAGATTGATTATATAGTTTTATGGGAAAAGAGTCAGTAAAATGTATAATTCATACATTTATATGTCTGACTTTTCTAACTTAAGACCACCTATGTGAACAGCTCTCAGTACACAGGGGAGGTGTTATCAGTAATAGCATTCTCTGTGTAAGTGTGTGTACAGTATCTCTCAAAACTGACTACACCCTCACATTTTTGTACATATTTTATCTTTTCATGGGACAATACTGAAGATCTGACACTTTGATACAATGTAAAGTAATCAGTGTACAGCTTGTATAACAGTGTAAATTTGGTGTGCTCTCAAAATAACAACACACAGCCATTAATGTCTAGCAACAAAAGTGAGTCTGGCAATAAAAGTGAGTACACCCCTAAGTGAAAATGGCCAAATTGTGCCCAATTAGCCATTTTCCCTCCCCGGTGTCATGTGACTCGTTAGGGGTTCAAGGTCTCAGGTGTGAATGAGAAGCAGGTGTGTTAAATTCGGTGTTATCACTCTCACACTCTCTCATACTGGTCACTGGAAGTTCAACATGGCAAAGAACTCTCTGAGGTTCTGAAACAAATACTTGTTGATCTACCTAATGATGGCCTAGGCTATAAGAAGATTGCCCTGAAACTGAGCTGCAGTGCGGTGGCCAAGACCATACAGCGGTATAACAAGACAGGTTCCACTCAGAAGAGGCGTCACCATGGTCCACCAAAGAAGTTGAATGCAGGTGCTCAGCGTCATATCCAGAGGTTGTCTTTTCAAAGTAGACGTATGTGTGCTGCCAGCATTGCTGCAGAGGTTAAAGGGGTGGGGGGAAGGGGGTCAACCTATCAGTGCTCAGACCATACGCGGCACACTGCATCAAACTGGTCTGCATGGCTATCGTCCCAGAAGGAAGCCTCTTCTAAAGATGATGCACAAGAAAGCCTGCAAATAGTTTGCTGAGGACAAGCAGACTAAGGACATGGATTACTGGAACCATGTCTGGTGGTCTGATAAGACCAAGATAAACTTATTTGGTTCAGATGGTGTCAAGCGTGAGTGGCAGCAACCAGGTGAGGAGTACAAAGACAAGTGTGTCTTACCTACAGTCAAGCATGGTGGCGGGGGTGTCATGGTTTGGGGCTGCATGAGTGCTGCTGGCTGTGGGGAGCTAAAGTTCATTGAGGGAACCATAAATGCCAACCTGTACTGTGACATACTGAAGCAGAGCATGATCCCCCTCCCTTCAGAATCTAGGCCACAGGGCAGTATTCCATCATGAGAATGACCCAAACACACTTCCAAGACGACCACTGCCTTTCTAAAGAAACTGAGGGTAAAGATGCTGGCCAAGCATGATTCCAGTGGCAACCTGTGAAGCTCTAGTGAACTACATGCCCAAGAGAGTTAAGGCAGTGCTGGAAAATAATGGTCACCACACAAAATATTGACACTTTGGGCACAATTTGGCAATTTTCACTTAGGGGTGTACTCATTTTTCTTGCCAGCGGTTTAGACATTAAAGGGGTATTCCCATCCCAATGATCACTGTTAAATCTGTTAATGATTACCCAATTCCCACACCTTTTTAGAGAAAATAAGTCCCCTCTTACCTGATCGTTGTCTTTGGTCTCCCCTGGTTACGGCCACCTCTCCTGTCTAATCCCGCCGGGCCGCGCTTGCGCAGAAGCGCACGCCGGCTCTGTACTATACAGGCCAGGAATAAGTCACCATAGCGCATGTGCGGCGGCGTGCGCGTTCAGGACATTGCCCGGCCGGGAGAAAATCTTCAGTCTTCTGCGCAAGCACGGCCCAGCCGGGAGAAGAATCCAGGAAGTGAACGTCGCGCTCAAGGAAGGGAAGTATGAAAAGGGAAGATGGGAATACCCCTTTAATGGCTATGTGTTGAGTTACGGTATTTTGAGGGCGCACCAAATTTACACTGACTACTTTACAAATTGTGTCATTTCTTTAGTGTTGTCCCATGAAAAGATATAATAAAATATTTACAAAAATGTGAGGGGTGTACTCCCTTAAGTGAGATGACGTAGATAGCTGTCAGTCACTGATAACACCTCCCCTGTGTATGGAGAGCTGTTCACATGGATAGTCTTAAGTTAGAAAAGGCAAACTAGCAATCTGCTCAGCTCCTCCTGCTCTATAACATGCTGCCTGCAGATTGCACTGCATTTTGTGGTGACAGGTTCTCTTTAAAGGGATTGTCTCACTTCAGTAAGTGGCACTTACCATGTAGAGAAAGTTAATACAAGGCACTTACTAATGTATTGTGATTGTCCATATTGCTTCCTTTGCTGGCTGGATAAATTTTTACATCACATTAAACACTGCTCGTTTCCATCCTTATGACCACCCTTCAATCCATCAGTGGTGGTCTTGCTTGAACACTATAGCAAAAAAGTGTTGGCCTCTCTGATGGCCTGGACCGTGGGAGTGCACATAGTCTGGCGCTTTTTCCCATAATGTGCAAGCACGACCACTACTGATGTATTGCAAAGTGGTCGTAACCATGGAAGCGAGCAGTGTGTAGCGTAATGGAAACATGAATGAAGCCAGCAAAGGAAGCAATTTGGACAATCACAATACATTAGTAAGTGTCTTGTATTAACTTACTCTACCTGATAAATACTGTTTGCTGAAGTGAGACATCCCCTTTAAGTAGGGCTCCCACAGCCATCATAGAATGGACATGGAATGATAGTTGCAGCCCATCAAAGGAATAACTCTGCACACAAGCAGGCTAAGGCTATTTTCACACTTGCGGCAGTGTGATCCGGCAGGCTGTTCCGTCGTCTAACTGCCCGCCGGATTCGCCGATCTGGATGTGACTGAAAGCATTTGTGAGACGCATCCGGATGCGGATCAGTCTCACAAATGCATTGCAAGAACGGATCCGTCTCTCCACTTGTCATGCGGACAAACGGATTCATCTTGTATCTTTTTTCACATTTTTACCGGTCTGCGCATGCCCAGACCGGAGGGACGGATCCGGCATTCCGGTATTTTGAATGCTGGATCCGGCACTAATACATTCCTATGGGGAACAATGATGGATCTGGCATGTCTTCAGTGTTTTTTGCTGGAGATAAAACCGTAGTGCTAATGCTAATGCTACGGTTTTATCTCTTTCCTGATCAGTCAAAATGACGGAACTAAAGACATCCTGATGCATCCTGAACGGATTACTCTCCATTCAGAATGCATGGGGATAATCCGGATCAGTTTTTTTCCGGTATAGAGCCCCTAGGACGGAACTCCGTGCCGGAAAAGAAAAACGCTGGTGTGAAAGTACCCTTACAGGAACAATCGCTTTACTCGCAGTGAGGCATATGCTTGCTGGTTACAGTTCAGGTACGATGTTTGGCGGTTGCATTTCAGGAACAAATTTTTATTCATTTTTTTACAGTTCTTGGCCTAAAATGCAATGATTACAATCAGAGAAAGACTTGGTGTGGTGATTTCTTCTGAATGAATCACAGACTTTGTTATAAGACAAAGGTTCAGGACACTGTGTGACAGCGTTCTTGGTTGCATCATGGGGGATGGTTGGTCCTCCCACAGTTGGCCACTCTCTTACTTTGCTAGCAGCTCACTACTCGACTTAACAGTTTTGGAAGTCCCTTGTGGTGCTCCTCTACAGCCTGTCACAGACCTGCAGTCACTCTTTTTCTCCTGGGTTTCCCCCGCAGAAACACAGCCATCATTCCTCTGGCCTGTCTTCCTCAACAGCTTACGCCCCGATTCGGCTCACCGCACACACTCTGTCCTTCTCTCTCCCAACTCTTTCTTCAAACTATGCAAACTCTCTCAAGTAGCACTAAACATGCACCAACTGTCAATGAAGCCAGACAACCCATTTTATATACTTTTACATCCACACATTAAAAATGGTGACTCCCTATATCGCCTAGCTGCCATGCAGTACACATGGAAATAACATTATAATAAATGGTGCACAACAAATGCCCCGAGCACCCCTTACTGTGGCAGTCCTCCATTCAGCAGCAGTTACAGAGATCTGATATTAGGGACTGCTTCATAATAGTAAGTATTCTAGTTGGTTATAAAGTTTTATAATTTAATATAACATAAATAGTTCAGGACCCTGTTCAATGGG
Organism: Bufo bufo; assembly: GCF_905171765.1. Classification (NCBI taxonomy): domain Eukaryota; kingdom Metazoa; phylum Chordata; class Amphibia; order Anura; family Bufonidae; genus Bufo; species Bufo bufo. The sequence continues at coordinate 422,958,283 of NC_053391.1, read as the reverse complement.
AAATCCAATTCAAAGGATCTTATGATATCTGATAGACATACATGACAACTTTGGTAGAATTAGCGATGTTGAACAACCTCTAATTTCCAGAAAGAATGGGCTCGGTAGACACAAGGGGCATTCAAACCATGGCAATGTGTTTGGAATTTTGCAGTAAGAAATCTCTGTTATACGGGATCATACGCAGGATTTGGTCAAGTGGGGGATTCATTGATGTGGTCTTGCATATTCGCTGTGCACACACATAGAAAGATGAATATGTACAATGCCCACATCATAAAGTGTGGTTTCACAATACAGTGGGCATAGATTATGGTGCCGTACTGTGCATATAAATAATGCCAGCACACATAATGTACCAATACTATAGAAATAAATAATGCCACTATACAATACCTAAACAGCAGAATACGCTCCATAAACAATAGGCAGAGCACCCCTTTTAGTGGGTAAGCGCTCCATCCTCTAAACATTGGCACCAATATAGTGAAGTGTGTTGTCTTTGATCTACAGCAGAAAAAGGATAAATGGACATTCCCCTAGAGAATAGGGTAGTAAAAGTAAAGTTATGACATTAATTTCAGGATGCCACATTTTTATGTTTCATAACATTTTTTTGGTAAAACTTCTCTATCATTTTCTAAATCCTAATCATCCCCACATTACTCTGCGGTACTTCTGGCTGCTACCTTGTAGATCACATGATGCCTATCTGACAAGTGATCTCTCCCAGCCATTGGACCACCTCCAGAGTATAAGCTGTGTGGGGTTTCGCTCTGGTAGATAGGGTAAGCGGACGCAGTACAGAGGCAAAAACTTCAGTGTTTATTCACACTTGAGGCAAAAGCGCAAAACAATGCATTACTTTGCAGTCTTGGTGTTGTACTTCCATTGTGTGTGTGAAGTAATCTTGGTGTTACTTCTCACAAATTGGAAAGTTTATATAAGACAAGTCACCTTGATGTCAGTTCTGCCTCCAGCAGTCCACAGCATGCTTTAGGGGGCCTGTTTCCTCGGCCCATGGGTCTCAGCCCTCCAACCTGGCACCAAGCCTCAGATCCCAACACAGAGATCCTGCTGCTGAGCCCAGCTGCCTATTTAAGGACAGCCAGGTGCTGCCAAAAACCCGGATCGGCAATTAAAATCCAGTCCCACCTGGCTGCAAATCAGCCCAGCAGCACACGCTGGGAGGAAAATACCGGTTTTCCCAGACCATTCCCCACACTGTCACTAATGACAACACGTACGTGGGCAAGGTCCCTGCTGTATCTTAATTGCACATGTATGTAAACGGTAGACCACTTATGCTGGCATTGCTGGGCACAGAAGAAGTGTAGTGGGTCGTTAATACACGTACTGGAGTTTAGGCAAAATGGATTTTAGGAACTATAGTGTTCCGGAGCTCCAACATGTCCACAAACCAGAAGAAGCAGAAATCCCATTCTTCTGATCACAGAGCCATAGAGTTCCATGGTAAAATTCTGGACAACCTTTCTTTTGGGGAACATTGTTTCAAACAAAGAAGTTTCATCCATGAATGATCTTTCATGTAATGAAAGATCTTTTGCCTGACTATTGGACAAAAATTTCCGACACTGCTAACTTCAGATGTTAATGGCTTGTCATCAGTCGTCTAAAATGGATTTTCATTGCAAAATTTCCAACAAAGAATAATCAATTTGATGGACGTCTGTTCTGATCAACTCTACAATCACACGGTGCAGTCTAATATGACTATAGCAGGCTCTAACTAAACTAATAAGACCGCACTATCTAATTGATCTGCATTGTTAATGGCCGCGTTGTATTGAAGGTACCACACAGTCGTTAACAATACAGACTGACTAAAAAGTAGAGCCCACTGCAGTTATAAGCCACGTCGGAAGCACAACATGACCTTGATGTGTAGTTGTACCCTAAGACTAATGTCTTTTTATAAGATCGTAGTGATTATTGGTATACGTCTACATATATTACATGCTTAAATAAAGTACTGGGCACTCTCAATATATAGGGACCATACGTTTTATTACTAAATACAAAACATAGATATAAGACAATGGATAGATATATTAAGACGTTACTATTCTAAAATCGCGTATTTATCGTTAACCTAAAAACAATGCATAAGAGATACTAAACTGATATACCTATCTAGGTGTAGATAGTAAAATATACGTAAATAAAAAATGGTGACAATATATAATAAAATCTGTATGACCTGGGATGGTACAGGATAGAGTCTCCGTTATAGTTGACACAGCAATAGTCTTAGGTAATGAAACTGTGTTTCTACTAGTGTCTTATGTGGGTTCTCTGAACCACAAACCTCGCAACTCCTTACGATTGTAAGCCCCGAAACACGTTTGGTTCAAGACCCCCCTGATGGATCGCAACAGCACTTGCTGAAAGAACTCGGTGCCAAACCAACCCTGAAAACCAAAGACCCGACGCGCTACCAACAGAAATCACTGCACGGCTATACAGCAATTCAAACAAACATCAGCGCGGGAGAAGGTGGGTTTGAGCTCGTAAGACACCGGCTCCTAACTATATCGGAGCGGCATCCAGAGCTATCGAGGGATACGGCAGTGGCACCTAAGAAGTTTTTTCCAGCAGCACATTAACCGAAATATCAGCAGTGTAAAGCCAACTATCGAAACAACTCAGTGGGACGCCGCTGAACAGTGAGTACAGCGGGACGCCGCTAAACAGTCACTGAGACTTAACACACTGTTACTATTTTACCACTGCAATTGGAGGAGTTGCGAGGTTTGTGGTTCAGAGAACCCACGTAAGACACTAGTAGAAACAGTTTCATGACCTAAGACTATTGCTGTGTCAACTATAACGGAGACTCTATCCTGTACCATCCCAGGTCAGACGTATATTTTACTATCTGCACCTAGATAGGTGTATCGGTTTAGTATCTCTTATGCATTGTTTTTAGGTTAACGATAAATACGCGATTTTAGAATAGTAACGTCTTAATATATCTATCCATTGTCGTATATCTATGTTTTGTATTTAGTAATAAAACGTATGGTCCCTATATATTGAGTGCCCAGTACTTTATTTAAATTGATTATCCGCTCAGAGGAAGGGTGATTCCTCTTTACTGTGAGCACCTCCACCGTGACTTTGTGTCATTCCAGTGCGCCACACATTTTCCTATATATTACATGCTGCCTTTTCTATACATTTTGCTTCTGTTCTCTTTCGTTCGGCAGTTTGGCGCTCAGTTCCTCAGCAACCTCAGATCTTTTTCAAGCACTCTGCTGCACGCCCACAGAAACTCTGTGGCTCTTTGTGCCATCTGTTTGATTGCTTGAGGCTTATTAATGGGCTCTTTGCTTGACAGGATAAAAATATGTAATTATATCATTTTGTATTGTATTTCCCTGGCTACCTATCCTAATATGAACAGTTTTTTCCCTCATGATTACCATTAGACCAGTATACATTTCTCTCTTCTGATAATATGCATAGGGCGGCATTGTTTTTCAATCACTGCACTACAGCAGTCTGTGTAATCGCACTCGCCATATGTGCCCAATGAAATAAATTGAATCCCCAAATGATTTTTTTTATGTAGTGGGCGATTTTAATAACAGACTACTGAAGTGTATTCTATTATGTGTGTCTGCTTTTATTGCTTTAATTGTGGTGACATCCTTCCTGTTTTCTACATAACTTGAGACTCCTGGGTCGTCCACTGGAGGACAGTGACTCCAATATTTTATGTAAATTATCTAAAGACAGAGGAGCAGGCCGCACATGTGAAGTATGTTAGTAGATCATCTTTTATACCTTTGTTTCGTTATTAATTTGGTTGGATGTATTAATCTGGTATGTTGTGGCATGTGTGTCTGCAGTGCAAGTTTTTTAGCACTGAATCCTATTGGTAATGTCACTAGTAAGTAACATATAGAATCCAATTTTGCTTGCCATTCACGTAATATGGGTTGTTAAATAATTGCACACAATCCAGCATGAAAGGGGTTGTCTCATCTCAGACATTGATGGCATATTGCTAGAATAAGCTATTAATGCTCTAGGGGTGTGGGTTCACTGGGGGCCCACTCCTATCTCCAGAAAGGAGCCCCCGAGGTGAAGGAGAAAACACCACACAAGCGTGGCCATCCTCCATTCACTGCTATGGTAGTTCCAAGAATAGCTGAGATCTGGTAAGGCAGGGATGCTCAACCTGCGGCTCTCCAGCTGTTGTAAAACTACAACTCCCACCATGCCCTGCTGTAGGCTGATGGCTGTAGGCTGTTCAGGCATGCTGGAAGTTGTAGTTTTGCAACAGCTGGAGGGACGCAGGTTGAGCATGCCTGTGGTAAGGCTATTAGACAGGTGGCTGTGCATGCATGGTGTGTTCTCCACTTCCAAAAACAGCTAAATGTGCTTGCACTAGGATTTGCCATCAATTTTGAATAGGTGCAGGTCCCAAATTTTGGACCTGCTTCTATTTCCAGAATGGGGACCCAAAAGTGAAGGAGAGCACATTGTGCTTGCATCGTGTGCTCTCCATTCCTCGCTATGGGAGTTCCGAAAATAGCCAGATTTTTTTGAAAGTTCAATGCTGGTGAATGGAGAGCGCACCACGCATGCACGGCTACTTCTCTATGAGAATGTTGGAAATGACTGAGCCAGTGCTCAGCTATTCTCAGAATTACCATAGTAGTGAATGGAAGGTGGCCACACTTGCGTAATGTGCTGACCTTGACTTTGGGGGTCCTGTTCGGGAGATTGGTGCGGCACCCACTCCTATCTGACATTGATGCCATATCCTAGCTAGATGAGCCAACCCCTTTTACTTTTCTGAAAACTTGGCAGAAAGATTTGTCGGACTGGCCCACAAGAGTGGCCGTGGAAAAAACACTAAACGTGGCTCCATGTTGTAGGCGGGCCCAAATTTACAGAAGTTGGGGCTAGCACAAGTAGGCGCGGTCAGCTCATGTAGATTAAGACAGAAATACCATAGTGGGCTAGTAGTACTGTATATTGGGCCCCTAGTTACTAATGGCCCCTATTTTGCTCCAGTAAGGCCCCCCTAAGTGTGTTTGCTCCTGGTGAGAAATGCCTGTATAGTACTCAAGTAAAGAAAAAAGTAAAGAAAAAAAAAATCTTATATTCGCCTTTCCCCTTAAACACTGCCTTCTGTGGTGCAGACCACAAGGCTCTTCCAGACTGTGGGACACAGATGGTTTCAATGACATTAATTTATCACGCTGCCTGTGACTTGGTGCAGAGGCTCCGAATGTCATCACTTCATGACTGCCTGCGCCATTCTTCTACCTCATAGGTCTTCAGGCCTAGTGACTAACGGCAGGGCAGGGAGCTATTGGTGATGCATTTGAATCCAGGAGCGGGACATGCAGTTGGCAGGTACATAAGTTATTGGCGCTCCGAGCGTTCATCAGTGCTGGGAGTGTCAAAATGTTATCTAGCCGTCCATGGTCATGCAGGGGACTTGGGCTGCCCACTGGGCTTCGGCCTAGCAGGAATCATGCAGGTAGGGTCTATGGCTAGTCTGCCGCTGACGGTCTCTATTTGCAGCTTTAAAAGTATATCTCTAGGTGGTTGCGAACAGTAAAAGAGCAGTCTGTGTACTTCACAAGTGCTTGCCCCTGTAATCCCACAGGATGCTTAACTAGCCACTCTCTTTACACAAGCCACAGTCTGTCTCACTGCACACATTAACTGGGCCACTCTTCAGAATTCCCAGTACACACAAAGCAGGCAGGTGCGGGCTGGCTTGGTCGCTATCTCTAGTCAATACCCACTCCAGAGTATTATGTCCAGGCCCACACACTTTACACAATCCAGAGCAGAAGTTGGTCCAGACCAAGGCGGTCTCTTTCCACTACCTCTGCCTAAATGGAGACAGTCTAGAAAATGTCCGTGGCGTAAGCAGCGGTCTGTTACCACCCCATGAGATCTCAGGGTCTCTATTTCTCTCAGCAGGCCCAAATCCAACTGCTTATCATCCTCCCTGCTAATTAAATATTGGTAGGGGTGCCTTGGCTTAGCACACCACTACAGAATTCACATGTGGGACAGATGACCTCCTGCCACAGGCCTACTGCTACAGTACAAAACATTATAGTGGTCAACAGTTACTTGACTGGCGGTTAATTGTTTAAGGATATGGTCTACCAGAGCATATGGTTTAAGGGCTCCAACAGTCCTCACCTGATTTTGCCTAGGAAAATTGCTGTTGGATGTAGTAACATTTGGCAACCATTCAAATGAATTGCCAACCACAAAACACACAGGCTGTCTGCCAGAGCAAGTTCTGATATTTGTAAGAGGTTCTCCACTCTGAGTACATAGAAGGGTTCATAGCAGCCGTCTCCCTCTATGAGACTTCTATGTCGTAGGGTACATTGACTTTGGTTTGTTTTTGGAAAATTTCTACAGCAGGTTTTAAGCCAAAACTTGAAGTAGGTCCACCAAGTATTGAGATGTATAAATCATTCCTTCAGAGTTCCCATTCCATTTATTGTTATTCCAATTATTGTTTTGGCTAAAAATATGTTTATGAAAAACTGCCACAAAACTCGTGTTTTTATGAAAAATGCTGTGTGAAACTGGCCTTTCCACTGGATGGTTGATAAATATATGATTGTTGGGCCCCCCCCCCCCCCTTTTTTTTTTTTTTTCCCCAAAACACAGGCGTGGATGCAAAACACTTTACCTTATACTTTTTCTTTTATATTTGTATTCACGCCTGTGTTTTTGCATGTGTGATTCCAGCCTTCACTGTCTTTTTTTTATAGTGCAGTTTAGAACTGCACAATACGTTTTATTGAAGTCAAAGGAAAAAGTCACCAAAAGCCCAAGACTGTAGAAGCATCCTGTCAGCAAGGTGTATGTATGGATTTATACATGATGCATTAAAGTATGTAAAGCATCACTTATATACATTTAGACTACAACAGTTCTACATTTAGT